>NC_135321.1:53746928-54411928 GCF_048772815.1 Callospermophilus lateralis
GATTCCTCACAATTGCCCATCATACCCCCTCCTTTCCTCAGGTAGGATGTACCTATGGGACCCCTCCAAATGCCTCAGTAAAATTACAGTTTTTCAGAGGGCATTAGAAAACAAGAATTTCTGTTCTGGTAAAAACAAACAAAAAAACAAACAAACAAAGAACAACAACAACAACAAAAACCCTGGGACAATTACATTCTGGAACTGGAATACTTGGCTGAGTGTCTCTGGATATCTGCAGTACTCGGCTCCCAGGTCAATGTGACAAACAATGTGCTTCTATTTTCACCCCATTAATGCAAACCAAACTTCACCTGGTCCTTCCAAACTAAGTCTGAACCTTGAGACCAGCCCAAATCTCTCCATGCTGTCAATGTCTGATTAGCCCAGTTGTGTGAGCATAAAACCCAGTTTTCTCCATTTCTAAAACATTTCACTTTGTTTTACTCTTCCAGATCTTCACTGTGTAGTTTCATACTGTTCATTATATTTAGGTCTTCTATTTCGTATTTTAAAGTGTGGGTGGATATTTTGCTTCTCATCTGTTGGATGTCTGGTAGGATAACCATTGATTGTATATTGTCATTTAAATTATGCTAGCTTCAGATACATAGTAAATGGCTAAGTCTGCAGATTTATCATGACATTACTGACTTCTCTCATGCAGCTTTTCTTTCCATTGGCCCTCCTGCAAGGGATGTTTTTACAGTCTTGGGAAGGGACAGAAAAATGGGACACCACAAAAGAGACAAGTATTGGTATGGTACAAAAGGCTTGTATATGTAGAATCTAGAAGACATTGTGACTGCTATTTCAAATGGGGTTTATTTTCCCTATTTAAAATATTTTATAAGCCTTCACAATGCTTTGCAATGTCAGTGTCTCATCCCCAGGAAGTCTACTTGTATTACATAATTTAACATTTCCCATTTGCAAATGGGAAATGATGTTACCACAAGGGGAGAGTTAATTCCTAGAGACATTTTGAGAGGGTGGTAGAAAAATTGAGGGAGGTGGTCTAATGCATTTATGGTAAGCTAATTATACATGTTATGCTATGGGTTCTTATCTCAGCTGTTCCCTCAATCTGCTGAAAGACCACAGAAGTCAAGGAAACCTATCTAGTTTCCATATCTACAACACCATGGGAGGATCAAGGAAACCAGAGTGAGAAATAATATCAGCACAAAGGGCTGCTTTAGGGAGAACTCTAGAGTATGATTACAAATATAAAGGGTTGAATATTTAATATTAACACTTTATTAATTAAATGTTGAATATTTAATAATATTTACACTCACAAATTGAAACTATCAGAGTAGAGAGGTTAAGTGACTTGCCAAGGGTTGCCCAACAAATTGGTTTCTGAGCTAAGATCAAATCCACAACTTCTTACATTAATTTTCCTTACCCTATGGTAAGTTTAACTTCAAAATCCCAAGATTGTTAATATTCCCTCAATCAGGAATTTTAATTAACTTTCATATCCACTTGCCAGTAAAACACCTAGTATTTATACTGATGAGACTTGGGACCATTATGATACTGAGTTCCCACTGACTTAAGTTATAGAAGAAAGAAGAAAAATTAATTTAGTTCCTTACAAGATTAGCAATTTTCAGATAATGAGGCTATGGTAAAACGTGTTCAATATTAAAATAGTAATATAATCATATTTTAAACCAGGTAATTTTAAACTTCTACTTAAATATCCCCCATCTTTAAATATTAAACAGAATTTGTAAGGAAGCTTAAAAAATAGGAACTTTTAATCACTAAAGCTGTGAGCACTTCCTACCCCACTGTTCTTTAGTACAAAACAAACATGAGAAGGGAATTCTTTCTTTCATCAAGTAAGAGAATACTCAAATGAAGGTAAAGAATAAGATAAGTCATAATCACATGAAGGCAATAAGGGAGCTCTGTGGATCCTAAGGAAGAACCAAGTCCTTGCAATCTCCATGAAACCCAAGCCTACCTTCTAAAGAGAATGCTAAAATACCTTTTCCTAAAGTCATCAAGATATTTCAGTTAAGGATAAATTAAAATAAAACAACAAAATTTAATAGGCAAAATGATAGTTATTTATAAATAATATGTTAATTTTCTTGGAAACTCAGAATAATTGCATGAAAAATTACAAATAAGAAGAGAACACAGTGACAGGATCAAAATTATAGCAATCGATAGTTGCCTTCACATTCTAAGAATCCTAGTTGAGGTTATCAAGGAAGAACTGCTTGCATATACTATAGCAACAACTAATGATAAAATGCTCATGAATAAACTTCATAAGGGTATAATTTCTACATAAAGAAAACTTAAGATGCTATTTAAGAACAGGAAATATTTTGAGTGTGGAAAAGGCTTATTATACTCAACTTCATAAAAGGACAAATCAAAAGATCAGAAATTTAACATAATCTCAAAAATCCCCAAACTGAAATTTAAAACAAATTCTGTACAGGAAAAACTGATACTATAATTCATTTTTACATGAACAAGCAAGAGTAACTGGGAAGGAAGACTCTTAAGAGGATATTAGTTGCTACTTAGATTTTAAAACCTAGTATTAAAGATACAGTGACTGAAACAATTTAGGATTGACATATAACACAAAGAACAATGCAAATAACGTAAAATACATAAGGGAATTTAATATATGACAAAGGCACTTTCAAATTAGTGGAGGAAGATTATTCAATTAGTAGTACAGGGACATCTGGAAAGACAGCTATTTAGCAGTTACTAAATCTCCACTTCACACTTTACACAAAGATGAGTTCTAAATGAAGCAATACTTTCAAATTTAAAAATGAAGTAGTAACTAGAAGAAACCATTGTAGATTTCCTTTTTAAGGAAAGAAAATCCCTGCTAAGTGTGATAAAAAAAACTAGAAGCCACAAATGGAAAGATTGATAAATATTAATACAAAAATATATGAAAAGCCTAGTGTTATAAACAACTCCAAAAACATAAGATAAACTGAAAAAACCTTACATTTTGCAATATAGAAAAATAGCTAATTATATACACATACACACAGTCATACAATTCAGGAGAAAAATGAGTATAGGACTTAACCAAGTATGAACAGAAAAAAGAATACAAATGACTCAAAATATGAAAAGATGCTCATCTAACATTTGTGTTTAATACAATTTTTGTAAATAAAAAGTTCCACAATATAGTGTGTGGAAAGAGAGACCTTTTTTATACATGGATGGTGGGAGTAAATTGGTGGAATTTTTAGGGAGAAAAATCTGGCATTATTTAAAATGCACACATACCCATTGACCAGTCATTGCACTTACAGAATCTATCCTACAGATTCCCGTGAGTGTGACATGCTGAATGTAGAAGTTGCTCTATGTAATCTTTACATAACAAACACTGACAACCACCTCGACGGCCATGGCCATTAGTAGGAGACTAGGAAAACACACTACATTATCTCTCTATGATGAAAAGAGTGAGCTTTCTCACTCTTTCCATTATGTGATATGAACCATTTGTCAAACTTTATTGCTAAACAACATGAGGAAAGTTTTTAACAATGTATGTAGATGACATCATTTGTGAACATTTGTGTAAACATGGGCGCGCGTGCACACACACACACACACACACACACACACACACACACACATATACTACTATACGGAAAGCCCCCTCTGGAAAGAGACACAGGAAAAGGATGGAGCAATTTCCTCTGGGAAGGCTGAGGGACAGGGGCGGGGAGAGATATATTTTTCAGTGTACCCCTTTACACCTTCTGAATTTAATGCCAAGTATGTATATTACCTATTCAAAAATCCATAATCTATTTTTTACTCATCTAAAACTTCTGGCTGATAGACCAAGTGATAACAAAAAGCTACATCTGGTAGATTAGACTGTGAAACGAACAACGACAACAACAGAAAACCACAGCGACAGTTACATAAATATTTTTATGTCTTTACCATTAAGTATTACTTTCCATGGTTCTACTACGCAAAATACTAGGTTTGAATAAAGAAGACGCTCTTAAGAAGGTGGTACAGATTCACCTTTTAGGTGGCCACTCTCTTCAGACTTTCATGTGGTTCTTCTAATGAACTCCCAACACCACTGGTTGGTGGTGTTGGGAGTTCATTGCAGAGAAGAGATAGTAAAGGTAGAAATGAAAAATTAGATTTTTTATTCTAAAGTTTCCCAAGTGACAGATCTTAGTTTCCATTGTTATTTAAATAGAACATTTTGCTTCCTTGTGTCTCCCCTTTGATTTTGCCTATTAAAATTTTTGTCTCAAATTTTACTTTTTATTTACTGGTATCTTGATTTCTCCCATTTCATTAATTTTCTAAGAATCTCCTGGCTTGAAATTTCATTGCATTTAAAACTTCTTATAATAATGAAGGTAAATATTTTAAAAGGATGTATGAACACAGAACATACTGTAACTGCACTCAATGTCACAAATAGTTAGGCCACTAAAAAACTCAGTGCTATTCCTAGAGAAACACAATAAGCTTACTGTTGTGAAATACTCAATGCACTAACGATTTCTACCATCTCATCTTTCCTTTAACCTAACCAGTCCTACTTATTTTATTTTATATTGGGTCTTTGGCTAGACTGCTCCATAAAATACTTAATAATCCAAATGCCACTTATTAGGAGGCTGCAGTTTGTGATCACTGAGAAAAGACACATGCAATTAAGTTCTAAGCCCAGCTCTTGTTTTGGTTAATGTTCCCTTTTCCTCTGCAATGGGAGCAAAATGACCATTAAGCATTGTTTTAGTTTCTGTTTCAAAGGGGATATTGCAAGCCAATATACCTTTTGCTAACAACCACACTAGAAGGGTGAACAGAGTGTTCCTGTGTCCTTGTATATTTTGGTTACACATGGATTTAGAATAGTACTATACATAAAATAGTACTATACATTGCAGAGAAGATAAATCCCTCTCTTCAACTCAGTTATGACAGCTAGAGAATATAGCAGTCTCTTTTATCTGTGGTTTTGTTTTCTGCAAATTCAGTGATCTAGTGTCAAATATGTCCTAAAAATATTAAATGGAAAATTCCGGAAATAAACAATTTGTAAGTTTTAAATTGTGTGGTGTTCTGGGTAGTGTGATGAAATCTTATGCTCTGTCCCATCCAAGATGTGAGTCACCCTTGTGCAGTGTATCTGTGCTGTATATGCCGCCTACCTGTTACTCATTTAATAGCCGTCTCAGTTATCAGATTGACTGTTGTGGTACCACATTTCTTGTGTTCAAGTAACCTTTATTGTACTTAATCATGGCACTAAAGAACAAGAGTAATGATGCCAGCATTTTGACATCTGGATGTCAAAGAGAGGCTTCAGTATTCTTTTAAGTGACAAGATGAAACTTCTTAATTTATGCTATAGTTTGGATCTGGAGTGTCCCCCAAAGGTCCACGTTAACATCTTGATCTATAGCTTGTGGAGCTATTTGGAGGTGGCAGAACTCTAGTGAGTTGGAGGAATCTTTTAGGAGGCACAGCCTAGTGGAGGAAGTTAGCATTGGGAGTATACTCTTAAAAGGGATACTGGAAACCCATCATTTTTCTGTCTTTCTGTTCACCTCCCAGTCACCTTGAGGTGAACAGTATTGTTCTGCCATGTGCTCCCCACAATATACTGCCTTATCACAGGTCCAAAAGCAACAGGCCAATGGACCATGGCTGAAATCTATGAAACTATGAGACAAAATAAACATTTTCATTCATTAAATTGATTGTTTCAAGTATTTTATTACAGTGACAGAAAGATGATACAATAAGGAAAGAAAAGTAAACCTACACAATTAGATTAAATCTTGTATCTGTGATACTAACAAGAAGGAAAAAGAAATTCATGACAGTTTTGCTATTATATCTCAAACTGAGAAAGTTATAGCTATAGTAAATAATAAAAATTTAGTGACAGTAGAAAAGACATCAAATTTGTGAGTAGAAGATACGAACAGAAAATGTTCCAGTTGATGACAATCTGTTGAACCATAAAGCACTGAGCCTATATATGAAATCTTCACCCAGGGATCTCCTAAAATTACTGACATCAAGTCATTCAATGCAAATAAGGAATGGTTACAAAGATTAAAGAATAAGTTTGGACTGAAAAATATAAAAATTACTGGAGAGGCTGTATGTGTGCTGACAAAGAAGCTGCTGCCACATTTCCAGCAGAGTTGAAGAAGTTGGTTGAGTAGAATGGATCTCCTCTAAAGTAAGTCTTTTATGGCAATAAAACCAGGCTCTTCTGGAAGACACTGCTCAATAGAACTTACATTTCTAAAAGTGCAGAGGAGGCACCAGGGCATAAAACCTAAAGGACAGATAACTCTGGTCCTATGTGGCAATGTAGCAGGACATATGATAAAGGCCAGGTATTGTGTACTGATCAGAGAATGCAGGTGCTCTCAAAACAACAACTCTGGTTTGAGAAAATGAGAGACCACATTCACATAATTTTTATTACAATATATACTTATTATTGATAATCTCTCACTGTGCCTTATTATAAATAAAACTCTATCAGAGATATGGATGTAAAGGAAAAAACAAAAAGCACACATACTGAAGATACCCAGTGCTAAGATCAGCTCTGCTCTTTCTCAGCTGACCTGCTAACTTTTAGGCTCATAGGAGAGGAGATTAAGTCAACATTACAATCACATCACTTGTATAAAATTCAAAATTAATGAGAATATGTCTCTGTCACAAGAAAACAGCAGCTATTGGAACTCTTTATGGGTCCCTTCAGATGTTAACTATTGTGCTGTTTTATACCTAGGACATTATTCAGTTCTCACAACCACAGAAAGACCACACATACCTGACCCCAAATTTGAGAAGGAGATATTGAGGTCTGGAGGGGCAGGGGCCTGCAGACTGTATGCTATCTGCCATGGTAGAGCCAGGAGACCTGTCACACATCCATCACTATCTCTATATTCCTGCAGGTGCTGCTGTGAGTCCACTGGGAGCCCAGGTGAACCAACTACACAGTGACCTCTATGTGAACATACATAGTGATCTCTATGGCCATGACCAGTGCACCTGCCATTCTTCTCATCTATCAGCTTGTGAGGGGGAGCTCCCAAGGGGTAGACCCCTTAATTTCTCTCAATCTGTTGGTCATCTTACTTCACTTTCCTCCATTTTATGCATGGATTCTATGGACATTTGTTAATATCTTGAAAACACTACACACCCCCCTTATTTCTTTCTTTTCATTATGACCATCTCCACAGTCATAACAGGGAGAACACTTCCACTGGTTTTAACACCAAGATCAAGAAGGCTTTTGGCCGACACCCGGCTTTGGCTCACTGGCTTTTCTCTCCATATAGGACTGTTTTCCATCCTGAGTCCTCCCACGCAGATTCTCCAACCACTGCCCCCTCCTTGATGCCTGCCAATAGATGTGCAGGCCTCTAACTTTACAGAAAAAGCCCACCACCAAGCCTGCATATTTCCCAGTCCCAAACTTACAGGAACTGGCCCACTTCTCACCAGGGGTGAATCTATCTCCGTGCGCCTTTCAGAAACCTCATGACTCAAGTTCAAGTAGTCAGCACTCTCACCCCTGCCCCCACTGTCCTCAAGTCCCAAATCTGATTCTTTTCAAGTTTCCTTATTTGAATGAAAGGCAGCACCCTCTGTGAAGTTGTCCAAGTCTTCTCAATGCCTCCTATCTCTCACTCCAACATCTATCCTCTACATTTCTTCAATACTACTACACAAGGCTGAGTTACTTTCATCTCTGTCCTGGGAAACTTCCATAACTTTATGCCTGATCAACTTGCCTCTATATGCCTAATCCCTGTAGTCCACACTTCTTGCTTTAAACTTTGTCAATCACTTGCCACTGTTCTGAGAATGATGGACTTTGCCTCTTTAGTTCATGGGGCAACATGACCTCCTCACAGCTTCTTACTCTTGCCACTCCAAATACTTTCACTCTCAGGCCCTGGTGGTCTCTGTCCTCCCCTCCAGGCAACTGTATACACTGCTTTCTGCTACTATGATCTCCCCACCCAATGCCTTCTGCTCATCCCTTGTACAAGCTCAAATATCACTTCCTCAGGAATCTTCATCTTGTATCCTCAATTACACCAAATCATTTTTATAGTAAGTAGGTGCTTAAGAGATGACTATATATTCTTTTTATAGCAGTTGCCAAAGACATGGGCTAATGTTTTTTTAATATTCACTTGATTAATTTTTCCTTGGCCAGAATAAAGAATCATTGAAGACTTATTGGTTTGTTTCTGATTTTGGTGAGCAGGGTACCCTGTATTTATTAAATAAATAGATGAATGGCTGAGTGACAATAATTGTGCTCCTAACCACAGATCATTCAAATCTTCTCATTTCTAAGGACCAGAATTTTTGAGAGCTTGTCAATGAAAACAAATACCATTCACTTCTGTATTTCTTTCCTTTGACCAAGCTACAGTTTGTTGGACTTTCTGAAACTCAGTGCTAGGCACAGAGTAATTGATCTACAAAATGTTTGTTGAGTGGCTGGTCTTTAGCAGGTTCATTACTTTTGTAACATATGTCCACTCAATGTTAAATCTAGATTTCTTTCTAAAGAGCATGACTAAGGGATAACTGCTTTTGTTTTTAGGTGATGTGGGAAGAGGAATTGTATTTGGAATGTAAATGCTCAGATGACTGCTTTAAGAAAAATTCTCATATGGGAATGCACTAAAGGAACATTAATATTGACATATGATACCAGTTCTCTGAAGCAGAGTGAAAACACTTCACTGACTCATTAACTTTTGATGGAAATACACAACCTTTTATTTGAGTCTATGTTCATGTCACAACCACAAATTAATGTGCCGGGGAGCTGGCCAATTTATCTCTCATTTTGTCTCAAACTATCACTTGGGAATGTGTTTCTCATGCAGATTTAACACATGTTGGAGATCCCAACCTCTGCTGCCAAACTACTTCTCAGGACATAACTGCACTATGCTGGCATCCATGGGGATGACCGAGTATAGGCACTGGTGCCAGCAAGCCATATGCTAGCTGTGTGGCACTATGAACATTACCCACTCTGTGCACTACACTTTCTCCACAGTTTAAAAAATGTGAGCAGGAACACCAAGGACTGCCAAGAATCACCAGAAGGCCAAGAGTCCCAGAACAGGTTCTTCCTCAGGGTCCTCAGAAGGAATCCACCTCGAGAGAGAAAAAATGACAGAAAAGAGGAACCCATAAAATCACAGCCACTCCCCAAAACTGAATTAAAACAGCTCTGCAGCAGGATATGGAGACCAGCCATTAAACTTTACTTTTCAGTAGGTTGGTGGGTGCCTATGCCATGAGTCAGTCTGGGCAAAGGGGTGACTATAGCACAGACTGTGGAGAACTCAGGGCAGTGACAGCAGCTGGACTGCTGGTCTGCTGATTTGCACAGCAGAGAAGAGTCAAGTGTGCTTTCATCAGAAATTGGTGGTCTGATTTCTGGGATAAGGAGTACGGCTGATGGGGTGTGGGAATGGGATGGGTCAGGGCTGGGTGGAAAGCATGATCAGTCAGCACCTTACAATGGTTTGCTGTGCCACCTCCCCCAAACATATAAAGATCTTGAGGACAAACTGATGCATTCCATACACCTCCTCTTCACACACAACTCGGGCACTTGGAACAAGAGGTGCGACACAATCCAGATGAGTGGTAGCATGGTGAGAAGGCTGGTGGGCAGTCCTGCACACTTACACTTCCTGGTCACAATAACAAAGCCATTCTGAGAGTGAAATCCTCACACAAAGCCCCAACAGAGGCTGCCAAGCAAAGAGAGGGTGGAATTCAGTATATAGGCTCCTCTAACAAGGGTGGTTACTCTGGGTCAGAGCTGGGAACAGATAGCAAGATACCACTGTCACACAGGGAGTTTCTAAAATTGAAATACAGGGGGAAAAGTTTTCCATTTCAAAAACCTCAGTTACCAAGAAAATCAAATTTCTGTATTCCAGTTGTTGTGTTAAATGTTTCACGTAAATGAATTCCCAGTGTCTCCCTACATTTTGTTTTGCCAGAGCTCTAATTATCCACATGCTGTCGATTAAGTAGATCTTCTCTTGGCAGCTCTTTTCTTGTGACCAATATCTACCCTTTTTCCTTACCTTTATCCTTTTTTCTCTCTCAATTTTATCTCTATCTCCTTCTGCCATCCCTTTCCTTTCATTTCCGCCTCTCTTTTTCCTTCATTTTCTTTATTTTTTCTCTCCTCCTTATTCAATTTACTATATTATCATTAATGCTTAATCTTTTCAAGATATTCCATATTTTCACCTATTTTTCTCATTGTCATAGAGGTTGTAGGGCTTATTAGAAATGACTTTTATTGAGTAAATTGATATATATGTTTATTCTTAATTTATCAGACTGATGACTACTCTCTCCTCTCACATTGGTAGTTGACGTTAACACTCTGATAAGGAAAAGAGATCCATTGCACAGATGCACAAATATAGGACCTCAGAAAATATGAGAAAACAGGCAAAAAGATGTGTCCAAAAGTTTATAACATCCTAGATATTGAAGTAGATGAAATTCCAAAGAGATCAAAACTGATTATTAAAATGATGAATGAATTAATAATAGATCTAAGGAATGAAAGGAAGAAGTACAGAGTGTGGAAGAGGATTTCAAGAAAGAGATTCTGAAAAGAATCAAACAGAAATTCTAGAAATGAAAGACTCAGTAAATCAAATTAAAAATTCAATAGAAAGACTCAACAATATATTAGAGCACACAGGACACACAATTTTGCACTTGTAAGACAAGCTATATATGAACTTGAGCATTTGGACAAAAACAGAAGAAAAAATAATAAACAAGAGCATATGCAAGAATTCTGGAAAAACATTAAGAGATAAAAATTTGAGACTCATTGGACTTGAGGAAGGAAATGAGATGGAGGCTAATGACACTGATTATATTTTCAGTGAAATAATAACAAAAAATTCCAAACCTTGAGAATGAGATGGACATCCAAATACAGGAGGCATTTAGAACCCCAAATAGCTATTATCAAAGAACAACCTCTTCATAACACATTATAATTAAAATGTTGAATATACAGAATAAGGACTGAGTTTTTCATTGAAGGATAGAATTTTTAAAGCGTCAAGAGAAAAATATTAAGTAACATTTAAATGGTAAATAAATCAGAGTAATATTTGATTTCTCAACAGAGACCCTAAAGTCCAGGAGGGATTGGGAGGATGTATTTCAAGCTCTAAAAGAAAACAACTGACAACAAACACTGCTACAACCAGCAAAATGGCCCTTCAGAATTGTAGAAGAAAAAACAGAAAACCTTCACGATAAGTATAAACTAAAAGAATTCATAACTAATAAACCAGTATTATACAAGATACTGAAAAGAAATCCTGATCCCTGAAGAAATTAAAAACAACTCCACAGCTTGAGAAAGGATACATCATTAAAAAATGAGTAGTTAAGCAAATGAGAATTAGGACAAAATCGAACTTTAGAAATAAATCAAAATGGAAAGAAATGATAAATCTCTCTTTATAATAATATAAAGTGTAAATGGTTTCAACTATTGAATTAAAAGACTGTGGCAGAGTGGATTTAAAAAAAACCCCAAGCCCCTGCTATAAACATTGATGCAGCTGTGTCCCTATAGTATGCTGAATATAAGTCCTTGGGGTTAGACCAGGAAGTGGGATAGCTGGCTCAAATGGTGGTTCCATTCCCAGTTTTCTAAGGAATCTCCATGCTGCTTTCCATAATGGTTGCACCTATTTACAGTCCCACCAGCAATGTATAAGTGTGTCTTTTCCCCCACATCTTTGCCAACACTTATTGTTCTTTGTATTTTTGATAACTGCCATTCTGGCTGGCATGAGATGAAATCTGAGTAGTTTTGATTTACATTTCTGTTAAACATTTTTCCATGAATTTGTTGGTTGATTGTATATCTTCTTCTGAGAAGTATCTGTTCAGCTCCTCAGCCCATTTCTTGATTGGGTTGTATTTTTTTTTTGGTGTTAAGTTTTTTGAGTTTTTATATATCCTGGAGATTAGTGCTCTATTTGATGTGTATGTGGCAAAAATTTGCTCCCAAAATGTAGGCTTTTTCTTTACTTCATTGATTGTTTCTTTTGCTGAGAAGAAGCTTTTTAGTTTGAGTCCATTTCATTTATTAATTCTTGATTTTATTTTTTTCACTTTAGGAGTCTTGTTAAGGAAGTCAGAGCCTAATCTGATGTGATAAATATTTGGGCCTACTTTTTCCTCTGTTAGGTGCAAGGTCTCTGGTCCAATTCCTATGTCCTTGATCCACTTTGATCTGAGTTTTGTGCATGGTGAGAGACGGGTTTATTTTCATTTTGCTGCGTATGGATTTTCAGTTCTTCCAGCACCATTTGTTGAAGAGGCTCAATTCACAATAGTTAAACTGCGGAAGCAACCTAGATGCCCTTCTATAGATGAATAGGTAAAGAAACTGTGGTATACGTAAACAATGGAATATTACTCATCTTTAAAAGAGAATAAAATTATGGCATTTGCAGGTAAATGGATGGAGTTGGAAAATATCATGCTAAGCAAAGTAAGCCAGTTCCAAAAAACCAAAGACTGAATGTTCTCGCTGATAAGTCGATGCTGATCCATAATGGGGGGTGCATGGGAAAAATGGAGGAACTCTGATGGGGCAAAGAGGAGGGAGGGGTGGGAGGGGGAATTGGGGTAGAAAAGATGGTGGAATGAGATGGACATCATTACCCTAGATACACGTATGACTGCACATATGGTGAGACACTATTTTGTGTACAATCAGAGAAATGAAAAGTTGTGCTACAATTGCATTCACTGAATCAAAATGCATTCTGCTGACATATATACCTAATTAAAATAAATTAATTAATTTAAAAAATACAAGACCCAACTTTATGTCATCTGCAAAAGACTTACCTCTTAAGCAAGGAACCCAAAAGTAAACAAGAGTAGGGACTATCATATCTCACAAAGGAGACTTCAAGCCAAAATTAATCATACTGTAATGGGAATAATGAAACAAGATGTACTAATAGTAAAATGTCAGTGCACCTAATTATATAAAAGAAGTACTACAAACATAAGGGCAATACAGGCTGATTTCAACACACCTCTCTCACTATCAGGTAATACAGACATAAAACCTGAAAAATCACTTCAGAACTAAAAAGTATTATAAATAAAATGATTCTAATAGACATCTATATAATATTTCATCTAACAACAATGAAATTCACATGCTTCTTAGCTGCTTATGGAATTTTCTCCAAAAGACCATATTTTAGTTCACAAAGAAAGTCATAGCAAATAAAAAAAAATCAATATAAGTTCTTGCATCTTATCAGATTGTAATGGGATGAAATTAGAAATGAACACCAAAAAAAAAAAAAAAAAAAACTACAGAAACTATTTCAATGCATGGAGACTGAATACACTTTTAAATGATGAATGGGTCATTGAAGAAATCAGAAGACAAATTTTAAAATTCCTTGAATCAAATTTTAATAGAGATACAATATACTACAACTTTGGGAAACTATAAAGGTGGTTCTAAGAAGAAAGTTTATGGCCATGAGTCCCTTCATAAAAGTCAGAAAGATTCCAAAAGTAGATGGAAGAAAACAATTGAGATCATAGTCAAAATTAACAATATACAGAATAAAAAAATATAAAGGATCACTGCAATAGAGTCAGTTCTTTGAAATGATAAACAAGATTGACATATTCTTAGCCAAACCAAAGAAAGAAATTAAAAAAACCCAAATTAATAAAATAAGAGGGGAAAAAGAAGAAATCATAACAGGCATCACTGATATCCAGATACTACATTAGTGACTATTTTGAAAAGTTACGTTTCAATATACTGGAAAAATCTAGAAATGAACAAATTTCTAGACACATATATCTATCAAAATGGAATCAAGAGGATATAGAAAACCTGAACAAACCAATAACAAGCAAGGAGATTGAAGAAATAATAAAAAGCCTTCCAACAAGAAAAAGTAGAACCAGATGGATTCTCAGCTAAATTTCTACCATTAATTAAATAAGAACTAATGCCAGTGATTCTCAAACTATTCCATGAAATAGAAAGGGGTGGCACACTTCCAAATTCCTTCTTTGAAGTCAGTATCAGTCTGATACCAAAACAAGAAAAGAACACGTACAACATGATCAAATTGGTTTCATTCCAGGTATGTAAAGACAGTTCAACATTTACAAATCAATAAATGTAATTTGTCACATAATTAGAATAAGGACAAAAATCACATGATATCTCAACAGATGTAGAAAATGTCTTCAACAAAATTTAGTATCCGTGCATGGTAAAAACAGTGAAGAAACTAGGGACACGGGAACTTACTTCTACATCATGAATGCCATATATGACAAACTCAAAGCCAATAATCATATTGAATGGGAATAAATTGAAAACATTTCCTCTAAAATTAGGAAAAAGACACTCGTATTCAATATAGAATTTGAAATTTGAGTTAGAGCAATTAGGCAGAAGAAGAAAATAAATGAAACATAAAGAGGAAAGTAAGACGTTAAACTATCACTGTTTGTAGATTCTATACTTAGAAAACCCAAAAAACTCCACTAGAAGACTTCTGGAGCTGATAAATTCAGCAAAAGTAGCAGTATACAAAACCAACATACAAAGATCAATATAGTTTATTTACAACAATAGTGAACCAATGGAAAAAGAAATCCAGAAAAAAATTTCCATTTCAATAAATAAGATAAAATACCTAGAAATAAGTCTAACCAAAAATGCAAAACACTCTTCAAAGAAAATTAAAGTTTCTTCACCCATGAAGAGGTGCTGAATTTTATTGAAATCTTTTACATCTGTTGAGAACAAAGAATAAAGAAACTGAAGAATTCCTTAGAAGGCAGATCCCGTTCATGGACAGAAAGAATTAATATTGTCAATATGGCCATATTACCAAAAGCAATCTACAGTTTAAGTGCAATCCCCACCAAAATTCCAATGCCATTCTTCACAGAACTATAGAAGATGGTCATAAAATTAATATGAAAGAACAAAAGACCCAGAACAACCAAAGCATTCTGAGCAGTAACAGCAATTCTGGAGGTATCACAATATCTAATCTCAAATTATGCTACAGAGCTGCAATAATATATGCAGCATAATTTTAGCATAAAAATAGACATGAAAACAAATGGAATAGAAGACACAGAAATAAATTCATATAGATATAGCTATCTGATTCTTGACAAAGGTATCAAAATCTTTTGTTAGAGAAGAGACAGCTTAACAAATGGTGTTGGGAAAACTGGATATCCATACGTAGATGGGTGGAACTAGATCCATAAATCTTGCCCTGCAAAAAATCATTTCAAAGTGGATTCAAGACATAGAAATTAGGTCAGAAACACTGCATTTGCTAGAAAAAAAAAATACAGGGCCAACACTCGAATATCCAGACACATGCAACAACTTCCTCAATAGGACTTTTAAAGCTCAGAAAATAATATTGAGAATTAAGGTGTGGGATTACATCAAATTAAAATTTTTTTCACAGCAAAGGAAACAATAACACAAACACAAAGCCTACAGAAGGGGAGAAAATCTTTGCCAGCTACTCTTCTAACAGTGTATTAATATCCAGAATATGCTAATTCTAAAAATTAACACCAAAACAAGCAGATAACCCAATCAATAACTGGGCAAATGAACTAAACAGGTATTTCTCAAAAAGAAAAAAATTACACATGTCCAAAAATACATGAAAAAGTGTTCAACATATTTAGTAATCATGGAAATTCAAATCAAAACTACCCTGAAATTTCATCTCACTCTATTTAGAATTCAGTCATCAAAACCACAAATAATAATAAATGCTAGAGAGGATATACGGGGAAAGGAACACTTTTACACCATTGGTGTGATCATAAACTAGCACAACCAGTATGGAAATCAGTATGGAGATTCCCACAAGACTAGGAATGGAACCACCATATTACCCAGCTATACCACTCCTCAGTCTATTCAAAAGAACTAAAGTCAGGATACTATACATGATACCAATGTTTACAGCTGAGCAATTCACAATAGCCAAGTTATGGAACCAGCCTATATGTCCATAAATAGATGAATAGATGAAAATAACGGATGGAAGAAAATGTGGTGACTATGAGCAATGAAGTTTTGCTTAGCTATAAAGAAGAATGAAATCATGTAATTTATAGCAAAGTAGAAGAAACTGGAAAACATTATACTAAGTGAAATAAGCCAGACTCAAGAAGTCAGGGGTCCTTTGTTTATCTCATATTTGGAAGCCAGAGAGAAAAAAGGTAAATAAAACAATCTCATGAAAATAGAGGTGAGGGGAAAAAAAAAGAAAATAGAGGTGAGAACAGTAGAACACAGGATGGGGGTCAGAGGGAGTGAGAAGGAGATGAAAAGGGAAAGTTCTACAGAATAAAATTGACTGAATGATGTGCATATACAAATATACTACAACCAACCTTGCATTATTTTCAATTATAATATGCTAATGAAAATATAAAAAAAAGATGGAGCCTACCTTACCTGCATCTCAATTTCAGACCTCTGGCCTACAAAACTGGGGACCAATAAATTTCTGTTGTTAAAAAAGTGGAAGAGAAAGAGGAGGAGAGGAAATAGAGAAGGAAGAGGAGGATTAGAAGAAAGATATATAACTTGGAGGAATTTGAGAAGTAAATGGGAAAAGCACCTACAGAGCCTGGTGCACAGTGGTCTCTGCCTACCTTTACCCAAGCTTTGGTCCATTCTTAAACAGTTATCAGAATAATAACCTTTTCCCCATAGTGCACACAACCAGCATTTCTTTCATATATCTAGATATTTACCTTCAGTTGAAGTCTCCATTAAAGATTTGTCTGTAAGCTTAGTTCATGTCTCCCCAAAAGAGTTAATAAGGATCTTAAGACCCCAGAGCACCTGATGGTGGACAGCAGCTCCAGGTGATAAGCACCATGGCAGCTAGCAAGCTTCATATCCTTTCTTTCTCCATTATTCTGATGAACAATTATAAAAGGGGAAAAGGAATGCAATACAGGCTTTAACTTGTATTACTCAAATCCAGTTTCAAAAGTGTAACTTTGCCTGGGAAGCCCAATTTGTAATTGCATAGGAGACCTATAATATTTTACCATGTTGTTTATTTGTTAATAAAATATTTTAATTGATCAGGATGTTAGCTAGCAAAATATCTTTACCAAATAGACATGAGTCCAGGAATGCACTAAATGTAGAATATTGAGTGTTATAATAATTATCCACAATACTCCAGCTACTCAATTTGGAATAATAAATATTAAGATACCAACTTTAAGAAAGTGCCTGGACAGGACTCTATTCAATAATGCTATAAATGAAATAATATTTGGAGAAAACTGGGAAAAAAGAAAGGAACTAAGTTTGTTCTCTGTGTTCTTTTCCTCTAAAGATTAAAAAAAAACTCTAAATAAGTTGACTTCTCACTAAGTTCTCTTTTCCCATGGACTTTCCCAGAGTATGTTAGAGAAATATTTTAGGACCACATAAAATCCTGGCTAATCTGGTCTTTAAGCATAAACTGTGTAAAAACTGTTACAATCATCATTCTAAAAAAGCAATTAACCTTGTAAACTTCACAGTGATGGATGAATTAATAACTTCAGTGTGTAATTTTTACAATTTAAGAGCAACATTCTTCAGTCTATATAAATGATGATACTCTCTATTACCTATGCACAATAGTTTCTAAAGCTTCTAATTTCAAGCAGCTCAACAAAATCAACATCTAACTTTTCAAAATGCAAATATAATCTGACTCTAGAATTCACAAAAACTCTCAGATTTGCTATTGGAATAGAATCCACATTGTTACTCAGTAGCTCTGTGGGCTCTTACTGTGAAGTGAACCACTTCTGGTTTTTAATTGGAGTTTTTTCTTTCTTCCTTTCTTTCTTTCTTTCTTTCTTTCAGGGCAATAAAATGGGTCTGAAATGAGCTTTGGTAAGATGAAGATAAAGTAAAAGAGGATTTTTTTTTCTATCAGCAGGTGATATGATCCTAGTTGAGAAAAAAATTAAAAAGCAATTTTTTGCAGAATATGTATTTAAATTAAATAATCATAGCTGTGTGACACTGGCTTAGTTAAGTGAAGTTGTTTTCCTCCTGCCTCAGATCTCTGGGATGAGCAGATGGGAAAGGTAGAAGTGGTAGTTGCTGTCAGGGTTGGGTATGGTGACTAGGGCCAGTGATTCTGACATGTGGACTCTTTTGTTACTTGACAGAGGTATGCTTTGCAGAATTCCTGTACTTTATTCCATGTAGCATCTTCAATATATATTACGTGACAGAATATACTCCACCAACCAGATTTGATTGCCAGCCTAGAAGATGCTAAAATATTACCAGTCCAGGAGCCATAAGATGCCCCTGAGGCCACAATAATCTCTATTAATATCTTCAAGTACTGAGTAGTAAAATTCAGTGCATTTCTTTGGTAGAACAAATTCAGTGAAGAAAAAATCAATCCTTTCTTGAAAATGTCAATAGTGGATTGAACTTATCTTGTAACTGTGGTGGAGACACTGGCCATGGTCTTCAATGGTGCCTTTCCTGTACTGTGCTGAGTGAGGGGGGTGGGATCTGTCCTGATTAAAGGGTTCTTCAGGAGTGTTGCATTGTATTAGTGGGTCCCGTCACCATAATTGTCCTAATTTTCAGTCAAAGCTTTCATGACATCACATTAAAATTCTTGGCTTTGCAGGATGAGTATTAATAGTAGGGACAATTGAAAGTGGCAGTTGTGGTTGCTGGAGCAGATATCGTAGAAAACACCAGAGAGGTCTTGTAATATTTCCCATCAGTTAGCTATTCTGTCTCATTAAACATCGATGGTACACACTTGGCCACTGAGCTTGAGCTTGATTACTATAGGCTTTCCTCGAGACTTTTCTAACACTGTACTGTTCAATTACCAAGTGTCTACTTTGAAGTTTTTTTTAAAAGCAATTGGAGGCCATTCCAAAGGCTTACTATGAACCTAGAGAAACACATAGCAATGACTAAAAAATTGACTTTAAGTCAACTTCATAGGCATTTTTATGGTTTGGTCTAAGAAATAAATTTTATTATATATATATATAAACACACATATACTGAGACTATGCTACCAATTGGAAATTCCCCAAACTGGCACTATCACATTGATCAATATCATTTAAAGTAATGTTAAAACAATAGCTCTGAAGTTTAGTAAGTTTGTGGAGTACTTTGTGAATTGTATGTCAATAAAATATGTCCAAAAAAGCTTCAATATCAAATTAATTGCATTTTCTGGAATATGGTAGTTGACATACAGCTAATTTTTCAGATAATCAATATATTGGATTACTACCCTTGCCAGACACTGATTATACTGAAAACTGGAGCCTGGTGTACTCACATGCCTTTTGTGTAATAATAAGTATCAGTCTTTAGACAATTAAGCAAATGGGGGATGTCAAATGTCTTGAAAGGACAGCAAGTTACAAAATTCATATGTATTTTACCATACAACCTTCTGAAGTTAAAATTTAAATCTCAATTTAACTTTTGCAAATACTTGACTTTTTCTTACTTTGTCAATACTGACAAATTTTTGATTTCAGAACTCAGTGTATAAGTAAGCTAACAGACAAAATTATGACATTGTTAGTTTTCAGGGAAAGAATAAGTCAATAAACTGGAAAATGCACTGTACTGGCCCAAAACTGTGATATGCAAATGGAATGCTACAAATTCCTAACCCATAGTGCACACTTAATGACAAGGCAGAAACCATTTACAATTCAGGGAAGTCCAACAGAAAGTTATGTCAATTTATACTTCCCACAACAAATTTGTCATTTGGAAGAACAAGTCCAGTATATGAACATGTGATTATCATCCTGTTCTTGTTTATCATGTCTTCCTATTTTTAAATGGTATAAAAGGTTTCTTATATATTTCCAGCTAGTTGTTGGCTCTTTCAAATATACTATGCTAAGATAGTAAGACAGCTTGAAATCTATTTATGTGTATTAGTAAAGCATCTGCTTGCATAGCTGAAATATAAATTTGATAAGGCAATGCTTGAGAGAGATTAAGGCAAGTAAAATGATTTCAGAAATGCTGCAAAAATCACAGAGAACTGAGTTTCCACTGTAGTACTGGCACAAGGTTAGGCCCAGAAGATGCAAAAATAAGCAAAGATTTTCTGCTATGAGAAGTCCGTCTTCTACTGGTCACATAAATGTTATGTTCAATGAAGGCAGATGAACTAAACATTGTGTGAAAAGCAACTGAGAAGAGAAATCATGGCATGCAAATGCTTTTGCAGAGTCTAATTGACCTGGTTAGGTTCAGTTCTGTGCTCCGAACATGGTTTGCCTGTTTTGACCAGAATCTAGCAAACATATCACCTCTATTCTGATGTGATTTTTCAAGTCCCTGTGCGCCAGAGACAATGTGTGTGCTAGCTCCTTCCTGATAACACCTTTCCTACTGAATACTCTCCAAACTCCATCTTTACAGCATCACAGATCCCAGAGTGAGAAGTGATGGATGGAGATGTAGCCTTCGTGGTAATTTTTGGGTAAAAAGACTGCTGTGTACATTACTGTCAGCCCAGCCTCCCAAAGAACCTGCTCATGTAGGAGGCAGTCAGGGTGGTGGCCCAGGCTGTGGGCTCTGTAGTTAAGTCCTGGCTTCAGACCCTGGGTTCATGTCTTTGGCTTGGAGCCAAAGGTAAATGATTCTATTTCTGTCCCTTTGTTTCTTCTCACTAGAAGAGTACTGTATTAGATGTTAAGAATTTAGGCATAGTACTTATACAGACAGTGAATGGAAACAGCATTCTTTCCTGCCGATGCCACACGACCTGCTTCTCCCACAGGGTCTACTTTACTTCTTTTCACCCTTCAGATCTGTGCCCTTGTAACTTCTTCAGAGATACAGCCCTGACCTTATAGCACCCTGCAGCGCTCTTTCTTAGCACCTATCTTGGCTGCTGCCTTTCGTGGATTAACGTTAGTCTTCCTGTGAGCTCCATGACAGCTCAGACCTGTGCTGCTCTTTGCCGTGGTTTCCCTAAGGCCCAAAATAATGATGGGCATGTAGAGAATATGTGTTAAGTGAACAAATGGATTATTCTGGTACACCAGAATTGGTTCTGTGGAAAAGTCTCAGGACCCCTGCATGGTAAGGGAAGCAACACCCAAGTAAGTGAGCTTCAGAATCTGTCTCCTTTCTCAAACACTCAGCTGTTGTTATCTGCTTTACCTGTGGGTTAATCCATGTGATTCCACTGGAAGACACTAAAATACAATTTGAAAAGTATTTCAAGACTTGTTTCAGATTTACCTCAAGAGTCTGACTAGAAAATCTCATGCCATCTATTACTGAATAAGCAACTTGAATTGAACCTGGCTCCCATTTTTGGTAAATATATCACCCCAAGATACAGATGAGAGAAAAACCATTTACCCACCCTAACTTTTTGTAAAGGGTGAGTGATTTATCCAAGGTCATACAGCTAGTAAATGACAGAGTTACAGTTAGGGTTTCCTCTGCACAACCAAACCTGTTTTCCTGGAGCACACTATTTCATCAGGACCCAGTCATGGACTGGGTGGTTCCATGGGCAGTGACATTAGAAGGGGAGTTGGGAAGTATGTTAAGCCCTGCCCCAAAGCTCCAGGCTCACTGCGTCATGTGCTGAGCCATTGAGAATGTGACCTCTCTGAAGAGGTTTTAGCTTTTGTAAGAATGAAGCCCCCACAGGAAAGTTCGATTTTGGGTATTCATTCCAAGTTTAATTTACATTGTTTAATGACATCCCCTACTGTCAGGTTCTCTTTACTAATTCCTAGTTATCTTTCAGATCACTGGACTTAAAAGTTGCTAAGCACCAGTTAGAAGTATAAGGTTCTAAGTCACTATTATCAAGAGGAAGAATCACTTGCTTAAGCACATACGTTTGAAAATAAGGTTTCTTTGATACTATGTTCAAGTTGCATTTTTTAATGGGGAGCATGTACATAGATTAGTCAGGAACTATTTAGAATTTTAAGGCTAAACAGAAAACAGTACTCAAACAAGGGTTACTTGGAAAACTTGCTCTCCCCAGTCCCCATGCTCACAGAAACAATTAAAAAAACCTTTTGATATTAGCAGGTAATGTCCCTGGAATTTAGCTAAATGCCACCCATCATCTGACAGATGTCCCAGGGAGAGGGTGGCTCAATGCCACAGGAATGGTGACCAAAATGGAACCCAGATTTCTCAGACCCCCAAGGAAAATTATTCCCACCACATTCATGAGATGTATGTGTGCATGAAACACAGATGGCTCAACTTTTATTCTCGGCCTCTTCTCTGTACACAGGGATTTCGTGTTTCTTTTTTAAATGTACCAGTATCAATAGCAAAAGCAGTCACTTCTGAAAATGGCTAGAAGGCAATTATCTGCAGGAGAACTTACCCACAGGCTGAAAGCACCTGGGCTCTCAGGGGAGTGTGGTTTCCTCCATTTTGTTGAAAAGCATGGCTTTGGGTAGATATGTTCATATTTCTTTGAAATAAAAAGGGATTTGGGCTGTAAAATTCATTAACAGTAAGACAGCAATTCTGTCATCTTCAAGGAGAAATTTCAGGCCAAGCAGAAAGGCATTCTTCTTAAGAAGGGCTGTCATCAGACAGAATAAGAATGTCAGCGACACTGAAATGGCTCTGGACTTCAGGTTTCGCTGCCAATCTATTCAACAGAGAGCACAGTTTTCAACTTTCTGCACAAGTTGTTTTGTATTTAAGGGAGAATTTGGCAATGTTCAGAGAAGATGCAGAAGTCGGAATGTCCGGGGCACACACACCATGTAGGTCCCAAATGGGCACCAGGCCCCCCAGCTAGGAGTTTATCACCCCTGGTGAATTTATCTTCGTATATATTGTGTTTTATTTTAATGCCCTTTTCATTTAGGTGTCTCTTTTGATATACTCACCTGATTTGAAAGGTAGAAGAAGAGGTGAAGAAATAGGTCACATTCTCAATGGCTCAGCACTTGAGGTGGTGAGCCTGGAGCTTTGGGGCAGGGCTTAACATCATACTTCCCAACTCCCCTTCTAATGTCACTGCCCACGGAACCACCCAGTCCATGACTGGGTCCTAATGAAACAGTGTGCTCCAGGAAAACAGGTTTGGTTGTGCAAAGGAAACCCTAACTGTAACTCTGTCATTTACTAATTGTGCGACCTTGGATAAGTCACTTACCCTGCCACCTAATCGCCTCAGCAGTAAAACATCACATCCTTCAAAGGGAAAATGGGACAAAAGTTAAAGTGATTTATAACCTGGGAAGAGCTAGAAAACCATCTTATTTTATTATAATACTTATTTTTACCATCATAGTAAACATTTTAAGAAAACAGTTACTGATGCCACTGATAAGAAATGATTTAAGAAAAAAAGACTGCTTTCCATAGTTACAAAATAAAAACTGATTTGCATTAGAAAAATGCAAATGAAAACTACTCTAAGATATCATCTCACTTCACTCAGAATGGCAGCTATTAAGAAAACAAACAACAACAAGTGTTGGCGAGGATGTGGGGAAAAAGGCACACTCACACATTGCTGGCAGGACTGCAAATTGGTGCAGCCAATATGGAAAGCAGCAGGGAGATTCCTTGGAAAACTGGAAATGGAACTACAATTTGACCCAGCTATCCCTCTTCTCTGTCTGTACCCAAAGGACTTAAAAACAGCATACTACAGGGACACAGCCACATCAATGTTTATAGCAGCACAATTCCCAATAGCTAAACTGTGGAACCAACCTAGATGCCCTTCAATAGATGAATGGATAAAAAAAAATGTGGCATGTATACACAATAGAATATTACTCAGCAATAAGAGAGAATCAAATCACGGCATTTGCAGTTAAATGGATGGCATTGAAGAAAGTAATGTTAAGTGAAGTGAGCCAATGCTAAAAAAGCAAATGTCGAATGTTTTCTGATATAAGGTGACTGACCCATAACAGCATAGGGAGGATGAGCATGGGAGGAATAGACAAACTCTAGATAGGGCAGAGGGGTGGGAGGGAAAGGGAGGGGGACAGGGGATTAGCAAGGATGGTGGAATGTGATAGACATCATTATCCAAAGTACATGTAAGAACACATGAATTGGTGTGAACATACTTATACAAACAGAGATATGAAAATTTGTGCTCTATATGTGTAATAAGAATTGTAATGCATTCTACTGTCATGTATTTAAAAAATAAAATCAATTAAATATTAAAAAATAAAATAAAAACTGGGCAAAAGTGTATGAATGACAACCTATCACCACTGAGAATTTATTTTTTAAGTTGTCATCTTTATAAAGGCAAATAAAAGAAAAATGTCATCAAAATAGCTACACTGGGATAACTCCAGGAAACTTCTTTTTCTAGTTCTTGGTTTCTTTAAATGTTTGTTACCTTATTGTTTTTCTTATAGCTATTTTGTAATATGATTTTCATGCACATCAAAACCACTAAGGGCTTGGCAGTAATTTGAAGATAAAATTTAGATTAAAATTATTCAAAAACGAAAAACAAATTAATGAGAAAAGCACAAGAAGATGGTAAATGAGGGAGAGTCATATAAATAATAGAAGAAACAGTTGTCAAAGCTAATAAATAAAGTCTATGACATAAATGATACACAATGTACCCCCACAAGGCAATGGTTACTATGACAACAAGAAGAGATGCAATGTACTCAGAGTTACTCAACCAAATAGCTAACTGATATACTAAACATATTTCAGGAATATTTAATATACCTATTTTTACATGGTACTGAAAGGTTATTCCCCAATTTATGTAAAATTGCTCATTTAATAATAATAATAATAATAATAATAATAATAATAATAATAATAAAAATAGCAATTCCTTTAACTTATAAAGAGATCAAAGTTTCTTGTGCCCCGTAACTTACATAATAGATCATCATTTGCTAGTTGTTGCTAGTCCCAGATCACTTAATCCAAGTGTCCTGGGACTAGCAACAACTCTCATATTCTATTTTTCAGTAATCAATTTCAGCGTGGATGTCTAACAAGATGACTGTCCAATGACACAGTTAAGAGTCATTTACATACATTCAAGACAAGATACCCTGATTTCTCTCTTCAACTTAGATATAAGGTGCTTGGCATTAATATTTAAGTCTTATTTCTCAGCACTTCAATGCAATGTCAAAACAGCAATGCTCCCTGAATAGAGAAACCCAGGATAATCTTGGATTGAAGGCTTATAATAGAAAAGGATTTCCATTGTTTTATTACCCAATTATTCCAGAATCTTGAACTTTTCCTCCTAAGCTTTCTGCTGCATCTTTTAGAACAAACCCAGAGCTTTTATGTCTGTATTTTTATGGTACTTATAAGTTTAGAAAACTTGTTCTTATGAAGTAGCCATGTTCTTTCTTCCCATAGAGACTGTATGGCAGTGCATTTTCTTAAAAGTCCACAGTACTTACAATCAAGGCAAGAAAGTATCTCTCAGTCTGACAGAGGCAGAGGGTCTCTTGTTCTGACAGCATGTATATTTGAAGGGAAAAAAAAAGTTCTTTACTCCAAACTGGGGCTATTTCCTTTAGCACTAAAATTAAACAAGGAGGACAAAGCCTCGCAGTATTTGGAGAAGTGATAAATAAAGGAGAGAATTTCTTTGCTTTGGGGTGTCCCCAAGCCATGGACACCCACATAATCCTTATTGTTCACATAGAAATGTCTACATCCTTGAACTCAACAAACAGGATGGCTGCAACTAGGAAGGCGATGCTATTAGAATTCCCTTCCTATCACCTTTCCTTGAGTGAGAACCCTAGAATCTGTGAATCCCATTTTGGTCCTGAAGAGGCACACTGTGTGGTGCTGGAACATGAAGCTGCAATCTATCCCAGAAATGAACTCTGGTCCTCTGGCTGTCTCTGGGCTGTCCACTCTTGCACAGCGCTGGTTGGTAAAAAAGCCAGGGATACTGAGCTTGACAATTGGTGTCAGATTCCTACCCCGCACAAAGTTGGAGTAATTACATTTGCAGTCTGGAGGGATCTGGAAAGGTAAAGCCACCTTCTAACAACCAGAGACGGTGTCAGTGTGGAGAAAAGGATGTGTCAGAGACAGATTCCAGCTTGGGAGGTTATTTTTGGAATACTCCGAGGAAGCCTATGGTGTGGCTGCCCACATCACACCAGCCTGGGTGCTGAGGAAGCCGGTTTTCAGAGGTGTCAGTCCCTCAAGACTCATAACTAAAAATAAGTATCTACTTATTAAAGCAGTTGTTATTTTTACTCAGGCTTTTTCATAATTGCATAGCAAATTCTCCACATTTGAATTTTCAAAATATTTTGTCAATAATGCTTAAAATTCTTCAAAATCCATAATGTAAAAACTACATCTCAAATCTCACAAAAAAATGGACTTCTCATTTTTATGTATATCTAGAAGCTGAAAAGAAAAGAGTTTGCATGATAAAAAGGGTTAAGTGAGTTTTTTGGAATGATAATATAGGATATATTAAAAACCAAGGTTTTCTTATCAATGGTCCTAGGGTAATGATGTCTAACTCATTCCACCGTAATTCCTACCCCTCTAACCCCTCTCATCCCCTCCCTTCCTTTGCCCTATCTAAAGTTCCACCATTCCTCCCATGCTCGCCACCCATCACCATTATGCCTCTGTATCCTCATATCAAAGAAAACATTTGGCCTTTGGTTCTTTGGGATTGGCTTGCTTCACTTAGCATTATATTCTCCAACTTCATCCATTTACCTACAAATGCCATGATTTTATTCTCTTTAAATGCTGAGTAATGTTCCATTGTGTATATATACTACATTTTCTTGATCCATTCATCTACTGAAGGGAATGTAGGTTAGCTATTGTGGATTGTGCTGCTATAAACATCGATGTAGCTATGTCCCTATAGTATCCTGTTTTTAAGTCCTTTGGGTATAATCCGAGGAGTGGGATAGCTGGGTCAAATGGTGGTTCCATTCCCAGTTTTCCAAGGAATCTCCATACTGCTTTCCAAATTGGCTGCACCAATTTGCAGTCCTACCAAAAATGTGTGAGTGTACCTTTTTCCCCGCATCCTCGCCAGCACTTATTGTTGTTTGTCTTCTTAATAGCTCTCATTTTGACTGGAGTGAGAGGAAATCTTAGAGTAGTTTTGATTTGCATTTCTTGAACTGCTAGAGATGTTGAACCATTTTTCATTCATTTGTTGATTGTGTATCTTCTTCTGAGAAGTGTCTATTCAGTTCCTTGGCCCACTTATTGATTGGGTTGTTTCTTTGGTGTTATGGTTTTTGAGTGCTTTATATATCCTAGAGATTAGTGTTCTATCTGATGTGCTTGTGTTAAAGATTTTCTTCCATTCTGTAGGCTCTCTGTTCACCTCACTGATTGATTCTTTTGCTGAGAAGAAGCTTTGTAGTTTGAATCTATCACATTTATTGATTTTTGGTTTTAATTCTTGCAGTACAGGAATTTTATGAAGAAAGTTGGAGCCCAATCCGACATGATGGAGATTTGGGTCTACTTTTGTTTCCATTAGGTACAAGGTCTCTGGTTTAATTCCTAGGTCTTTGATCCACTTTGAGTTGAGTTTTGTGCATCGTGAGAGATAGAGGTTTAATTTCATTTTGTTTCATGTGGATTTCCAGTTTTCCCAGCACCATTTGTTGAAGAGGCTATTTTTTTCTCCAATGTATGTTTTTGGTACCTTTGTCTAATATAAGATAAATGAAGTTGTGTGGGTTAGACTCTGTGTCCTCTATGCTGCACCACTGGTCTACTGGCCTGTTTTGGTACCAGTACCATGCTGTTTTTGTTACTATTGCTCTGTAGTATAGTTTTAGGTCTACAATAATAATGCCTCCAGCTTCACTCTTCCTGCTAAGGATTGCTTTGGCTATTCTGGGTCTTTTATTTTTCCAGAGGAATTTCATGATTGCTTTCTCTATTTCTATAAGGAATGCCACTGGGATTCTGATTGGGATTCCACTGAATCTTTATTGTGCTTTTGGTAGGATGGTCATTTTGACAATATTAATTCTGCCTATCTAAGAACAAGGGAGATCTTTCCATCTTCTAAGGTCTTCTTTAATTTCTTTCTTCAGCGAGTTATAGTTTTCATTTTAGAGGTCTTTCCCCTCCTTCATCAAATTTATTCCCAATTTTTTTTTGAGGTTATTGTAAATGGGATGGTTTTCCTAGTTTCACTTTCAGCAGATTTGTCACTGATGTACAGAAATGCCTTTGGTTTATGGGTGTTGATTTTATATCCAGCTACTTTGCTGAATTCATTTCTTAGTTCTAGGAAATTTCTGGTAGAACGTTTTGGATCTTCTAGATATAGAATCACATAATCTGCAAATAGTGATAATTTGAATTCTTCTTTTCCTATCTGTATCCCTTTAATTTCCTTTGTCTCTATGATTTTTCAATAGAATTCATGTATAAGACACGAATGATGTGAACATACTTTTTGTATCATTAGTATCTTCAAAAATTGTGCTCTATATGTGAAATATGAAATGATCTGCATTCTGCCATAATGTATAACAAATCAGAATAAAAAAAGAGGACCCCAAAAGAGTTTTGTCAATAAATGTCAAGCTTTCAGAATGGGACAACAAAAGCAAAAAAACAAAAACAAACAAACAAAAAAACCCCAAGGTTTTCAAAATAAAATAAAATAAGGGCGGGGGACGGGGAGCCTACTATGGCCTAGAAAAGAGGCTGATCAGGGACCCAGGCCCCTCCACTCAGCACTGAGATTCTTCTCCTTGTTAGAGTTTTATTGGCTACTACGACATGGCTTCCAGTAGACCCAGGAGTATGAGTGTGAGGCTCTGGCAGAAAAACTAATTAATCATGTGTATCTCAGCACCCCTAAAATATCTAATCTCAATATATCTAGTCTTAGCTGGTTGTTAACTTGGGATGAAATTCTATGGTATTATTTTGTTAAGCAAATAAGGCTGATAACTATCCTTTTTAATGAGAAACTTATTACATTCTATCCCATCTGGTAAGCTTTGATTATTAATATTTTAATTGACATCTACAGAAAGTAGCAGAGTGTTACAGGATATTATTACCAAGAGTACATGCAATATCTATGCCCCATAAGAACCAGTACTCATTTACATTTTCTTATAGCACTACGGTCATTTGTAATAGACATTTAAACGTTTCAAAGCTAAAATTGAGAATATTCATTATGTTCTGCTAAAATGTTACCAGTTTCCTTTTACTTAATTGTCAGAACATCCCCCTGGAGTTAGTTATAGGTACCAAATCCAGTCCTTAGGATCATCTATTAGCCATGCAAATCATTCTCTTCTCCTCGCCCTCCCCCTCTAACTTATCTTCTGTCTATGTATATCCCATAAACCTAATACGTTAAGATAAATGCAAGTACAAAAACTGCCTAAGTACTTACAATGAACCTTAAACTAAATCAATCCTTTAGTTTTTAGGGCAGTATTAGGTTTATGGGAATAATGAGTAGATAGTACAGAGAGTTCCCACATTTCCCTGCAGCATCAGTCTCATAGTCTTCTATTTTTAATATCTTGCATTGTGTGACATATGCCTTACATTTGATAAACCAATGTTGATACTTTTTATTAATAACTAAAATCCATAATTTACATTAAGACTTTGTATTATACAGTCCTGTGAGTTTTCACTATACAATGTAAACTACAGAACCCTAAAGAGAGAAATCAAAGAATACCTAGAAGATGGAAAGATCTACCTTGCTCATGGATAGGCAGAATTAATATTATCAAAATGACCATACTACCAAAAGCACTACACAAATTTAATGCAATTCCGATCAAAATCCCAATGGCATTACTAATAGAAATAGAAAAAGCAGCCATGAAATTCACCTGTAAAAATAAGAGACCCAGAATAGCTAAAGCAATCCTTAGTAAGAAGAGTGAAGCAAGTGTCACCACTATACTAGACCTTAAACTATACTACAGAGCAATAGTAACAAAACCAGCATGGTACCAGCACCAAAACAGGCCAGTAGACCAGTGGTACAGAATAGAGGACACAGAGACCAACCTACAAAATTACAATTATCTTATATTAGTCAAAGGTGCCAAAAACATGCACCGGAGAAAAGACAGCATCTTCAACAAATGGTGCTGGGAAAACTAGAAATCCTTTGCAAGCAAATGAAATTGAACTCCTATCTCTCACCATGCACAAAAGTTAACTCAAAATGGATCAAGGATCTAGGAATTAAACCAGAGACCCTGCGTCTAAAAGAAGAAAAAGTAGGCCCTAATCTTCATCATGTGGGATTAGGCCCCAACTTCCTTAATAAGACTCCTATAGCACAAGAATTAAAACCAAGAATCAACAAATGAGATGAATTCAAACTAAAAGGTTTTTTCTCAGCAAAAGAAACGATCTGTGAGGTGAACAGTGAGCCTACATCCTGGGAGCAAATTTTTACCCCTCACACATCAGATAGAGCACTAATCTCTAGGGTATATAAAGGACTTAACAAACTAAGCATTAAAAAACCCCCAAATAATCCAATCAATAAATGGGCCAAAGACCTGAACAGACACTTCTCAGAAGAGGATATACAATCAATCAACAAATACATGAAAAAATGCTCATCATCTCTAGCAATCAGAGAAATGCAAATCAAAACTACTCCAGTCAGAATGGCAGCCATTATGAAGACAAGCAAGGATGTGGGGAAAAAGGTACACTCATACATTGCTGGTGGGACTTCAAATTGGTGCAGCCAATTTGGAAAGCAGATGGAAAGTCCTTGGAAATATGGGAATGGAACCACCATTTGACCCAGCTATTCCTCTTATTGGAGTATACCCAAAGGACTTAAAAACAACATATTACAGAGACACAGCCACATCAATATTTATAGCAGCACAATTCACAAGAGCTAAACTGTGGAGCCAACCTAGATGTCCCTCAGTGGATGAATGGAGAAAAAAAATGTGGCATTTATACACAATGGAATATTACATAGCACTAAAAAAGAACTAAATCATGGCATTTTCAGGTAAATGGATGGCGTTGGAGAAGATAATGCTAAGTGAAGTTAGCCAATCCAAAAAAAAAAAAAAACCACAAACAATGTGTATTCACTATAATGGTAGATGATTTCATACAGAATGATTTCTTCTCCTTTAAAATGCCCTCTGTTTTACTTCCTAAAATGCTTTAAGCTTTTCTCATACCTTCCCTGTCCCTAGTCCCATCTTAACCCTTAACAATCACTGATCTTTTGGCTGTCTTTGTGTTTTGCAGAATGTCACAACTTGGAGTTATACTGTAGGTAGCCTTTCAGACTGGCATCTTTCACTTAGCAATAATCAACTAATTTCCCTCCATGTGTTTTTGGAGCTCATTTTTTTCTCACTACTGAATATTAATTTTTCACTGCTGAATAATTTTCACTACTAAATAATACTGGATTCCTTATTCATTCACCTACTGAAGGTCATCCTGGTTGCCTCTAGCTTTTGGCAATAATACATAAAATAATACATAAATCTGCTTTAAATATTAGTGGTCAGGTTCATGTATGGATATGTTTTAAATTCATTTGGTGAACACTTAAGAATGTAACTGCTGGGTTGTATGGTGAGAATGTGTTTAACTTTGTAAGAATTGTGAAACTGTTCTTCCAAATTAGTTGCACTATTTTGCATTCCCAAAGCAATAAATGAGAGTTCCTATTGCTCCACATCCTCACCAGTATTTGTCAGCTTTTGGATTTCAGTAATTTTGTTAGGTTGTGTAGTGGTGATTCCCTAGTGTGGACCATGTTTTCATATGCTTATCTTCCATTTATATCTGCTGAGTTTCCAGATCTTTGCTATTCTAACCATTAGGTTATTTTCTCATTGTTGAGTTTCAATAGTCCTTTTAATTCTTTGGATGCAAGTCCCAAACCTTGACTTATCTTTTTTATTTGCTTAATAGAATTTTTTAAAAACCCAATTTACCAAGTTTCTCTTTCATGGATTGAGCTGTTGGTGTCACTAGATTTTCTCCTTTGTTATAGGAATTTTAGTTTTGCATTTTCCATTTCAATCTATTATTCATTTTGAGGTTTTTACATTTTGAATTTGTTGCACTTGTTTTTTTTTTATCTTTTCTCTGATTTTGATTGGGTATTTTATATGATTAAACTGTCTCTCTTTACTTAGAACATCAATTATACTTTTAAATCAAAAAATATTTTTATTGGTTGTGTTGATAGTGTTATGGTTCAGATCTAAAAATGTTCCCTGAAGAGTTTGTGTATTAGGCAATGAGGAGAGCTGAAACCTCATTAGTAGATTAATCCATTTGATGAATTAATAATCTGAATGGACTGAATAATTCAGAATAATAATGTGAATGGGTGGTGATGGTAGGCAGGTTGAGTACAGCCAGAGGAAGTGTATCACTGAGGGCACGGGAATTATATCTCTAGTGAGGTTCCTTACTCACTCTGCTACCCAGCTTTCCTCTGCCATACACTTCCATCATGATGCTCTGCCTTATCTGGGGCCCAGAGCAATGAAGTGGGCCGACCACACACTGACCATCTGAAACTGTGAGACAGAGATAAACTTCCTTGTCTAAGCTGTTATTTTTATTTTTATTTTTTGGTATTGGGGATTGAACTGAGGGGCACTCGGCCACTGAGCCACATACCCAGCCCTATATTGTATTTTATTTAGAGGCAGGGTCTCATTGAATTGCTTAGCACCTCACTTTTGCTTAGGCTGGTTTTGAATTTGTGATCCTCCTGCCTCAGCCTTCCCTGCTGCTGGGATTGTAGGTGTGTGCCACCTTGCTTGGCTTCTAAGCTGTTCTTGTTAGGTGTTTTGACCATAGTGGCAGAAAGATGGCTAATACACAGAGTTTGCATCACACATTACAATTTATCGAAGTCCTCTTTAAACTAACACTATGCCAATTTGTGGGTATTGTTAGCACCTTATAACAGAGTACACCCCCATAATCCCTCTCATCCCATATAGCACTGCAGTCACTCATTTCACTTATCATAACCTATAATCATCCAATTAATTGTTACTAGTATTCTGAAAATTAGTTGATTACTTAATACTATAGACTGTATTTCCTCATTTTTTCTTTATTTAATGTGCTTCTTTTTTATAGCTCTAAGTTTCTGATGTATAATTTTCCTTCTCTTTGGAAAGCTTCTTTTAATATTTCTTGCAAAGATGCTATACTGCAGACAAATGCCCTCGGTTTTTGTTTGAAACACTATTCCTCTTTCACTTTTGAAGGGTGATTTTGTGGCATATAGAACTATGGGTTGTAGGGTTTTCTGAAAATGCTTTAAACATCCCACTTCATTATTTTCTTGCTCACATGGTTTCTGAAGAGAAGTCCAATATCATTCTCATCATTGCTCCTCTATGAGTAGGGTGACACCCCATCCTTCAGGTTCTTTTAAAATTCCCTCTTCATCTTTGATTTGTGTCATCTGAATATGATACAATCTAGGGGTGGACATTTTGGCATTTATTCTGATTGGTATGCTTCATGCTCCCTGTTTTCTGCTGTCTGCCATTAATATTGGAAAATCCTCAGCTATTATTATTTCAAATATTTATTGTATTCTTTTTCATTTTTATTTTCCTTCTGCTAATCCCACTGTGTCCTCTGTGACTGTCCCACATTCCTCATAATTCTTGTGTATGTAATAATGTCTTTTGCCGTTGTTATGTCGCTGTAAGTGGAGTCACTCCTGTCTGAAGAGTCACGCTACACAGAGCAAGACAGATGCCTAGGACAGGCAGAAAATGATGCCAACCACGAGTCTCACATTATAAAGAAAAAGAGTAGACACAGGTTATCAATTTGCTATTATAACCCTTCTCTCACAGGTAACTCCAGGAAAAACGTTTCAGGGTAATTTAGCAACTTATTAATTCACTGATAGTTAAAAATCCTTAAACATACACAGAAACAATTTTTTTTTGCAATACAAAAACACTGAAAGCACTAATTCAAGTTTTCACACAGTCTTATAATTTCATTAGTTAAAAACTTCTGGTAAAGAGACATACAGAGGCTGCCTAGAAGACTTTAAACACATAAATAACTAGTAAGTTTTGTAACTCTGAAAGTCATCTTCCACAGATAACTAAATGAAATAAAAAATTCTGAAGAAGATGTGTACCTTCAAAACCTGTGGGGAGAGCCCACATGTGTGGCTTTCTGATATACCACTTAAGTCCTTCTTGTCTTCATTCTTTGACTCCCTGGTTGGAGTTGTTCTTTCTATTAATTTGATATTTATCTCTTCATTCTTATCATTTTTCTCAATTCTTTCTTATTTGTACTCACATTTCTGACTTAGTATTTATTGTCCTCCACTGGATTCAGATCTCAGTAGAACAAGGTGGTTCCCACAGCTATATGGGAACTGTCCTATAAACACACACAATACATACCCACAATATCATCCATGATAGAGCTGTGAGGTTTCAAGTATATAATAGAATTTACTATATAAAGATTGTATTCACACTAGTTCTAATTTTTAAAACATATTATTTTCAAATTGATGTTAAGATAAATTAATAAATTCAGAAAAAATTAAGCTGGCATTATACTTTAATTTTTACATAAGAAAATTTCACTTAAAGTACAGACTCAAGTGTAAAAAATATGAATCCAGAGATTTTTCTAAGGAAAGGTATAATCTTGATGTTGGAATAAGATGAAATGAAAACTAGAAACCACAAAAGAAAAAATTATTAGATTACATAAAATTTATCTTTAGCTGAAAAGAAAAAGTGGACAAGGGGGGAATACACACAGAATCTCTTTGTAAGAGAGATATCCGTAAATACAATAAGCCTGCTTCAAAACATACAATGATAACAAAAGTAATAAGAAAAAAGATTCTAGATAAACAAAGCAACTTTCAGAAAATGACTGACATAGAAAAATAAAACATTTCCTAATCAAAGAAAACTAATCAAAAGTAGAACAACTCTTTATTATCCAGATAAGTTATTTTTCTTCTCCAAATTGGCAAAATGAAAAAAAGTAAACCAGAGTTCTCGAAACACTGGCCAGAGCAATTAGACAGACGAAAGAAATTAAAGGCATAAAAATAGGAAAAGAAGAACTTAAATCATCACTGTTTGTGGATGACGTGATTCTATACCTAGAAGACCCAAAAGGGTCTACAAAAAAAACTACTAGAACTAATAAATGAATTCAGCAAAGTGGCAGGATATAAAATCAACACGCATAAATCAAAGGCATTTCTGTATATCAGCGACAAAACTTCTGAATCGGAAATGAGGAAAAACACTACATTCACAATATCCTCAAAAAAAATAAAATACTTGGGAATCAACCTAACAAAAGAGGTGAAAGACTTATACAATGAAACTACAGAACCCTAAAGAGAGAAATAGAAGAAGATCTTAGAAGATGGAAAAATATACCCTCATGGATAGGCAGAACTAACATCATCAAAATGGTGATATTACCAAAAGTTCTCTATAGGTTTAATGCAATGCCAATCAAAATCCCAACAGCATTTCTTGCAGAAATAGAGAAAGCAATCATGAAATTCATATGGAAAAATAAAAGACCCAGAATAGCAAAAACAATGCTAAGCAGGAAGTGTGAATCAGGCGGTATAGCTATACCAGACTTCAAACTATACTACAGAGCAATAGTTACAAAAACAGCATGGTACTGGTACCAAAACAGGCGGGTGGACCAATGGTACAGAATAGAGGACACAGAAACAAATCCACAAAATTACAACTATCTTATATTTGATAAAGGGGCTAAAAGCATGCAATGGAGGAAGGATAGCATCTTCAACAAATGGTGTTGGGAAAACTGGAAATCCATATGCAACAAAATGAAACTGAATCCCTTTCTCTCGCCATGCACAAAAGTTAACTCAAAGTGGATCAAGGAACTTGATATCAAATCAGAGACATGGCGTCTGATAGAAGAAAAAGTTGGCTATGATCTACATACTGTGGGGTCAGGCTCCAAATTCCTCAATAGGACACCCATAGCACAAGTGTTAATAACTAGAATCAACAAATGGGACTTACTCAAACTAAAAAGTTTTTTCTCAGCAAAAGAAACAATAAGAGAGGTAAATAGGGAGCCTACATCCTGGGAACAAATCTTTACTCCTCACACTTCAGACAGAGCCCTAATATCCAGAATATACAAAGAACTAAAAAAATTATACAATAAGATAACAAATAACCCAATCAACAAATGGGCCAAGGACCTGAACAGACATTTCTCAGAGGAGGACATACAATCAATCAACAAGTACATGAAAAAATGCTCACCATCTCTAGCAGTCAGAGAAATGCAAATCAAAACCACCCTAAGATACCATCTCACTCCAGTAAGATTGGCAGCCATTATGAAGTCAAACAACAACAAGTGCTGGCGAGGATGTGGGGAAAAGGGTACTCTTGTACATTGCTGGTGGGACTGCAAATTGGTGCAGCCAATTTGGAAAGCAGTATGGAGATTTCTTGGAAAGCTCAGAATGGAACCACCATTTGATCCAGCTATTCCCCTACTCGGTCTATTCCCTAAAGACCTAAAAAGAGCACACTATATGGACACTGCTACATCCATGTTCATAGCAGCACAATTCACAATAGCTAGACTGTGGAACCAACCTAGATGCCCTTCAATAGACGAATGGATAAAAAAAATGTGGCATTTATACACAATGGAGTATTACTCTGCATTAAAAAATGACAAAATCATAGAATTTGGAGGGAAATGGATGGCATTAGAGCAGATTATGCTAAGTGAAGCTAGCCAATCCCTTAAAAACAAATGCCAAATGTCTTCTTTGATATAAGGAGAGTAACTAAGAACAGAGTAGGGACGAAGAGCATGAGAAGAAGATTAACATTAAACAGGGATGAGAGGTGGGAGGGAAAGGGAGAGAGAAGGGAAATTGCATGTAAATGGAAGGAGACCCTCAGGGGTCTACAAAATTACATACAAGAGGAAGTGAGGGGAAAGGGGGAAAAATATAAGGGGGAGAAATGAATTACAGTAGAGGGGGTAGAGAGAGAAGAGGGGAGGGGAGGGGGGAGGGGGGATAGTAGAGGATAGGAAAGGCAGCAGAATACAACAGACACCAGTATGGCAATATGTAAATCAATGGATGTGCAACTGATGTGATTCTGCAATCTGTATACGGGGTAAAAATGGGAGTTCATATCCCACTTGAATCAAAGTGTGAAATATGATATATCAAGAACTATGTAATGTTTTGAAAAACCAACAATAAAAATTAATTAAAAAAAAGAATGTTTGGAATGTTCAACCAGCAAGGCAAATGAGGAGAAATGGTTTACTAAAATAAACTTAGCTAATAAAATAAAGCAAAATTCATACATTTGAATATATAACCTATTGAGAGAAATAGAAAATAATTAAGAAGGTAGCCATAATCCAACTTAAGAGCGATAACATTAAATGTAGATATATTAACTATCCCAATTAAAAGACTACTATAAATGGGTTGTACTTAAAAGTAAAACTTGTATGCCATTTAAAGAGATATGCTTAGATAAGGAGAGTATAAAAGGATGGGAAAATATATAATATCCCAAACACTAACCTGAAGAAAACTTATATAACAATATTAATATTAGACAAAGGAAATTAAACATAAGAAACCATAAGAGAAATAAAGAAGAGTATTTCAAAATGATGACAGTCAATTAATTAGGTTTTCCAGTGATTTTAACTTTATATGAGTCTAATAATATAGCATAAAATACACATGTAAAAGGAGAAGGAAATAATATTACAGTCATAGCAAAGAATTTTACCACATTTCTTCAGGAATCCAAAGAAGAAAGAGGTCAAAGAAAGAAAGAAATATCAGTGAGTATAAAAAATATCTCACAACACGATAAATTTGTTAATTTATTGTTCAGAATATGTTCTTTGCCTAGTGAAATAAAGCTAGAAATCATTATTGAGAAGATATGAAAGTCCCCAACTATTTGGAAAAGAAGTAGTATACTTCAACCATAGATAAAAGAGGAAATCACAATCTAAATGAGAAAATATTTTGAATTAATGATTGAGAAATTTGACAAACTTACAAAATGTAGGCAAAGTATGTTTAGACGAATATTCATAGCTTCAAGTACATATACTAAAGTATATTAAAAATGAAAGATATAGGTAACATTTAAAGCAGTCAGAAAAACAAAAGCAAATTAAACCCATATACTGTGGAAGGCAGGAAGACAAAAATAAAATAGCAGAAATTAATAAAAGAGAAAAAACGTATATGGTAGAAAAAAAATCAACCCAGCCAACAGTTGGTTCATTGAAAAGATGGTCAAATCTCAAGCCAGATTAATCAGGAGAGAGGCAAAGACAGAGCGAGAACGAGAGTGAGAAAGAGAGAGAGGGAGGAAAGAAACAGAAATGGAGAGTTAGCATGTGAGTTCACAGGGTACCGGTTTCAGGAAGGAGAAAGGACGTGACCTTAGAATCTATATGCACCAAAAAAGTCCTCAGGAGATATTGTGAATAATTTTATAGCAACAAACTTGAAAATTTAAATGAAAAAGACAAATTCCTAGAAAAACTGATTCAATGAGAATTTCAAAAACCTAAAGTCCTCAATTTATTAGAGAAATTTAATGTGCAATTTCTTCCTGTGAAGAAATCACCATGCTCAAATAACTTTTCTGGTGAATACATCTAAATAGTTAAAAAACAAATGTCATGAAATAACTCTTTGTGGAATGGAAAAATAGTGGATACAATTCAGTTATGAGGTCATTGTACTTGTAATACTAAAATATGATTACATTAATACAAAAAAATTACAAACAGATTTCTCCTATAAACATTTTTGAAGAAAGTCTTTTGAAAAATAAAGGCAGTGTTCACATGGCATGGTAGCATGTGGCTATAAAAATTTACTATGCAAGCTGAGACCACGCAAACTGATTTAATAATCAATGGGAAAAATTATGGTATTTTCCCATGAATTTTACAAATTTTGGTTAAAACATTAACATCTCTTTTTCCATCAATTATAAATTTTAAAATAGTGTAAGAATATTTAAATAGTACACTGTGATTTACATTTAAACATTGAATTTGTTTCTTGTCAACATCACTTCCTGTACAATGTCTTTATCCTGGAACAAGGAACTACATTCCTTATTTATGTCAATGGGTTTGCCTTCACTAAAGTCTCTGTACATCTATGGTCTGGAATGGTGGCAGATTCACCATTTCTATGGTTGGCTACTTTTCTATAAATCTGTTTCTATTTGATTAGAATTGCAGTTCTTGTGTTATCAATTCCTTTTTTGCTGTACTTTCATATTTGTTGACCAATCCCATTTTGGATCATGCAACTTCATAAAATATCATGTGGGGTTTATCACTGGGAGACAAACAGGCAACACAACTACATGCTTTGTTGACAGCTTATGAACCAAAAGATGTGCTATCACCAAACACCAAAAGACTTTAAAAAAAAGTGATGTCTTTGGTCACTGGTCAGGATGAAATCTTAGTACTTCATGCAATCACTCATAGTTAGCATACCTTGGTAATTGAAATCTGAACTGTGCTGAGGAGGGACTGATGTTATTTACGCAAATCATAACAATTGAAATGCATGCATATTGGAAGCAGGCAAAACAAGAACTACCTAAATTATGGGACTTATTCAGGGTGAGATGGCACACACCTGAAATCTCAGCAACTTGAAAGTCTAAGGTAGGAAGATTGCAAGTTCAAGGCCAGCCTAAGCAACTTGGCAAGAACCTATCTCAAAATAAAAAAATAAAAAGCACCGGGGATGTAGGTCAGTCATAAAGCACCCATTTGCCACAGTCCTCAGCACAAAAACAAAAATAAAAAACTCTCACAATTATTGGCTTTATTTCTTAATTTGAGTGAAATATATGAATGTTCATTTTTTGGGGGAATTCATTAAGTAATAAACATGTAATCTGAACACTTTTCCTTAATAACAGTATATTTCAACAAAAAATCCCTTAAGAATCATCATAATAATACTTGCCACATTAGCAGAATAAAAGTGAAAAATTATATGACCCTCTCAATTGGAGCAGAAAAGGCATTTGATACAATTCAATACTCATTAGTGAAAATATAAAAACAGCAAACTAGAAATGGGGACAATTCCCTCATCTTCTGAAGGGCATTAAAAAAAACTACATTCAAATGTCATACTTTAAATAACATAAAAATGTTTCCTTCTGAGATTGGGAATAAGACAAAGATGGCCTTGCTATCATTACATCTATTCAATAGTGGAGATGCTAGCTCAGGGAAACTGCCTAATATTATTGAAAATTATGAAACTGAAGGATATACCACATTCATGACTTAGAAGGTGCCAACGTACTTGCAACTGGTGTACCAATTCGCTATAATTCTAATTAGAATCAGAGTAAGTCGAATGGGGTGTGTATGTGGTAAATAGTCAAGCTAATTAGAAATGTAAAGGCACAAATATAGGACAATACTACAGAAGAACAAAGTTGAGGAGTGACATTTTTAGATCAGGATTTATTATATAAATCTGTGATAATTAAGACAGCTTGATATTGACAAAAGAATAGTCAGATAAACAATGGAATCAAACAGAATTCAGAAACAGATCCACACATATATAGTTAACCTGATTTATGACAAAGTGACATTGCCACACATTAGTGGAAGAAAGAGCTTCTTAATACCTGGTGCTGAGTCATCTGATATTCACAGAGAAAATTCACAGAGAAAGTGAATTTTGAACCCTACATTATACCATATATAAAATCAGTTCCAGGTCCATTCTGGATCTAAATGTGAAAGACAAAAAATAATTTACAATGAAAAATAGAAAAGCACCTTCATGAACACTGAATATGCTAAATCAATCAATCAATCAAATGGGACGCTAAAAGTGCTAACCAAAACAGGAAGGATTGATGAACTACATTGAAAGTTGGAATTTGTATTTGCCATAAGGCATCATTAAGAGGGTGAAAAGGCAAATAAGAGGCTGGAGAAGGTACCTGCAATATCTATCAACAGTGGATTCATCACCCCACAAAAAGAACCCCTGCATATCAATAATAAGAAGACAATCTAAAAGACAAATGGGGGGATACTTTATCAAAGAGAACAATCAACTGCCAACAAACTCAGAAAATGTGTACAAGGCTCACTGGGTCTCAGGGAAATGTCAAATAAAAATGGCTAAAATTAGAGATTGACAAATAATCTGTTCTGGCAAGGATGCACAGCACAATTTCTGTCCTGTGCTGGTGGGAGTACTAATAAACCACTTTGTAAAAACATTTGACACTAGCTTGTGAAGTTGAAATTAAGCAAACCTAATTACCCAGATAGCCCCCTTACTGATATTTACTCCACAGAAATGCATACCCATACCCACAAAATCACACAGAATATTCCTGGTGGCACCATTGGCAAGAATGCAAAACTGAAGATAGTTAACATTGAAATGGATAAATTATGTTTTCACAAAACTTAATAATATGCAGCAATGAGATTAAACAAAGCATGATTTGAAAGGATCTGACAAATACATCAGCAAAAGAAGTCAGAAATATCAGAGTACACAGGCTATTCTTCAATGTATAAAATGTTCAAAATGGGGCAAAAGTAAGTGGTAGTGAGTGAAGTCAGAACAGTAGTTACCCTGTCAGGAGGAGGTCAGGGGACTGCATGTTGTCAGCACTGGGTCAGGTTCTGCTTCCTGACCCAATTGGTGATTAAGGGGATGTGATATCTTGTGTACTCAGCTGAAACATTTTATTTAAAAAAGAAAGAATCTGGCAGATATATCTGAGCTGACTTAGGAAAGTAACATAGTCCAGGTATCAATAAGTGGGGAAACAAATCTAACTGAAGATCACTAAATATAATTCTTTACCAGTTGAAAAAAATAAAAATGTGAACTACAGTCATATATAACAAATTAGAATAAAAATAAATTTAAAAATATGAATCTATGAAGGATTCGTTAATAATATTTACCTTTTTGCATTTTTTAGACTTAAAAATTTTTTGAATTAAAAATGAGTATCAGTTACATGTTAGAGTCCAAAAAATAAATATGTTAAAAAAGAAACAACTGTCTAGCTGAAATTTACACAATTACAAAGGGGTCCCCTGGTGTGGTGCAATGAGGGGGCCCAGATAGTGTGACCTCTGTTCAAGGAGCCTGGTCTTAGCTGCTCTAGCTCTCAAGCATTCTGCAGGGTAAAAAGACACCGTGTGCAGATGAGCAGGTCTCTTAGCATCAGTGCAAATGCATTCCAATCAGCCTCACTCAAGCTGTACTAAAGGAGCAGTTTTGTCCCACTCTCTGTAGAACACTCAGTTAGCAAGGGTGAAAACTGGAGAGGCCACTGCCCAGATGCCCAACTCCATCCTGCAGAAGGGAGCAGTGGTGTTGCTCATGCATTACTTAACAAAATGCACAGAGGAAAAGTGCCACTAGTCCTGTCTTGTGTGGCACATTCATGAAGCTTACCTGTAAACTGAAGATTAGTGAGACAAACTCCAACTGAATATCTAAAATACCAGTTATTTATTTAAACTCCAACTGAAAACCTGTCAATTTTACCACCAAACATCCTTTTAAGAAAACCATGCTTTCCTCAACAAACTTGTATCATTAGAAAGTAACTTTATATTCTTGACACATTATTAAGGAAAAAAAGATAGAATGTTCCATCTCTCAGAATTATGTTTGAAAATTTAAAAAAGGTAGCTTTAAATTTTTTCATTATACATGCCAAATGTGTCTATTGTATATAGAATGGATTTCAGAATTAAAGATGGTTGGTTACAAGTAAAATCTGAAAACATGTCTAAGATGAAAATCAGAATCCATATATATGTGTACATGTGTACCCAATCTCTACAAATGCAGTGTATAAAATTTCCTATTATGGGAGAAATAGAGAACAAATTTTAGTTCATTTTTCATTTAAAAAAAGACTCCTAATAAGAGGCTGTTCATTCAAATCTATGTGGGTGGGGGGAAATAAGGACTTTAGATTAACAGGCTTAAAAATAAAAGGATAATGTTAAATGATCATTTAATATCACATTAGTAACATTGATTCTTGTTATTTTGTCTTATCCAGGTTAGAACCAGAACAAATGATCTTGACTATAACAATGGGGATTAGTCTGACATAGGAAGAACAGCTCTGGGTGACAGGCTAGACTGAGAAAGCTGGATCTGTGAGCACCACCTGTATATTTCCACGCAATCAAAGAGACTCCCATGGCATTTCCCCATGCAGAGAATTAGGGGTCCACAGGCACCCGAGGCAGGTGTTTCTCTGCATGTCTTCTGATATCACTGCCATATCTGTTACCAATGACCTCCACTATGAAGAAACTGAAATGTTTAAATTAAAGCACACAGTGAATGCATGAATAAATAAAAGCATATGGGCATAAACTTTTTACAAGTGATGCAGAAAAGAACAAGTGCATACTGAACAAGCTGTAAGAGATTTCATCGTTCACATTATGCAAATGCATTTTGCTAGTGATATTTTCTATTTTAGTCAGGATGATCCTCATTACTACTTTTACTATGTGAACTACAAAACTGTGTATCTGTTTTAACAAGAACATATACATAATTACTCTGTGGAGAAATTTTCAAAAGTGTCAAAATATGAATTAAAACACCGACACTTTTTTTTTTTAAAGGCTCCTTATGTGATTCCAAAACATGTTGCTTACAGAATGAAGGCTTGGTAAAATGGATGGGAACATTTGTATGGAGGAGTTTCTAAAATACCAGTTATTTATTTAAAGCAAGCTTCAGCTCTGGTTACATGATTTAGAAACTCTTCTGATGAGGAGAAATATAAAGCTGCACAATGAAAGCCACATGATTTTTGACCTCCATTTTTCTGAGGAAAAGACCCTCCCTCTTTGTTGCTGAGATAAAATCAGGAAGTCTTCCAACCCCCAAATTCATCTTTTCTCCAACTGAAATGAGCAGGTTAGCACTGCTTGAAGACCTCATGATCCTTTTGTTCAATGACAGCCATCCAGGCTCTTTTCTTCTTCAGAAAAATTGAACAAGTAATTGTACTGGAGATGAACTGCAGGGCTATCCAATTGTGCTAATTTGGTGTATTCTGCTAAAATCAGCAGAAAACTCACAAATTTTCCTTTCTTCTAGAAGATAAACAAATATTACTGTGTTCTGGGAGAGACAAATTTATAGAACTACTGTGGCCAGAGACACAGGATGCTAACTACAAATGATAAATATTTTCATCTGACCAGATCAAAATATTAACACTAAAATAAGACAACCCAGGGAAAACTCATTCTTTAGCTTGTTACCATGGGACCTAGCCTCAGAATTTGGGCTACACTGAGCCTTCACTGGAAAAAAAAAAAAAAAACCCAAAATGGAATTAAAACATGAAATTCTTTTTCCTACACACTAACAAATTTCTCAGCTCTGATGACTAAACTTTTTCAAATAACTTTCTTGCCTAATGAGACACCTTCTTTAGTCATTCCACTTATCAAATGCAGGGGACACTCCTGACTCCCCTCCATGACTTCAGCAGATTTAGATCCGTCCCAACCTGAGTGGGGTCATAAAGACAGACAGTCCAGCCTTTGTAATTTTGGAGGGTACTGGGAATTGAACTCAGGTGCACTCGACTACTGAGACACATCCCCAGTCCTCTTTTGTATTTTGTTTAGAGACAGGATCTCACTGAGTTGCTTAGTGCCTCATTTTTGCTGAGGCTGGCTTTGTACTTTCAATCCTCCTTTCTCAGCTTCCCAAGCCACTGGGATTACAGGTGTGTGCCAGTGCCCCTGGAAAGTCTTTTTACTTTTAAAAATGAGAAAATTGAGGTTTAGAGGTGTGAAGTGATGGAAATTTGTATGTGCAGGGTAGGGACTAGGACAAGTCTCGTGACTTCTGGTCAAGTTTTTCCACCACTCCCTATTGGAATGATAAAGCCAAACAATCAAACAGATAAGACATTCCAAACAACAAAAAGTATATTCTGTGTTTTTGCTCGTGTTTTTGTTTTTACCTCTGAAGAGATTATCCAAGTCAATATCTTCTTTTCCTTTGATTTTCAAACACTTTGCCTGCTGTACATGTCTGGGCAAAGAACAGAAATAAAATCTAGATTCATTATCCTGTGAAGTAGGAATAAATCATGATAGCAGCAGCACAAATTTAAATAAAAACCACTGGGTACACGTTAGTGACTTAGCAGATATTATGCTGCATGGAGCCCTGCCAGATTTTTTTTTTTTCAGTTTAAGATTTTGAAAAATAGATACTTTTGTTCAGGAAGTCTGCCTATAAAACCTGAAACTTAAAAGTCTCCTTTGCCCCCACATTCTATTATAACAAAAAGTTTCTAAAACTCTCTGGAAAAAATCTCTTCAGATTCTGAGGAAGATGAGACAGTGGGTGACAAGGCTGTAGATGAGTAAATAATAATTGCTACTGATGATTTTGACACTATTTTAATCAGAAGATTACAGACATTGTGCTCAAACAACTATATAAAGTAATTTAGTTACATTGCTGAATGTCAGAGAATTAATTAACTTTTAAAATGTTGCACTATGCAGTAAGGGCTGATTTTGTAACTCTTTCATCATGGAACTTTATTAGAACTTGAAGCTCATACTTCATAATGAATATGGAAGTTTTTAAAATGAAACTTTTCCAGGTTGCTAATTACCTACTAATTAATTTTAGGTAGATAGAACTTGATGCAATTAATTTTTCTATATATATTTATAACTTTAATAAGATCACAATACTTTCCTTTGCACATATATTTTCTTATTATACTTACTCTCTAATTTTATCCTAACAAGCCTTTGAAATGCTCATGAAAGAACATTTCAGTTTCTGTTTCAGATGAAGAAATTGATTCAGTTGCCAAAAGCCTATGTAGAAACTTAAATAACTTATACGTAATGAAGGTAATTTTATCTATATGTCATATAATCATGCATCTCATGGCATAATTATATTTATCAGTTATATCTTAATTCTTAAGACTTTTATCAAGCTGACAAAAACTGAAAAAGGATTTTGTTTGAAGTTGCATCTTTGGGCCATATAGATTCTGCAAGGCTGCTGTGGAGCCAAGTTCCTTAGGTGGCTAATCACCTGTAATACAAAGGAAGAACAGCATGCCAGGAATGGGAGGACCTGGGTTCATACCCAGGACCTGGCTCCTACATTTATGATCCCAAGTGGATATTTAAATACTCAGAGTCTTAGATTCTAATCTGCAAAAGAGAGACAGTACTTGCTTCATTAGGTTTTCTGAGCAATTACTGAAGTAGATATTAAAAAATAGTATAAAAACATTTATGCATCATGGATATGCATAAAATGTGTGGAATATTTTTATTTTCAATGTGTATACTTTTTAATTCTTTCATAATCCATATATATCATCAGGATTTGTTTACATTCTTTCTGAAAAGCATAGCACAGCCATTTTGCAAAGAATATGAAAAAAAGAAGAACAATTTTAGTTCTGCTTACTTCTTTTTGGCAAATCTTTGAGTATTTTCCCCTCAGTCCTACAAATTTTATGACACTTTGGATTGATTTTCAATCCATCTTAAAGCATCCTTCTGCAATGGATTAATAAAGATCTTAATTCTAGAATATAAAATTAAAAACTGGAGCTTCCTTACATAACACTGATGAGGATTTTTAAATAATTTTAAAATAAATCAAATAAGATTATTGAGTTCTGTTAACAATGCTAGGCACTGCAATTAATCACAGGTTACACTTTGGTATTGCCTTGCTTTCAAATTATTACATTGCTAGGGAGATAACACCAAGCCAATCCTATGGGCAAAACTCCCATGAGACAGGTACTTTCCAGGGACTCCCAGCCTCTCTATTTAGCTTAACCTCAGTTCTCAGAAAACTCTAAAAGGTAGGGATAGTACTCCCGTTTTATAAATACAAACACTAAGGTTCAGAAATATTAAAGAACTTTCTCCACATCAGCCACAAAGTGCATTGATGGTGGAGCCAGGATACAAAGTCAAGTTTTTGAACTAAAGAACCCAGACTTGATTCTGTTCCACACATGATCTTCCAATACTGCAGAACTTGCTGCTTATTTACAGTAGATATGGAGGAATCGTCACAGGCAGAACAAAAAGAAGAAAAAAAAAGGACAGTCAGGAATGTTCTTAGAGGCCAAGGGGAGAACATAGCTAGGCTCTCTGCAGAGAATGGGGGAGGGGGAATTCGGAAGAACTGGGGAGAAAGGGAGAAACTGGGCTGCAAGGAAAACAGGAGGGGAGAAGAGTTTTAGGAACCCAAATAAGCAAATCAATTTGTCTGGTAGAAGCCCCTGCACTGTGCAAGGAAAGGTGCATTGACAAAATAAGAGGGAGAAATGTGCTGCAGAGGACCTTGCCTGCAATGCTGGTGTTTGAACTGGATCTCATGGGCAGTGGAAAGGCCACTGGAGCGTTTGCATCTTGCAAGATCTACAACAGAAATGCTTGGAAATGACAAAGGCCAGAAAAGCGGCAAAGATGAATATTTTTTTTTTTTGGTTTGAGCTAAAAAGGTATTTCTTCATGTAAATCTCCAGGTACAATTACTTGACTGCTAATTTTTCCTAAAGCCTGACCTGTACCACCTTTCATATAATCATAGCTCCAGGCACCCTAAATAATCTTCAAAATCTTTCATTAGTAGGATTTATGTTATTGCAGCAAGAATCAGGCACTCCTCTCTCTCTCTCTCTCTCTCTCTCTCTCTCTCTCTCTCTCTGTGTGTGTGTGTGTGTGTGTGTGTGTGTGTGTGTGTCATGTATGTTTTATCTTTTCTAAATATTGCTCTAATAACTGCTTAGTTATAGCTTATAATCAGACTTCAAAGGCAAAAACTAGGCTCTGACTCTGTTTAATTTTTAGGTAACTTCTCCAAGTCTAAACAACAGTCTTTGAAATTTCCATGCTGACAAGTTGCATTCAGCTGAGATGAATTCTACCACTGAAAGACTCCTCATCTATCAGGGCATTCAGATGTGTGCACCATCAACTTTCATAGGAGACAGAACAAGAAAGGGGCTGTCACAGGGAGATGAAGAAGGTCAGAGAGCAAGTGGGGGGTCTTCTGCATGTAAAGTGGGAGAGATTAGAAAAGCTCTCAGGGGCTTTTTGAAAGAGGCTGCAAAACAAGGTTTACTGCAGAAAATGAAGAGGGGCCCCCAGGTGCAGAGCATGGTCCTGTGAAGTGTTAGGTGAGGAGAAGTGATGGGGCATGGGATGGAATGAGGTGGGGAGTGGAGCTGAGGACCACTGATGAGAACTGCAACGTCTCTCTGCTTCCCTGTGTGCCTGTATGTTTGGATATACAAAGGTTTTAATCTACAGTACAGCAAAATGGGCCAACGAGCTGAGTCTATTAATCTAAGGAAATAATAAAATATGCTTAGCTTTTACCTAAGAAGTAATTAAACCTTGAAAAATATGGCAGTAGAAAATATACATAAACAATGATATATATATAAAAAGGTTTACTTGGCATTATGTATAAGGAAAAATATTGGAAACAATTTTTCAATAGGGGAATGGGTTAAATGAAATAAGGTGGAATACTGTAGAATATCATGCGTTAAGAATAAGGCATTGACTCCATGTCTATTAATATGACAATGGATCCATGATATATTGTTAAACCCCCAAAACATGTTACAGATTAACAAAAAATGGCATAATTTTTAAAAAGAGCTGAAGTATATCTACATGTCCAAAGGTAGACACAGAAACTAAAGAGGTGTTGCAATTGTGTGACAATCTGTTGATACCAGCCACCTCAGTTTCTATCACCAAATTTGTAAAGCAATAAATGAGAGATTATTAAATTTTTAAAAAATCCATTACTTGAATAATTAACATTGGCATTTTCTTAAATTTTTACAAGCTTCCAAGTTATGCTGTTTTATAGAAAAAGGTCTAGATATTATTAATGTTTTTAATTGTTTTCTTTTTATTCATCCATATTTTCTAATTTTCCTATAATAAACAAGCATCATTTTAGTAATGAGAAAAAAATGTTAAATGTCCCAACTTTACTACTAACCATGAATGGGAAATAATTATTTTGAAGCTGATTAAGTATGTAGATGAGGAAAAAAAAAATGCCTGTTGGTGCCCAGATAGCAGAATTTTGTTTTTCTAGGGTATAAAAGCACTAATATTTCCTTTTGCAAGGAACCATGGAGATTTTAGGACACAATGTTCTGCGGAATTTAATTACTAAGAGCCTGTCCAAGGCAGGGTTCCAGAAATCCAGAGATTCACAATAAATTATAAGAATTAGCTCTGAAAAAAATAAAGAACCTATTAAGGCACATATCAGTTAATTTAAGTTTCAGCAGAACTCTAAGTTTGTTTAGGAAATATGAAACAATACCCTAGCAGGTAGAACCCGATTAGGGCCAGGTCCTTCAGTTGCATGGGTTTCTCTCCAGGCTTCTGAGCTGGCCACTGAATGAGTGAGTGCTGATGGAGGGAGTAAATCAACGTGCCCTCTGCCAAGTCCACAGGACAAGGCCCATCCTGCCTGAGTTCCAATCCTTGTCCTGACATTTCTAAGCCTGGGTAACTTTCCTAGAAAAGGTAAGAATGGGGTTTTGCCTGTTTTATTCACTGCTATATCACAAGAGTTTGGAATAGGGCCTTTCTGATTGTTTATTTAACGGATAAAAGTTGAATGAATGAATGAGTATCTCTAAATTCAGAAAGGCTCAGAGTTATTCAGCTCTCCAAGTGCCAAAGCCAATTGTGTTCTGACATGGTCTTAATGTGGGGTTGGCAGTGATCTAGAACAGCAAACAGAACTGTGACCATTCAGAGAACCGAGTTGCCACCAACACTGTTCATGAAGGAACTTGACTCTTTGCCTTTGGTCTCATTTCCACATTGAAGAAGCTGGATTAAGCTCTTGAGTCTTTGCATTGACTCTTACATTGGCACGCCTGTCCAGAGGCTCCTTGGAGTCCTGCTGGAGGTAGGGATGGGAGAGCCCTTCTCTGAATGGCCACAGGCTTCCCTTTAGAAGGTTTCCTTTTAGCCAGAATGCCCTAAAAGCCTAAAAGGATTTTGGGGTGTCTTGGTGTTTTGATCACTATGCTTTTGATCAAGGGGTTTAATCAGCTTATGAATCAGGTATTAACTAAATAAATAAAAGACTAAATTCCTATGTTTGGTGCCAAGATGTGTCTTATACACAGCTAGAACTGGTCAGATTTCCATACTTTGAAATCAACAACTTTGGCGGGAGTCAATTTCAACAATTTGGGGGTCTAGGGGATGCAGTTCAGTGTTAGACTGCTTATGTACCATGTGTGAGGCCCTGTTTGAACCCTCAGCACAGCTAAATAAATAAATTAATTAAAAGTTTTATAAAAACAATAAGAAAGACTTGGAACTATTATTATGATTGTTACTACTATAACATCTCTCTCTCTCTGTCCACACACACACACACACACACACACACACACACATACACACACACACACCTGTATTCAGAATCATATAAGCTTTTCATTCATGTCCATTTTATAGGTGAAGCAATTGAGACTCTCAGAGGAAAATGAATGTCTATAGCTAAATCAAATAACTTAAGACATATACTTGGAATCTATAATGTGTAAAAACAAAAATAAAGAACATTGGTTCCTCCCTTTGGCAGCCTACAGTCCTTTTGAGAAAGAAGGTACACACACAAAGCAAGTATTGAAATGGTACAAGCAGACACACACAGAAATAAGCCACCAGTATGCAGCACAGACAGGAGGGAGAGAGGAGAGCTGAGGGCAGGGGTGGGGTTCCCTTGATTCTACATCCCAGGGCCAATCACTGTCCTGACGCATCATGAGTGATTGTTCAAAATCTAGTTAATTCATTGAGTGACTAATAAGTGTCAGACTTTATATTATGTGTTAGAAACACACTGACATGTAAAACAGAATCTCTATCCTCAAGAAGCTTAGATAGGTGGGAATGGCTTAGAAATTGTCCAGAGATGAACCTTGTGGAAGGGAGAAGCTGCAGGCAGGGTAGACAAAGTACTCAGGATGGAACAAAGGTTTAAATGCCAGAAAGAAACAACACTGTGGATGTTGAGGGATGGGGACACTGAGCAGATGACATGCCCCAAGCATAGAATATATGTGAGAAGAAGTGAGAGAAAAGCCCAATGAATTAAAGAAAGCCCATTTACTTACTTGGAAGGTTAATATGTGGAAGAACCACCTAACTCTGTTACAACTCTGAGAATGGCTCTCATAGAAGGTATTTATGCTGCTGATAATTTGAATAATGGAACTAAACTAGTTAGCTCACAGCAGTACAATTTATTATCAGAATCATTAAAGGATGATTCCACTATGTGCCATTCCCTCTGATTACCATAATTTCCTCCAGCCATTTCTATTACCAATATAGGCCTCATGAACTGCATAAAATTTACAATACATCAGACACTGGGGAAAACAAGTGAGCTTTACTAGGCATTTTCTTAGGTTTTCCTAATAGCACTGACTGAGAATGACAGATATTTTAGCCAACAGTGGTGCTATGAATTCAAACGCTATAGTGAACACTGCTTTGAGGAGGCAAAAGAGGTTATTAAAGAACACTTAGGTGGGTGGGAAAAAGCCTGGAGAAAATGTCCTTCTCAGGCCTGAGGGAAACAGCTAATGGACAATATAGGGGCAGCTACATTCAGGGTGATTTTCTTTATGATGAAAATGTTTTAATGACTATAATTTTATTCTCGTTGCAGATAGAAGTCTTTTATATTATGATGAAATGTGTTCAAGATAGAACATTTTGTGTTATACATGGAATAAATAAGAATAAACACTTTGGGGAAAACATGGTAACATTCTTCCCCTTGGGTAGTTCTATTTTCACCAAATGAGAAATACATGTTATAAGATGACCCTGAGAATTCTATACAGAACTAAAAAGTTGTCTAAGTAGAACCCAGCCCGATCTTTTCAAAGCCTTTAAACCATCTTTATGTTATGCTAGTGTAGTTAAAATAGGGTTTGGAGTTCAGTAAATCTGCATTCAAATTCCAACCTTTCTACTGGCTCTCTAGGTGACTGTGGATACTTCGCCTAACCTCTCTGAACCTTCAGGTGCCTTTACTGTAAGATCACAATGAGATACCTTACCACACATAGGTTGTCATACGGGTGAAATAAAATGAACAAGAGGATCTATATAAATTGTTTAGCTCAACAGAAGTGTGTGATATTGTTTGTAAGCATTTAGTATTGTATGGAAATTGTATTGCATTGTTTCTTGTATGGAAATATACTGGATTTAATCAGAAAACCAATGTTTGGGTTCCAGATCAGCAACACAAGAATCCCTGTTTCCTTACCTACAAATGGCACTGCTATGAGAACAAAAACACCTGTTTTGCTCTAAGCTGTTACACTACATAACATGTATTTTTGCCTATGGGCTTCAGACTCAAAGGAAGAAACTCAGGTGGTGTGCTGTTTGCCTCCATTTAATGCACATAAATATACTACTATTAATTCTAGGAACCCAAAGAAAAATAAGTATTTTTGTATAAGCATAAAATATATATTCAATAATTGTGACTCTGACTCCTGAAAATTATCATACTATGAATATCTGACTATTTTGAAGGTAAATCTTTGCAAACATCTAGTAGTATATAATATACTCAAATTTAAAACATGACCCTCTACTAAAAATATGAATGCATTTGTACTCTTTCCACTAGTAAACCATGCAGCGCTCGGAGCCATAAGCATGTTAACAATAGGCTCCCACAAATATTAAAATGAGAGCAGCCAGACCTTTTGAAAATAATCACAAAACTGAGACACAGTAAGGAAAAAACAAAATTCTCTAAATGGTCAGGCGATGCCTAATTGATTGTGAAAAAATGTTTAAAAATAATGTTTTTTTTTCTTATATTTTCTTTTCTTTTTCTTTTTCTTTTTTTTTTTTTTTTTTTTTTTGTGTGTGTGTGTGTGTGTGTGTGGTGCTGGGGATGAACAGGGATGCCAGGGCCTAGCATGCGAGGCAAGCACTCTACCAACTGAGGTATAGCCCCAGCCCAGAATGTTACACTTTGCACTTGAATCATAAGAATTCTGGAGATTCTAAGGTGACAAATAGTATTTATACAAGAGATTACTGAAGGCTGTCCAGAGCTTGGGGAAGGATGAATCTGTAGTACTAATTGTCACCAAGGTAAACCCCTCCCTCATCCCATGAAAGAAACCAGGTAAAAATGACCTTTCTTCAACATGCAGGAGAGAAGAGATGAAACTTAAATGTTCTCCTTCCTCTCTAGGTGTGGTATGTTGTGATTTCAAGAGCAAAAATTTGGGATAGAGGAATGGTAGTTTCAGAAAAGTCCTAGGAGAAAAACTGAGGAAGACTGAAACAGATCTTATCTGCACATGGTCAGCCTATTTAACATCCCCTGGTGATTTCCTTGTTCTCCTTCTTCCTCAGCCTGGATTCAAGGGTATGAACAATGTCATGGAGATGGGGTAGAAAGAGGGCTTAGACCAAGATTGCTATTGCTAATACTGTGCATTTAAACATTATTAAGACAATTGGTTAGAAAAAAAGTGGACAACTACTGTAGAACAGGGATTGCACTGGTCTTGTGATTTGAAAGCCTAAGGATTCAGGTTGTACGCTGTGCCTGCTACTCAGCTTCAGCTACTCCCACAGTTGTGTATGTGCACGAGAGAGAGGATAGGGCACAATGGGAAGGGATGTAAGTTTTCTGCTTAGTTGTTAGCTAACATTTTCCATTGTTTCTTTTTACCTATCGTAATTATACCTTATATATTTCAGTGCACAGCCCCTTCAAAAATGGCAAAGCACATATTATATCCTGAAAAGGGGCAATTCCTAAGACAAATAAGATGGGGAGAAAAGATTTTGCTGGAAAGAATAACTTAGCTAACCTCTGAGACAACATGACAGTGTTTTTTTTTTTTTTTAACAGCAGTTCAAAGATCTGCTTACTCTCCGTGACTTTTGACATTGAGGATGAATATAGAAATATTTACAAGAGAGACTGACTGGGTTTTTATGTGGAAAAATATACAACAGAATACAGCAAAAAGGATGAAGGCAAGTAGAAATACTGGTCTCTATGACTTGGAATAAATAAACTCAGTTCTTTAGGAAGAAAGAAAGGAAGAAGGGAGGGAGGAAGAATAGAAGGAGGGAGGGAGAAAGAAAGGAAAGAAGGGAGGGTGGGAGGGAGGGAAGAGAAAATTTCTTCCCCAATTGGGAAATGGAAAGGACGAATAAGCTCTCAACTTCTTAAGTTGTAAACAGTGTGGGTGTGAACAGGCAGTAAAGAACAACTAGACCCTGTGAAGTTTCAACAAGAGGAGTGGGTGTGTACCAAATAATAAAAATGCAAGTTACAGATATAAAAATAGAGAGGAATGTGTATCCATAGGAAATAGACCATGCAACAAAAAGGAGGCTAAGCTGCAATTGTGTGCAGAGCCATCAAAACCAAACAAGCTGGGGCTGGGGATGTGGCTCAAGTGGTAACGTGCTCGCCTGGCGTGCGTGCGGCCTGGGTTCGATCCTCAGCACCACATACAAACAAAGATGTTGTGTCCGATGAAAAACTAAATATTAAAATTCTCTCTCTCTTTCTAAAAAAAAAAAAATCAAACAAGCTATATAATAAAAATGAAATGTCACCTGAGTGCTCTTAAACATTTGTGTGGAAAAAAATATATATCCACAGTCAAGGATGTAAAATCCACGTGAAAAGTATATCCTACCAATAAAATTTTCTCAACCAAGAGGTAATCAGGTGGATCCTTGAGAGTGGAGGAGCTCCCGCCCTGCTGGGATTGGGGTGCAAAAGGGCAGAAAGCTTTTCCAAAGGAAACTCTATACCTACGTGTTGAATAGAAAAACTGGCTCTAGGCTTAGGAGAAGGAAGCCTTCAAAGCTCACAGGTGGGGTCTTGATTCTGGAGACTTTGAACATGACTGCCTTTTGCCTATGGAAAACATCTACTTCTCACTTCTCTGTTTGGCTTTTCTTGGCTCAATCCTTGTCTGGTCTCCAGCTATTTGGTTAATGTTTGATTTACTGTGTTTCCTAGCACAGAGTATGGAGTGCTTTGGTACAAGATGTTATTTAGACTGTTTGCTCATAAATAGTTTAAAAAAATATCAAATGAGATTGTATTTACAATACTTTGGCAATTAATTATATGTAAATAAAAATTGAAAATTGATACTTAAAAGCATAAGTTTATATTAAGAGTCAAAAGGATGATGTGTTTCACAGGAAGAAGTCATATCAGGTACATCTGGATTAGAGATGACAAAGACGAGTGACAGGTATGAGAGGCAATCCTGATATGACTCAGCAGATACAAACAGCTCTGTGCCAAAAGAAAGAACAAGAATAAAGATGTTTTCAAGACAAAGATGAATCTTTTAGAATTATATAGATGACACAATGCTTTCTATTGTTTATATACAATTTGTATTACACAGAAAAAGGTAAATGAAAATATTTGAGGTTGAAGCAATAGAAAATATTGTGTTAAATGAACACCAAGGATTCAGTCAATTCTATGATGCAGTGAATGTATCAATACCCCCCAAATAAGAATAATTATTTTGAAGAAATATAAGGAACCATTACAAGTAGCAAATTTGTTCTTTTACTGTTTGATCAGGTTTACTTTCTGGTACACATTTACAAAAAGTTTCTTACCTGGGCTGACTGTTAACTGTTTCATGTTTTCCGTTGAAGTTCAAACTGTAGAGATTTTTCAATTTTGAATGTGAAGAGTCTGCTTCCAAATGTGCCTGTGTTTGTTCTCTCAGACGATCATGAAGCGTTGCCTCCTTTTTCAAGTTCATGTCCGAATAAGGGCAGCCAAAAGCACTGGTTTGTATAAAAATGAAAGCACAGTTGTCAGTTTATAGTGATAAATCAGCCATCCATTGTCATTGGAACAGACTCACATTTAATATTTAAAAACTGAATAGAGACATTCTTTTATCATTGAGCACACTCAAAAGCAGTTTCTTTCTTGCTGCTTTTTGAGAAAATCTCACATTCTAAAGTACAAACACTGGTCAGTAAATATTAAAGGTAGATTTATCAGCACATATGGCATTTACAATTTTGGAAATGGAAAAATCTAAGAATAGCATACAGATGTGCTTTGAATGGAGCTGTGGAAATGTCATATGACACATGGCTCAGTTTGTATTCTCTAGTATTTATGCCCTGGCTTGACTACCTACATCACCAAATGCTCTGCATAACTAAAAACATTTACCAGTGTCAGGCTTTCATTTCTTTATATTCATGTATCCAGAAACACTGTCTCTGTGTTTCTGCTTAGCCCTCCAATAACTTACTGCAGGGTGTTTGTATTAGAATGTGCAGGAACACCTCATAGGTGAACTAGCAGAGTCCCATCAGATTGCTGGAATTTTTTGTCCCTTTAAATGTCAAGAATGAATCCTGGACACTGTTGGAACCTAACAGCGGGTCACAGACAAAAGGCTCTGTCAGGACAAATGATCCGGTCTCTTCCACAGGCTGATAAGCTGTCTCCTTTATAACTACATTCCCCTGTTCCTGTCTCCAGGACGGTGGCAGATCTTGGGGCTGCTAGGAAAGAGCAGCCACGGCCAGGGAAAGTACAGACATGACAAGTCACCTGGGCACTCCTCCGGGGAAGGCAGTCCCTGCTCCTGCTTCAGAGTTGCTACTTAGTGAAGTGGGAAAAGCAGATCCAACTCAGAAAAACTGCCACGACCATGAGAAATCACAAGACAGACAGACACACATCCAATATGTGTAGCTGCTATCACCACCGCAGCATCATCACCCACTGCATCGAGAGGCACATGTGGCCAAACACAGCAACATCAAGGGAGCTGATGTTTTGGGAACTGACTTCCTATTCACTGTAAATTTGCTGATACACAGTACACAATAAATTCTTTTTTTTTATTGGTTGTTCAAAACATTACAAAGCTCTTGACATACCATATTTCATACATTAGATTCAAGTGGGTTATGAACTTCCATTTTTACCCCAAATACAGATTGCAGAATCACATCGGTTACACATCCACATTTTTACATGACGCCATACTAGTGACTGCTGTATTCTGCTACCTTTCCTATCCTCTACTATCCCCCCTCCCCTCCCCTCCCATCTTCTCTCTCTACCCCATCTACTGTAATTCATTTCTCTCCTTGTTTTTTTCCCATTCCCCTCACAACCTCTTATATGTAATTTTGTATAACAATGAGGGTCTCCTTCCATTTCCATGCAATTTCCCTTTTCTCTCCCTTTCCCTCCCACCTCATGTCTCTGTTTAATGTTAATCTTTTCTTCCTGCTCTTTCTCCCTGCTCTGTTCTTAGTTGCTCTCCTTATATCAAAGAAGACATTTGGCATTTGTTTTTTAGGGATTGGCTAGCTTCACTTAGCATAATCTGCTCTAATGCCATCCATTTCCCTGCAAATTCCATGATTTTGTCATTTTTTAGTGCTGCGTAATAATCCATTGTATATAAATGCCACATTTTGTTTTATCCATTCATCTATTGAAGGGCATCTGGGTTGGTTCCACAGTCTAGCTATTGTGACTTGTGCTGCTATGAACATTGATGTGGCAGTATCCCTGTAGTACACTCTTTTAAGGTCTTCAGGGAATAGTCCGAGAAGGGCAATAGCTGGGTCAAATGGTGGTTCCATTCCCAGCTTTCCCAGGAATCTCCATACTGCTTTCCAAATTGGCCACACCAATTTGCAGTCTTTATAAATACATGAACGTTTTCTTTTGTTATTTTAAGGCCATAATAAAATATTATGGGCAAAGCAAATGTTCGTCTATTTTAAGGTAGATTGAGTTTTCCAAGGAGCAATCTAACTTCAGAAAGACTTCACTGCCACTTATAATTGGAATGGATCTCTGGAATTGGGATGGATGGTTATGATGACATCAGCCTGACCCAACATGACATGGTGGCTGTACTGGAATTATGACTGAGTAGCAAACTTTGCTACAGATATGAGGGCCCCTTTACATGCATATTCTATAAATGATAATAATTGGTATTGATCTACTGACTTATTCATCTGTTTGGTTATCAATTAAAAATCTGCTAACTGAGCACTTACTGTATGCTAGGCACTTCATATATATATATATATATATATATATATATATATGCATATATATATATATCAATAAATATAATTTATAATAAAAATAAAAAGCTACTTTTATTGAGTGTATAGTATAGTATCATCACAACATAAGATTTTATATCTATCATTTCTAATTACATATAGCTAATTACTTAAGGATAGTATTAACACATTCATTTTGTGGTAAGAAAAAAGGTTTACACAGTGTAACCAACTTTCCCAAAGCCTTTTAGAACTTTCTTGGGAAGCCCTGAAATAGATGGCTTAATTATTGTCACCAGTTCAGTGGGCAGAGGTGGGAAAAAGATTTTAACACCATCAACAAAAGGAACATGAAGGAAACCGTGTCATAATTCTTGTATAAAAAGAACCAGAGGCCTATATTCAAAGGCTAACATAGCACTGGGTGTGTCATGGTTTAATGACTGAGGACAAACATCAGCATATGCAAGAGTCCTGAGATAAAGTGCTGCTTCTAGTACATCAGAGTAGGGTCAGCTATTTAAGCTGCACCATATGAGATTTAAGAAAGAATTTTCTGCAGAGAAAAATTGAAAAATCATTATACTAAAGAGACTGAGAAATGTTTCTTCTTTTTTTCCCCCAGTACAACTGTGTTTTCATTAAGATACTGTTACTTTCCAGATATGGTGGTGCATGCCTGTAATTCCAGCGGCTCGGGAGACTGAGGCAGGAGGATCATGAGTTCAAAGCCAGCCTGAGCAAATGTGGGGCAGTAAGCAATTCAATGAGACCCTGTCTCTAAATAAAATACAAAATTGGGCTGGAAATGTGGCTCAATGGTCAAATGCCCCCTGGCACACCCCACCAAAAAGATATTATTACTCAGAAGGTTTGTTGTCCATCTAATGCATACTCTCAATTTGAGATTTTTAAATGATCCTATGGTGGTGCATTTTCTTTTTCTTAACTTCACATCATCACCCCAACTCATGCTGCACAGCATTTAATAAATAATCCTCAAGGTTTATTTACATGTCCAGCACTTGGATATTCTCTAGCTCAGTAGCTGCTTGTGTTGAAACTTTGTTCTCCTAGATCTTCATTCATAACCAGGCCCTCTAGCCATTTAATCATTAGCCTATATCCTAACTGCATTCTAGCCCCTCTTTGTCTCTTTGGCAATTATGGATGCAAAACCAAACAGATGTCCTGAAACATCACTAGAATGGAATAGTTCCTGACTCTATGAGGCAAGGCACGTAAGGATATGGCTCCAGATTATACAGAGCAGAAGTGAGTGTGAAGTTCAAAAGAATATACTAAATGACAAAACTCACTGTGCAGAAGAGGTTGTCCACAAATTTTGGGGAAGATGAAAGAAAGTACAAAAGAAGAGGGTAGGAGGGGCTTTCAGATACAATTTCTGCAGCATTCTGAGCTTGGAACATGGCTCTGAGACTCTGCTGTGAGCCAGTTTCTATATTGCCACCCTGTGCTTATTTGTGTTCTTTGTAGACAGACAGTTATGTCCAAGAGATGGCGTCCTAATGTTGGCCTGCCTTCTTGTAAACTCACACCTTTACTCATGCATAGGTATATGCATGTATATGTTTCAGAACGCCCATGATTCTGTATGAATCTACTCACATAGGGAAAGAAAGGACTGATGTGGAGGTTTAAAATACAATAAAGCATTTTAAACTTACTTTTGAAGATCTGGATTTAGCCAAATGTTGGGGAAATATGGTTCTGGAAGATATACTCTCTCTACAAAATTTCTGACATAAGTTGGAATTCATGACTTAAAGCCCTGTTGGTTAAGGTAAATGTCAGTTTCTGACTGACAGGGAAGTACTACATTCAGATTTCAGATCATTATGGATGGAGATAAGGAAGCTTAAATGCTGCAGGCTAGAGGGGAGTGCTGCATGGCAGAGTCTCTGCTGGATGCTTGGGTCTTTTCATTGAACAGCCCAACTTCATCCCTTCTTTTTTTAATATTTATTTTTTAGTCGTAGTTGGACACAATACCTTTATTTTGACCTATATGAAACTGCAGTTTTTAAACAGTTGAATATCAGGAGTTTCCTGTGGATCAACCAAACACTACCACAAATGTCAGCCCTAACCTCATCAATAGTCAAGCAGATGAATAGAGGTATATGTGAAATAAGGAAAAAAGATGCTAGACAGTTGCAGATAAGCTTTCAAAAGAGATTTTTTTTTTGATAGATCCTAGGAGTCTTCTTATCTCCTGTTAGAAGGAAACAATTTAAAACACTAGTAATAATTTACAATGTTAATATCATAAAAACGATTGTTGATAACTATAATAAAACAGTGATAGTGTTTCTAGAATGTTTAAGTATAATTTTCAATAGCAGATGGTGAATGGAAAAGTGAGCTGTTCCCAAATGTTCTGAGTTTCAATGAACTCAGATGTGGAAGACAGCCACATCCAGCAGCAGAGGCTGAGCCCATGTACTGGGTGCCAGGTCCAGGACCCCTCAGCCCGTGAATCCACCTTCCTTCCTTCACAGCAGGGCTATCTGAACTGTGGTTAATGGGGCTTGCCATATTCCCAGAACCCATCCTGATCTGAGTCCAGAACTAAGCCCAGCTCTCCGTCCTCAAGGGCACAGGTGCCAGCAGTAGCAACAGCAGCAGTTCTGACACCCTGAACACTGTGCAGGGCCTTGCTCAGAGTCCCTACCAATCTTGTGCACTCTGGGTCTTGGTCCTTGCTCCTAAATGCCTTCTTTGCTATTAGGACTAGAATTCAGGTGCCACACTGGTATAGAATCCTATGGTTCTATTTTTTCTTGTCACTCCCTTCCCATTATATAAGCTCCTTCCTTCCAATCCCAACCTAGGAAGCACAACTCCATCTCACATATACAGCCTGGCCAATCTCCTGTGTGCTCCTCACTAAGAATTACTCCCTATGGTGAGCTTCTCCCACTAACTGGAATCCCAATCTTTGTCTTGGATTTTTCCCATATGGGCCCAATTCTCACATCCTAGATGCTGATAACAGACTGCTAAAGCCCCTTAACACCAGGTTATGCTCATCCAAGGACATTTTCATTTTATATCAAAAATGTTTCAGTTTTTCCTACCTAAGCAGCAAATTTGATTCCTGTTTCTCAGACTAGCCTGCTCTATTGAAAATAAAGGGCCATGCTCTGTGAAATCCTAGAGACAAGGAGTTTGGACAATGAAGTTACAACTACATTGCCACAACTTACCTAAAGGTAGCCTCCCAAAGCAAGTGCAGCTATAGCCTCAGGGTGGCTGGGACTGGGACGGGATGGTGCACCAGAATCCTAGGCCAGTCCCTTCCTGCCTTGAGAAACCTCTAGGCCTAAGTCCCCTCTCATTCTCAAATGCTGATTCTCACTTTCTTTCTATGACGTAGCATTAAAAAGGTGAGGAGCATTACAAATGTAAGCAAACGGCAAAGACAGATCAGCCTCTTGAGTGCTGTATTTCAGAACATAAATAAAAAACCCAGAAGTCAGCAGTATCTCAGGAAGTGTCAAGTTGTTGACAACATGTCTTCTGATCCTGAAAAGGGAAACAGCCTGAAATAGGCCCGAAATAGGCAAGCAGCTCCCATGAGGAGCTCAGGTGCAGGAACATGACCTCGTACAGCCTGAGAATTAGAGATGCAGTTAGTTAGACTTCAAAGAATTCTGATCTAAATGCAACTAACCATGTCCATGAGGACTACTGTGTTTTAAATTTTAGTCTTACTTGTTTTATCAGATAATTATATATATTTTTTCTTCAAGGAGGTAGACAAGACAACACTGGAGAGTCATGTCCTAGCTGGGAGGTTAGATTCTAAAAGTCACTGTGAGGGGGTGAATAGGAGGCATATTGATTGGAGGGTTTGGTGGAAGAGAAGGTCTGAGGGAGTTTGTCTCCCAGAGCCAAACAGGAGTAAGGAGGCACTGAATAGAAGCCTCAGCTAGATCAAAAGTGAGGGCCCTGAGACAAAGGAGCTAAGTGATGGAAATGGGAAGAAAACAGAGAAACATGCTGTCTGAATTCATTGCCACCTCCCTGGGCTCTGATGGTAACAACAGTGTCATGCTACAGTATCAGGTGCCTACTGGGGATACTGGCCAGGTGCACCTTATCACTTGCTACTTAGGAAAAGCAACACATTGCCCCCAGGATACTCCCCAGTAAGACTTGATTCTGCTTGTAATCACTTCATGAAAATAACCCACCTCTTTGCAGAATCTTACTGTCTTTAATATGGGTAGATTGACCTTACCCAGTGTAAGGATTTTAATGGGCAGCTTTTATTCTTAAGAAAATATTGACCTCATGACCAAATGACACAAGACATGATAAAAACTAAAATGTAGATGATTGAAGTTGTATTAGAGCTAGAATGCTTCTCATAAAAACTTTTAAAAGCTAACATATGACTTATGTTGTTGCTAATTTTACTTCTTTGAGGATTAAGAGCAAGTACAAATGATACATGTTAGAATGTGGACCCAAGGGAGGAACATCATAGGTTCTTAGTACCTACTGAAAATGTAACACAATTTCTTACATAGTTCTTAAACAACGATAGACAAGCCCAAACTGGCATATATAAGAAAATTCTCAGGTCTCAGAGTCAATTTTTTTTTTTTTTTTTTTTGAGACTGAGTCTGTCTCGATAAGTTGCTTAGGCCCTCACTGAGTTGCTGAGGCTAGTCTCTAATTTGTGATCCTCCTGCCTCAGCATCTGGAGTCACTGGAAGTACTGCTGTGTGCCACTGTGCCAGGCACAGGATCAATTCTCTCCAAATTCCTATAGCTTTTAAAAAAAAGAGTTCCAATATATTTTTTTTTCTGAGATCAAATAACTTTCATTTATAAAATAGCTGATGTCTTTACTCATTGCTTTAGGTATTATAAAACAGCACAGAGAGTAAGAAAAAAGTCTAAATATTTTTTAAATGTATCATCAGTAGAGTTAAAAGAAATCTACATAGGTATGGAACTCAAAGAGTTTGAAAAGTTGGAAGAAAAACACTGGTTGTTAAAATATCCTCAGATATATCAGCCCGTAACAACATCCTAGATGCTACAAACTCCACAAAAATAGCTAATTAGGAAGCTGGAAGAGAATCACTACTTAAATTAAGCACAATAATTAACTTAGTATAGTGTAAAAAGCATGGACTCAGAATTAGAGAAAACTTGATTGAAGTACTAGCTCTAAACCACGGGCAAGTTAGTCAGCATTTTGGCTTTTCATTTCCTCATCTACAGAATGTTGATAACAACATCTTCCTTACATATTGAGGAAGATGTTGTTATCAACATATTTATCTTGAGGAATCCTTAAGAAAGCTTCTTAACATTAGAACCCCATTTGGGGACTTATACTTTTAGAAAGATGAATAGACATGCTTTTCTCTATTCCCTCCACATACTGAATGCACATATGCCAGCTATCAATACTCGGCCCTCTACATATGTAAAGTGTTGTGTTTACATTGACACCATGAGCAGAATACAATTTCCATGTAACACATGAGTGTTACAAAGATGTCTATTCCATCTTTCTAAATGTGTAAGTCCCCAAATAGGGTTCTAATGTTAAGAAGCTTTCTTGAGGCTCCTCCTGGACCATGACCCTCTCTGTACCTCTTTTTAAAGGAAGAACTAATCAACCAGAGCATCCAGTGAACCCTAAAGTAGCAAAAGAGGCTTTCAAGACAGGCCAAACTTAAGTTTCAATCTCACTGCTACTCTAGGACACACCGCCTATAGCTCACAGTTTCCTCGTGTGTTACATGGAAATTGTATTCTGCTCATGGTGTCACTGTAAGCACCACACTGGATGTAGAGGGCCAAGTACTGGTAGCTGGCATATGCGCATTCAATAAATGCAATTTCTTTCCAATTCTAACTTATCCTTTTATAATTCATACTACTATTAGCTATATGAATTCAATTTCCATGATGCAGATACATTTCAGAAAGAAAGAGCCATTCTCTTTCTCCCCTCCTTTCTCTTGGCATAATGCATACTCCTATACTCAAGTTGAAATTCTCTCGCATGGCATTAAAAAGCCCCCTTCATCTGACTTAAGTCACATTCCAATTCATCTCCATTTCATCCCCACACACACACCTACCAAGTACCAGTCACATCAGAATAATTACTATTTTCCAGCTTTTATACTTTCCAAGTTTTATGAATATTGTCTCTTTACACTGCTGCTTGCATAGATCTGTCTCCTCTAATAAGTCTCTTAAAATCATATACCATAAGTTATAGTGTCAGTATAATTTAGTAAAACTAGGCTACCTCATGTTTCAGCACCTGAGTACTATATCAATTTCTAAAGAAATATAAGTCTTATATATATATGGTATGACCAATTTATCTATTTATTGATGTCATTAAATTAACAGAAAGCCAAATTTAAAGCCTACCACTTAAAAAAAAAGACTTCCAATGTCTCAAATATGAAATGGCACAGAACTTGCTCTCTCTCAATCTCTCATCTTTCTCACTTCATCAATGTCTCCAAACTCAATTAATATTGAGTTTTTCATCTATTTAGCCATTTAGCCATCAGATTACTCCTTCTTCCTGGGAGCTACCTCTATCCTTACAGAAAAATTAGTTGAGCCTTTCTCACTTTCTGGGATCTCCATGCCATTATCCAATGAAACAACAAAGGTCCAACTGCAGAACTGGAGAACCAGCTTCATCTTTTGGGAGAGATGCAGCCCTATCAATATTTTGGTTCACCGAGCTCCCTGTGCAGCACTGGGAAGACGTGTAAAGTTGAGAGTACATGCCAAGGGTATGAATTTGAAGCTGATGTTCATAGAAATAGATGAACATTAAATGCTATCTCCATTTATTACTGTTTCATGGGAGTTTTGAGCATAGTCATTTCCTTAATGTCTGTTCTAGTACCAGAAAGTTAAATCCAAGTTGTGATACTTTAGGAGAAGAACTTTAGCTGGGCTTGTACAACAATGTTTTCTGAATTCAGTTGTAGGTAATACAGTCTGTAAAATAAATAGCAAAGTAAATACCTCTAGAGAGAAAGTGAAAGTTGTGTGTGTGTGTTTGTGTGTGTGTGTGTGTGTGTGTGTAGTACCTTTCCTCTAAAGTATTTCATGTATGGTTGATGACTAAAAGATTCCAACACGTAAACTGGTCTCAAAGAATATGAGACTATATTAACCAGCAACACTAAGGGCCTTGGAAAATTTATGAAGAAATTAGCTTAATGTACTAAGTAGGTGATTTGTATGATTTATGCATGGAGAAGATCTGATAAATGGAATTGCAGTTTAAAAATTTCTACCAGAACACTATCCACACAGTTAACATTAAGCAGGAAATTAAACAAATGAAGTGATTAACATGCTACATTATTAACTCAATCAAAACCACTGAAATGATAGGTTTGTGTTTCTATTACTACAATTCACATTTTTGTTTCTATATATAAGTTTTCAATATTTTAGTTATATTATTTTGGTTAAGTGGTGAGAATATATCAAGGTAATATTTTATAGCTTAATTCGTCAAATACATTTTAATTGGAACATTCTAGTTTGACACATATTTAATTTCTGCAAAGGTCTTCTTAAGCTATGTTTCCCCCCTTCTAAATAAAATAAACAGGCATTTTTTAAACAAAATGTCACTTATAAAATAAACCATTTTTTTCCAGGTCAGTGGTCCAAAGGACTCTTGGAAAATTTTTCAACTCAAAAATGCTTCGAGCACAATTTTTAAAAGTATCTACAAAATAAGGGTATTTATTTTGGCGACTAATCATAATGAACTAATTCCATCTTCATCTTTCAAAAGGCTCTAACTTCAATATATTCAATTTAAATAAAATTATTATATATTCTTTGGAAATGCATGAGGATATATACATATATGGTTATAAATAGATATAAACAAGCACAAGCATCTCACCTGTATGTTAAATCTAATATTGACTCAATGTCTGTCAACAGGGCATTCAAATTTTGTTATTGATGTTCTTTCTCAAGGTAATAAATTCTGTTATCTGGACAAATCCACACAAAATGATTAGGAGTTCAGGCTATGTGATGGAAAAAGAAAATGAAAACTAGGCCATCCTTTAACTGCCTGAGCTAAGTGTTCCCAAACACTCCTAGATCCAAGAGGATTTGCAGAGTCCTGCTGCCACCCTCCAGAGCAGTGTGCCATGGAGTCCTGTGGAATGCTGCAAAAGCATATGTTGTGGGTCTCCATTTAAGAGATGATCCACCTGTTAGGATGGCTGTTATCAAAAAATAAAAGATAAAAAGTGTTGAAGATGGAAAAATTGGAACCCCACTGGTGATAATGTAAAATGGTGCACCTGCTTTGAAAAACAGTATAGAGATTCCTAAACAAAATTTAAAACTGTATATAATCCAGAAATCCACTTTGGGTATTTATCCAAATGAACTAAAATCATGACCTCAAGGTCCCATGTTCACTACAGCATTATTCACAATAGCCAAGAGGTAGAAATTACCTAAACGTCCATTGATGTACAAATGGACAAAGAAAATGTAGTCCATAGCATAGGATTCAGCATTTTAAAAGAAGGAAATCCTGCCTTGTATAACAACATACATGGACTTGGAGGACATTATGCTAAATGAAATAAGCCAGTTACTGAAGAATAAATACTGTAGCTACCACTCCACTACTATGAGGTATCTAAGGTAGTCTCAAACACACAGAATTGGGAGCAGAATGGAGGTTTTTGGGAGCTGAGGGCCAGCAGAAGGAGAGAATTGCTGTTCAGTGGGATAAAGTTATGCTAGATAATTAAGTTCTAGAAATCTGTATACAACATTGTGCCTATATTATTAAGTATTGTGCACTTAAAATTTCATTAAGAGGGTGGATCTCATGTTATATTTTCTTAGCAAAATTTATAAAAAGTTGACTTTTCATCATTCCACTATCTAAAAATGAAAGTTCACAAAAATGTTTAAAATAAGTATATGTGGCTCAAGCGGTAGCACGCTCGCCTGGCATGCGTGCTGCCCGGGTTTGATCCTCAGCACCACATACAAACAAAGATGTTGTGTCTGCCGAAAACTTAAAAAAAAAAAAAAAAAAAGATTCTATATTAAAGATGTTGATTTCCAATTATGTTTCCTCTAAATTAGTTAACATGCAAAAGGAAAATATATTCTGTATTTTAGAGTGCATAAAGCCATGTTGTCCTTATTAGCAATATGAACTGACATTAGGAATTCTTCATGAAATCTTGAAGGGAGCTGTTTAGAAATATCTACTTTAATGAAAACTAAATAAACCTGAGATATTACAGATTGGAGGCATCAATATAATTGGTGATAAGGGTAAATATCTACTTTTTTCAAGAGAATATGATCAATACTACTTTTTCTATCATAAAGTATTCTAAAACATTATTCAAATATATTTTAAATGTTTGTTATGGACAACATATATTTTATAGAGGACTATCAGTCTAAAGTACATACATGAATGTTTTATTTGTATTAAATTTAAGTAGTAAAATTATCTTATAAATTAAAGAATGATGCCATTCAAAATGAACTAAATTAGTCTAATATTAGGAATACTGACAGGGGGGTTGTACTTTCATAGTTTTTATTATGCACTATACTTTGATTTAGGCTCTCATTCTAAATCAATTCATTCAACCCCCACAATATCCTATGAAGTAGATACTATTATTATCTGTATTTGACAGTTTAAGAAACCAAGGCCTGGAGAGCTTAACTCATTCAATGTTACCTGGCTAAATTATGCAGATAGGATTTAAATCCGGGAAGTTTTTAACTATTATTCCAAACTGCATCTGGGGCTAGACTTTTTTCTGAATATATTAGAGAAAATAAGAATGATAAAACACCTGGCATGGTGCTCTGCACATACTAGGTGCTTTACCAAATGGGTATAGATACCAGCATTTATACAACATCCTTGGCATTGTTGATTGTATTTGGAGAAGAACACGTAAGCAAATTAGAACACTCTTAGGGAACTTAAGCTGCTTAGTGTTTGTTAAATTTCATTCTCAAATGCAGAGTTGCCACAAGAATAGAATAAGTGGTAAAAAGGGCATTCTGTAGAAACAAAGACACATTCTCTGCATGAAATAAAATATAATATGGAGAATTGGCCATCTGGATACTTTTAATTGGGATGAGCCTATAATTTATAAATTTTGAGAAAGAAGAAAGAAAAGAGAGAGTCTTGAATTTCTGCCAGAAAAAAAGATTTTCAAGCTTCATCCTAGCCCGTTTTTAAGTGAGAATTTAAATATTTCATATCTGCATATACACACTAAGATTGCATCTACATAGCCAAATACAACATTTTACTTAACAGAGCTTTACAAGTATCCAACAGCATATTATTTTAGTTGAAGCCAGGATTAAGAGGCAGAAGTCTCTGCAAATTCACTCCATCTACCAATCTTTGCAAAATGACACTGGATGACTCTAGGGTCTATGACCTGAGGAGTTTAAAAACAAATGAATTTAAAACTTAAAAGGTTAAAGCAGTGTGCTGTGGTTCATTGTTATTATGTATAGCATTATTACCCATATAATGATGATATGATACTAATAATATGACCATATACTTATTAAATATTTACCATAGAGTTGTAAGTGTATGTCATACTACATGGATTATTTCAATAAATAAAATTTAGGAAGGAACATTTTCATAAAATTATGTTTGCTATTGCTGCTGCTATGGTTTCTCAATTTGGTGCAGAGGATGCAGTAGGGGCTGGTCCTTGAAATAGGACTGACCTTAACTGGTTCCAAGGGAAGAGACAGGAAGGCAATATTGAGAGATGTGCTCCAAGGGGCAGAGGGGCAGGGTGGGAAGGACATTTCCAGAGGATGAGAGTGGGAGGATGAATGTCTGGGTCAAAGGTGAATTGTTCAGTTGGTTCTGGATTGAGAAAATATCCCAACACAGGTCTGAAAGGTCATTCTCCTAGTATGGGGAGGAGTTGCTCCCCCTGAGCAGCAGCTTAGGATAGAACAGAGCAGGACCTGGATGGCTGTCAGAAGAGTCTGGGCAAGAATGCCAGGAATCGAGGGAAAAGTTGGTTCTGATACCCACTCAACAGGCAATAACACTTAGAGACCTTCTAAATTTGGGGGTTTTAGTTAATAAAGACAATAAAATATAAACAAAGGCACAAGTGTGGAAATGTTGGGCAAGGCGGAGATGCTGATTTGCGCTGAGGAAATGTACTTTGTTTCTAATATATTAAAGGGCAAGGGCTTACGGCTTACTGTATAATTCTGGACTTTCCTTGCAGTTTATAGAGGTAGGGAATCAGACTCAAAGATGTTTGGAGACTTTGAGTGGACTCTCATGGATGAGGACGAGGATGGATACACTTGGTGTTTCAGCCCACACACACAGTGGTGGCTGCTTGTATTTCATGCACCTGTGTAATGTTACCTGGAATTCTCCACAGGTTTTGTACACCATCACTTCACCTTGTCTACTCTCCCAGGTGACAAATTCTTTTGAATAAAGGGATTAAGCACTGAGCTTCCAATCTCAGGCATGGTCTGGAATGGCTTCCTCCCACTCCTGCTTCACTCACAGCACCCTCCTGGGATGCTGTTCTCTTCTGGTCAGAGCAGGAAGACTCTTAGCCCTCGCTGTGCTACATTTTACATGGGTGTCATGCATGATCTCCAAATGCACTCTAGGTTGGGGATCTTTAATAACGGCCTTATGTGATGCAAGGACATATGCTTTGGTGCTAAAAGGTACTTAAGCAAGAAAGATTCCACTGAGCAGTCAGGGGAAGACTCCAGGGAAGGAGTGGGACTGATGCTTGGCACTGAAGCAGAAAAAGGGGAAAAAAGTTTTATGTTTCATTTTGTAAATTACCACCTTAAAAAAAAAACTGTACAAAAACAGTTTCAATAGAAATGTTCCAGTTGTACTTTGGTTGGCAAATCTGCCTAGATAAGCTGACATTTTAAGCTTTCTAGATGTGCTAGCTTTGTCATCTAAGAAAACTGGAACTAGGTGCAATTTGCAGTAGTACAGATTACTTGGGTCCATAAATTGTTCCTAGTGTGATCTGATGGAGTTGGATTTCACAGCTAGAGTCACTGACTGGGAGTCCATCACACAAGATAATAAGTAACTGAAGCAGAGTCAGTCTTGAGGCACGTGGGGCTTGTCTTGAACTGCGTGGCTATTCCATGCCCCTTGCTCAGAGCCTTCAGAAGGCCTTCAATGCTTTATGAATTTTTGCTATATTGAGATTTTCAAGAAACTGGGAATCTGTGAGATGCATATGTTTTCATAGAGTTTAAGGTAGGGATTTTATCTCAGTGAAAATAAGTCAGAATTTCTTTTTGGTTCCAAAATGTAAAATATTCTCAACCAATTATATGCCTTAAGACAATGGTCTTAAATGGTCACTGTCTTTTAGACAAATGGTTGGCTATTATTTAGAGTAACACTTAACTCTAAGCTAATGAATCCAATACTACACCTTGCAGTGCTTGCTCTTAGTAACAGTTTTTTTTGTTGTTGTTGTTTTCTTTTCTTTTTTTTTTTTTTTTTGAGATGGCAGGTACTCTAAATTTTTCACTGTGCTTAATTAAAAAAAATGTTTAAATCTCTGTTGACTCATTTAGTTTTAGCAGTCTGACAGTAAGATCCCTTTAAAAGTGTTTTGATTCTTTATAGACTTTAATTTTCAGCTCCATGCTTTCTATTCACATGTCTGCAAAATTTACTTATCTGTTTAGTCCAGGAAAATTACTAGGAATTTTACTACCTTTGGACCTGCCCAGAATTTTACTTGTCTTCATTTTAGCTTGTAAACCATACACTGAAATTTATATGTAAAAATAATTATAGCATCTAATTTTTAAATTATAAAATTTCTAGTAAGAATATTAATAGAAGAAAAAGTGTCTACTTCCATAGCAAACTACCCATGTTTTTCTCTATGTCCTTCTAATTTTATTTTCTCTGCTATATGTGCAGGTGTCGTGCAAGGGTGTCTATGTCTGTGGATGGAGGTATTCATTGTCACAATTGCTGACACGAGGCTTGCATTTTGCATATCTAGGACAATCAACTCCAAATTCTCCAGCACCAGCTATAAACTCTGGTTTACACAGCAGTTTTCCAGGATGTCCCAATCCTTCTGCAAGGCTTTACTCTTTTTTCTGAAGGTCTTTTCTGAATAATTAATCAATATTATGTTAGATCCAGTTTGGGTCAAAATCCTTATAAAAATCTGTTGGACATTGTGGACTCTATGGCTGACAAATCTATGTGTGTAAACACACAAGTGTGGCATATCCTTTCACTGAGGTCACAGCACTCTTGGAAGCTATCTGAACACCCCACAAAACACTGGGTCAGTCAGATCTCTGTTGAGATCATAGTTGTTGAGTTTTTCAACAAGCATGGTTTGCCTGACCTGCTCACTTTCAATGAAATAAGAGAGATTTCCATTACTTTTTCATAGTTATCTCTGATCTTTGTCTGATATTTTATTTTTCCTTTAAAAAAAAAGAGAAGAAATGTAGAATATCGGTGTACCCTCCTGGCACAGAGACACCCGCAACCCAACGGATACCATAGCTGACAGAATCTGCACCTGAACAAGCCCACTGTGAGGAAGCACACGCAGAGCCAATGGAAGAGTATGCCTGTGAGGCAATGCCTGCAGAGCCAAGGACATGTTTACCACAAACATTTGCTAAGAGTCCAAAGTGAAGATCTGAAACAACTTTACAGTGAAGTCTGATGACTCTGTGTCCAAGGGCCTTTATAGGCTGGGAGGAGGGCAGGGATTCTATTATGGCCTCAATACCTCAGGCTCCCACCCAGTTCCAAGTGTATTTACTGGTAACTGAGCAAAGAAATGTTGCAGTAAGGATTATTTCTGAAATGTCATCTGCCACATTTATATGAAATAGCTTTTAAACACAATGTGGTCTGCTTTTGTGTCTTTCTCTCTCCCGTGGGTGTGTATGCATGCACACATGAGCATGATATGGGGTATGTGTTTTGGGTATGTATGTATGTATGTATGGGTTTATGTGTGTTCAAATGTGTGTGTGTGTGTGTGTGTGTGTGTGTGTGTGCCATGTGTGTACATTTGTGGTGTGGTATGTCTGTGTGTATATGTTATGTGCAGGCATGCACATTCCAGAGAGGACAAGGTTGATGACAGTAATATATGGGCATTACTAGTCTGCTGTGGTGACTACTCTGGAGAATTTAAAAGGAAAGAGTGAGGAGAGGAGGAAAGTGCTGGTACATTCTTGGTTTCTCATTTTCTGTATTGCTCATGTCCCTTCCCAGTTGCTGTAAGCCATGTGGGTAAGTGGTTCATTTTCTTACTTCTATCTCCTCCATCTCCCTTCTTCTAGACTGGCCTACAGTTCCTTTTCCACTCTCTTTTCTACCTAAGCAAAAATGAGTAGTAGCCATACCCAAAGCATGTTTGCCATTTTTGAGGAAAGAAACTTAAGAAGAGAAACCAGCAGAGAAAAAGAGGATCAGGAAGAGAATTTAAAATAAAATGGAGCCAAAGAGGTAGAAAAGGGGAAAAAAAAAAAAAAGAAACAAGTTGTCATGAAAAGAAGAAATAAAAATCAGAGGAAAATGCAAATCAACAATGGTTTATTTTAGGGCTGATGATTGTGCTAACAGTTGTGTAACTATGAATTCACTAAAAACTAGTGAATTGTACACTTGAAATAGGTGAATTGCACACTTAGAATAGGTGAATTGCATGGTACACGAATTATAGTGAAATAAAGCTGTTGTTATTAATAAAAGTGACCTAGTATTTTACAAAAATCAATTACTTTTTTCAAATCAGGATAGTCCTCAGACCAACTTTATGTATAGCAAAGCAGCTATGCTAAGATCCACTTCAGCCCATGGTATCACTTGCATAGGGTTCCATGGCAGATAGGCCCCTTGTTGTCACCAAAGAAGGAGAATCATAAGGTGAACTGAAAATGGAAAAGACACAGAAGAGAAAAGGGGGGGTCCTCTGCTCAGGCTCTCCAGAGTTTGAACTGCTGAGCATCTGTTCATCTCTTCTTGAACACATTATTCGTTTATTTATTGACAAATAAAACAGATATGTCTAAAAACATCATTTAAACATGATGTTTTGAAATACATATATGCTGTAGAATCGCTAACTTGGACTAACATGCATTACTTCACATATTTTTTATAGTGAGAACATTTAAAACCTACTCTCCGCAATTTTCAAGAATACATTATTATTAAATATAGTCACCTGGTTGTACAGTAGGTCTCTTAAACTTATTTCTCTAAGTGGAATTTTATACATTTGGACCAACATCTTCCCATCCCTCCCTCCACCCTCATGTAGACACCATTCACCTCTCTGCTTCTGTACATTCAACTTTTTAAGAGGCCATATATAAGAGACAGCAAACAAAATTTGTTTTTCCTGAATACATTTTTCATTTGGAGAAGATGAAAAATTAATCAGTAGAGATTTCCACTTGCTAACCAAGGCTAAAACCCAAATTTTTCAACTACTGTGAACATACACATATGCCTGCACATTCTCCTCAGTATATAACTGAAATAACAACCTGTCATTTGTTGAAGAGTTCTGTTGTGTCTCTAAAGTGGTAACATATACTTTTTAACATCTTTAAAAAGGGGACTGATCCTATTCTTAAATTCCTTGATAACTAGGAATCCTTCCTGTTCTCTATAGTGAGTATATGTTCCAAAAAAAATCTCTCCCTTTGCTGCCTTGGCATGGCACTCCCTGAACTAGGAAAGCCATCAATCGAGTCTTTGTATTTACATGGAGGGCATCAGATCTACAGTCTGTAAGGACAGCACACAGGCATCATGCACAGTCTCTTGGTGTGAAAAAGCTGTTTCTGGCTTACTTGTAGGTCTCAATTTTGTTCCCCATGGAGAGAACTGTTGAGTAACTGACTTCTGGATATGCATGGGATACTGCTACTTCCCTATTTTGAAATCTCGACATAATGTAAATTTATGAATCAAATTGAGAAAAAAAAAACCAATTCTTTTTCTGAACTTTTGAGCAGTATTTAAATTATAATAAAAGCACAAGTTACATCTAAAACATGACAGGTATGTACTACTCATAATTTGGAACTTTAAAGAAGAATTGAGTGTCTCAGAAGTCGTAGATATTTTTATGAAAAAAGAAATTGGTTTTTAGAGAAGACTCTCCTCAATAGAATTCAAATTTAAGCTAATAAGAGGTATCTTTAAGATGCATGATTGATAAAATAACTCCTTTTTCAATCTTAGTGCATTTAAAAGTAATCAAGTTATCTAGCAAATTGGGGGAGGAATTGCCTTTGCGATGTGTGGGCAAGCACATGGTAAGTGATGGATTTTCCCATTAGTGTTAATGAGCTGTGCCTGGTGAACTCCCCAGCACAGGAGTAGAGCAGAGCCAAAATCATCTGTCTTTCATATTTAATTCAATTTGTTTATATACTGCATCTTTCACTCAGTGTTTCCCAAAAAGCAATTTCAGGAATAACAAAATTATGAGAACATACTTTATAGAATTGAATATACTGATACAAAAAAAAAAGAACATGGACAGGAGGTCTTGGGAGAAATAAGAAATTATGTTCTAATATTTTGTGCACATCTGAGTATTATCTGATTAGTATTAAAGGCTAACATATTCATTCATGGAAAAGAATATTGCTTCATTTGTTTTCAGACATTGGGAGAAGACAACAAAGACTTAAAAAGAAAGCATATTCAAAACAGTTTTAAAATGCTAAGTGGTGTAAACCACAAACCTGATAAAGCTTTGTTGTAGCAAAGTAAAACTATGACAGTAGTTACTGGACTGATGTGTGTGGGGATGGGTGGAAAGTAAATGAAAACCAAGAAGCAGAAACTTGCATTTATGTGACACTTTACTCCGAAAATGCCGAATCAGCCACAAAGAATGATTTGACAGTGGCTCTCACAGGCTCCCGGGAAGCCTCGATGTGTCATCTTCCTTCATTTAATAAATACAGACAATAAGGAATGGGAAAAAACATTCATCAATACATCTGTTTCAAGACCACTAAACCACTCCTAGGATGCTTTTCCTTATATTACCTACAAATAATGAGCAATTGAAAGACAATAGAATTTATGGTAATAATTATGTTTCCAAAAACTAAATATTGAAAGCCTGATGAGAAAAGGTATTTTGAGTTATTTCAGTGTATACTTAAGCAAAGCATGGAGGGCTCCCTATGGAATGTACTGTCAGCTCCTCTACAATATCCATAGCCTACCTACTTGGAGATCAAGAACAAATTCTAGGGCTGGGAGTATAGCTCAGTTGGTAGACTGCTTGCCTTGCATGCACAAGACCCTGGGTTCAATCTCTAGCAACACACACACACACACACACACACACACACAACAAATTCTAGTGCTAATTTCTTTCCTCCTTTCTTCCAAATATATTAATTGAGCACCTACTATATGCCAGTAATTGTTCTAGGCATTGGGATACTGTAGAGAACAAAATGCACACATATCATAAATATACATACACACATACACATGATAAATATCCAAAATACGTATTTGAGATGAAGGTGATAATGCTACCCTTGCCAAGGATCAATCTTTCCCTGACAGCCTTCTTTAAACTGCATTTGACATTTGACTGACTCGACTCAGAACAGTGGGAACATCACTTCCTCTGGGATGCTTTCTATGACCCACTTCCCCTTCGATTAATCTCTCCCTCTGAAATACTGGAACCCTATGTGTTTTTCTCTGTGCTCTGTCTAAGATAACTCACCATTTCTCTTTTGTATTAAACCATCTGTATTCATATATTCATATTATATTCTCAACATTATTATACAACAAGCTCCTTAAGAGTCTGAATACTCCCTTTATCACTTCTTGTAGTTTCTATCCAAGGCATAAGCCTTGGACACTGCAAGATTTCAACCGATGTTTCTAGAATAAATAGTTAAGGATGTCAATGAAACAAAATTGCATTTACAGAACTGTATCACTTTAATTTTTTTTTAGTTGTAGATGGACACAATACCTTTATTTTATTTAACTATTTATTTTTATGTGGTACTGAGGATCGAACCCAGGGCCTCACACGTGTTAGGCAAGTGCTCTACTTTTGCTCGGTAAATATTTGCCATTTGATTTACCTGGGAAACCATCTACCATTATTTATTCTTTTATGATTCTTAAGTCTGTATCTTGAGACTTGTGACAGCGGACCTCATGCTTCCCATCACACGTGCTCCAGGCACTCATGTGGACGCGGAGGTCAGTGAGGACCGACCCACAGAGCTGCCTCCTGGAGCACTGTCTCGTGCTGGGGAAAGACGACACATACCTGGAGGAGGCTGCAGGTGCACTGGGAGTGGGGTGGGGATACGATGCTTTAGGAGCCCAAAGGAGGGGACACTTAACACAGAGGAGGGGCAACCAGGAAATCTAAGAAGTGGTGTCCCGGTTGTGTTATAATGGGAGAGGAGTGTGAGGGTTGGGGCTGGCGAGAGGACATCCAGCAGTAGAAGAATTAGGCTAAGCCTGTGAGCAAGATGGAACTCAATCCATTCCAGAGTGTACCATGTAGCTGGAGTGCAGATGGGCCTTGGAGGCATCTTAATGTTTGGGGGAGGAATGGGAAGCCACTGAGAGGTGCTTGATATAGACTGTGAGACAGCCCGATTCAGGTTTGGAAAAGACCTGTCTGACTGACCAGTCTGAGGAAGACAATCTGTTAGCCCAGAATGAAGGCACTGAGTGAGTGGGAAGGACATGAACAAAAGCATGGGTAATTACGGAGACAAACAGACAAATGGGACATGATTTAGGAAGCAGGACCTATTACCAATCTTGTGTGACTGACTCAAAATCACGGGTAAAGGAAGAAATGGGTTAAGAATGATTTCTCACTTTACAAATTGGGTAACTAGATACATGATCCTACCAACCACTGAAATTTTGGTAGGGGGATGAATTTGGCTTTGAACACAAAAAGCCAAGAAATCATCCAATGAAGGGTGCTCACTGGGCAGGTAGATACATGGGAGTCCATTCAACAATGATCTGGGTTAGATGTACCTCCTGGAAGCCATGAGCATTTAGCTGTAGCCATGGTGATGTATGGGGCTGTGAAATGATGCCAGGAGAGTTTGTGAGTAAGCATGGAGACGAGCACTTTTCTCCCTGTGCACAATTAGAATCTCCTAGAGAACTAAAAAGCCATGTTGATACTTGAACCCTACCCCAGGTCAGTGAGTTCAGAACTGTGGGAGATCTCAGTGTGTTCAGAGCTATCCTGGGAATCCCACTCAGAATCAGGGTGAAGGACCTCTGCAGAGGTGTGAGCAAGATAGGAACTCCTAGAAGGACCCTGGGCGACAGCATCTTAGAGGAGGGGTGAGCAGCAAAGAAAGACCAAGGAGAAAGAGAAAAGCAAGAAGCCAGTGATACCATGGAGAACAAAGAAAGGGAGGCCAGGAACAAGCAAAGTGGCTGTGAAACTGGAGAGAAAGCAAGGCCAACCATGCTAAAGAAAAACAGGATGCATATGGAGGTAAAAATGACACCAGGGTTTGGTGATAAGGAGGTACAAGGTGATCTGATGAGAGTTGTGACAGGGAACTGTGGCCAGAGCACAAAGAAGTGCTGGGTGTCAGCAAGGCAGGAACAGGAGGACATTCCATCAGTATGTCTGTTATGAAGGGCAGGAGGATCTGAATTAGAAAATAGTTTCTGTTTGTTTTTTAAATGTAAGCAATGTGAACATGTTTAAGTTCATTGTGGTTGTTGGATATCCCACATAAAACAGGCATAAATTATGTCTATACTGTTTAAAATGTAATTTTAAAACCAATAACTGTGAAACCATGATGATAATAAAAAAATAAAATACTACATCCTTCCCCAAATCCCCAGTGTACCCTCTGTTATCTCTTTGTTTTCAATAGAAAGGAAAAGACCAGGGCTGGGAGTATAGCTCAGTGGTAAAGTCTGTGCTTAGCATAGGCAAGGTCCTGGGTTTGATTCCTGGAAGTGGTCGAGGGAGAGGAGAGAGGAAGAAAGGAAGGAAGAGAGGGACTGACAGAGTGTCCAAAAGAAAGACCCATTTATACACAACCAAATAACAGGGGCAGGGACGGGGTTCAGAGACTGGCATTAAACAGGAGGAAGGACTATTTTTTGCCCTGCCAAGAGGGAAGAAGTCCTGATTGGATTATAGTTATTTTTCCAATGAAGTAGAAACTGGGGTTACTCTGGGGAAGAGAGCAGAAGAGGCAGTGGAACAAAGATCAGAAGAACACAAGACACTTTATGGATCAGCTCTGGTAGAGAAAACTAAAAGACTTCCCAGAGAGTGCTGAAGAAGGAGTTGAAGTCACAGAGCACAATTCAAAGCCAACAGCAAGTATCTGGATGAATAACTCCCTCCAGAAGCCATCAGTATTCTTGGTTTAATGGCCAGGGAGAAAAGTGGCGCTTTTTGGTGAAATGGGACAAGTGATGACTTGGTGAAGTTGGATCACATGTATGCAAATTCTGAGTTGGCTATATACTAGTAACCAGTAAGATAACTTACCCTTCTGCACCTCAGTTTCCTCATCTGTAAGATGGAGATAATAACTGCTGTTGATTGTGATAACTACATATACCATCAGATGTTAAAATCATGTTATACAATAGAAACCTAATATTTGAAGTGCCATTAAAAATTTTTTCACAATGGATTATCAAGAACAAAACCACAAAAGCACTGTTAAAAAGGTATATTCTTAATGCCTACATCCTGGACTAGCAGAGAATGCTGAATAAACTCATGGAAACAAAGTACGGTCTGTGCTGATGACATGAGACAGGGGAGCTGACCTGCACAGTTACTGCAGCAGATGTGCTGGTGAAGGGCACAGCTGACCACAGCACAGGCACCTGCCAGGCAGACAGCAACTCAACCAAAAAGCTAAGTCCAAGATCTCAACCTCTAAACTCAAAGGTCTTGAAGGTCCACACCCATAAAGGGTTGGAAAGGTTTGGAAATACAGTGGGAGGGGCTTCTGTCATATCCACAATTTCCCTGCCACTCTTCCTCCCTCAACCTCCATGAACACTCACTAGTATCAACTGTCTCTGTGTCTCAGTCACTCCCTTTTGCTGGAATATCCCTCCTTACCCTTTTGCGTAAGGGTTATCATCCTTCAGGGCTCAGAAGATCTTACCTCTTCTAGGAAACTTCCCTAGAACCCCTAAATGGCTCCAGAGGCCTTGTGTGACCACCCATTGATTCCTAAGCATAACTTTCTCAGGCCATTCATTTCCATCTCCAGACTTGAGCTTCTGGAAATAGGACTACAGATCTTATACCTAGCATGACACAGGATGAATAAAAGAAAGTCAATAAATGCTTGTTCAGTGGAAGGAACAAAAGTCATTTCCAGATGAGATATTCTGGTGAAGACTTCAGTCTAATTTATTGAAGATATTAATGCAAATCTAATGTGATGGACATCATTATACAAAGAACAGGTATGACGACTTGAAATGGGTGTCAACATACTATATCTATACAAGCAGAGATATGAAAAATTGTGGTATATATGTGTATTAAGAATTGTAATGCAAAAAACAACAACAAAGTACATGTATAAAGGCATAAATTGGCGTGAACATACTTTATATACAGAGATATGAAAAACTGTGCTCTATACATATAATAAGAAATGTAATGCTTTCCACTGCTGTTGTGTATTTAAAAAATAAAATAAAATTTAGAAAAATAAAACAGGTAAAAAATCTAACTTTTTTTTAATAAGTCATGCATTCTCACAGTGTTTTTCTCTTAAGTACCTACTAAGCTAGTTTATTTAGAAGAAACCCTTAAGATACAAAATGGAAGTTTCATCTGACCAAGTACTTATGTGACCTTTTGTTAAATACCTGTAACACCAGAATTGACCGATGTAGTAAGCAGCAAGTGTTTTATTCCTTGAGGTGCTATTTGTTTGCATGTATCATTGAAGATCACTTGGCACAATTGTTTACATCAAAGTACAATGACACTCTTCAACTTATCCAGAATGTTCTCATGAACTGGTGCAGCTGATTTTGTTAGCAGAACAGCATTCTTCCCTTCCATGAGCCCCTCTGCAAGGCTGATCTCCATCTTGGCCAATGAGGCACACAGCCAGCCTATTCCTAAATCTGCACTAGTTACTAACAATAATAATGATATGAAGTCACCCACAAGGAAGGCAAGAAGAGCACTGGGGCAAATGTTTTGCCACTTGCTGCTGGATATTCTACACTGTGCTGAAATCCTTAGCACTTACAGCTGTGGACAACTATCAGGAGCTCCTTTCACAAGAAACCATGCAAATGGCTGACCAAGTGCAGATGGAGCAGAAACGCTGGGTGCAACCTAACTCAGATTCTCTGCAAGCTCAGGATATAATGTCAGTCTGCTGCTTGGCAAAGCAGGCTCTTCGTCCTTTCTAAAAAGGCTTTTTTAGTGTTTGTGAATTAGCAGCAGAGAATTCTTAGATAAACGTGTGGGTGGAGGGGATGAGAGAAAGAGGCAGGGTGTTAGGCTTGACAGTGTGTGGATCACTGTTCAGGAAATACTCAAAACAGTGGTATATGCTATTTTATTCTTCCTCAGGTTCTATCTATTTTATAATATGGTTTAAATAGCACACAAGTCTGGCCTAAGGAATATCATTTGCCAGAAGACTCGAGGGCTCTCTCAAGTGTGGGAGGCATCTGTCTCAGGCTTAATTCCAGGAAAAGGTTTTTCTTGATACAGCTGAAACATCTCTCTGAAAACCTGTTGTCTCATAGAAAGAAAATCATCTCTCTACTCCACCCAAAAGCTAAGTATAAAAGAAACAAAAACAGGGCAACAACTGGCTAATGTTCTTCAGAACACAAAGCCCAGAAGCAAGGTCTCTTAATTCCTATCTCAGATAAATTGAGACATTTTAATCTGTTCTGTTAGCTCATTCTTAATCCCTGACAGAGACATGCAAAGGAGATTAAACATAAGTTGAGCTCTGAGGGCTGAGACTCTAATGAGGGCAGACACATTTCTAACCTCACTCAACAGTGACACCCTTGGCCTTCACCAGGGAGGCCCTAAAGCTGGCCACCTGCCTCCTGAAGGAGGTGACAAGCCCAAAGGCCTGGGATGTGGACATTAATGGGTCTCTCCTGCAGTGTCCAGAGAGAGTAATGGAGAGGCAAGAGATTTGGCCATCCAGCATGGCTCCTACTAACCAACCTAGCAGGCTGTCCCTAGGCCTGCCACAGCAGGTTAGCTTGTAGATACTGATATTTGTGAGGTAATTTAAACTTCTGGTAAACTTTGTTATTGAAATACACTTTACATATAGAGTGCAGATTATAAATTGTTTTCCCAATGTGAGAAACTCCTATAACAAGCTCCAGATGAGAAGGCGGAACATTACCCCCAAACCCCTCCATGGCCCTCTTTCAGTCATAGAGGGGTAAGTACAAGGGTAACCACAGAGCTGAATTTAATACAATAAATAATTTTGCTTGTTTTTAGACCTTATATTGAAGTCATCCAGTATTTCAGATTGGACTCATTTGGTTTCAATCAGCAATCAATTTGTGAACCTCATTCATGTGTGTGGTTAGTCTGTTCATTGTCATTGCTGTACAGAATCTCACTGTGCAAACATGCACAGTTGGGCATTTGAGTAGACACAGGTAGGATTATTACATAAATTGCTGCTACGAACATTCTAATACATGTCTTTTAGTGAGCTGAATGCACACATTTCTGTTGGTCATGCAACTGGGAATGGAATTTTTAAATTTATTTTGGAATTTACTACATAATTGATATTTACAACATTCTGTAAAAGGCCTTCTTAGGTTCAGAGCTCCATTTGTTATATGCAGAATTATCTGTTGTCCATTCATACTTGAACCTTCTGCAGCATGTATTAAAACTGGGGTCAATGCCATTGTATCCATTTTATTAAGCAATATGATCATTTACAGATGCATGACATAGTATTTACTCTGGATTACTGCTCTGGCATTATTTACTTTAGATTAATATGATCCTAAGCCACTCTCAACCTTGACTGCTGATATCACTCAAGGAGTTCAGTAAATTCAGTAATAATAGCTAGTTCTTATAAATAGGCAATGCACCTCTTCCATCTGGCTCCACATAAAAACAGGAAAATGAATATTAAATCTGACATATGCAGGCCCTGAAATATAATAACTGAAATTGGAGTGTGATGCTATTATTATTAAGTCATCAAAATGAGAATAATTGAGACAAAGGGATAATTAAAATCATCATACCTAGCTTAATATTTTCATAACTAAAGCTTTTATTCCACATTTCTGATTCATAAGTAACATCTTATTGATGTTTCAGATTTTACAAGGAGCACGTTAACAACTCTGTGAACCAAAGTGGAGGTAGGATTCAAGCAGCTTTTACTCTTTATTTTCGATGACAAATTATGTTTATCAACTACAGTTGTCTTGACAAGTCCCCTCCACCTATCCCCAGGTGTGTGTGTGTTTTAGAGATGGGAATAAAAAAGTTACAATTCGAAAGGAATCCTGGAGATCACTCTGTGCTGGCTTTGCCTCAACTAAGAATCCTTTCTGTAGTCTCCTTCACAGGGAATCATCTAGGTGCAGCAGGTTGTGGGTAGTTTCTATTATTTTCCCTTTCTGACCTTAAATCTTCCTCATCTACAAGTGAGAGGTATAATTCTAACTACCATTCCAGTTCTGAAGATGTATCTGGGGAAAGGGGAAAGGCAGCAGATAAGCAGTTATAGGACACTGAGTTTAAAATCAGCCCTACCAGTTACACGCTGTGCAATGATGGGAAGAGACTTTGTGCAAGACTCACTTTTTGCATTTGTAAAATAGGAATAATAAAACTTTCACAGTATAATTAAAAACTTCAATTGAAGGATTGGAAGACAAAGTTGAGGAAACATTTCATATACCAGAACAAAAGACAAGGAGTTTAAAGCTATGCAAGAAAATTTCAAACATGTGTCTAGGAATACAAACAAAAAAGAAAGTGCTATCAAAGAAATACTATGAGACTGTTTCCCAGAAATAAAAGATGTACATTTCTAGATTGAAGCAATGAATGAAGAGAGGACCATTTCAGAACGTTCGTGATTCACAGAAAGTCCTACATGTTTCTGGAAGGATGTCATTCTTGCAGAGGGGGAGGGAGTAGGGTGGTCGGTATGAGAGGGGAGAACAATCCTGCTGGTGCGTTGAAATCTGAATAACTGTGGACTTCTCAACAACAAAAAGGTAAAATAACATGGAGTGATGCCTTCATTATTGTTAAAAAAAAAAAAAAAAGGAAAGAAATTCCAATTGTAACTATACCCACAACTAAATTTTATGGCTAGGAAACAATATTTTATACATACAAAAAAATTACTTCTCACAAATCCCATCCCCAAAAGCCAGGAAAAGGAGAAAGTAAACCAGGAAATAAAATTGTCAGAATTCAAGAGGCTCAGATCCCAGCCTCTGATAGAGGCTCCAAGAGAAGGAAATAAAGGGAGTCCCCAGAAGAGATAAAAGGCAGGAAGACTGCTGTGCAGCTTGCCTCAGTGAGAAACCAGTGCAGGCCAGAGGAATGAGGGCTCCTGAAGGGTCACCCCATTGATGACTGGACCACCTGATGACAGGAGCTTTGGAGGTGAGAGAACTAAGCAAGAGTAGTCTGAGGCTGCCCAGAGCAAAGGCTGCAAGGAGCCAAAGGTTGAATTGAGGAGTCTGTCCTCTTAGGTCACAGTAACGCAACCAATGGTGTTTGTTAAAAGTCAACCCCAGGCAGGAAGATAGCTGAGGAAATGTTCGCTTTACAGAAGAAAGGCAACCTCTAAGATGGTGGAGGGAAACATAAGAGGAGCCCAAGGGTTTCCCAAATGCCACAATCGGAAGGAAGGCAAATGAAATAGACGAAACTATTACAAGTAAATTCAGAGCAACCAAATGAGAAATCTAAGAGCTGTGATTCCAATTCCTTCCATAAGGGGAGTCCCCACCAAATCTCAGCAAGAGGCATAGACTATATAGGACAGTTTTGTTTGTTTGTTTTTCTGTTGATTTTTAAAACTGAATTGGTGCTGTTTATTATCTATTGTAGTAGTATTATCATTTTCTTTCAAAGGACCAACTCTTGGATGGTCTTACTAATTTACTTCCTTTTTTATGTCTCTGTGTTGCAATTCATTCATTTTATCTTTTAATTAGGTATTCCCTGCATTTTTGTAATCATTTAAAAAATTATTATAGCTTATTGAGTTTAATATTATATTTCCATTTTGTCTTAAATGAGTGGAATGTAAATTTTTTTCTAAACCTACACAGAGTAATGCCCCCATAATTTATCTCCTTAGTGTTCTCATTGTACTACATCTAGATTTTCTGAGATTCAAAGTTAGGTTCTCATAAATAAGATCGACAGACCCTTAGCCAAGCTAATGAAGAGAAGAAGAGAGAGAACTCAAATTACTAACATAAGGGATGAAAAAGGCAATATCACAACAGACTCTACAGAAATACAGAAGATAATTAGAAATTATTTTGAAACCCTATATTCCAATAAAATAGAAGATAGTGAAGATATCGATAAATTTCTTAAGTCATATGATTTGCCCAGATTGAGTCAGGAAGATACACACAATTTAAACAGACCAATAACAAAGGAGGAAATAGAAGAAGCCATCAAAAGACCACCAACCAAGAAAAGCCCTGGACCGGATGGGTATACAGCAGAGTTTTACAAAACCTTTAAAGAAGAATTAATACCAATACTTTTCAAGTTATTTCAGGAAACAGAAAAAGAGGGAGCTCTTCCAAATTCATTCTATGAGGCCAACATCACCCTGATTCCAAAAGCAGACAAAGACACCTCAAAGAAAGAAAACTACAGACCAATATCTCTAATGAACCTAGATGCAAAAATTCTCAATAAAATCCTGGCGAATCGAATACAAAAGCATATCAAAAAAATTGTGCACCATGATCAAGTAGGATTCATCCCTGGGATGCAAGGCTGGTTCAATATATGGAAATCAATAAATGCTATTCACCACATCAATAGACTTAAAGATAAGAACCATATGATCATCTCGATAGATGCAGAAAAAGCATTCGACAAAGTACAGCATCCCTTTATGTTCAAAACACTAGAAAAACTAGGGATAACAGGAACTACCTCAACATTGTAAAAGCTATTATATGCTAAGCCTCAGGCTAGCATCATTCTAAATGGAGAAAAACTGAAGGCATTCCCTCTAAAATCTGGAACAAAACAGGGATGCCCACTCTCACCACTTCTATTCAATTTAGTTCTCGAAATACTGCCCTGAGCAATTAGACAAAAGAAATTAAAGGCATAAAAATAGGAAAAGAAGAACTATCACTATTTGCGGATGATATGATACTATATCTAACAGACCCAAAAAGGTCTACAAAGAAACTACTAGAGCTAATAAATGAATTCAGTAAAGTGGCAGGATATAATATCAACACGCATAAATCAAAGGCATTCCTGTATACCAGCAACAAATCTTCTGAAATGGAAATGAGGACAACCACCCTATTCACAATATCCTCAAAAAAAAAAAATACTTGGGAATCAACCTAACAAAAGAGGTGAAAGATTTATACAATGAAAACTACAGAACCCTAAAGAGAGAAATAGAAGAAGATCTTAGAAGATGGAAAAATATACCCTGTTCATGGATAGGCAGAACTAACATCATCAAAATGGCGATATTACCAAAAGTTCTCTATAGATTTAATGCAATGCCAATCAAAATCCCAACGGCATTTCTTGTAGAAATAGAGAAAGCAATCATGAAATTCATATGGAAAAATAAAAGACCCAGAATAGCAAAAGCAATTCTAAGGAGGAAGTGTGAATCAGGAGGTATAGTGATACCAGATTTCAAACTGTACTACAGAGCAATAGTAACAAAAACAGCATGGTACTGGTACCAAAACAGGCGGGTGGACCAATGGTACAGAATAGAGGACACAGAGACCAATCCACAAAATCAAAACTTTCTTATATTTGATAAAGGGGCTAAAAGCATGCAATAGAGGAAGGATAGCATCTTCAACAAATGGTGCTGGGAAAACTGGAAATCCATATGCAACAAAATGAAACTGAATCCCTTTCTCCCACCATGCACAAAAGTTAACTCAAAATGGATTAAAGAGCTTGATATCAAATCAGAGACTCTGTGTCTGATAGAAGAAAAAGTTGGCTCTGATCTACATATTGTGGGTCGGGCTCCAAATTCCTTAATAGGACACCCATAGCACAAGAGTTAATAACAAGAATAAACAAATGGGACTTACTCAAACTAAAAAGTTTTTTTTTTTTTTTTTTTTTTTCTCAGCAAGAGAAACAATAAGAGAAGTAAATAGGGAGCCTACATCCTGGGAACAAATCTTTACTCCTCACACTTCAGATAGAGCCCTAATATCGAGTATACAAAGAACTCAAAAAATTAAACAATAAGATAACAAATAACCCAATCAACAAATGGGCCAAAGACCTGAACAGACACTTCTCAGAGGAGGACATATAATCAATCAACAAGTACATGAAAAAATGCTCACCATCTCTAGCAGTCAGAGAAATGCAAATCAAAACCACCCTAAGATACCATCTCACTCCAGTAAGACTTGCAGCCATTATAAAGTCAAACAACAACAAGTGCTGGCGAGGATGTGGGGAAAAGGGTACACTTGTACATTGTTGGTGGCACTGCAAATTGGTGCGGCCAATTTGGAAAGCAGTATGGAGATTCCTGGGAAAGCTGGGAATGGAAACATTTGATCCAGCTATCGCCCTTCTCGGACTATTCCCTGAAGACCTTAAAAGAGCGTACTACAGGGATACTGCCACATCGATGTTCATAGCAGCATAAGTCACAATAGCTAGACTGTGGAACCAACCTAGATGCCCCTCAATAGATGAATGGATAAAAAAAAAATGTGGCATTTATACACAATGGAGTACTACGCAGCACTAAGAAATGACAAAATCATGGAATTCGCAGGGAAATGGATGGCACTAGAGCAGATTATGCTAAGTGAAGCTAGCCAATCCCTAAAAAACAAATGCCAAATGTCTTCTTTGATATAAGGAGAGCAACTAAGAACAGAGCAGGGAGGAAGAGCATGAGGAAAAGATTAACATTAAACAGAGAGGAGAGGTGGGAGGGAAAGGGAGAAAGAAGGGAAATTGCATGGAAATGGAAGGAGACCCTCATTGTTATACAAAATTACATATAAGAGGTTGTGAGGGGAAAGGGGAAAAAAAAACAAGAAAGAGAATTGAATTACAGTAGATGGGGTAGAGAGGGAAGATGGGAGGGGAGGGGAGGGGGGATAGTAGGGGATAGGAAAGGTAGCAGAATACAACAGTCGCTATGATGGCAATATGTAAAAACGTGGATGTGTAACCGATGTGATTCTGCAATCTGTATTTGGGGTAAAAATGGGAGTTCATGACCCACTTGAATCTAATGTATGAAATATGATATGTCAAGAGCTTTGTAATGTTTTGAACAACCAATAAAAAAAGAGTAAAAAAAAACAAAGTTAGGTTCTCTTTTGAGCCTATGATTATTGAAGCTACGGTTATGAATATTTTTCCATATATTCTAGGTGATATGATTTTTTCTTAGCATTTTTTTTCTTAATGCATTTTGATCAGAGAAAGGGTAAGAACTCTTTTCATTTTGAGAATTTACTGAGTTGTTTATAGCCTAACACTCAAGTTTTACAAATTGCTTTTAAGCAGATTTATTTTGATTTTGCTTGATCTATAACTTTTAGTCAGTCTTCTTTTAGCAGGCTATTGAGAATCTGTACATCAGTGTGTCTTTTTGGCCTATTTAATAAACCCTTGTTTGTAATGGATGTGTTAAACCTCCTTTTATTATTTTGTTTCTCTATATTTTATGCTGTCATATTTTGAGCAGCATGATACTGTATTATTTAGTGAGTAAAGATTTAGGTCTGTTGTAATCTCACAGAACTTGACATTTCTTACTGCAACAAGCTCCCATTCAGAGATGAGGAAACTCTAAGAATAGGGGGCAATCTTCCACTGCCCCACATCACACAGTAAGAGGCAGGCCTGGACGTCCAACTCAGGCCAATCTAAAGCCTTGAACATGAATACACACACACAGACACACACAGACACACACAGACACACAGACACACACACACACAGTTTCTCTTTCTGTCTCACAAACAGGAACAGATAAAAAAGAAAAAAACATCTGAAATAATTTCCAACTTCTCCATCTGAGCTAACAAAATGATTCACAAGAATTACAAATAGAGGCTGAATTATGCTAGATAAAGAGCACCCAAAGTCATCTTTGCTTCATTGGATGCCCCATCTCTGGGCAGCACCTGCTCCTTTACAGATGCATTGGCAATATGTGCCCTGCCCCCACATATGCGCACTGGGGCCAGTGGCTCTCACACTGTGACAAGTAAATTACTTTTGTATACTTTATGACACAGAGATAGATAAAATCTTCCAGAGTCTGTATTTTACTTATTTAGAAATAACAACTTCATGTCTAATCCTGGACCTTGTTGTCATCTTTGAATATTTCTTTGTAAACAAATATACCTACTCCTTTTATTCACAATAAATTCATCCAAATAAAATGTAATTTGTGTGATAACTGAGTGCCAAAAGTTGTATTTTCATAAAGACAAGAACAAATGCAAGTTCTCTCAAATAATGGTTTATGTAGATTCTGCATGAACTCCAGACAGACTTGAATATTGCGGTTATTTCTTTATTTTAATGAAAACTAAAATAAATGTGTCTGAAATTTATTTGAGAAGTACTCACAGGTCTACCTGATTTATTAAATTGATACACTATTCCCAATTTTCTTTAGTGTTGCCCTTGTTAGCCATACAAAAAAGACATCAACAACGTACTTTAAGGAGATTGTTTACTTCCTTTCAAAACAGCAGGCTGAGTGGGAACCAGGAATTTGGACATGAAATGGTAAAACAACACTCACTACTTGCAAGCACTTTATGGACTGGGAGTATTTTACAGAAAAGAGACTGAAATAGCCACTTGGCTTCAAGTGAAGGCCTGCTTTCATGCTCACCCACCCCCAGGCTTTGGAAGCAGAAACCAACTACACACTTCAGTGATACTGGGGGGCTTTCCATTTTTCCTTTTTCTTTTCTAAAATATAAAAATATATAGTAGAGATGAAACTACATAAGGCAATCTGTGAAGGAAGGCTCTATAGCAAAGGTCCATGTCTGTGACAGGAGGAAAAAAAAAGTTTGTTTTGGAATATGCAAGTTCTATTCATTTAAATTTGTCAGGAAACTCAAAGTAGAAATGACCATCACACCACATCTAGGATTCGGGAAGATGAAGCAACATTAAAAAATCCTCACCTATTACTTACCATCTCTTAGACCCCCAGGAACAAAACATAATCATAACCTTGGGTGATAGAAGCTTTCTATCAGTCACGTGTGTGTGTGTGTGTGTGTGTGTGTGTGTGTGTGTGTGTGTGTAAATATCTCATCAGACACTACCAAGTGCTGAAGAACAATACTTTTAATCTTTTAGAGCCAGGTAATATCTGGACTCCATTTATAGAAATAACATGAAAATGAACCCTGGAGATAATACATGATATCAAAACAATTTTATCTAGTTAATTACAAGAGGTCATACACATAGTTACGTTCATAAATTAAGTTGGTTAAAGATGCTGATTAAATGCTTAAAGCAGGAGGAGAGATGTTCAGTGCTTACTACAGCTGACCTCCAATACCTGTGCCCCGCTCTCCAATAACTGCCTTGTTGTTTGCACTAATTCCACCAGGAAACCTGTCCCCATTCCTTGAATACAAAATAGTTTTAAATAGAATAAAAATCTATTTTGCATTTCCATTCATAGGTAACTTAGGATTTATTTACCTCATGATTTAAACTCCTTATAAATCTTATATATGCAATTCTGAAAAATATATAGTTCTTGAATTCATCTTTTCTAATCTAAAGAGAAGCTAATTGAGGGTACTCACTGCTTTTCATTTTTCACTTCTGAAGCCCTGGAGTCATTATGGTTTGAACAATCTGCTCTTACTTACATGACCCCTGCTCTGTCATACTGAGATCTCGGCTGGACAAGAGCCATCACCCAGTCATAAGGCATCTCCTCCAGCAGCTCTGTGCATTTGTGAGGTCTTCCGTTAGCGTAGTGTCTCACACCTCCTTCCTCACAATGTCTTTGGTTTTTCGTTTTTTTCCCCTCTGAACCTCATACAATGCTTTTCTTTAAACTCTTCATTATTTTTATGTTCTTCTAGTTTATTCATAGTTCTAAGCCCAACTTTTAGAGACTATTTGTTAGATAAAACATGTCAAATACTCTCAATACTATTGATAATGAGATGACAGAAATAAGAACATCAACCAGGCTCTAATTATGTCTACAGAGGAGCAAGAGTTCAGAGAAGAGGCTGGAACAGGTTAGAACATGCCCACTAGAAATCTGTTCACAGTTCAGAATCCAGTCAGGAAAGGTGAATCACAGAATAGTGAGGGAGGCAAGTCAGCTCTGATGAAGTGGAAAAGAGGCCTTAGTGAGCTGCGGGGCAGCCTGAAGGGGCTGTCTAGGGAGGACAGCTTTGCCAGAGGGAATCTCAGGGGGTGCTAAGGAGCAGGAAAACTGCAAAATTATGTCCGGCTAACTTTGAGAATAATGACCCACATGTTGAAGGAGGCATTAAGATGTCCAGTTATTTCACCTGGAAATACCTGTCATTCAGAAATCCACAAAGAGAAGGTGAAATGTGCTAGACTTTCTCAGGGATGCCTAACAGAACTCTGCAATGGTGGAAATCTGTGCCATCCCAATACAGTAGCCACTAACCACATGTGGCTGCTGAGCATTTGAAAAATAGAAACTGTGACTGAGAGACTAAAGTTTTAACATCATAGCTTTCCAGAATTGCAACCCCTGATAAAGCAAGGACTTCTCATACTGCATTTAGATCTCTTTCATTTGAATAAAAGTTTTACGCTTCACGTGTTATACTTTTGTCTTTAAACTTATCTGGGATGCTTGTTTTTATAAATTTGGGTACAGGACTAATTTTATGTCAATTCTTTTGGGTTTTAGTTTATCCATTATGGGTTATGGTTTGGATCTAGAAATATCTCCACAAAAGCGCATGTTTTGAAAGCATGATTCCCCAATGTAGTTAAGATTCAGAGGTGGGGCTTTTAGGCAGTGATTAGGGATATAACCTCATAAGCAGATTAATCCATTTCATGGCTTAATAATTTGAATGCACCACTGGTTGGTAACTGTAGGCATGTGGGCATGGCTGGAGGTGGTAGGTCACTAGGGATATGGCATTGAAATCTGTCACTGGCTGCTTCCTCTCTGCTTTTTGGTTGCTATGAGCCTGGGCAGCACTCTTTGGCCACACACTACCATCAAGATGTTCTGCTTCACCTCAGGCCCAGAGCGACTGAGTTGGCTGACCATCGACTGAGTCTTCTGAAACTGTGAGCCCAAAGTAAACTTTTCCTCCTCTAAATTTTTCTTGTCAGATATTTTGGCTATTCTGATGAAAAGCCATTCTGTTACTGGATCGTCAATATGAATAATGTGTCTATGCATCATCTTACCAATTGAAGTAGTAAAGACTTTCGTATTTACCTGTATTTATTTTCTCTCATAAGAACCATCTGCTCCATGTTCTATTAAAATATTTAACATAGACATAAACTTCACACTTACTTTCTATTCTTTCACAGAATCAGTTCTTCTCCAAGTGAATAAGAGAGAAAAAGCAACAGAGGTAAGGTGAAAATGAGGGGAAAAAATAAGAGACTCTAGAATTCTCTGGAAGAAAACTAGTCTCAGAAGGGGTATGGAGATGATTCAGAACAGGGGTGGGATGTAGGGAGGTGAGTGTATCGGAGGATATGCAGTTACTAGGAAAACCCCCAGAGAGCAGAGATTCAGGGATGTGATGTAAATCTGGGAAATACTCCAGGAGTCCAAGAAGACTCTAGAAGGGCATAAGAAGGCAGATAACAGGAAAGACAGGCCTTAGTTACAGAGAAGGGAATAGGATGGGGAAAGCTGCATTCAGGAGATTCATTTATGATGCTACATGAAGTAGCTAATCTGCATAATATTCTCATTCATCCCTAAAATAATTTAAGTAAGAAAAAATTTTACCTGTGATGTCCTGAATAACGTGGACCACGGATATGGCCTATTCCTCGGCACCCAGGTGTAGGACAAATAGCTTGACCTGGAAGGATTTTCACATCATTTGCTCCTTCAGGAAGTAAAAGAACATACCTTAAAAACACCCTCATTAAAGAACTGGAGAGACTAAAATATGTACATGATGTTAATTGACACTTTACAAATTAAAAACAAACTATCAGCAAAAAAACCTCCACTTATTGAGTACTTGATATTTTATAAATTGATTTAGCAGAAAACACCATGGTATAATAAATAATACTCACAACACAATTAATATTAAAGGAGAAAATGAATCAGTTTTGAAGAAATTGAAACAAATGGATGTGAGGACATTCACTTATTCTTTCAGATATTAATTATATAGATATAGATATTAATTACAGCAAAGGGAATATAGCCACAAGCTGAGATGGGAACCCATGACAGCCCACAGGCAAACTGGCCATGGGCAGCTGACTCAAGACCAAGGCCTAACCCAAGTGGCAGTCAAAGCTCCACTGAGAAAGGACTGACATCACACTGCACCCCCAGCCCAAGCCACACTTCTCTACACTACCCTACACAATAGCACTGTTCTCCACCACTCCAGGCCAGAGACGAATTCTGACAATCTCAAGAGGCCATCAGGCCCTAAAGGTTAATAGGATTAAAAACCCCCAAGCCCTGTTCAATGATATGATTTTCCTCACTCTTCCCCCATCCTCAAACACACACACATACACACACACACACTCACACACACACACACACCCCAATATCAACTTTTGAAATGTTCCACCCCTTATCTTCTAGGCCTGACAACCCCATTCCTCCCTTCCTCCTCAACAAACTGTTTCCTTGTTGACTTATTTTCTCCATCTCCCAGCTCTACTCTCATCCGGCTGTTGGCTCACTGCAGCTACAGTCTTCTTCAAGAAAACCCTTCATTTTCTTCAAAAAGTATGCTCTTTTCCATCCAGTGCCTCTCCTGAACCTCACTTCTAAGACTCCTGTTCTTCCAAGGCTGTGATAAGGACTCCACCATCTGCTTCTCCTCTCATCCGTCTGTTTGGGTCACCCCAGCCACTCAGGCAAGACTCTGGCACCATGTTACCTTGTTCCTACTCTGCCCCCTCTTCAAACTTCAGCTCAGGTGAGCTCATCAGCCTCACAGGAGTCCCGTCCACCACGTCACCCCATCACGAACCTGCTCATCTCCAGCGGTCTCTCTCTGAATCCATTAGGTCACACACACAAATAACATGATCTGAGTCCTGTCATCACCCCAAATATCCCTGTTTCTAAACTTTCTGAACCAGTACCCCATCTCATTACAAGTTAGGTCCTTCTACACTGCTACTCACATGCCCAAACTCTGATGATGTTTTTAACATGGATGGAATTTCCAGGGCACTAATTTCCCTTCTATTCTCTTCTAATTTAAATTCTATCAACCATTCTTTGACTCTCTATTGCAAAGAATTTAAATTCCTCTGCCCCTCTGACTTTTTAATCACACCTGGCTGTGTTAGGGGGAGTCAATTGTAATGGATCAACTGAACCCTGTGTTTTGTACAGTTTTCCTGGGAAAAAATTGCACATAGTACTGATTAGTTGTTTAAAATACACTAATCTCCAAATCTCCCACTAACCACCTCCCATTGGCAGTTTGCTTGCTGCAAACTGAGAAAACAGGAGGCAGCAGACACGGGCTTTGTCCTCTCCTACCCAGGGCCCTCATTTCTCTCTTCCTGTCCATTAAAATGTAGGGAGAATTTTCCCTTCTCTAAAGCAAACACCTCCCCATTAATGTTTGGATCGCATTGCCTTCCCATTCTCCTGGATCTCTAGGCTGTCATTTTGATTAATTGACCAACACTTAAATATATTCCTGTTTCATGCATTATTTTAAAAAATGACCAAAAAACCCCAAAACACAGGATCCCATAATTCTCTAAGAGTTGCTATTCACTCTTGCCCCTTAGTCAAAATTCTTGAAGGAATCATCTCTATGTCTTCACCTCACTTCTCATACACATGGATTTGTTTCCACGATCACTAGGGACCTCTGCACACCAAGCCTCTGTGCTGCTGAGTATGTATCATACATGATGTCCTGGCAGCCATCTCCTTTGTGAATTGTTACTGTCCACCGACTTTGGTGACAACACATTGCTGACAGTTTCCCTTCTGCATATGAACATTCTTTGGTAATTTCATTTGCCAGGTATTCCTCCTCTATTTAACTTTAAAATCTCAGAAAACTTCCTCACGGTTTGCTCTTAAGTCATCCATTCCAAAGCTTCATTTCTTAACTGTATTCCATAGATGTTCACACACCATAGTCCAAATATCTTTTTCTAAGTTCCATCTGACATCCCCTCTGGGATCTCTTCAGTCATTTCAAATGTGATATGTCCAAACTGAATTCATAAGCTTGCCCCCAACCTTTTTTTCCCCTCTAGCTGCCGAGTTCAATAAATCGCATCACAATCCATACCAGAAACCTAGATCCCTGGCATTCCTTTTTCAGTTCACGGCATCTCAACTGTCTTAAATATCTCCTTAACTTACTAATGTATCTTCATCACCACTATTGATCTAGTCCGTGTCATCATCATCTGCATGGAAATCTTCACTAGCTCTCTCACCCCAATCTATTTCTGATCTTGCATACAGTGATACTTTCAAACTGCAAATCGAATCTTAGCTCCTTTAAATGACTTCTCATTGCAGTTAGAACTAAGTCCCTAGATCTGGTTCTTATCGATAGCTAACTGGATTTAACTAGATTTTTCTCCTTATTCAAAATTCTTCATTCATACTGGTTCCTTGAGCCTGAAAGTTCTCTCACAACTCAGGGCATCTACATGGTGGACTGAGTGTCCAGTTGTTACCTTGGGTAACTCTAGTTACCTATACAGTCACAGCTTATATTTCACTTCCTCAAGCTAACTTCAAAGAAGAGGTTAGGTCCTCATTTTATACATCATTTACCTCAACCACAAATTACATGAGTATTTGTGTAATGCCTATCTCTCTTATTAGACTGTAAATTGCAGGCCAGAATCTACTTCACTGTGTGTCATCATTATCTAGTCTAACACATAATCAGTGTTCAGTGAGTGCTTACTGAACGCATAGGGAATATTCCCCAGTTGTTCCCTTGTGGTGCTCATAGGCTAGAAGAGAGGCTCCATATAAACCAGAAATTCCCATTATAGTCTGATTATGCTACATGAAAGTCTCAACTAAAGTTAGCTCCCAATGTATGGTGATAACAGAAAAATATTTATATCTAAATATAATTCATTACATTTATTGAACAATAAGAAAGTGTATCTGAGACACTTATGCTCTTATGACTTTGTGAAACACCTTGAGGGATAGAGACAAATAAAGAGTTGCTTTTATCCAGAGGCAGTTTTTGGAAACAGCTTAAAAACAAATTTTAAATCAATCAGAGGAATAGATGTCCCAAATTAGAAAATATGCTGTGTTACAGTAAATGAAAGGATCTATGAAAAAAGAAGTACAGGTTCAACAGGTAGACTTTTCTGCATCTCATGACATGCTGCCATGACACCAACATGAAAGTTTAAAATTTTAAACCCATAGCTAATCAGCCAACCAAATACTACCATCAGTCAGCCCGGATACAATTCTGTAGACAATATTCCACACACAGTGAATGCTACTTAATATTATGCTCAGTACTATTTTAATAAACTTGATTAAATTAAGGATTAACATGATATTTGCAATATTTATCTCCAGATCCCTGATGGGTCCCACAATTCTACTCTTATTAAAGCTGGAAGGAGAGGTCTGACCTCCACACTAGAACAGGAGTCATCACATTAAAAACCTCAGCAAGGGACATAACAAAGCAGGATTCAAAGACAATATGAACTAAAAATGAGGAGAACCAAACCATTTCCTCGTTAATTCTGAATGATGAAGTATAATGAGTTGATTCAATGGTGAGTTAGATCAAGAACCATAAACTGGGGAAAAGGAATTGGTAAATTCTACAGCAGTTCACATTACTGCCATTAAGATAAAGGGAACCTATGAGCAAAGTAATGTTTTTTTTTTAAATAATAATCACATTTTTGCCAAGAATATCTTACTTGTAATTTGGACATTTATAGAATTAAGTCTGTAGAGAAAAAAATGTTCTCATCTCACTGTCCCCGATCTCCTTACCATTTTTTGCCTTCTTTCTTTACCACTTTCCCTGAGATTTTGCTAATTTGTGGGCGTGTCATCTGTTTCCCTGAAGTAGAGTGAGGATGTTTGCCTCATCTAACTTGTTTACATTGCATCCCAAGCACCTGCAAAAGCAGTGATTGGCACATGGTAGATATTCAGTGTGGATTTGAATAAATGATAACAATACCTATAACCATCATTTTGGTAGATTCTTAGCTCTGAATAATCACTATTTTATTCTATTTTTACGCTTATCTAAAATCAATCCCTGACCTTCTATTTTCAAGTACTGTGAGCCACTCACCCTATCAGGCAGCATGAATGTCTTCTGATTTATTCCAAGTCTTCAATGAAAAATTTTACTCAGATGGGAGTAAATCTAAAGGCAAATGTTTTTTGTTTGTTTGTTTTGTTGTTGTTGTTTGTTTGTTTGTTGCAAGGACTAAAAAGAAACAAAAAATTCCCAATAAACTAGAAATTACCTGAATGACAAACAAAGCTTATTCTAACATGAGAAGGTAAAGTCCTCCTGTTATTCCCATTCACAGGGCAATCCACATTTGCTGGGAGCAGACAGGGCAGACACTGGTTTTGCTGCTCAATATTCATTCTCTCCTTCCTTATTAAACAAAAGGCAGCAATATGCCCAACTAAAAATGTCATTTGACTGCCCAGAACAATGAGACCTCAGGGAAAGAGTTGCAGGGATTCTCTCTAAATGCTTTTATTTCCTATGAAAGGGGTGAAAGAGAGGCTGGGCACTGCTTTGCCCCTTTCACCTTTATTTGAACTTCCTGGTGACATGAGGTGTAAAGCTCAAGAGGAATAAACATAAGAACAAATGCAAAAATGTTGAGGAAGGAAGATGGACAGAGCTTGAACCCAGGACATTGCCAGCCTTGGACCCACTGAACTGGTGCTCTGTCATGAAGGAAAAACAGCCCCCTCTTTTCCGTTGTAAACAGATCTTGTGTTACTACCAAATGAAAACTCCCTAGGCTGAAACAGCAACTTCAGTTTTCCCTTTTGTGAAATCAAGCAATTGTTCTGAAAACAAAACAACAAAAAACTAGAGTTGCAAGTAGGCATTAGATCTTTTCTCATGCAAAGATGATTTTATGTATAACATCAAGGCAAAATAAAGAAATAAAAGAAATTGCAGTGATCACTAGAAATGACAAAGGAAACTGTCCTTATTTCCAATGGTCCTAATTGGTGAGTGTGAGTGATGTAAATGAAAGACTTTCTGTTTCATTCAGAATGGCTGAGATTATTTCCCTCCTTCTGAGTAGGGTTCAATCTCCTCATAGTTAGTGTGTCTGGAGAAGAGTTGACCCAGAGCAGAATGATAATATTGTCACTGATTGAAGCAAATGAAGAGGATCTATTTGTTTAAATAAATAACTGAATTCCAGACTGATGCTGGCCAGCATTGGAAAGCAAGGATCAAGCTACAGACCTCTCATCCTTATTTCAATACTAATTACTCACTGCTGGCGGGGTGGGGGAGCATTCATTTCAATCTGATTCACTGAGCAAGTTGTTTTTTTTTTTTTAATAGAGAAAATGATATTAGCATTGGGTAGTATATCCACTAGGATACATAAACTATGCTTCTTTGAAAAAGGAAAGACATTTGATTATGCCTAATAACTGACAAGTTAAGTGTTTTACTTCTTATTTTTAAAATAAAAATCACCAATGAGCAGGCATGGTGGCACACGCCTGCCTGTATTCCCAGTGACTCAGGAGGCTGAGGGAGAAGGATAGTGAGTTCAAAGCCAGACTCAGCAACTTAGCGAGGCAATAAGCAACTCAGTGAGACCCTGTTTCTAAATAAAACATAAAAAAGGGCTTGTAATGTGTCTCAGTGGTTAAGCACCCCTGGTTTCAACCCCTGGTACCCCCCCACACACACACACACAATCAAACAACAAAAAATACCAATGAAGGTTATTCATTCACTTAAGAGATAGTGAGTGTCTGTTATGTGTCAGAAAATATTATTTGCAGCCACCCTAACAGAAAGATCCCACCCCTTGAAACTTACTTTCTGGTGCCAAAGGTAGAAGTGATGAGATCTGGGGGGCGGGCAAGGAAAGAAGATGAAATAATAAGTCTAACATGGTGTCATGGTGTCAGACAGTGAGGGTGGTATGCCATCACATACCCTGGGGTAAAGAGAAGAAAGTGATAGAGTGGCTACAGTATTTGAGTCAGCTTTCCATCACTGTTACAAAATACCTGAGAAATACTTCTTACAAAAGGAAAGATTCATTTTGGATCATAGTTTTAGAAGTTTCAGTCCATGGTTAGAAGGCTCCATTATTTCTGGGCCTGTGGTGAGGCAGAGCATCATGGCAGAAGGGTATGAAGGAATAAAGCTGCTTACTTCATGGTAGTCAGGAGCATAGAGAGGAGGGGGCTAAAACAAGTTCAAGTCCTCAGTTGCACTTGCCCCACGACCTACTCCCTTCAACTAGGCCCCACCTTACTACAGTTTCCATCATTTCCCAACTCAACTATGAATTCTTCAATGAATTAATCCACTGATAAGGTCAGAGCCCTTATTATCAAATCAATTCCCAAAGCCCCACCTCTGAACATTTCTGTATTAGAGAACAAGCCTTTAGCACATCTGCTTTTGGGGGACAATCTAGATCCAAACCATAATATATGGGGATGCTTTCTAAGGCAGGATGGCCAAGGAAGACATCCTGGCATTTGTGCAGAATCCTCAAATCAGTGAAAGTATAGACCATTCTAGGACACCAGCATCAGGCCATGAGGTGGACAGTACAAAGGGTGGTGAGAGCTGAGTTCACATGACCCAAAGAGGAAGCATCTCCCTTTATTCTGGTTTTGACGGGAGACATCAAACATCAAAAGTAGTGAATGCAGAGTGGATTGATGAGAACATACCTACTGAGGCTCTCTCCCTTGAGAAGCATTTACTTCCTCTACTGGAAATGTGTAAAGATCTTGAGATAAGCTCTGCACTGTTAAAGGTGCCAGTGGTGACCTCTGAGAGTCAATGTATAGGCATAGAGATCCCATGGTGAGTTGGCATCAATGAAGAAAAGTCTCAGGACTGAATTCAGCATCCATCAGTGGATGAATGGATAAGGAAGATGAGGTATATATACACAATGGAGATTTGTTCAGCCATGAAGAAAAATAAAATTATGTCATTGGCAGGAAAATGGACTGAACTAGAGACTATTAGGTTAAGCGAAATAAGCCAAATTTAGGTCAAACGTTGTTGCATATTTTTTCTCATATGTGGATACCAGAGAAGAAAAAGGAAAAGATGGTTTGGAGGAAATCTTATAAAAATCAAAGGGATATCAGTAAAGAAAAAGGTGTTAGGGAAAGAAAAGTATTGGGGAAGGAAGAGAAATATAGCATGCCAAGGAGGGAGTCACTAGCGGGGTACCCTGCTGCCAAGAAATCAAGACTGATACACAGGACATTGGGCTGCAAACCTAGGCAAGGCTGTAATGGCTGTAAAAATGTTTTGTGAAAAGATATGAACAAGACTGATGAAAGTTCAAGGGAGAATGAATAAGATTAAGGGGGAATGCTAGTGTTTAAACAATTTTTTGAGGAGTTTTTGTATAAAAGTGCTTATAAAAAGTAGGATTATGACCAAAAAGCAATTTTGTTATTGTTTTTGGTGCAGTGATGATGAGGATGTTTCATTAGAGTGAAAACTAGGCCATGTAGACTTTTTCACTGGAAAAATGAGTGTGAACATGGTGAGTGATAGGACTGGAAGTGAGAAAGGCTGTGGCCAGGAAGGGAGGCCAAGCAGAGGTAAAGAGATGAAGGGGCTGGTGGACTCCTTGGTGGGAGGAAGACAAATGTCTCTACTCAGAGCTTTTATTTTCTCAGCAAAACAGGCAATGAGGTTAGCAGCTATGATTGAGAATGATGCAGGGAAGCAAAAGTATTAAATCTAGAACTAAAATAAATAAATAAAACTCTTCAAATATACATAAGTCCCCTTTTAAAATAATTAAGCTTTGATGACCTTTATTTTAAATTGGAAAATGTTAGCATAGATTCTGTTTTTTTCCCACCTTGCCCCATCTAGTAAATTTATATTGTAGTTTTCATATAAGATTTAATGAAATAATTACCTTTGAAAGTTGGAGAATGCAAATAATAAGCAATATATTTCAAACTGAAATTATAGGTTAATCATACCTATTCTCCAACTCCTAATGAAATTAGGATAATAAATACCCATTGCTGGGTTTCCACCTGTCATATTTTATATGTGAAATAAATACAACAATAATCCTGTGAAATGGAACTGCAATAAAATAATAACAAAGGTTCTTAAAATGTGAATTTTATACTTATTTGGTGATCTACAGAAGCCTTTAAAGGCCAACAACAGAAATACTAGTAGAGCTAATCTAACCATCTACCTAATGTAGGAAAAGCAGTTAGAAAATTGGTAGACTTGAAGATCAGTGAATATAATAATAGCACTCATCCACCATGCAGAAACAATTATGTGTTAAGAAAAGAGTACAAAAACAATGGTTTTCTAAAACTCCTTTCCACAGATCTGACAGAACTTGCAAACGGTTAAGGCAAAAAGAGAACATGTTTTATTGGGCTTTTCTTATTATTTAAGGGAAGACAGAGGGCCACTTCTTTAGTAAAGATCTGGCAAATCCTTTCTTAGCAAAGCATAGTAAAATGCATTTATTACAGATTGGGTTTTAAAAAAGAGACAATAATAAAGTGGAAAACTTGTTCTTAGACAAAGATGACTACATGTACAAATACAATATGGGGGGACCAGAAACTAAAGGAAATGAAGTGATTTGACTTGCAGGGCATTTGAGATGGGGCTGTGTATTGGCATGAGCTGTAAGGATTGTGGACAAGATAGTACACAAGATTCATGCATCTTTTTAAGTGATAAATCTGAATATAACATCATTAATGAGTAAGAGGAAAAAAATGTAGGTTTCAATTTGACCTATTTCTTCATTAAACATGTTACATTAACATTATTAAAGGATTTATACCATGATGTACACATCAACTATTTAAATACACAAAATTAGGCTTTTCAAAATATATTACAGAGCAGTAAAGGTCTTCATAGAAACATATATTACCTAGTCTCTGACCTTATAAAACCAGGAGGAAAGGGCCTTCTGCAGATCTACAATAAGGATAGAATAGTAAGAAGCCACATAGATAGCACAGAAGCACAGAATCCAAACAGTAAAAACTAAACAAACAAACAAACAAACAAAACCTTTCAGGATTATTAGCACACACCAAAAAATTGGTTTACCTCTAAGGAAATTAAACTGAATTAAACTCACTTCAATCTGATAGCCTCCCTGTGAAAAACTGAGAAGCAAATATGGCTTCCATAGTATTCAACATTAAGAGTATTCCACTAGACAGTCCTAGTTCATTTTTTCATTATTTTTAAGAAAGAAGTAAGAACCTGTGATCAAAATATATGCATTTGTCTTTTAACCTTAATGTTGGATAAACATTCTCAATGTTTTATAAAAAATGCTATTACAAAAACTGAAACTACTTTCTTTGCCCTAAAATTCTTTTAGCCTTCTATATGAAATTGGTCATTAAAAACAAAAAACAGTGCTGGGGTTGTGGCTCAGCCGCAGAGTGCTCGCCTCACACGTGCGAGACCCTGGGTTTGATCCTCAGCACCACATAAAAATAAATAAATAAAATAAAGGTATTGTGTCCAACTACAACTAAAAAATAAATATTAAAAAACCCCTAAAAAACACACACACACAAAAATTTGCAACTTGGTTTAGTGTAAATGTATATGCCCATCTCACCTAAATTCACTGAAATTGTGGGTTTTTCAAATGCTGCAAAACTACTGGCATTCTCTTATCGATTCTCTTTATTCTCTCATTCATTTTCTCATTCCTCCTCCCACCCAGTCCCTTCCTCCCTCAGTTCACATTGCCTTCTCAAGATGAGACTGAAGTCAACCCAAAGGATGATAACTTGTGTCCCCCTTATTCTTAGGATTCTATTACTTATATAGAGGAGACAAGGGTCAGGCTTAAAACTGTAAGCATAACATGGTAGCCTGCAAATTGCTTTTGAGTTTTCCCTTTTGCTGAAAGAGAAAGTTAGTAAATCCAATTTCACTGATATCGTTACATATCTTTTCTGACTGAAGAAACAAACTGACTACTTCTGATAGAAATGTCATCTGTTCCCTTAACAAACCAAACAGATGCAAACATAAAAGTTATTTAGAAGAATACACATTCTTTATAATGCCAAAACTCCAAAGTAGGGACATGAAAAGTGCATCTGGAGCATTAAATATAGTGCCCGAGAGTCTTCTCTACATGTTAACTTAGCATGGCAAAATGAAGAGTTTTCATGTATGTGTGTGGTGGCGGTGGTACCTGCAATCCCAGATACTCAGAGTCTAAGGCAGGAGAACAGAGTTTCTAGGCCAGCTGGGAAACCTAGTGACATCTCATCTTTTTTTTTTTTTTTAAACTTTTCATGCCCAATAAGCTGTTGGCCATTCTTAATGGAAAATGTCAGAAGTCATTTGAAAACCTCTTTAGATTTGTGTCTCTGTGTGTATAAATTCTGATTCTATTTCTCCCAATGGCTTCTCACTAATCCTAACTCTACAATTAATTTATTCCCTTATTGAACTACCTGTAAATGTAATTTCTCCATGTAAGGAAATGCTCTACCCCATAGATGCCTCAATGAAGTAAAGAAGCAGCTGCTTCTCCCGCTATACTTCTGCAGTAGTTTATTCACTGGTGGGTTCGAATTTGTCTGGATTATAGCTTTGGGGGAAGAGAATAAGCCCTCACTGACTGTGAGTGTCAAGCAAGTAGATGTGATTGATTAGATTTTCCACATATTTCCCAATCAAGACAGCAAATCATAATGCTCACATTCATTGTCGATATAAAAGCACTTCACTTGGAAAAAGACAGACAGTTCCCATCACACCATTTAACTATTCAAACTATAACTTGTCTGCAGTGTGTGTGTGTCCACAGTGCCTGGACCACAGAAGGATGGAGACATATAGAACTGGGTAAAGGATCCAATAATGTTTAAATATGTAAATTTCTGGTCTCATAAAATCAGACTTCTAGAAGTAAGCTTGTGAATCTTATTTCTTAAGTGTTCTCTGTCCACTTAATAAGCCAGGAACCTGATCTAACTACTTAGTTTTGTAAGTAAGCAAAGAGTGTTTTAGAAATTCTAATAATTTAATCCAAGCTCATAAATCACATTGTGGTAGTTAGGACAAAAATTCAAGTTTCCTACTTTGCAGATCTATGCTCTTTTGACTCTCCTGAGCTGTACAATAAACAACCCTATCATTATTTTTTTGAAGTTTAAGTTACTTAATTGACAATGACTATATATATTACAGATGTATGTGAAATTTGATATCCATATATACATTACATAATAGTTATCACAGTCAAATTAATTAACACATCACCACCCATACTATACATTAGATCCCCAGAACTTGTTCATCTTACAACTTAAAGTCTGTATCCTTTGACCAAAAGCTGTCCATTTGCCGCCCTTCCCAATCCCTGATAACCACTGTTCTACTTTCTGAGTGCAACTTTTTAGTTTACATAAAGTCATGTGCAACTTTTTAGTTTACATAAAGTCACATTCTGACAAATGGGCTGTTAGGCAATTTCACTGTTGTGCAAACATTATAGAGTACACTTACATAAGCCTAGATGGTCTAGGCCAATGACTCAAGGTGACTTCTTGATGCAATCAAGAGATGAGGCTATCATGATATGTGTGAGGCTGTTGCCAGAATAACACAGAAAATTGTTTGTAAATAGGAAAATACTCTAAAGTAACTATAAAATGTATGGTAAATACATAAACCCATCATATAGCCAGTAATTAACATTACCAAGTATTATGTGCTATACATAACTGTAAGTGCTATATTCTTTTATACAACTCCAGTTCAGTAGGGACACTTGCACCAGTTTCCCCATGAATGTATAATTAATGTACTGTACTACAATGCTATCATGGCTATGCCATCAACAGGCAGTAGGGCTTTTTCATCTCCATTATAATCTGATGTAACCTATATGCAGTTCACTGTTGATCAGAGTTATTATGCAGGGCATGACTATATAAGTGAGATTATATGATATCTGTCTTCCTAGCTGATTTCACAATATAATGTTCTATAGGATCATCCATGGTGTTGTGAATGACACAATTTCCATTTTTTTTAATGGGTGAGAAGTTTACCATTGTGTACACATATACCACACGTTCTTTGATGGTGGATGCAAACATGCTTTTCCTATTTTTGCATTGTTGAATAATGCTGCAATGAACATAGAGGTGCAGGCCTCTTTTCGAAAAACTGATTTCATCTTGTTGGAATATACAATCAGAAGAGGGATTGCTGGATCATATGGTAGTTCTATTTTTAATTTCTTTATTAAAATTTACTTTTAGTTGTAGAAGAACACAATACCTTTTATTTATTTATATTGATGTCATGCTTAGGATCAAACTCAGGGCCTCACATGTGCTAGGCAAGTGCTTTAAAACTGAGCTACAACCCCAGCCCTATTTTCCATTCCTTAAGGAACCTCCAAATTGTTTTTCATAATGGCTATTCTAGTTTATGTTCCATCAACAGTGAATATGTTTGGGTTTATTCTGTTTCCTTTACGACCTGGTCAACACTAGTTATCTTTTGTATTTTTGATAACAGTCATTCTAAAAGACATAAAAGGATATCTTACTATAAGTTTTGATTTGTATTTCTCTGATGATAAGTGATATTGTGTGGACCTATTCATATATTTGGGTCACCTGTATACCTTCTTTGGAAAAATCTATTCAGATCCTTTGCCATTTTTTATTGCATTGTTAGTTTTTCTGCTATTGAATTGTGTCAGTTCCTTATACATACGGACATTAACCTCTTATCGGGTGTATGGTTTGTAATATTTCTTCCCATTCTATAGGTTGAGTCTTCACACTGTTGACTATATCCTATGCAGAAGGTTTTCAGTTTGATGTAGTTCCCCTTGCTTATTTTTGCTGCCTGTGCTTTTGTTGTCAAATCCAAAAATTAATTGCTGGGACAAATACTGAGGAGATTCCCCTCTGTTATTTTCTAGTATTAAGGCTTCAGATTTTATTTTTAAGTCTTTAACCAACTTTGAGTTGATTTATGTATTTAGTGGAAGTTAAGGGTCCGGCTTCTTTCTTAACCACGTGAAAAACCTTTCATCAAAGACTTTCTATTCTGTATTGTGTCTTCTTGATGCCTCTGCCAAAAATTGGTTGATCATATGTGTGGGTTTATTCCTGGGCTCGCTGATCTGTTCTGTTGGCCTATGTGTTTGTTTTTAAGATACAGACATACTGTTTTGATTACTTTAATTTTGTAATATATATTGACGTCAGAAAATTTTATACTCCCAGTTTTGTTCATTATTTGGCTATCTGGAGTCTTTTGTTTTTCCACATGAATTACAGAATTTCTTTTTCTATTTCTGTGAATAATGCAATTGGAACTTTCATAGGGACTGCAATGAATCTACACAATTTTGGGTACCATGAACATTTTAGCAACAATGATTCTTCCAATCCATGAATGCAAGATGTCATTCCATTTATTTGTGTCTTCTACAATTTCTTTCATCAACGTCATAAACTTGTAATATACAGATCTTTCAACTCCCTGGTTAAATTTATTCCTGTATAATTCTGTTTAATGGTATCCAAATTTAATGGTTTCTTTAAAATTTCTTTTTGGTAGTTCATTATTAGTGTATACAAATCAAACTGATTTTTTATATTCATTTTATACCCTGAAACTTCACTGGTTTCATTTATTACCTCTAAGAGTTTTGGATAGAATTGTTAGGATTTTCTATATATAAGATTATGTTGTCTACAAAAAATTTAACTTTATCCTTTCTAATTTGGATGCCCTTTATTTCTTTTTATTCACCAATTCCTTGGCTAAGATTTTAAATATTACATTGAATAGAAGTGACAGCAGGAATCCTTGTCTTGTTCCTTATCTTAGATGAAAAGCTTTAGCTTTTCTGACATTGAGTATGATCTTAGACCCGGGCTTGTCATAAATGGCCTTTTTATGTTGAGGTCTATTGCTTCTATTTATGATCTGTTTACAGTTCTCATCATAAAAGGGTGTTGAATATTGCCAACTGTTTTTTCTGCATCTATTAAGACAATCACCTGGCTTTTAGCCTTCATTTGGTTCAGGTAGTAAATCACATTTATTTATTTATTTATTTATTTATTATTTTTTTAAATTTTTATTGTTGGTTGTTCAAAACATTACATAGTTCTTGACATATGTTGAACCATTCTTGCATTCCACTTAAATATGCTGTTGTATTTAGCATTTGGTTGGTAATTTTGCATCTCTGTTCATCAGGGACATTGATCTATAATTTTCTTGTCTCGTAAAGTTGTCTGGCTTTGGTATCAGGTATTATTTTGGTAAAATGAGTATGAAAGTGTTACCTCCTCTTGAATTTCTTCAATGAAGTTTAGAAGGACTGGTGTTATTCTTTACATGTTGAGTAGAATTCACCTTGAAGAAATCTAATCCTGAACTTATCTTCATTGGGAAATTTTTGTTTACTGATTCAATCACCTTATGAATTGTCAATCTTTTCAGATCTTATTACTTCTTCATCACTTAGTTTTGGTAGGTTGAATATTTCTAGAATTTTTTCCATTGTTTTCCAAGTTCGCTAATTTGTTTCAAATATCACGTCCTTCATAGTAGTCTCTTATTATCACTTGTACTTCTGAAGTACCAATTATAATGCCTCCTCTTTTATTCTTGTTTAATCTAGCTAAAGGTTCATCAATTTTGTTATCTTCAACAAATATAAACTTTTTTATTTTCATTGATTTTTTTCATGTCTATCTAGTCTGCAGTTTATTTGATTCTGCTCTGGTCTTTACTGTTTCCTTTCTTTTGTGGATTTTTTGGCCTAGTTTATTCTTCTTTGTACAGTTCTTTAAGGTGTAAAGTCAAGTTGTTTATTTGAAATATTTCTTTCATCCTTATGTAGATATTCTTGCTGAAAACATCTCTCTTTGCTTTGCTGCATCCAATAACTTTTGGTGTGCTGTATCTACATTTTAATTTGTGTCAAGATAGTTTATACTGCCTTTTTATAAATCTTTCTTCAACCCACTGGTTGTTAAGGAATATATTGTTTAATTTTCACATATTTGTAAATCCTCCAAAAATCTCCTACTATTAATTTCTAGTTTTATTTCATTGTAATCAGAAAAGATATTTGAGGACTAGGCTATAGCTCAGTGGTAGAGTGCTTATGTAGCATACATGAGATGTTGGATTCAAAACCCAAGAAATCCACCATATGATCTACACTAGAAAATATTCTGTCTGAACTTGAGAAGAATGTATATTCTGCTCTTGTTGGATGGAATATTCTGCATATATCTGTCAGGTCTAGTTGGTCTACAGTGTTATTAAAGTCTGGTGTTTCCTTACTGCTTTTCTGTCTGAATGTAAGTGGGGTACTTACATTCCCCTAACAATTATTGTATTTTTGGTGATTCCATACTTCAGTTCTGTTAACACATGCTTTATATAATAAAAATGTTTATATATACATATACCAACTTTCTTACCTCAACTACTTTTAGCTTTAAAAGACCACAAAACCTTCATGTGCAAAAAAGTGGTCAAACATCTCAAATGAATAGAATAGAGTTCCAGCATTATGTATAAATTCTTTCTCTCTCTCTTTCTCTCTCTCTCTCTCTCTCTCTCTCTCTCTCACACACTCACACACACACAGACACACACACACACACACACACACACACAGAGACACACACAGCGAAAAGGAAAGAAAGAAAGGTACTTAAGTAACTATGAGTATGGATAGTCCCACCATGCTATGAAATCAGAGACTGCCACTATTCTTTATGGTCCTAGTGTCCATATGTGTGAACAGTTCCCAGAACTTGAAGTGGTCCTGGTATTTACACATCCAGCACAGTTTTCATGCAGCATGGCCCCCAACTCACTCTTATGCTGTCACCTAATGCTCAGCAATGCTGCGGTCCAGCTCAATGCGGAAGGGCAGTCCACTATGCAGGGCTTGCTGAGACATACTCTCCACTAATTGTGACTAAACACGTTTTTCACCTTACTTGCTTGATGAATTCAGAACCTAGAATAAGTTATGAATTTAGAACCCTAGAATAAATTGTGACTCCACTGTCTTGTTCAATTTTCCCAGCTACCTTTGTAATATAATTCCATGGGAGGTATTGCATAAAAAGATTCCTCTCCTAATGACTTTCATTGCAATAAAAAAGAATGATGATTTCAAAGAAAAAGATAGAGGATGTTCTTGTCAATCTAGAAAACATAAACTGCACATTAAAGAATAAAAACTTCCATAACCATATTTCTTTTACTCTGCTTTACAATTCCTTGGAACAATAAAAGCTTTTAATGTGCAGGAGAATGGTAGAATAAAGCAGCAATAAAGAGACAGGGAATTTGGTGGGAGGCGGTCTCTTGGGGAGAGGGTCAGAGATTCAGGAGGAAAAGTGATAAGCTCTTAACAGCTGGATCCTCCTCTTAATGACTTCCAACTCTGTGGTGATCATAGAAATAACAATATACGTAAAAAAATTGTGTGAAGAACTAAGCACAATTAAATTTAGAAGTATTCTAGACAATTTCCTGAGGTGAGTAAGGGATGCCCACAGAACACCCAACTATTAGGGGTTGTCTAGGGGGCCAACTCAAATACAAAGGGAGAGGGTACTGGCTGGTCAAAATAATTGTGATTTGAATCTGCCACAGATAAGGCATTCCTAAATATGTCAGTCCTGTTAGTAGTTCATAGAGTAGAGATATGAGCTTTGCTAAGGAAAACTTTATAGATGATTTTTAACTTTCTATTGTGGAATGTCAAAGCATAGATGAATAATAATAATAATAATAATAATAATAATAATAATAATAATAATAATAATAATAATAATAGCCAAAGCCTCTTAGTTCTCAAATATGCCATCAAGGTTTTAGTTCTCTAAGTTTGTTTTTCATGGTATTCATTGGATTTTAGGTTTGTATATATTTTTAATTTCTTGGTTCTTGGATGCTTAGAATGCAGGGTGAAATGAAAAAAAAATCATAATCCTTATACAGCTCCCTTTCACAGAACATAATATCTTAAGAAACAATGTTTCGTTTATATTAAGATATTTGATTCTATGTTCATTCCTAAGAGTCATCTAAGGACACATCTACTTGCAAATAAAACTGTCAAGTATTTCTCAGTCTTTATAAAACCATGAAATACAAATGAACAAAATGTTTTCCAAGAGGCTAATACTGCTAAGCTCATCTTTGAAACAACACCCAGAGTTGCTTTCACTTACTTCCCATCTCATCCTATCCCCAAGTTTGAAAAAAAAGATCTAATTGCCTAACCCTGAACCCTAGTGTGTGAGGCAGCCAAAAGAGCCAAGGAAGGTTCCTTGTCAATGCAATTGCCACAGCACTCCCAGGCCCAGCAGCAAGGTGTGCTCTCAGAACTCGCCTCCTACACTGTAGCCTCTGGGGGACTTGGTCATCATCGTCACCAGAGCAGAACCACAGGACTTTGCAAGACCTAGCACAGGGGTTAGTACACTAGATACTGAATGAGTCTTTACTCAGCTACAACAGGAACACCGAGCTGGTAAAACCCAATCTTTCCTGGAGGCATCTCTTTGGGGATTCGGTTAATGGCTCAAATACTCAAGGTCATTACCAGATATTGTAGAGTGGTATAGGGCAAGAATATAGTAATTATACTCAGTTTCCTTCCCCTCCCCTGGAAGGAGTTACAGTCTTCTAAATAAGGTTGTATCTCTCACTGAGCTCAGGATCTCCACTGGACACATCAATGCATGACTTCCCTAAGTCTAAGGTGGGATATGAGTTGTAAGTGGGGACAGGGTAAGAATATGTCTGGCCTTCCTGTCAAACTACTGAGTTACTTTATGACTTTTAGAAGTTAGTGATTATTCTGTCTTAAATGTACACAGAGGTGTGCCTTGTTTAAACACAATCTACACTTGTCTGTAAATAGGAGGCTGCCATGGCATGTTGCATCTCAACTGTGGACAGAGACCAGCAGCAAATGAAGTCATCTACTGAGAAAAAAAATAATCTGCACAACTGTTCTCAGCTAGCACTAGGCAGCCAAAGACCAAGTTTCAGAAAAAAGTAAATGAGTTCTGCCCTCACATTTTAAAAGGTAGAGACACAGACAAAGCATTTCAGCAAGAAACATTTAAAATAGATAATATCATTAAGACTGTAAGTACATTTTGAAATGTATTATTTTTTCTTGATAAGTCTATCATGTAAATCTGTAATTAGGGACTTCTAAAATAGCTAACTTTTTTTAAACTCAATATGCTGTAATTGTCTATTAAGTCAATGAGTACTCAGGGACTCTTAAAACTGCTGATTACTTGCGTGCTGTGTTTTGGAAGAACAAGTACTAAAGATTCCTTATGAAATTCTCTTTAAAATTGAAAATGAAATGTGATATTGCCTGGCTAAGTCAATAACCTTTACTATTTCAGGGGAATGACATACATCCATCATCATATTTATTATTCCAGATCTGGATTATAAATGTATCAACTCATTTTTTAATCTAAGTAAATTTCCCTCTATGATTGGATAATATTTTTACTAATTCCACAGAGCTCCAAAAGCACAGTAGAGAGGACTTTATGAATCATTCATTTTTTAATATAGATTAAGTATTTTATCTCACTTAACAGAATAAACAATGGACCACACCATATGGTACATTTACAAGTCATTCTGTTGTTTTATGTATCTGCTGTGTAATGAACCAAAATGGATAAATAAATCTTTTATCAAGTTAGGTTCTATTATGATTGTTCATTTATGTTTAATAGTTAAATAAATCAGCTGCATTCCCAAGGTCTACAATACGAATTATAAAGGCTATAGATGTTATCATTATAGTTTATGCTATTACTCTACTACACGCTTTAAATTCATAACAATACTTTATTTAATTTACTTTGTAATTCAGCATTATAATTACTTCCAAATATAAATCAAACAAAAGCTAAAGAAAGAAAAATGACAAAATTATTTAGACATGGAAACTAGCTAGGAAATCTTTCTCTGCCTGTCAACTTCCCATTTGTGAAAGCTTCCCGTGTCGGTGGTAGTGAGTGTTTTTGCCCATGTCTCACCAATATGGCAAGGTTACAGGTAAAAAGCCAAATTTTACAGGTAAAAATTAAGATAATTACATATTGTGATGTGCACTCTGGATATATGGAAATGGCAAACTGGAAAAATAATGCTGGCGGCTGTTCTTTGGATAATGTGGCCAGGAAGGGTGCCTCTAAAGAAGGGATATTTGACATGAATTCCAAAGAGTGAGAAAGAGTCATCGCTTAGAAGAGAATTTGTGAAAAGATCTTGGGTAAGAAAGAATAAGTGTTTAAAGAAAGGAAGGCAACAGACAAGAGGTGGTAGGCAGACCAGGGGATCAAGGTGTAGATTCCTGCATTCCTGTTCTCATTTCCCTTCTTCAGGCTGGCATTGGAGTGGGCATTGATTAGATGAGGCTGGAGCAATGGCAGCTATGTGCTTCCTCTGGCATGCCCATGGGGAGCCTTCTAGTGGCAGCAGGGGGTTGACCCAGGGCCATCCTGCTGCATCTGTAAAACTATCTGGGGCCCAGAGGGGACCCTGATATTCTTATGTGCCTCAGAAGGGAGGACAGGGTCTCTGAAAGTAGAAGTGTAGGACCCAGAAGGAAGGCCACATAAAGAAAGAACTAAAGGCCAGAGCAAACAACTAGGATTCCCTCGATTGGGGGAAGTATCTTGAAGCATGAATCCAGGGGATTTATCCAGGCCCAGCCACAGAGTTGTGAGCTGCTCATTATGAGGAATGACGCAAAATTTCTGCAGACACTCCAAGTATAAGGTATCACCTATTTTTGTTTTTTGCCACCTGATTCCCCTTATGCCTTGTGTAGTACTACTTTTGCTGCAAAACAGAGGATGCCACCTCTTCCTGGAAACCCAGACTCGCCTCACTCAAGCTGGAAGTTTTCACCAGCTGAATCATCCTATTGAGAGAAGGGTAGCTGTAACAGAAAAGAGACTCAGCTGATGATAAAAGAGCATCCTGCCCATTTAGGCCAACCCAAGAATTACATTTTGGACGGAGCCAAAACCCACCTCTGGCTCCAAAGAGTTGTGCCAATCACTGATTCCCTTACACCTGAATGATATGTTTGAAACCAGTAGCTCTTAGGACTTTGTTTTATACTCTACATCTCTACATTGGTGATTCCCAAAGATAAAGAACTATTCTGAGAAGATGAACCAAATCACTTCTCCCCCTGTCTACTCATTTTCATACCCAATCTGAGAGAGCAGCTTTATTCCTCCCAAGTTGGAGCTACATGGTGTTTGTGTCAGAAACAAGAGGCCAGCCTCATCTGATGTGATGTTTGCTGCACGGGCTGTTCCAGACTGTGCACTGCAGCACTCCCTGGAGGGCCAACCATCAGACCACTCCACACCCTACCAGCTCTTGTCACTGCCTGTCAGCTCTTGGTCATTTCCGGGGCGGGGGAGACACTTTATATGTATCCTGTGTATCCTGGTGTGAAAACTCTATTAGTTACCAAGTGGGTCATCCAAATATTGATGCAATTAAAAAGAAGGTCCTTTTGTCTTAATTTTATCTACCTTATTGAGGAACTGGGACCTGTCATTTTTTAAATTTTTGTTTTTATTCCTACCTGAAAACATTAACAAAGCAATTCCATGTAACTAAATATCATATTGTTTAACTGTGATTTCTGAAATAGTGTTAAAAGAAGGGCTGAAGGGGCAGGGAGGATAGAGTAACAAGTTACTGAGGGCCCACCCTGCACAAGGCCAACAGAGGACATGGATGGGGCAATCCCAGTCCATTGAATGAAGGGGCATGTTGTCTAGTGAGTGGGAGGGCAAGCAAGCGATGGCCAGAGCACACAGGGAGAAGCCCATCTATTTGTAACTGGCACATTCCATTCTGAACCCTTCAGCAAGCATTTTTCTAATGTGCTTTACCACCTGTGAGAGCCTCAAAGATTCCAAGGACCAAAGATGCATAATACAAAACTGCTGCCAAAGGAAGCCATAGGTCTAAAAGGGATACACATTTTCACTCACTGTCTCAAGCTCCAGGCTGTACTGTCTATGGAGGCATTATAGATGGTCCAATGGAGAACCAACAGAAACATAATGTCCCCGCCATTATGAATCAGACAGTCTCTAAGATAGAGTGGGAGTGAAAGCAGAAACAAAAAGAGCATATAGCATCAGGCCAGCGTCCGAGAGCTTCCAGTGAGAACATCCAAAGCAGGTAAGTGGCTAGAAGTAGCAGCATTATTGTTTGTGGAAGGTGTGATCAGAGAAGGCCTCTCTGAACAAAGCCTGAGGATGTGTGGTGCCACAAAGCTCCAGGGAAAGGAACCCAGCAACTGTGCAGTGAAGTAGGCTGTCTAGCTCTAGAGTTCGCTCCGGGCCAGCATGGTTGGTGGGAAGTGAGGACGAGAGGATAAGAAGCCCTGCTGGGAAAGTAGCCAGAGGCCAGTGAAGGGCCTTAAGCAGAGAGCAAGAACTCTGGCGGGAGTTCTGTAAGCACAGGAACACATAACTGTAATAGCAAGAAGTAAGGTTAAAAGACCGTGGTATGACAAGGATGAGAGACAATTTATTTCCCCAGGGGAATCGGACAAAGTGTGGGAGAGGAGAAGCTCTAGACTGCAAAGCACTTCATCTTCTCTGCCCAAATGCTAACATAGACTATGAAAAGAGGCATCAGATATTTCCTTTGCCTAAGTCAGAAATAAAGAAAGAAAACAACAGAAGAGAAAGCTCAGGTGAAGAATAGTTAGGACCATCTGATTTGACAACTAGAAAGTCACTGCACATGTCACAATAATTTTTGTCTCCAGTGATATATTTATGTGTTTAGATTTTTACTTAAAGAACACCAAAACTATATCTCAGTTGAATTTGGTTTATAGGGCCCATTGATCTTATGTCTGAATCAGTAATTTGAAATGTTTTGAACTGTCCTAAATATTAATCAGTATTCACTCAGTGATCAGCAAACTTTTTCTGAAGAGTACAACTTAACAAGCACCTACAGAAATAAACATACTAGTTGTAGAAGACCTAGGAATTAAAGTCACTCCTTATTTTCTGGTCCAATAAAGAGAAATGCAGGCCTGGGAAGCAAATGTGCCTGCACTCTTGGTCCTAGACTTACTCTGGATACCAGGTAGAAGAACAGCAACTGGGATTGCATTTATTCTCCCAAGACTGCATGGCCTAGAGGTGAAGTGGTGGGCACACAGATAGAGTTGGAGCAGAATGAACATTTAAACCCAAGAATCTCTAACTCCAAAGTCCACCATCTTGTTCCTCAAGCTTGTTTAATTTCTAAAGCAAGAAATACTTCATTATCCAATGAAGTATTTAATCTGTGGGCAAATAATAAAGGATATAGTAAAAGAAATGAGCTCAATTTAAAAATTTAATAAAAATGTGACTGAGATAAGTTTCTGCTTGATGTCACCAAAAAGACTGCCAAGCCCAATCCAGTGAGATGATGGAGGTAGGCACGGTTTTTAAGCTAGGCTCTTTTGGTGTCTAAGGACATGCAGGGAACACAAAGTGTGATGGAAAGATCTTAACAACTAAACAGAGCCACATCTTAATTAGTTCATTTTGATTCTAAGTGCAAACAAAGTCCCTCATGAAGGACTGTATGTTGGGTAAAACAGAAAATTGAATCCTCCTGGATGAGGAAAGGAGAGTTATACCCTAAAGTGGAATCAAGGGTGACGTGCAGGTGAGTGCCTGTCTTTGGGAACAGCTGCTAGGAGGAAGCTGTGGTCACCTGGTCATACAAACTCCTAGTTGAACGGAAACATTCAAGTTTTCACTCTCCAGAGGTTTTTCTCTGTTATACTTCCAAGGACATTAAATTACGGTCTTAGCCAACATTTATTGCACAACCACTTCTGTAAAAGCCAGAAGAAACAGCATGTAGTATCTTAGCTCACTTTTTACAATAAGATTAAATGGTCTTAGCAAAATGGAAACAAATAGACACTATTTATTTAGAAAGATCTAAAACTTTAGCAAATCTAATAAAATTTGTATGAGAACCAATGAGTTCCACTTTTGCTTATGCATGAGTGACTTCCATCTCTAGAAAGACTGCCACTAGACAGGGTCAAGCATGGGCTTCTGAACCAGTTCTGGCCTGTTCCATGAGGGATTTCCAGGCAAACTCATGGTTCTGCCCACTCTTTAAATCAACATTAGCAATCTAGACTTAAGTTTTTATACACCGATAAATAGCTGTGTGATTTCATTATGTTTCATACATTTATGAACTACAGCCTCTTCAGACATAAATTGAAATGAAACAAAGCATACATAAATATATAATAAAGAATATACACATACATATGCATTTTATACAGATATGCATTTTCTCTGTTTCTAAGATATTTATTATAATATTAGCTACAAATGTGTTGTAAAATAAGAAACATAAAGAAAAAAAGATGAGAATAGATTAAAGAACTGCCTACCTCATATTTTCTTTTGACCATTCTTACTTTTGCACAATATCACTAATAGGTAGGCAGTTCTTTAATCTATTCTCATCTTTTTTTCTTTGTTTCATATGCTATGATAACATTTGTAAAAATTAAATAAAGTAAATCAATAAAAGAGATAAAGCTTAAGCCAGGCTCTATTTCTATAAAAATGATAGTAAAGTAGATATCTCTAAGATTTTTTTCTAAGTCCTAAAATTTTTGGTAGTCTTTACCGTGTTTCATCAGTAAAGCAATTATACTTCATGAAATAAAGTAATAAAGATGATTCTTGAGTCTCACAAATTAAAAAACAGAAGGCAAAATATATCTGAAAGTTAAAATATCTGGAAATATCTTCAAAATATCTGAAAGTTCGTGTTTGTCAGATGACTATCCATTCACATGCAGTAAGATATTGTGTTTTGTTTTATATATATATTTACTTCTAAAATGTAATTATTTTCATCTGATTATCAAGGATAATGGACATTTCTGTGAGAAGAGTTTAGTTTGAATCACATGAATAAATAAAATCAACTCTGATTTAAAGCAACACTCAGAAGTAGAAGATGATCTGATGCGATTGTCTGCACAAGTATCATCCATGAAATACAGGGTGAGGCCAGGCGCTGTGCGCCATTCCCATGGGGAAGCATGCGCTGCTCTGCCTCCTCCCCCAGGGGCCCCATGCCAGGTGAGGGCTGCGATCTGTGAAGGAAGCTGAGGTGTGGAGGACAGCTGTGGAAACGTGAGGTACTGACTTCAGCCTCTTAGGAGGACAGCCTTCAGGGGACATAGTGAGTAAATCTATTTAGTACATAAAGGGTTTGAGGAGAATAATGGAGGCAGGTTAAGATACCGAGATGGGCAAAGTACATGTGAAGAAATCTAGAGCTCAGAGACTGCTGGGTGCCAGAGAAAAGTTTCAAGAATTGAGACAAAGAGATGAATTTGGAGTTTCACAGGCTGTTTCAGGAAAAAAACAAAAACAGAAAGAGACAGAGGCTGGGGCTGTAGCTCAGCAGCAGAGCATTTGCCTAGCATGCATGAGGCACTGGGTTCAATCCTCAGCACCACATAAAAAAATAAATAAATAAAATAAAGGCATTCTATCCATCTACAACTACTAAAAATATTTAAAGCAAACAAACAAAAACAGGAAGAGACAGTAATGTTTCCATTGCAACTGTTAAGGCCAGACCCTCAAGCTTTTTTGAGCACAAGACCAACCATTTCTACATTCCAGGTGAAGAATAATTCAGTTATTGATAAATAAATGCATAAGTAAATACATACATAAATAAATAACAGGAGTAGTAAGAGTACGTGTATTTTTGCTTTAGCAACAGGAGCATGAGTGATACATATTAAACCATATTATAAGTTTGCCTTAAAATCTATGTATTTGAAAATCATTTACACAAATTCTTAGGATGCATAACTGTAATCATAGGGTTAACCAAACAATCTGCAATAGACCACATTAATAATTGTTGAACAAAATAAAATTCATAAGAAAAAATGAAGCACAGTAAAAACAGAAAATCATGACCAAGAGAAGACAGCCAGTTACAAGTTATCTTTACCTAAATTCTAGGGATTCTAATTTCTGGAGTATGAGTACACAATATAGGAAGCTTATAATATTCCCAACAACATATGGAAATCAAACTTTTATAAAAAGTTTATTAAATTTTTTGGAAATATCCAATCAGCTTGATTTTAGCTAAATTTCAATTTTGGAACCCTTCATAATTCCCAGTTTTATATAATAATGAAAATCTTTGGAATATTGTAACATTTCTTCATAGCAGACAACTTTAGTTGAACACTTACTATGAGCCAGGCAGTTTATGAAATGCTCATCATTACATTTATGAGACAGATCATATTACCTTTATTTTATACAAGGGAACTGAGTCACAGAGAGACATATAAATAAACAAACAGTAAAACTGAGATTCAGATCCAAGCATTCTGACTCCAGTTTTCATGTTTTTAACCACTAGACTGTATTTCCTTGAGAATTTGCCTTTTTTGATACTTCCCAGACTTGGTTGGAAGACCTGTACCACTCGCCAGCAGAGTGCAGACCAAATTCTGAGAATCATTTGAAATCATGATGAGAGCTCAAAATAATGCAAGGCATTGAGGAGGCAGAGTGGAAGTCAGAGATGGATTCTGGAGAAATTAAAGAATCAGCAGGTTCGGTGACTGGCTGCCCATGTGGGTAGTAGAAGAGCAAAAAGAAAGTGAAGTCTCCACATGATTTTTTAGTAAGAAAAAGGAAGTCAGGGAGGAACTAGAGTAAAAAGAGAGAAATCTGGGGTGGAGATGGAGTTCAAATTTAATACTGAGACTTCAGCATTTAGGCCGAGAAGCCAGGAGAGCGGCTTGAGAAAGGAGCAGGTGGTGGGTGAGGTAGAGTGGAGAGAGCTGCCCCTATACCTGCATTGCTGGCCCATCGCTATTACAGCTGAAATTGTTTCTAGTTGAAAAAGTCATGAGAGAGGAATAGATGTGAGGTGAGCAATGTTGGGGAGGACGGTCGATATAAAATGAGAACCATCTTCCTGGAATGCTGGGGTATGAAATCAAGAAAACAAATATGTAGGACCAGAGATAATTAAAAGGCTCCTTCTCAGACCTGAAATCCTCCAAGGGTGCTGATCAGTGTCTTGTCTGCCACTCTTTGTTCAGAGAGCCTCCACTTGCCAAAACATTGTCATTTCCATAAAAGCATGCATCTTACTGATGCTGTAGATTTTAAGGAGCCCAGCACAATGTGAGGCTGTCAAATTTGTCAGGGCTTCCTCTCATTTTGACAGAAGTTGGGGGATTCTCTCACAGATGACATGGGTGCTTCAAGGTCTAAGGTTCAAGCTCATTAGGCTGGCTCAACATAAGACACCTCATTAACACACTTCAAGCCAGCTCCATCCCAAGATGTTGAGGGAGGGAAGCAGAAGGAGGAAGAGAGCAAAACAAACCCGAGAATGGAGAACACTTGCACAAGTGTCTGGAACTAGTTATTAGTCATGTCAGCCTAATCGGATCAGAGGACTCCTTCAGACAAAAGAATAAGGGATTTTGGTTGGAAGCTCATTAGAATTTAGAGTGTTTAATTTCCTCCTTAACTTTAAGTGGCTAGAAAGGCAGAAATAAAGAATATGCCAATAAAATAAAGGTTTTAAAAACCTTTAAAATCAAAAAAGTCTGAAACTGCTGAAATCTAAAATATTTTAGGATGTTTTTCCCTAAAATTATTTGTAATATATTCTATAAAATAAAATTAAGAAGAATGCTTAAAAAAACAAATCTGGCTTGAACTGAAAGCAATGACCAGATGGATTTAGAGATGGTTGCTGAATTCTCCAAACTAAAACGAAGAAAATAGTTTCCTTTGGAAAATGTCATCAAAATAATTTCCTTGTAAGTATTACTTTTCATTTACATAACGCATGTCCTTTGAGGCCTGAGAATAATTAGAATTCCATGTAGCTGTAGCAATGATTAATTCACTTATCTTTATTTAGCTTTCAAATGTCTGCAATGACAGGACTAAGATGTGAGGTGAGCAATGTTGGGGAGGGTGGTCAACATAAAATGAGAACCATCTTCCTGGAATGCTGGAGTATGAAATCAAGAAAGGCTGGAATTCAAAATCACAATTCAAAACCAACAATGAAAAGCAAAATACTTACGATGTGGCACTTCCAGAGGATGTCCTGTTACATCACACCAGCCAATGGGGTGAATGTCAGGGCTGTCTGCCTCCTGCCAATAGTCATACTTATGGTCCCAACCATCAAAGTGAACCTGTTGACATGATTTTTAATAATTAATATTTTACTTAGTATTTTAGTATTCATGTATTAATATTTTTTAATATTTTTATTTGTAGATGGATATAATACCTTTATTTTATTTATTTATTTTTCATTGGTGCTGCGGATCAAACCCAGTACCTTACACGTGCCAGGTACACACTTTACCACTGAGCTACCATCCCGGTACCTTCCTGTATTATTTTAAAACAAATTTCTGAAGCTGAGAATGAAATTTTATTAATTGCACCTTGCAGCTGAAACAATATTTAAAATGTGCTATCCCATAGCCTTCTGATTTAGCCAAAAAATGATGTTGTAACAATTCCTCAAAGAAATTAAAGAGGTTGGGGAGTAAAATATTTGTCAGAGATACATTAGAATTAACAAACAAATCACATACTGCTGTTGAAGTGACACTTCCTATCCTGAGCACCTGTCCTGTCGGCCACTGGAAGCCATGTCACCATTGTAACAATAATAGTCACCAAATGGAGACCAGTGCAAGACTTATACTGATAGGAAAGGTGTGGATTAAATTATAAGGAAGCAATAATTTCCTAAGTCCTCACAAATAAGGAGAGACTTGGTGAAACAATGGAGGCAAGAGAGGAGATAAGACCTATTACTGGGATAGATGGATTTTAACAGCTATCTAGATAACTACTAAAGGACAAAATGCAAAGTGTCAGGAAATCTTCTGAGGAGGGAAATGCAGGCAGCAATCTGCTTGGTAGGGCTCCAACAAGGCTCCTTTATCACTGCTTTGTATATATGGGCCAAACATACACACACAACTCTCATGTGTACAAGCCTAAGAATAATTAAAATAGAGTCCAAGTTATGAAATAAAAATCAAACACTTCTTTAATATAACAAATACTATGTTCATCAGGTTTCATATTTGGATGGAAAAGTCCATTTTTGTGTATAAATAAGAATGAAAAGACTTCATTATTATAGAACACTACTTATTCTCTTATGTTTTCTAGTTTTAATTACCAATTAAGAATCTATTCTTTTCAATGCCAAAAGAACTCACATAATGTTTTGAAAATCATATTTTGAATAAATAAAATCATATTTTGAATAAATACTATCACTATATAAATCAATGGGAATATAAATCTATTATGCTGAACACAGGACCAAAAAAAAAGCAAAACTGTACGTATTGGGTCTTAATATTTTCCTGCAGATTCATCTTTTGAAGCAAGTACTTGGCAAAGTGTGGCACCTAGGTCAGAAGCCTCAGCATTATCTAGACATGCATTAGCAATGCAGATTCCTGGGCATTACTTCAATCCTTCCAAATCAGAAACTCCACAGTGTGAAATGCAGGGCTGGTGAAGTGGCAGAAGCCTAGAGAACTGGATAAGGAACTACAAGAAGGGCCCTCAAAGATATGAAGGTTGTTCACAAGACCCTGGTTTAAAGGCTGCACTGCACATATAAGAAGGCACTTCTGTGTGGCCAACGAGAATAGCTGATATAGACCTGACAGTGAAATCAAGACAGTATGAATCACAATCTGCTGGGAGAAGAGAGACTAGAGTGGAAAGACCTCAGTGATATCTTGAAAATGTGACCAAAATACCCCAAAGGACTCAAATTGGAGGGAAAGAACCATGTCCTAGAGTAAGAGCTACTCTAAATCATCAAACCCTATAGAGGAGTAAAATCAAGCCTCAATAAGATTAAGAATGACTAGCAATTAACTGTCTGATGGACCAACTCTACCCTCTTTAAAAGGTAAATAAATGTCCTCACTGTGTACTATTTCATTCATAATGTCCAACATACAATAAAATCATTAGACATATAAATAAGCAGGTTAATATGAACCACAGTCAATTTTTTAAGGAAGTAGTAAACAGAAACAGAGCCAGAGATGGCCCAGATGCTGTAATTAGTAGACAAGGATTGAAAGTTGCTTTTAAAATACGTTCAAGAACTTAAACACAAGTTCTTAGTGAACAAATAGAGAATCTCAGCAGAGAAATGGAAACTACAAAAGAGAAGCAAATGGAAATTCTAGAATTGAAAAGCAAAATGTCTGAAATTAAAAGATGCTGGATAGGTATAACATCAGATTAGAAATAGTAGCAAAATAGGTGGGTGACTATGAAGACAGACTCAGAAACCACTGACCCAAAGAACAGATAACAAATACAAGAGTTCAATAGTGAATAAAGCCTCAGGCACTTGTCAGAAATACCAACTCTGGAAGCCAGAAGTAAAGTATAGGGAAAAGATATAGCGGGAATAATTATCAAACTAGCCAAACACAGAAAGAATGATGGTCACAATCTAATTTGGTCCAAAACACCAATTTATAAGTTTAAAAAGAATGGGAAAACCCAAGCATAATAAATACAAATGACATCCAAACCAGGTAAATTATAGTGAAAGATAAGAAAGAATCTTGAAAGCAAACTTAGCCAACTTTATCAGGAACAGTGGAGGCAGAATCAATGAAATGACATTTGTCAGTCTAGGATTTAAATGCTACAAAAATAGTTTTCTAAAATAATCAAAAGAAAAATTTAGATAAACCAAAACAGAAAAACAATCATCTTGTTTTGCATTCCCTTTAGGCTGAAATGGGTGATTCAAATGGAAACTAATCCACAGAAATAAATGAAATGACAAAAGTGTGGGGAAATATGCAAGGCTAACTCAGCATTCTAATTGTAATTAACTGATCCAGTACATAACAGAATAAGGAAGGAAAAAATCTAGTCATATCCCTGGATAGAAAGTACTTGACAAAGTTTAATATACAATGACAAACATTCTCAGCAAACTATAAATAGAGGTGGAGTTCCCTCAGTTTGACAAAGCAAAGGCATCTATAAGAGACTTACAGTTAATACTGAACTCAATGATATTTTTATTGAATGCTTTTCCCAAAAAATCAACAATGAGGCAAATTTATCTGTTTTTACCATGTTTAATCAACAATGTAATGCAGTACAATAAGGCAAGAGAAAGAAATATGAGAATAATAATTATAAAATAATAGGTAAACTAAGATATCTTTTAAAATTTTTTCATAATATCTTTATTTATTTATTTTTATGTGGTGTTGAGGATAGAACCCAGTGTCTCACACATAGAAGGCAAGTGTTCTACCACTGAGGATAGAACCCAGTGTGAGGATAGAACCCAGTGTCTCACATATAGAAGGCAAGTGTGCTACCACTGAGAACAACCCCAGCCCTAAAATTGTTTTAATTACTATACTTTATTAATATTTCAAGATCCAAAGTCAACATAAAAAAATCAATTGCATTTCTATATATGGGCAACAAACAATTAGAAAAAGCATGATTAAACAATCTATTTAGAATAACATTAAAAACTGAAGAATTTAGCAAAACATCCAGAAAAACAACAAAATATACAATAACTATCTGCTGAAAACTGAAAACTACAAAACATTTCTAAAAGAAATTTTAAATAATCCACATAAATGGAGAGAATTATCATGCCCAGGGGATGGAGGACTCAATATTATTATTAAGAAGATATTTCTTCCCAGATTGCTCTATAATTTAGGTTCATTCAAAACAACAGGACATTTTGGACAAGTTCATTCTAATATTATGTAGAAATGAAAATGGCCTAGACTATTCAAATCAATTTTTTAAAAAAGTGGCAACACTGAAGGATTTGTATCTCCTGGTTTCTAGAATCACTTTTCAGGCACAGTTTAAGTCAGTGTTGTACTGGGTTAGGATAGGCAAATACATTTATAGAACATAACAGTGTACATAAACAGTGTCAATAAATTAACTGCATATACATAGAACATATATACAGTTAATTTATTTTCAAATAATATGACAAGGGTATTGAATGGAGAAAGGACAATCTTTTCAACAAATGGTGCTAGAACAGCAAGACATTCACACGTGAAGAAAAACAAACCTCCTGACTTTAGGTCTAAAACCAAAAAAGTACAATAATAATATCTTTCTCAAAGTTTCCCTGAGAGCAGATGCAATGTATTTTATGGATTCTTAATCAACATACATTCTTATAATCATTAAGAAATATTCAGTTATCTTTTCAAGACTATATATAATTACTTATGATAATACTCCTCCTAATCCACTGGTGTGACACCCCTTTCACCTGCAAGGCTGCCTTAACTTGAAAAAAACAATCTGCACCCATATGCATCCTTCTGAAAGAGACTTTCATTATTTGGGGAATTCATATTTCTGGAATAAAAATACAATTTAAAAAATTCTAACCAGATGCTCAAGTTAATAGAGGAGGTTGACATTTGAAGGATATTTATTTATAAAGAGTCCTTTTGTACAGGAAAGAACCATTTTGAAAACCAAACCAAATCCAGCATCATATTTCATATATTTATGGTTTTTCACATATTTGGGATTGCATGAAGTAAATATACATATCTTTCTTGCTCCAGTTTTGATAAACTAGAAAACAAAGTTCAGATCACTGAATCAACCACCATTTCAAGTGCCCATCTTTAAAGACAGTCAGTAATGCTTTCTGATGGTATTAACATCATATATGTTAGTTATCAATGAATGGAAAAATGACTTGGAGATTCAAGAATTAATTAAATTGGCATGTGAAAAACAAGGACTAACTCCTTAGTATCAATCCAAAGCTGTCAATCTGGCACTGTCTTTCTGCTTTGCCTGGTCATGACCACTGGGAGTTGCCCTTGTCTCCTTGAGGTTTGCTCCTTGGCCTCAATCACCCCTGATGCCTGCACGGATCTCAGCACTGCAGCTCACACATGGTAAGGGCCCAAAACCCCTCATCTGAATAAGATGCGAGAGAGTAACCATATCCTCTTGTTTGGGCATTTGGAAGATAGAACAGTTAATAATTTAGGAATGCTGGGGCAAAATGTAATTGTCACAATTTTGTTAATCTAAGTGATTATTACTTGTTTTGCCTGTTAAATGGTTTTTAATTTTTAATTTCCACTTTAACAGGCTTATTGAATATGTTTGTTTTATTGTCAGAGTCTTTAAATCTATTGTAAATGCTATAGTGAAAAATTATAAGCACATACATGGTGTTAATGTATTTAGATACAACCTCTATTGTATCTGAACTCTTCCATCTTTAATTTAATACATTTTCAGTTAACTAAATTGAGCCTTAACTTTCATTCTAGGAAGAAAATTTGTTTTAACATGTAATCTTGAGATCTATTACCCATAGCTGTTGGTGCTAATAAGATAATGATTCAACTTCTTTCCTGTGATGCAGGGCTGTGGGCTCTGTGAGGGATGGCACTAGGCACCACGGTAGAATCAAGGCCAGAATGCTTGTGCCCTGCCTTTATAGAACACCAACACAATTCAAGAGTGAAAGTGCAGCTATGGCAGGCGAGGTGCTTTGATTTTGTGTACACAGTTGTAATGTGTATATAACATATATAGCTACAAAATTCACACAATATATAATATGTAAATCTTCTCATTTAATGTCCAGAGTAAGTTATTTTAATATATGATGAACAGGATAGGTTAAGAGGCTTAGCAAGATCACATGGACACAGCAAATGGCAAAACCAGATTTAAGCTAATCGTTTTCTGAGAACATACATGCATTGCAAGGATATTTGGAGCTATTGTTGAAATCTCTTATAGCAGTTAAGTTAGATTTTTAAAAACAAAAAAAAAAGGTGTTCTCATAATACAAATAATATGATGCTAAATAATACAGGGATGCAGTCCAGAACTACTTGCCCTTTTGGACATTTAACATAACCTGCACACTGAGCTTTGCTGCTCATGTGTCTATCCAGGCAAGGCATAGGGCAAAGGATTGTGAAGGAAAAGTATGTATCTACTCTTAAAAATTTTTATTCTTGCCTATTTTTTCATGAGGCTACTGAGAAATGCAAGGATTTAAATATATGCCCACCATTTCCAAGTCCTCAAGACTTCAACACCCTCACTCTGCCCCAGGCCTACTGCAAAGCCACCCGTCCCTGTGTTCCTCCCTCACCACTGCTTCCACTCTCTCCGTAAATCATTTAAATTATTTCAATTCCCTCTCCCCTCCCTGCTAACCTCTTCCCAAACCTATTCACCCTTTCACAAATTGATTACTTCCATCCTCCTTCTAGTCCATTCCCCTAAGTATTACAGGAAAAAAAAATTTAAGCACTAAATTAGAAAATGAATAGTTTTCACTATAGTTATTCTAAACTTATTTTTAGGTTTCAAGGCCATTTCCCAAATTCTTCATATTTCTTAGTGCAGTGGTTTTCAAAATTTAGTTAAGGAAAGTATCAACCATCTCCTCCAAACCATCAACATTTTCAAGTATCATCATGGCAACCGAGAGGTTAATCCATGGCACTGGCTATCAAACCCACAGTTCTATTTAAAGCAATCAAGAATGACAACTTTTTTTTTAAAGTCATAGCCCCCTTTTCCCCCCATCTTTGAAAGACAACAAACCAAGAAAAACAGGTTGGAGGCCTGCTGCACAAGACATGCAATTCCAGATGTCTCCATTTGTGACAAGTGAGTCTACACAAATTTCCATTTTTCCATTTCTATGGTTACAGTTATAACAAATACAATTAGTTTTCCCCAAAGAATGTGTTTTCCCCAGGAGATTCCCGTAAGAAATGAAAATGCCAAGTTTCTAATAGAATCCCCAGGGTTTTAGTTCTTGTTAAGAAATCTTTAAGTATTTCATCAGAGTTAAGCAGAACAGCCACATTTGGTGATCCATGGCAACACGTCTGTTGTTAACTTCTCAGGAAGAAAAACCTCCCTCATAAGCAGTGTGAGGACAAATAATCTTAAAACCAGTTTATGATTATAACTAACATAAATATTTTCATAAGCTCTGCCACAGAGTTTATAAAATAGTCTGAAGCACTGGAGCAGCAAAGTGAACACTAACACCAACACTGCACCTGCCCTGTTCATTAGGGGCCGCTTCCTCCACCATCATTCACTATGCTACTGCTGCTCCTTCTGCTCAGGCCACAGCTCTTGTGGTGGAAATTATTTCAATGCACTCTCAACTTGTCCTGAGATTCTGAATTTCCTCTCTGGATCTATCTATGTGTTTATATTCCACCAACTCAAAAAGGATCTGAGCTGTTTATGACAGAAGAAGATAGGACTTCTACGAAGAATGGTGAGACATGAGGACTGTGAAAAGGAAAAACGGAGGTCATATCTAGAGGGAACACATAATTTATTGTCCAAATAGATGTTTCTGAAAGTGAAAGGGAGCATTGCTAATAATTAGACAATCCCAGCAATTGGATTTGTTTCAACAATTAGACGAATTTAGGACCCTCCAGGAAAGCTAGGAGTGATGATGACTCTAGGGAGTCTACGCCCAAGATTGCTGTAAATACACATTCAATTCCCAGTACACCAAAGGCACAATTCCCATTATCATGTGAAAAACTATACTATGCTTAATTGAAATTTGCAAAAATTTCCCCTGACAAGAATTAATTATACATTTATATATAAAGCACTAAGATACAATGGAAAATATGATATAGCACATGGATAATGATTTATATAATTACATAATATGTCTATGGGTAATATCAGCAAAATAGAAAGATACATACAAATATGCTTAGGAACAGAATGTATCATGAGCACTCTTTCTAAAATGCTTGAAGTCATAAGTAGGTGACCTATTTTTCCTTTACAAATAGCTTACCTAATTAATTTACCAATTTTACCATCAACAAGTTCTAAATTGATGATTTCCATGAGTTTCTGACCCTTTAAGAATGTCTTTTGCCCTGAATTACATATTCCAAGTATTTTGACTATTATTTGAGAACAGAAACTCTAACTTCTAGTCTTTGTCTCCAGGATCAGGCAGAATCTGGAGCACACTTGTTGAAGCATTTTAACTTTCTATTTGTTCAACAAATGAAGAAATTAGCACGTGTAGGAATTCAAGTATGGCCATTCAAATTAGGCAAACATTACCAAACAAATACATCAAAGGTTCCATTGAATTTTGATCCAGACCTCCCTATTCATTTATTCTATGGATCTATCTTTTGAACTACCAACATTTTTTCAAGAAATATGATATTCTAAAATGCATGAAAGTGTCTGAAATCCTTTTAAACCATTTATTCTTCTAGAATACAAAAGTAGACACAAGCTCCTCTTGGTTATAATGACTAATACACAGCGGATAAATAGGATTTTGGGTCTAACTAGAATTATGACCAAGCTGATTGAGGGAATGGATGAAGAGAAAGACGAGTGCACGTGGGAAGAGGCAAGGAGAAAAAAAGAGCTTCACCCACATCTCACACCACAAGAACCCCACAGAAACCCCAGACACTGCAGAATGAGCCCACGTTTAGAGTCCTAGGGATAAACATGATAAAAATGAGCTAAACTGAGTACAAGCAACTCCCTCTGCAGAAGGGAAAATGTGTGAGCGTGTGGGGAGGGGGGATCCTCAGGACAATGCCTCATCATGAAATTTGTGTAATTACATTTTGTGCTCTGTGTGTGAGACACTGATAACACTAAAAACAAAGTTTTCAATATAGGTAAACTAGTTCATCTGTTTCTAAATGAGAAATACAGGGAAAGAAATAGGGTTTTGAATTTATTTGGTCTGGTTTATTTTGTTGTTCAAGGGTATATATAATGAATTCCATTTGATCATATTAAATTGAAGTTCCCACAAGAAACTTAAATGAAAATGTCCAGTAGATAAATGAAAATTCATTCCTGGATCTCACCTGAGATAGAGAGGCACAGGTGCAGGTGTGGCAAGGGCACGCCTGCAGAGGGAAGGAGTGAGGCCTGGACAGAGAAGCACACAGCACGAGACACGAGATCCTAGACTCCAACTGTGCCAAGGAAACACTTTTTCAGATGAAATCAAAGGTCTTTAATCTCTGGTTTCCAGTTGGGTTCTAGCCAACGAGAAGTATCAACAGGACTTAGGAGGGCGAGAGAAGAGAGGGATTGGGAATTGATCCCAGGCCCCTCCTCTGCAGGACCGCAAGTTGGCAGCAGCTTCGTTCTCACCAGTGGCCACAGCTCCTGCCTCTTTCCCTAGCAGTTCAGTTTGCTCCTCCTTTTCCCATCCCCACTCTTCACTGGCTTCTTCCCATTCTGCCCAAAATGTTGTCAACAGCCCGTTATTAAACTCTGTATGCCCTCTATTTCATGCAGAACCCTGACTGATATATAAGTCTGCAAAAAAATCCTGAGGAATTCTATTAAAAAGTGGCACAGGAGTAAGAAGCAATAATAAACTTTAAAAAAAAAAAAGATGGAAAATCAAGAGAGAATAGTAGAGCAGCAGTTTGGGGGAGCTATTTTAAAATGAAGGTAACGTCAGCTATGCTGACTCCATACGAAAGAGACAGGAGAAATCACACTGCCCACAACAGCAAAGTGACATGAAAGTTTTACTGACTCAGTCAGAAAAGTGAATAGGTGGTAAGAATGGCCACAAATGAAAAACACTCTTAACAACCTTGATGATAAAAATAGTGGGAGTTTCCTTAGGAAAGACGTATGTAGGACAGCAGAAACCACCACATGTTAACTAAGATCCTGCCTGGAGGGAGTGAAGATGGGGTTGAAGAGATGGGGCAGGAATGGGACAAACAAGAAAAAGAGTTTCAGAAAGAAGTGTCAGCTTTGTCTGAGGCACGAAAGACAAATCGAGTCTAGTAAAGCTATAGGCACAAGAAAATGAGGCATAAGACAAGGTGGCTCCCAGTTTCTCAGGCAAATAGGAGATAAGGTGTCCTGTGTTGAGGTAAAGGGTAGTCCCAGAACAGAAAGGCAAGTAGGGAGGTATGGACAGCAGACTGTGCCCTGCTCTGAGTAACTCTATCATATAAAGAACAGCAGTTTTCAGGCTGGGCCTAAACCTGAGTGACTCCATTTTATAAAGCACTCATTTGCCATAAGTTACTCTACTTTGAGTTTGCGTGCTGAGGTGGAATGACTCTGTACTTTGTACAAGTAAACAACCACCACCTGCCTGGCACAACCATAAGGCACAAACTGTTAAATAAATTCATCAGGCTCCTAAGAATGATCAACTGTGAACTTATTAAATTAACTGGAAGTACATGGATGCCTGGGAGCATCAAACACATACTGGAAAAACCAGGCCCATGAGTTTGTCAAACACACTGACATGGAATGAAGCAATCCCCTCACTCAAGGTCCATGAAAGAAGGGGCACTCCAAAACTGGACCTGGTAGCATCCTGACCCCTCTGCCTGGTCACTTCTTGCCATGATCCTTGCCCAAGAATATTGCCACAGCAAGGAACCTCCAAATCTCTGTCCTTAGGCTTCAACAGAGTGTTGTTTCTCCTGCCCACGATGATCACACAAGTCCCACCCCAAGCTGACATCTCAAGCTGACACTATAAGTTCACACACTGTGAAACTGCCTCCATATGGACCTTGGCTTAGAATAAGTTCCTGTGCTTAGACAGGTCTGCACCCTGAACAATTCTTCTGGCTGGTTCATAATCTTATCTAACCATCTATAGCTACTGCATTCTTATCTGTTCTCTGTCTTTGCACTTAGTTCAGCCTCCTGAACCCCTGTGGCTTCCTTGACCCTTTCTTAGCCTTTCTGTGACATACATATTTGTTCAGAGTGTGATGCTTGATTTAGTGTTAGAGATTTTTGAAATTAAGATTGGAATAAAAGAACTTGCAATTGCTTACACATATAGGTGAATTGCCACTGATGAAATAACAATAAATTCACAGGTGCAGCCTGTGAATTTATTGTTATTCATTAAATTCTGACATTGTGGAAAGACACAAACATGTTTGGCCTACCTTAATGGCACAGCTAGCTCTCAACAGCAGGGCAAATTACAAATCAGCCAAGGCACTCTTCTTTTAGTTGGTGAATAAAGGTCCAGAAGGCCACACAGAGATGTGGCACTGAGGGAGTGGAAAGAGCAGTGTGCTAGTTATGCACTTTCAATTTGCTCTATACAGGAACAGGCTGGGGTGGCCAACAGAGTTGGGGGCTGGGCAGAGGTAAACAGGGGAATCTGGGGTCTATATGAGGCTGTGGAGCAAGGGAGGCAGCTGAAAGAGCTAAACAGGAGGCTGTGCTCAGAAATGTGATTTCAGAGTCTGAAATCTTAAAGATGGAGCTGTCATGTGTGACGCCAAGACCTTCGATAAGATGGGGACAGGTTTTCAGAGGCAGGATGATGTCTATGAACTTGACCTCAACAGTTTGTTGCCTTCTCTTCTCTTCTCTCAGTGTAAACAAGGTCTGTTTAGTAAACTGATATTATCTTCTATTCATACTCAGGGTAGATGCTTCTGAGATCAAGCCGCTTGGTTTGAGCAAATATATTTGAGGTGTCATTTTTTAATGTTTTGTTTAGCCTCTTTTACTAAAACAAATTTGTACATCACTACAACATTATTCAAATTCAATGCTTTTCATCTAAAAAAGTCAAATAATAGATGGAGACCTTGGCTCTATTTCAACAATAAAATCTATGTCTATGTTCCATTTACATAGTGATTATATTGATGTCCTGTGAAGTACACTAGGGTCATTAAAATAAATACATGTTGATCCTAAGTAACAAGGGGATTGAGCTTAGAACTGAGTTATAGATTTAAAATTCTGCACAAATTGCTCATGTTTACATGTACTATACCCTCTGAAACAGGTAATTTATCCATTTGACTGCAAGGGCCTTCCATTTTTCTTCATGTACAGTTGAGTAATTACCTCAACCAGAACAAAGTGTTTGGAAATGGATTAAATTTCTAGAGAAAATAATGTTCAATCTAGTAAATAATTTTAAGCAAGGGAAGAGAATGAATGTTTGTAATTAAAATGTTGGTTTATGTTTGCTTACATTTTTTCATAACTCAATGTCAGAAATCTAAATTATTTTCAATTAAATTATACTTTCTTCCCATAGAGCTCTTGGTACAGAAGAGAAGAAGCAAACCAAGAAACCCATTTACATCCTGGCTTCTGCTCTCAAAAATGTTGCATCCATGAGAACTAAACATAAAGGGAATTAAAATTATCAGACACAGGCCTATTCACTAAACATAAAGTAAATTAAAATTATCAGACACAGGCCTATTCACTTTGGCACATATGTTCCTAAATATTTCACATCTATCAATTCATTCTCTGCCTTTCTTCCACTTTTCTGCCTTGGAATTCCTGCTCCTAAAGTGTGAAGTCAGAAATTACTGTCCATTGCAAAGATCATACGCAAGCCCCCATCAATCTCCACTGGTATTGATAAGTAGCTGTTTTTGTTTCCAATTATATGGATAGTTATTATAAATATATTTTAATATTGTTTATATACATAAAGTTATAGGCCTGGTATAATACAATTAAAAGTTTAATTCAAAAGACAAGATAGAAATGTTCAGTAGCTATATGTAAAAATACTGAATATCACCAATAATCAGGGAAAGAAAACCAATAGCACAATGAGATATCAAATCACCCAGGTGAGAATTGCTATTATCAAAAAGAATAAAGATAACAAGTGCCAGCAAGGATGTGGGAAAAAGGGAATCTCTGCACACAACTGATGGGAATGTAAATTATCACAGCCACTATGGAAAACTGTATGGGGTCACTCAGAAAAATCAAAACCAGAACTACATATAACCCAGCAGTCCCACTACTAGTATATATATCCAAAGGGCATAGGATCAGCATGTGAAAGAGACATCTGCAGCCCCATGTTCATTGCTACGCTATTCACAATAGCCAAGAGTTGGCAACAAGTATCCATCGAGTGATGAATGGATTAAGAGAGTGCAGAACATATGCATAGTGGAATACCATTTAGCCATAAAAATGAAACCCTGTAATTCAGGACAACATAGTGGAACTGGGGATCCATCATGTTAAATGAAAAAAGCTAGTCATCGAATGATAGGTACCACATTATCTCACTCACATGGAATGTAAAAATGTTGATCTCACAGAAGTTGAGAGTAGAATGGTGTTTACCAGGGGATGGGGAGGGTACAGAGGGAGAAGGATGGGGAGAGGTTGATCAAGTCAGCATTAGGCAGGGGTCAAGAAGTTCTGGTGTGGTGTTGCGCAGCAGAGTGACTATAGATAACAATGTACTATATATTATATAAATCCAGAAGAAAGGACTCTGAAAGTTTTCACAATAAAGAAATAATTTTTGAGGAGTTAGATGTTTAGCCTTAGTTAAACATTACACATGTATTAAAACATGACACAGTACCCCATTAATAAGTATAATTTGTATGTGTTGATTAAAAAATAAATTCATCTTTTAAAGAAAGTCTAATTGCCCGTTAATAATTTAACTCTGCAATTCATATTTTAGGGACTTCTGCTTCTGGATAGGATGTTAAATCGACCAATTACAAGTATTAGAACTCCAAAATGTCTTTGAAACTAATCAAAAAACTGTAAAACCATATTTTATAACAATTATGAATGTCAAGAAGTCTGAATGATCTGACTCGTGGGGAAGGAGAGTGCTTTCCCATGTGAGCAGAGAGATGGGCTGCGACCTCCGCCTCAGGGGCACTTGCTACATTTGTGCCTGAGGAGCCGGGAATCAGCTCCTGCTGAGTTGTCACAGACAGCTCTGTGGCTGGTGAGCCATGACACTCTGGTTGTGGAGGAAGCCCAGACGCTGAGTTGCTGTGGACAAGATGGAGGAGGGCAGGGGTGCAGAAGCCCAGGGGAAGGTCAGGTACCCCGAGAAACCTCGGCCCTCTCCTGGTCCTGGGAACACCAGCTGGAGGGCCTGGGATGCACAACAGAAATGTTATCTCTCAGGCATCTGAAACCAAAGAAGTACATAAACTAAACCTGTACCTGCCCCAGATCAGCCCGGTTCTTAACTGGATCAAACTGCATTAGTTCTCAGGTCTGTCCTAACAAATTACTGCAAACCTGAGGGTTAAATAAGAGAAATGTATTCTTTCACAGTTTCAGGGTCCAAATGTTTGAAAGCAAGAGTATGGCAAGACTGTATGCTCTTGAAAAATTCTAGAAAAAAAATAGTTTCTTGTCTTTTCCAGCATCCTGTGGCAGGAGGTATTCCTTGGCTTGGAGCCACGTCACTCAGTCTCTGCCTCCATTCTCCCTGTGGCCTTCTCCCGGTGTCATGTCTTTTCTTATCACTGGATTTAGAGTGCAGGTGTGTAATCCAGGATAATCTCATCTCAGGATCCTTAACTAAATATACCTTCCCAAACACGGGATCTGGGGGTTAAGAGATGGACTCATTATAGTCCTGAGAACAAGCTGCCTAACATAAGGAAAGTCATGATCCTTTCTGGGAGGAAACAGTATCCACTTCAGTCTCTATGGTTCTTTCATACACAATATCCAGCACACACGAAAAAATATGAGACGTGCAAAGAAAGGAGATAATGAGATCTGTAACCAAGAGAAAGCATGGCTGATAGAGGCAAAACAAATGACTCGGATGTGGGAGTTAGCAGGAAAGGCTGCTCATTATTCTACACGTGCTTAAAAATGGGGTGTGTGTGTGGATAAATTGTATGAAAAGACAGAGAAATTTAACAGAAAAATGGACTACTTATAAAAGAAACGAATGGATATTCCAGAATTAGAAATTCCACATCTGACAATGACAATTAATTGAAGGGATTCTTAACAGCAGACTGGAAACAGCAGAAGAAAGACCTGGTGACGTAAAGAACAGGAAGGACAAAGGAAAAAAATTATCTGAATGAAAGCACAAAAACTGGATAAAAAATAGAACAGGTTTCACAAGACCTGTTTTAAAGAGAGCTCAGGACATACGCGTAGTGGAATACCATTTAGCCATAAAAATTAAACCCTGTCATTCAGGACAACATAGAAGATCATCATGTTAAAAGAATTAAGGTAGTCATAGATGGACAAGTAAGTACCACATGATCTCACTCATATGTAGAATGTAAAAATCACGGTCTCATAGGATTCACAGAAATTGAGAGTAAAAAGGTGGTTACCAGAGGCTGAGGAGGGGAGAGCAGGGGAGAAAGCAGGGAAGGATGAGGAGTATTAGAACTCAAAAATGTCTTAGAAACTAATTAAAAATCTGTAAAACCATATTTTAGAACAATTATAAATGTGTAACCATTATCTCATAAGCAAAAGAGACAGAAAATGAGCAGAATCAATGTTTGAAGTAGTAAAAGCCAGCAATTTCAAAATTCACAATGAACATCAACTCACATATTTAAGAACCCAAATCAATTCCAAATATGAAGAATGAGAGAGAGGGGATGGTGGGAAGAGAGAGGTCCACATAGCACATTCAAGGTGGACTGCTAAAATTAAGGACACAGGGATTGCAAGACTGAATGAAAAGCAAGACTCAACTACATCTGGTTTATAAATGCTTAAACAGGTTGAAAATAAAAGTGTTGTGCCATGGTTGCTAGCTGTGATGAGACATTTAGAATTTATTGGTAGACTTCTAAACAATCATTCACTTATTTATTCAACCAATATTAGTTATATATTTATGTTTGGGGCTATTTTAGACACTAGGAAAATATAAATGAACAAAACAGGGGGAAGATTTTTTGAAGCTTAAATTCCAATAAGGATAATTAGATATTATCAAATAAGTGGATTTTTTAGCATAATAAAACGTAACAAAAAGCTGGAAAAATTAGTACTGGGGTATAGCTCAGTGGTAAAACACTTGTCTAAAATGTGTGAGGCCCTGAGTTCAATCCCCAACACCAGAGAGGGAAAGTTTGGAAAAACAGTAGAGCAGAATTAGGGAGAGTAGGAGTGTAGGAATAGAATGTTGTTGAAGTTTAAAATAAAGTGGGAACAGTAGCCTTAAAGGTGGTAACAGAATTAGACATATGGATCTCTGGGGAAGAATACCATAGGCAAAGAGAACACAAACAGCCAGTGCAAAGATCCTGAGGCACAGAGCAAGCACTAGAGAGAGTAGTAAGAGCTACAGTCTGAGAGATGACACTGGTAGGCTGTGTCTATGGACTTCAATTTTACTCTTGGGAGAAACAGAGAGGCACTAGAGGGTTTTGTGCAGAAAAGTAGCATTTGTTCTTTACAAGAATCAATCTGGCTGCTGCATAAGACTCCTGAGAGCCATGAGTGGTGGTTGGAAGCTGGAAAACCAACAAGGGAGTCCTATAATGACAGACGATGGTGGCCAGGACCAAAGTGGAATGAAGGGAAATGGGGAGCAAGTAGCCTGCTTCTGAACACATTCCAAGGTCTATGTCCACAGGCTGCTGAAGAATGTGAGTATTCATTGTTACGGAAAGAGAAGCGTCAGAGATGACACCACACCTTTGCCTTGAGCAATGGGTAGAATGGAATGGCCAATGCCTGACACAGAGAAAACAATTTAGAGACAAGATGAGGCGCTCAAGTTTGGACAACTCAGCTTTGAGATTTCCATTAGACATCAAATAGGCATGTCAAGTAGGGAGACTGACAAGGCGTTTGCAGTTCATCAGCAGTCCACAGGTGACATTTAAAGACCTGCCATTTGATGCAATCACAAAGGGAGTGAATATAGCTGAAGGAAAAAGAGAATCATTGACAAGCCCTGTGGTTGGGGAGATGAGGTGAAATCAATAAAAATCAATAAATGGAGTCTGAGAGGAGCTTTCAGTGAAGGAGCAGAAAAACTAAGAGCATGTTGTGCCCTGAAAGCCACATGAAGAATGTGTTAGCAGAAGTAGTGACAAGTCTTTCAAAGAGATTTCTTTTAGATAGAAGCAGAAAAATGAATGGAAAGGTGAAGTGAGGAAATGGTTTTACAGATGTCAGAAATAACACCATATTTGTTGGTTGATGGAAATTACCCTGGAAAGAGAAATCAGATGATAGAGGAAAGAGGGGTAAGTTGTGAGACAGGGTTGAATTGGCAGGAGAGGATGGGCGTGGACACAAAGGATAGGAACGTGGAGGGTTCCTCTGTAAAAGCACAAGATGGGTAGGTCCTGTGGGTCAGGAGCAGGCAGGTGGGTTCTGAGCATGTGGGAGTTCTGTGGATTGTTGCAGCTTTCTAGGTAGGAAAGCAGGTAATAGGTATCATCAGCTGAGAGCAAGGATGGGGACATGGGGAAGCCAGGGATTAGGGAAACATATGACACCCCCCCACACCCGCCAGAAGCAGCAAACATGGGTGACACCTGCAACTCTGGTTATACAGGGGACCCATCCAAACCGTGCTCTGTCCACATTTCACTACAGCAAGTAGATATCAAGTGGGAAAGAGCTAGATACTACCAGGGCTCTTGTTCTAATAACAAAAGCAAGATGAATGCAAGGGGAAGGAAGCTGAGGTATATGCAGTCATCTGATTTTACCACATGGAATTCATGCTGTATAAAGAGAATAAAATAAAACAAGAAGGTGAGGGAAACATAGTGAAACGCTGTGGGATCAATGGGTTAGAACCCTGGGGGAGCTGAAAGCTGATGGAGTCAAGGGTATTCAAAGGGAATGGTCTAGAAAGAAGACGGTGGTAGTTAGAGAGTAGGATAAAATAAATTACAAGTATAAAAGTGTTAATTATTTGTTCATGGCATGGCCTAAAGTATGGCAATAGGAGCCAGTAACTGAGATAGGATAGAGGGCACAGAGAATCTCAAAGGACCAAGAAGACAAGGTGTTGGGAAGATAATTTATGTGCACAGTGAAACCATCAGGAAGGGAAACCAGAGTAGCTGGTGAGATCAACTACAGCACCAGCTAAAACAGTCAAGGAAAAGTGGGTGTTGGCTGGTGCCTGCGAATATGAGGTGCTGTGGCAAATAGTCTGCAGATGTGAGATTCAAACCTGCATCACTTTAGGTAGGGCACAGGAAGGGGTCTGAAAATAACCATGAATATCAAAAAGTACAGTTCTCTCCGCTAAAGACCCCCTGGACCCCATTTGCCAGGACAGCAGAAAAGTAATGTCTGAGGAGAGAGCCAGGGTTTTTTTTTTGTTTGTTTTTTTTTTCTGTAGCAGAAAGTGAAGAGAGTGATCAGAGAAGACATTCCAGAGGGCAGAATTCTGGGATGAGGGGCAGGGCGAGTTGAGAGGGCCCTGAGAGTCTGGAGTTCTTGACGAAATTGATGGGAAACCAGATGTGAAGATGAGATGTGAGATGTGACGACTGGTGGACCAAGGAGAGGAACTGAGCCCCCTCGTTGCTCACAGTCTGGGCATATGGACCACTCCCTCAAACATGTTGGACACTCTCTTCTTGGTATAAACTCAGTGTACTGCTGGCTCCCAACTCTTGCCATCTGGCCCAAACCACACCAGGGAATAAAGGACAAATGACTCTTCCAGGATTTGCTTACAGTGAATGGGACTCCACTGGAGCTCACAGTCTACACTGTGCTCTTTTGGGGAACTAAGGAAAGAAGAAGTACATGCCAGCACATCCTCAGTCGAGCTCTCCATAATTATGTTAAGGAAAGGAGAAAAACAACTGGGCCTATTTAGATCCTGCCCATTGGTGTGGGGCGGGGAGCTTTAGGCACCAGTGAGTGCTAAGTTCTTAACGCACAATGCTCAGCTTTGTGCCTTATGCAAACTCTTTAGCACACCTACCACACTGCCACTGAATTAGCAGATATCCCATAATTCAAGTGAGGAAAGTGACTCAGAGAGGGAATCTGAATGAGCCCACTCTCCTGCAGGAGTGGCAGTGTCACAGCCGCCTACCCTCCTCTGAAAAATGACCCAATGCCATCTGGGGAAGGAATGCCACAAGGAGCACATGTAGGCCGCTAAATGCCACCATTATAGTCGTCTTTGCCATTTCTTTTAAAAACATTTTTCAGTGAAGTATCAACTAAGGCATTACAGTTATTACCAATTAAAAGAAATCAAGTGGGAAGTGGCCCACTTAATTAATTATAGTCCAAGAGCTGTGCAGCCGAAACTGTGGCACACTCCACAATCAGCCCAGCACAGATAGCCACAGCATCGGGCAAAAGGCTCCTTCTCACCCCCCAAGTGCTGCAGTCCTTAACTCTGAAATGTAAGTCACTCTCAGAAAGGCTCCGGCACTCCCTCTTCACAAGGACACCACAAGAAATCAGTGATAAAGACACAGGTGACTTGGGGGCCACATGGAATGCCTGTTGGATCGCCATCACTCAGAGCCCTTCCTGGGGTCTGAGGGAGAGAAGAGCAGTCAGCACAGAGCAGAGTGAGTTCTACTCCCAAGGAGCAGCTCCTCATGGGATGGGGCAGGAGGGACACTTTAGTCCACTCGAAACACCACCACTTGGTTGTTAAATGAAATCCAAGCTCTTCCACTTGCTAGCCCACTGACACTGACCTTCCACAGCCTTGACTGTAGAATGGAAGTAACGAGGCCAAATCTGCCCAAGCACAAGACTGCTATTAGTAGTAATATGCAAAGCGCCTGACCCAGAGTGGGCACTCAGGCAGTAATGATCATAGATGATGATATTATCACACAAGATGCAAAAAGAATCTTCCTAAATGACACTGAGCTGGTGAAAATTTGGTTCATCAAGAGACCATGATCTACACTGATAGCTGCTGAACAAACAGTGTCTGTTCTGGCTCTGAGAGTGAAAATCCAAGCAAGCTGTGCTTAAAGCGGGGATACTGCAGTCTCCCAGGGACAGTGGATGGTCCAAGAAAGGAAGGCAGTTTCTTAGCCTGCCTCAGGACCCTGATTACCTGGAAGCCTCTGGCACCCTGTGCCCCCTGTACTCTGCAGATGGATGGTCTGATTTCTCACCCTCTACTAAATACGGAATTACTTACTGGTGTAATCCTTGGGTACTGCTGAAAGCTAGCTGATATGCCAGGGTGTTCTCTTTGAGTTAGAGCTCTGTGGCTGACATGAGCTGCAGTACATTGATTGACACAAACTCCCTCTGGGGCACATAGACTGGGATGAGTCAGTCTTTACAGACTACCTGAAGAATGTTAGCACAAATGTGTGCCAAGAGCAAACTGAGGGAAAGCCTCACCACAAGTTTTACAATTGAACAATGGCAAAAATTTATTTTTATTATAAGGATAAAATATTTTATTGCTGAGGGGAAAATGTTTTTAAGATTCCATGCTATCACTGACCCTGCTCAGTTTAATTTATGCAGGTGCCTGTTGCTTATTTGGTTGGCCTTATTAGTTTTTCCAAAGAGCCTGAGCTTACTGTACAAGAGTGTGAAAATAGAATTTTCCAGAACTGTTTTTAAGCCCACCTAGAGCAGACAAGGTCATACTTTGTGGCCACCAGGGTCAGCAGATGAGGAGCCGAGTTGGCAGAGTTCCATTCCCCAGTGGATTGCTCCTCTGGGTCTTCTTGAACAGCCCCTGGTGCAGCCAGGCCCACTCCATCCTTCCCAGCCTCACTTGACCTGCATTCTGCTCTCATATCCCTCCCACACTCCCACTAACCAGTCACTGACCCCACGGGCAGGCAGAGGACAGCATCGCCTACAGTGTCACTACCTTCCCTTCAAGTACCAGAAACAACCAACTCATGCCTACCTGGAGTTCCTCTTAAACAGACTGCTAGGAACATTAATTGGCTCTGAATACACATAATTCTTGTTTGGGTGTTTGTTCAAATTCTGAACTAAATAGATATTTATTAGAAATATCACATCACTTTTAAAACCTATTTTTTCCTATGGAGCTATCTATCCAAAAGAAAATGTACAAAGCCTTTCAAATGTAAGACCCCAATCCCCTTCTCAGGATGAAAAATGCTCAAAGAGGAGATGAGAGACTTCAATGCAAAACCTGAATTCTCGGAGCATCATACCGAGTGATAAGCCCAAGGGTCTCTCAATAGGGATGGAGAAATGGCCCTGACTTTGGACCTTTATCCTGAAGATCTGGTGTCTGGTGAGGACAATTGCTACCTATGGGGTGAGAGTACTATAGGACCACAGTTTATGTGAGCTGGCTTCCTTTGGGGATCAGACCTCTACAACTATAGGCAGCCACAACTCACCCCATTCTAAATGGGGAATAGTGGGTTAATCAGAGTATTCCAGATTCTGTCACCAGGATGGGTCTAGGAATTGGCTCTTAACCCCATCAGAGTCTTCCCCGTGATCTCTTCACTAGAACACCAGAAAAATTATTATCATCAGGATCTCTGACCTGGGATGCCATGAGCATGAAACCGCTGGCAGCCTTTCCACATCTAAACGAAGAAAGTCTGCCTTCAAGAGGAAAGATCGGCATCCACAGTGGAAAGGAGAGCTGGGAGACAGGCAGAGAGAGGAGAGAGGCCTGGAGAGGGATACAGGTGCAGAGAAAGAAAGATCTGGAGGGAAAGGGAACAAGCAGCAGGAAAACACTGTGACACTGTTGAGACCCTGGATCTGGCTATGCCAGCAACTCCCCCACCCCCTGGCATTTAACTGGTGCTGGGTCAGCCCTGGATTTCTCTCACACGCAACTGAAGTACCAGGACAAATACTCCCTAAGAAATTCCTCGGAGATCAGAGCATGCAGAGGCAAGGCCATCGGGGTACTAGGGAACTCAGAGGTTAAAGCAGGAAACCAGGCCTAACAGACATGGACAGTTACCACTCATGCTTTCCCACCCTCAACTGAGTAAAGCCTCTTGCTTGATCCCAAGTGGCCACCATATCTTTACTGGCACTGGCTCAAGGTGGCCCTTGCCTGTGCAGCTGCAGACTGTCCATGGCTCTACTGGGCTTCTCATCCTGGTGACTCAGACCTCCACTCAGTAAAGGTTATTACCAGACCCAGACTTCAACAAATATAAATCAATCTGCTATCACTGTGGCCCTGCGAAACACTTGAGGGAGGTAACAAAGCCTTGCCACTGGCAAACAGCAGACAGAAGCATCTCCACCCAGCACAGGCCAGAGGGTCCAGGACTGGGGTGTCTCGTCTTCTCTCCCCTTCTCTGCTCCTTACTTCCAGTGCCTCTTAACTCAGCCTGTTTCTTTGATCCCCTTTCTCTTTCATGAAGTCATTGTGATCTTGAAAGCTAATCTGAATATTGCTTTCATCTTTTTCCGTCTCTCTTTGTAGGTATTTTATTGCTGATGAAAAAAAAAATCACACAATCTATAGTCACCTTCTGACTGAAGTCATGAAGAACATGATTTGAGCACAACATAATCCCCCCACCCAAGCTCACCTCAGGGCTGCACCCACTCATGCACCACAAAAATAAAACAGTTATTTTAGGTCAACTTGTCTGTTTTACTTCCTCACATGCTAATCTGATTTATTCCTGTTTATAATAAGATTTTTTATATTTATCAGAAAATAAATGCAGAAATTCTGTAGTACTCTCAAAGTACTTCATTCATTCTAATCTTTTGTGAGATTTCATATGTAATGGAGTTATTTTCTTTACCTCTGCAGCTTGTGGTATGCTCTGACCACTGGCTGTATAATAAACACAACTTGTTAGTGTTTCTCTTTCTTAATATTCCTTGGTCTTTTTCCCTTTCAGTCCACTTTTCTTAATCAAGTAAAATCAATCTCTAAAAGAACTTAAATTCTACAAATCAGAATTAAAAATAAATGACCATGAGCTGTAGGAAATACTAAAGGAAGGCCTCTCAACCTTTTTTAAGTGAACAGCATACTTGCTGACTAACTGAGGGGGAACCACAGATTGGTCACCTGAAGTACTGCCCTGTGGTGAGGCACTGCTAAGTGCAGACAGCTTGTTTTACTCTGATGAGGCAGCATCTATTTGTTATGATGTTCATAATCCTAAAAGAATATTTTAGGGTGCAAATAGAAAGGTCAATGTAAATATTTAGATAATCTTCGAGCTTTACAATTAATCATTATTGAAATATTGATTTTGACTAGGGTTTAGCTGCTATCTCCCAATAATCTGAATTTTATTTTTGATTTCCAAAAGGGGAAAATTCTTTTCAGCCTTTTAAGCTTATAGTATTCACTAGTAATATTAAAGAGACAGCAGATAACTGACCTGGGGACATAACTAACAGAAAAGACAAAGGATCAACTATGGATGACCCCAAACCCAACACAGCATCAGACCTTGGGGATAGCTAATGGCCCTTTCATGCCTGACAAGGGGCTTCTAAGATGGATGTACACTAGCCTCCAACATGACAGCCACTGTCCACACTGTGGCTATTTCAATTTTAATTAAATTTAACAGAAATGACAATTTCAGTTCTTCATCCCTGAGCCACATTTCATGTGCTCAAGAGCTACATGTGATGGGTAGATAGCACAGTGGAGAGAACATCTGCATCTCTGCAGAGAGTTGCATGGTCAACACTACCCCCAGATGACTGGATTACTGTACAGAGACCACTGATACAATATATGAGAAGAATTTATGACCTAGACCAGTGTGTCAAATAACCTTGCAAAGTGGCCCTACCCCATTTTGCCATGAGATAGGAAGAACAGCAGAATCAGGGGATATTTCAGCCACCCACAGGCCTGGAGCCCTAAGCTTAATGGTGGGTCCTGAAGATCAAGCAGGGGCACTTGGGATCACAGGAGATCTCTTTGACCTTATCCTTGAATAAATGTGGTTTTACAGGAGCAATTAAAATGAAAACATTAAAATGAGCTTTGACAGAAGAGAATCCCTGTTTTAGCAAACTAACTTAGAGTGATAACAGATGAATTACAATTTAATGACCAGAGCAAGACATGAACCTCTGGCTCTCAATGCACACTTGGAACCCCAGGAGCAAGTAAACAGCTTCAGCAGTGTCCTAGAGGGGGATGTCCAGTGGAATGGATAGGAATCCCTACAGAGGGATGGACAACGCTGAAGCTAAAATAAATTGCCAGCAGAAGCAACCACGGGAAGCTCAAGGACAATGAGGAGCACTAGACAGGGCTAGAGAGCACATTCATAGAGCCAATGCTGCAAGCTTCCTGAAGGTAGCAGCAAGCATGGTGGCATAAAATTATTTTAACATTCAGGCATGTTAGATGCAATAAGAAATATTCAACATGGATCACAGTGAAGGAGCACATGTAACAATATTTGTATAGAGTATATCAATTTAGGACTTGGGGTGTTTAATACATATTAAATATACCATGTGCAGCTAGGGTTGTAGCTCAGTGGTAGAGTGCTTGCCTAGCACAGTGAGACACTGGGTTTGATCCTCAGCACCCTATAAAAATAAATAAATAAATAAATAAATAAATAAATAAATAAAGATATTGTGTCCATCTACAACTCAAAATATGTTTGTAAATACACCATGCTTAGATGCTGATGGAGATGCTGCTGCCAGTACCAGCTGTCAGAAAAACTCTCTTAGTTGGCTAGAAAGCAAGATAAATTAACTTGGTCTCAGGATGGCTCAAACCAAGGGAAGTGGGCCACACTGAAAAAGCAATCTGGACCCGTCATGCTGCTGGCAGTTTTTGACATTAGAGTTACATTATTTTAAGATGAGATTATTATTACTGGGAAATCACTAGCAACCATTACTGTTCAGAATTTCAACCATTTATTATCCATTATGTATCCATTATTACTCTACAGTCCCACTGTTTGTCATATGTTATTAGTATAATGGTCTCATAATGGGCTCTGATTCCTTGACACTATTAAAGCTCTACCATGATTCACTATGTCAATATTTCAGGGAAGAAAGAAAGCATTATATACAAGGAAATAATACCCAATTTGCATTATTCAAATATTACATAATTCTCAGCCACGCTTATAATAAGCATGCTGTTTATTAAAGGTATATTAGAAGCACAGAAGCACCAATTAACTCAGCTTCCTATATGGTTTATAAATAGCTACCCTCTTGTGAGGGAATATGTTGAAGGCATCTAGTTAATGCCAAGAGCTAATGCACATTTGTTTTACATAAAGATGAGTAATAAAAAATCCTTAATAAATAGTAACTCACTGCCAGTAACCAATCTCTCAGTACACTTTTATTTTCAACTCACATTCATTCCTCCCTTCATTCATTTTGCAAATGTGCTTGAGCACCTGTGAAATACCAGGTCCTGTTCTGTAGATATTGGAGACCAAAACTACTTGGGGAATCCAGAGAGACAAAGTGACCCTGCCACTAACTCACATTCTAGTGATAAAACAGACTTTAAAGAGCTGAAGAAAATATATATATAATCTAATGTCAGATAACCCTAAGTACAATAACAAAAATCAAATTAGTAAGATAGTGAATTGTTTTAGATAGGAGCACAGAAAGTTCTCCCATTGCAATAACAAGAAACTCAGACATAAATGGAAAGGCCAATGTGGCCATGGGAATATCGTTAATTTAAATTTCTTCTACTTACCAGTGAAATGGAGCAAGAAAATGAGAGAATGAAAAAGCTGTGAGGAGAAAGACTATGTGAACTGGTCTTGGTGGAAAAGAAGAAAGTGAACTGAAGAGGAAAATGGAGCAGAATGACAAGAATGGACTTAAGGTTCCCTTGGACATTAGTGAAGATAAATTTGAAGAATTTAATCATGATTTGCTTTTCTAAAGGACTGAACTTGGGCTCACTCATAAATCTGTAACCATAAGACTACATGAAAATGGGCAAATATAACAGTCACAATGAAGAGAAGAATTAGAGAGGCACTCAGAGCAGAATGAAGAGACACCCCCTCAGAAAGAGGAAGACACAGCCAGTTTTGCAGCACTGTGCTGCACAGGACAATGGTATCTGCTTTGCTGAAGATTTTTTATCCACACCTCTCAAGCACCTTTTGAAGGACCCCACAAGTATCTCCCATAACTTTTATTTACAAAGATGGTACATGTTTTAGACTTCACTGTCTGTTTCCAAATCTTCTTCCATATAAAATGGAGCCAACTTCCTTGTATTAGTGAACACATATCAACTGACCTCACTGAGTAAGACTTTGCAAAAAGAACATAAAAAAGAAATACTTCTAAGGAAGAGAGAAGGGTAACTGCATGGAAATGGAAGGAGACCCTCATTGTTATACAAAATTACATACAAGAGGAAGTGAGGGGAAAGGGAAAAAATGAATTACAGTAGATGGGGTAGAGAGAGAAGATGGGAGGGGAGGGGAGGGGAGGGGAGGGGGGATAGTAGAGGATAGGAAAGGCAGCAGAATACATCATACACTAGTATGGCAATATGTAAAACAGTGGATATGTAACCAATGTGATTCTGCAATCTGTATACGGGGCAAAAATGGGAGCTCATAACCCACTTGAATCAAATGTGTAAAATATGATATGTCAAGAACTATGTAATGTTTTGAACAACCAATAATAAAAAAAAAGAAATACTTCTATTACCTGGTTTCTATCATACATGTCCCCCACCCTACCCCTATGTCACATTTCAGTGATCTGAAATCAAGATGTAACTTACAACTTTGCCAACTGCCAACTATAGAAGTCAGCTATGAAACAATCATCACTGCCAACATGGGTGTTCAATATAGCCAATTCTTGAAGAAGGGATCCTGACATCTTCAAAAGCAGAAGAGAAACTGTGACCCATTCACGCAGTTGAGAATGACTCAAGTATCACCATCAACTTAAAAGAGAAATTGTTAAAAACCAAGTCAAGAGTCTTGATATTTTTCTGTTTTTCTCTCAATTTTATGATTGTTTCTAAATGTGATAAAGTATGGAATAAGACAGGCTGAAGAAGGAAATCAAGACCAAATTATGCATGGTCTCACAGAGCACATTAAAAAGCCATTCCTTGTTTACAAAAAGCAATGAGAAGAAACCCAAGGGCATAGGCAAGGAAGTCATGTGACTCCCCCACATTTAAGATTACTTTGGTATCTTTGTGAAGGGGTCTTGAATGGATCCCTCCAGAAGGAATTGTGGTTGTACACATGAAAGACACTGTTGGCTTTCAGTAGGGTTGCAGGCATGGAGAGGGACAGAGTATAAAGGTAGGAGTGTATTATCTAAAGTTAGAAGCAGTACAGTGTGGTGGCTGAGTCTGTTTGGTGGTTCTGCGATGCACAGATGTTAAGAATGAATCCCAGGTTTCTGGTTTGGGCAACTTGGCTAGTAAGCCTGCCATTTACTAAATTGAGAATGCCTAGGGTTTGGGTATGTGCAAAGAGGATTTCAGTCCAGGACATTTTAACATAAGACATACAAAAGATGCCAAGCTACAGTAACCTACTATATGACCGTGGACTCTGAGAGAGGTCATGGAACAAAATACAGACTTGACAGTTATTTGCAAATATAAAGTATTGAAAACCAAGGGAAAGAATGGATGGCTTCACTTAGGGAGAGACAATCAAGCAAAATTCTCAGCTCAGGCACACATTAAAATTACCCAGGGGAGTTTTACAAAGTGCTTATGCTTGTTGGACTATGTAACTATGCAATTAGGCTTGAGATTTACCAGGATAGAGAGAAACCATAAAGATCAAGATCAAGGTGTTGGGCACTGCCAGTGTGTAGAAGTAGAAGACAAGACTAAAAGGGAGCAAAGAGGTAACAGAAAACAGGTAAACACGATTGCATAGAACCTACAGTCACAAGTACCACTACTGAAAAAAGGGACAGGCAGGGAAACACTGATGGAGGTGGACAGCTGACTCCTCCCCTTATCATTATATCAGAAAACCAAAGACTGCACCAATCAAGCTTTGCAGTCCTCTGACATAAACCTTCACACTGGAAACAAAATTAGGAGCATTCATTTCAAGTTTATCAGTGAACTTCACTTTCTTAAATAGCCTTGTAGGTAGGAGGGCTCCCCAGAGAACCACCAAGATCCTGGTGTCCACTGAATCCACAGCCCAAAGTAGCCTCTCATACCTGATTCAATGTGGAGAGCAGTGAATACCTATTACCCTTTCTTAGTACACGTGGAGAAGGGTATTAAAAACCAGGGCAGCCAGATGTAATGGTGCATGCCTGTAATCCCACTGGCTCTGGAAGCTGACGCAGGAAGATCACAAGTTCAAAGCCAGCCTCAGCAACTTAGAGAGACTCTAAACAATTTAGTGAGACCCTGTCTCTCTCTCTCTCTCTCTCTCTCTCTCTCTCTCTATATATATATATATATATATATATATATATATATATATATATATATATAAAGCTAGGGATGTGGCTCAGTGGTTAAGCAACCCTGGGTTCAATCCCTGGTATCAAAAAGAAAAACAAACCAGAGCAGACATCAGCGAGGCTACCTGTCTAGCAGCAAACGGGTACACCCACCTTCAGTATCCAGACAGACTGGGTGAGGTCTGGTCAAAATGCAGATGTGGATTCAGAAGATCAGGGATGAGCCATTTCTATTTTGTTTTCTTTGTTCTTTTTAGATATATGTGACAGAAGAGCCTATTCTGACATATAATAAATACATGGAATATAATGTATTCTAATTTGCATCCCAGTCTTCTCGTTATAAACAGTGTGGAGTTTCACTGGTGATGTATTCATATATGAACATAGGAAAGTTACGTCTGATTTATTCTACTATCTTTCCCATTTCTACCCATCCCACGCTTCCATTCATTCCCTTTTGTCTAATCCTCTGACATCTATTCTTTCCCTACCCTGCTTATTGTGTGTTAGCATCCACATGTCAGAGAGAACGTTCAACCCTTGGTTTTGGGAGACTGTCTTCTTTCACTTAGCATGACAGTCTCAAGATCCATCCATTTACCAGTAAATGTCATAAAGTCATTATTTTCATATGGCTGAATAATATTCCATTGTGTATATATGCCAAATTTTCTTCATCCATTCCTCTGTTAATGGCACCTAGGTTGGTTTCATAGCTTAGCTATTGTGAATTTAGCTGCTATAAACATTGATGTGGCTGTGTCCCTACAGTATGCTGGTTTTAAGTCCTTTGGATATATGCTGAGGAGTGGGATAACTGGGTCAAATGGTGGTTCCATTCCAAGTTTTCTAAGGAATCTCCATACTGCTTTCCATAGTGGTTGCACCAATTTGCAGTCCCACCAGCAATTTATGAAAGAACTTTTTTCCCCACATACTCACCCACATTTACTTTTACATATATTCTTGATAATTTCCATTCTCACAGGAGTGAGGTGTAATCTCAGTGTAGTTTTAATTTGAATTTCTCTAATTGCTAGATATGTTAAATGTACTTTCACATATTTGTTGATCATTCACATTTCTTCTTATGTGTAGTGCCTGTTCAGTTCCTTTGCCCATTTATTAATTTTTTTTGGTGTTAAGTTTTTTGAGTTCTTTATATATCCTGGAGATTAATGCTCTATCTGAGGTAAAAAGATTTTCTCCCATTCTGTAGGCTCTCTCTTCATGCTCTTGATTGTTCCTTTGCTGTGAAGAAGCTTTTAGTTTGATACCATCCCACTTACTGATTCTTGGTTTTACTTCCTGTACTTTAATGGTTTTGTTGAGGAAATAAGTTCCTAAGACAACATGATGGAATGTTTGTTGGGCCTACATTTTCTTCTAGTAGGCACAAAGTCTATGGTCTAATACCTAGGTCCTTGATCCACTTTGAATTGAGAGTTTCATGCAGGATGAAAAGGGTTATATTTCATTCTGCTACATATTGATTTCTAGTTTCCCACCATCATTTATTGAAGAGGCTATCTTTTCTCAAATGTATGTTTTTGGTACCTGTGTTTAGTATGAGATAACTTTATTTATGTAGGTTTGTCTCTGTGTCTTCTATTCTGTACCATTGGTCTCATGTCTGTTTTGGTGACAATACCATGCTGTTTTTGTTACTATAGCTCTATAGTATAATTTAACTTCTGGTATTGTAATGCCTTCTCCTTCATGTTTCTCACTGAAGATTGCTTTAGCTAATTCTGTGCTTCTTATTTTTCCAAATTAAGTTCATGAGTACTTTTTCTACAAAGAACGTCATTGGAATTTTAATAGGAACTGCATTAAATCTACATAGTGCTTTTGGTAGTATGGCCATTTTGACAATATTACATCTGCCTACCCAAGAACATGGGAGATCTTTCCATCTTCTAAGGTCTTCTTTATTTCTTTCTTTAGTATTCTGTAGTTTTCATTGTAGAGTTTTTCACATCTTTTGTTAGATCGATTCCCAAGTATTTGTTTTTAGGCTATTATGAATGGGATAGTTAATTTCACTATCGGCTGATTCATCATTGGTTTATAGGAATGCAATTGATCTATAGATGTTAATTTATACTCTGCTACTTTGCTGAATTAGTTTGAGTTCTACAGGTTTTCCAGTGAAGTTTTCTGGGTGGTCTAAATATAGATCATGTTGTTGGCATTTCTAACTATCCCCCAGGGATTCAGGTGCCATATTCTGTTTATCTTGAAGAGGAAGTCTCTAGGAAGTCCTCACCTGTGGGAGACCCTTGGAATGCTACATCCAGTTTTGGAATGAAGACTGGACTACCAACATGCCCGCCCTGAGGCCTGAATGTGCAGTTCTTTCCTCTAAGACTATCTGCCTATTCTCTAGAGCTGTCTTCCTGCTCTGACTCTGCCTCTGCCGCGGGACTCTACTTTGATTTATTTCTTCTGTTTGGTTTAGTAATCCTGAGATATGGATCCATCTGCTGAGTTGATAGAATCCACACATATCTTCTTTTTCTATCAACAGACCCCCTTGGGTTTGGGGAAGACAGTCCTGTAGAGGTGATCTGGTACCAATGGTTTTCATACCAAGAGCTGATTTTGCCAAAGCAGCAAGAACACATATCCTATCAAAGGGTTCCAGGGTTAGAGGTGCTGGTAGTGAGCCTCTAAGGAGTAGCTGTAGAAAAAGAAAACCTGCAGCAATTGCTTCAGTTAGGAACCCTCCACTTTTTCCCTTAGCGGCACCTCCATGGCTCCTACAGTCACAGCCATGCACCTACTCAGGATTTCTCTGGTCACAGGTTGAAATTAAGATCTGTGTCATCTAAGTTAAGTTTGCTTGTTTGAGGTGCTGCTTTCAATTTTTGTTAAAAAGAATATATATATATATATATATCTCCATACATGGACATAGGTACATATTTATGTATCCATACTTGCACACATAAACACACTAAACATATTAAATATAAAGACTCCTTTGTCTCTGCATAATAGAAAATAAAAGCATTTGGTGTTTGGAAATGCAAATAAAACAAGGCATGTAATGCACTTTTTTTAAAAGAAGAATCACTGTTGTTGAAAAAGTCATCTGATCCCTAGAACCTCTCCTCATAAAGCCATGGTGCACATACAATGACTTTGAGCACTTGGGGGTTTGTGCTTCATACTACTGTACTGAACCAGGATTCTTTCTCATCTCCCCAGTCACAGTGTGAGGGCAGGTTCCAAGTCTTAATCTCATCCTTTGGGATCAAAGTACCTGGAATGGTCTTCTACCTTAGGGGCACTCAGTGAACAAAAGCTGATAACTACACAATAGATGCCATCTATTCTAATTTTTATTTAATTATGTTAAATTTTACTGCAACTATTGCAGTAGGCAGAATCATGCCCTCCCAAATATGTCCATGTCCTTTCCTGGCACCTGTGAACATGTTACTTTATATGGCAAGAGGAACTATGCAGGTGGGATTACCTTGTGGGCCCAGAGAAATCACAGCAGCTCTTATAAAAGGAAAGTTTGAAGGTGCCTGTGAACCTTGCTTTGATTATGGAGAATGGGGCCATAAGCCCAGGAATAAAGGGGCTTCTAGAAGCTGGAAAGGGCAAAGTAGGGGATTCCTCTCCACAGCTTCCCGAAGGAATTGGCCTCCTTACACTTTGATTCTAGCCCAGTGTGATTTCTGACCTAAATAAATGTATGATATATATGAGTTGCTTAAAGTTAGTAAACTTATATTAATTTGTTAAAGTTGCAACAGGAACGTAATACAGCTATATCTTGGAAACACATTAATCATCTACTCTCTTTTGAAGTATAATCTCCTTTCCCTGAGTCTATCACCCTTTCTTATATTACAGGGAGTGACATTGACTTTGGAACAAGGTAGGAAATGTGTTCACCATCTTGCCTAGCCAGTCTGTCCTGGGGTGTGTTTTTTCACTTATTTATTTTTAGAAGCTATTCTTCCAGTGGTAAAAACAGAGTAACTATAAAGCAGGATGTGAGAAAAGGAGATGATTTTCAGCATAATTAGCTAAGTATCAGTATTAGTAAGGGCACTTGGGATGTCAAAACTGCAGCTGTTCCTAACAGTGTGCTTCTGCTTAGGAAACAGCAGAGAAGGCAGAGTACATTTCCTCTAAAGTTAAGATAAAGTTCATAGACTGTTCTGAAGGAATAGAGGGAGTCCACACTGCATCTTGTGAATGAAGGACTTGTAGATAAAAGGATTCATTATTATAGCAGTTCAGGGGTCCACACTTACTGAGCAAATATACAGCTTTGAATAAAATAACAAGAGTATGCAGAATGGAGTGTCTATTTTATTAACTTATGAGTTGTTAGTGTAAAATGAGGTCCTTGCTCAAAGGCCCATTAATCCCTGATGCATGAATAAATCCAGTACTTGTATATGTGTGCATGTGCACTTCACAGCAGAACAATCTGTAGCAGATCTCAGACACTAAAAAAAAAAAATCATACTCCTAAAAGAAGGATTAAGAACAACTAGTGCTGTAACACCATCATCTTTTATTTAAGAAGTTTCTATACATTGTTCTGCATAGAAAACTGAACGATTCTATTTCTAATCTATCTCATGACTAAACTGACACCTCAAGCCAAATAATCACATGTCAAGCTCTCATTATATCTGCAGGTCAGGCTGGTAGGGGGAATCAGGCTGAAGATGGGCTGGAGAGCTCCAGGATGAGCTCTTGGATTCATCCTCACAATAGGCCTGCACTCTGTGCTGGCAGGCCTTTGTTTCTCTTCCAGACAGATTGATTTTAATAAGAATGGGAAAGTTAAGTCTCTACTTACAGTTGCTGGGAAATACAACTCTTGTGGCAGGTGAGTTCACTGTATGAGACACTATATGACACTTGGGGGGCATTCATACACTCTTAAGATAAGAGATGATGTTGTTACAACACACTAGTTGCTCTTAACCCTTCTCTTAGGAGTACATATTTCTTGGAGTGTCTAACCAAGTGGCAATCAATTGATACTAGGAAAATTGATACTAGTGGCAATCAAATGATACTAGATCACATGGTGGGTTTCATCTCTTATACCTCTTTTTAATGAATATCTAGATTATTTCATCAAAAACTAGAATGAAAATTAAATATTGATGTGGATTGTTTAAAAATATTATAAAAGTAATACAAGGATACAAAACTATACTATAACTAAACTATACCTATAGTATATACCTATACTATAGGTAGTAAATACATGAAGCTTATAGTCTAATCAATATAGCATCAGTTAAGATAAGCATTGACAAGATTATAGTCCACAAGCAATAGTTGCTTTGTGTTACACATGCTAAAAATGGTTTTTATGTTTTTTAGATGGTTGAGAGAAAAATCATAATAAGAGTGTTTTATGACATGTGGACAATGGTGTGAAATTCAAATTTGAGGGTTATACATTCCTTCACATATTTTCTCTGGCTGCTTCTGTGATAAACAGCAGGTGACCAATTGCTGCAAAGACCATATGACCACAATCCTGAAACAGCTACTATCTGGCCCTTTACTTGGAAGGAGCGATAGCTCAGGCCACCTGGCTCCCATCTGGCTCTAAACTTATATGCAGCATGGCCCTGTTACTTAGGCTCTCTGTGCCCGATTTCTTGCCTCTGTCTACTTATAGGGTCATTTCTAGGGTTATGAGAGCAGGGAAACATACAGAACATCAACAGCATCCCAGGGCACTCCCATCCCGTATTGGCCATCGTTAGTATTACTGCTGTGCAACTTGCCATAACTGCAATTACTCTAATGCACTTCTACTATCTCAACTCTCCTGGAAATTATGGTTAACACTAATTTATGGTTTCACCAAGTCTAAAAATTATCTTTTCATTAACTGGTCATCATACTTTGGAAAATTGTCCCAGTCTTCTCAAATGAAGACAGCCATCAATCATTGTGACATAATAATGGACATTGATTACAAGTTTAGTTCAAAAGACAGTTATTTTTAATGTTAGTACCTTGTCTTATCCTCATATTTCAAAATGCATTTTCAAAAATGCAACCGAGTTAGAAACTTTGGCAAGTGAGATAATCTAATCCACAACCTGCTCCCTTCTTGACAGGTAGTTAAAGGAAGACTCACAGGATCAAGTGACTTCTCAAAGTACAGGCAACCCTTAATTATAGTGAACATTGTTGACTATAATTTGGACTTTTTCTTTGCATTAATCCACCTGCAGATTTTTTTTTAAAAACAATAGTTTTTCAAGTTACTGGTCTGACCTAAAAGCTAAAATAATTTTTAGTCATGTAAGTGGACATCTTACCATGACAATTTCTCTGGGTCATTATGCACTCATTTCATTTAGAAATGTCACAAATACATTCAGTTAATGCATTAAATATGAAAATACTTGCTGAAGAGACTCAATTTATTAATGATTCAGGAGAAGTTCCTAAAGCATCTATTTGGTATTCATTTATAATTCATTTCACAGCTTAGCTTCAGTTCCCACAGGGCAAATATTTATCAAATATTACTCTGTTTTAATTCTTCCCTTTACATTTTTTTGTGGAATATTTTTTGCCCCCAATAATGCCTAAACTTCCAAAAAGCATCCATCCATCCATCTATTGTAATTTAATGTGCATTTCCTGATAAGATGACAGTAATGGATTTTCATATATAACAAAGTACATTGTGCAGCCCAACAAAAGAATAATTATTAAACATAATAGATGGCTATAAATTGAACAAGATACACCAGGAACATCATAAATATTTATTAGAGAGTAAATATGGTAATTAATAAACAGCAATCAACACAAAGGGGGCATGGCATCTTAATACCCGGCCAAGGCAAAAAAAAAAAAAAAAAAAAAAAAAAGACCTTCACAACCTCCTACCAGTGGACCACATATGACCAAATAAATGTGTTCAATATGAAAAACAGACTATCTGGCCCGACAAGTAAAGTGGATTTATGATATCAAGACAGTTGAGTATCTTGAATCGAGCTGCCCTACTATCGCCTCCCTGAAGCATTGCTAGCTCATGATTTCCAATTCGAACAGCTTATCATAGCTACGGGTAAGTGTTGAAATGTAGAGAACATGGATATTGTATTTAGATGTATCTAACCTAGGTCAAATAAGTTCTCCATGTTAACTGGATAGCAGAGATGATACCTTATTAAAATATCTGCTGTAAAGAAGATGTGATAAATAACATACTCAGCCAAGTACCTGGAACAAAGTACACATTCAATAATGGGGTGTTCTCTACTAGCACTGCTTTTATTACTTCTGTATTCACTACTATTACTACATCTACTGCTGCAAGCACTGAGCAACAGTTATTTTATCCCACTTCTCCTAGCCTTGATAATATTAATGGTACATATAAAAATAATAATCTATGCTTCGGGACCTAAAGAACTTAAGACACACTAGGATGGGTAAAAATATGTAACTAAAATGATAAAAAAGAAATAACAAGGGTTCTTAAAGATGTGAATAAACTGGAATCCTCAAGTACTGCCTGTGGGAATGTAAAATGATGCAGCCACTTCAGAAAACATAGTGGAAGTTTCTCGGAATGCCAAACATAGAGCTACCCTATGATCCTGCATTTCCATTTGGGTATATGAATATACCCAAGAGACATGAAAGCACATGTCCACAGATGCTCATAGCAGCTTTATTCAAGAAAGCACAAAGTAGAAATAACAAATATCAACTGATGAGTGGAGAAATAAAATATGGAATTGCTACACAAGGGAATATTATTTGGAAATAAATAAAATGGAATGAAGAACAAATGAAGTACATAAAGTTTATCCATGTGGATAAACCTTGAAAACAACATGTCAAATGAAAGAAGTCATCACAAAAGTCACACATTATAGGATTCTATGTTTATGAAATGCCCAGGGACAGGCAGATCCACTAATCTGTGATTACCAGGAGCTTGGGCAGAAGAAGGGAATAGTAGAATGAGTAGTGACCACTAAGGGGTGCATGGTTTTGTTTTTGGGGTGATGAAAATGTTCTAAGCTTAGTGGTAATAGTTGTACAGCTATGGAATATAATCAATAGTTAAATTTTATGATGTGTAAACGCTACCTCAAAAAAACTATTATAAAAATGAAACTAACAAAGCACATAAGGGCAGCTACATACTTGCAGAGTGAACTGGCTGCACTCTGCCAGGGAATGCCAGGAGTGCCCAGGTACCTCCAGACAGGACAGGCAGTGTGAGCTTAGGCACAGATGACAAAGCATACTGGGGTCACGGGTGGTCTCCACTCTCCATTCCACACATCTGCTCTCCCCTTCTAAAGGGAGTTATTTAGCATAAAAAGTAGAACATTACAAGTAAGAAGAAAAGAATTTAAAATATTAAGAAAAATTAGAACATAAGGGTAGAACATAATAAAATTAGAACATAAGAGTAATTAGAACATAAAAATAAGAACATAAGTGGTTTCCACTTTGCATCCCACAACATCTGCTCTCTCTTTCTAAAGGGACTTATTTAGCATAAATAAAAATTAGAACATATGAGTAAGGAATAGAAAGGTTATAAGCTCTAGAGATGAAAACCTCTATTTGAAAGCTGGGGTGTCAAACCCTGGTCCCATAAGATAGCAGCCTGGGACCAGCAATTTGGCCTCTCTGGGCTTTCGTTTCTTCCTTCATAAAGTGGGAATAACCACAGGACTTTCTCTCACATGTGCTGAGAGGACATGCAGGGTGCTCAGAACAGTGTCTGACATGCACAAAGAGCCACCATCCTGATTATTGTCTGAGTGTTGTGGTCTCTTTAGGATAGTCTGACTCCTCGCAGTCAAAGGTGAGCAGCACCCTCATAGAGGGTCATGTTCAGGTTCCCCCGGGAACTCCAGTCAAACCCTGTCCTCGTCACCCAGGAGCTTGGGCTTATCCCCTGTGAGGCCCCTTTAATAACACAATTGAACACACAGCCTGGGAAGCAGCACGGGATATTCACAGGCACACTGAATTCACACTGAACACAACAGCTACCACCAAAGCACCTGCAGAATCAGGAACATTCCCAGGAATCTTACATATGACACCTCACTGAATTTTCACAGCATGCCTATGAGTTGGATATTATTAATCCATCAAACTACAGACAAGAAAAGTTGAAGTACATTGAGTAACTCCATCAAGTTAATCTCACGGTTAAGTAAGAGTCAAAGCTAGGAGTCCAACCCAGATCTGTCCAATCCAGGGGCACTTCCCAGTCCATTTTGTTGAATTGGATTTCCAAAATAAGAGTAATTAAGATAGGAATTAAAAAAAAAGGAAAGTGGTTTATTACCAACACACAGTTTATCTATGTTCGAATAATTGTCCAAATGCCAAAGTACATTTGATTCATCCACTTCTTTACTCACACATCCCTTCATTCATTATCCAAATATTAAACAGTCTTTGATGAATATTGATTTTAGAAAATTACAGAATGATTCCCAAGTGTTTTTTTTTTGAGGCTATTATGAATGGCATAGTTTTCCTAATTTTTCTTGCAGTGGATTCATCACTGATGTAGAGAAATGCATTTTTATGGGTACTAATTTTATATCCTGTTACTTTGCTGAATTCATTTACTAACTAGCTCTAGAAGTTTTCAGATGGAGTTTTTTGCATCTTCTAAATAGAGAATCATGTCATCAACAAAGAGTGATAGTTTGAATTTCTTTTCCTATTTGTATTCCTTTAATTTCTTCTGTCTGATTGCTCTGGCTAGATTTTCAAAGACTTTGTTGAAAATAAGTAGTGAAAGAGGGCATGTCTGTCTTCTTCCAGTTTTTAGGGGGAATGCTTTCAATTTTTCTCCATAAGTAGGTGCTAATCCATAATGGAGTGGGGAGAGAATGAAGGAACTCTAGATAGTGCAGAGGGGAGTAAGAGAGGGGAAAGGAGGAGACGTGGAGACGGGAAGGACGGTGGAATGAGACGGACATTTTAACCCTATATTTATGTATGATTACACTACCAGTGTGACTTTGCACCATGTTCAGCCAGAGGAAGGAGAAGTTGTGCTCCATTTGTATACAATGCTTCAAAATGCATTCTACTGCCATATATAACTAATTAGAACAAATTCTTTTAAAAAAGAGAAACAGTAAAAAAAGAAAGAAAAGAAAATTACAGAATGATGTGTTCAACACATTAATTGAGGAATAGAGCATTATGCTGGGCAAAAAGGACATCAGAAAGCTCCAAATGCTTTCTCAACTATCAAAGAAAGCCTCATTTACTACACTTCAATCTCCTTACATAAAAATTCAGAGAACAACCTGATGCTCGCCTTGGAAGCCCTATTTCCCTAGGAAACAATAATTGGAATTTTAAGCTATCACCTGACTCTTCTTTAAGTTCCCAAGATGCCCAACCCTTAGGTAGCCTTCTAGCTCATGAAGCAAGACAAGTGTTTCCCCAACCTTGGGACTGCCCAACAGAGGGTGAGGGGGATGGTCAGCAGAGGGTCTGTGGCAGGATCTGCAGAAATGGGCTGCAGGAGCAGGACTGTGTGTGTCAGGCCTCAAGCAGACCACAAGCCCAAGATACTGATGGCCACTGCAAGGCTGATCTAAGTCCGGCAGACTGCATGCTAAGTAGAAAAAAAATTTGTAAGGCACCATTTCACAGGGTAGAGAGCGCCACTTGTAAAACTGTGTCTTAATTTAGCCCTAAAATCCTACAGGAATTTCTGATTTTCCCACACCGCAGAGATAACTATTAAGGTTCTGGTTCTTTCAGAGGTGCCAGATACCTTTCAACTCTTTTTCTTCCAATAAAGAACAATGCAGTTACCATGAAGAAAAAGAATAAGAAAAAGATACATGAACTATTTCTTTGGAAGGATCAGCTAACTGCTTAAGAGATTTTACAAGAGCAAAGCTGAGATGGTATATAAGGATGATAAGAAATTCACTTTTGGAGCTAAAGTTTCTTCAAATGATATTTTAAGGTAACATATTAATCCAATTTGTTCACATACTAAACTGATGACAAATTATCCGTTGGATTCTACAGAGTGTATCTTATGAATAATAAGAAAATTTTCTGTCAATTACACATCAAGGTAAAATTTAATGTGTTGTTAAAATTGAGCTTTACCTAGAAAGGCAATAATGTTTAAATGAAAGCTAATGACAAAATGTGATTGAATTTACAAGGCAATTATCATATCCAAAGTTATTTCCAAAGTATTTACCATAAAAGTAAACAATAAAAACACATTATTAAGATCATAAGCAATATGATTAACATTAAATTTAAAATATTAATAATAAGGTAGTATGGAAGGAAATATATCTATAATTCCTGAATATAATTATTATTTTCACTTGTTAGAAGAATAAAGGACATTGCCCATTTGTGCTATTGATAGGCATGTACCTCTAAACCTTGGCCAAAATGTGTATACTGATTATATAGTATAAAATGAATTAATATTGTTTTCAAATTAGGATATAATAAATAAAATTTCTTTTATATCAAAATGTACATCAAACAAATACATATTTTAATATAATACATATTAAAATTAGTTGACTTCAATCTTTTTGTTATTATGAAAATAAACTGTGTACAGGTAGAAAATTGTTTTTGAACTGTCATATGCTGTTCATATGATTTAATTCATAAAGATTTAATGAATTCCACAGATGCTTTCAGTTCTATGTATAAAAAAGATGAAAAGCTTTCATTTTATGAAAATTTCATTTTGAAAATGTGTATATTTAAAATGTCATCAATATAGACAGTATAGAAATCTATTAATCAAATCTTTAATTCAAAAATATAACTTCTTCTTTTAGCTAGGGTGATTAAAGTGTTTTTAAATTGTATTTAATTTCACAAAGAAAAGCAGAAAAGAAAGATAATTATTTCAAGGTGTTTCATAACAATTTCAAGAAAAATCAAGTAATGCCAACAAAATGATTAAAAAAAAAAAAAGAACACAGCAAATCCAAAAAGAAATGTACTAGAATTTCTTTCCAAGTCAGTGAAGTCTTATCTATAGATTTCCCACTTTACATACAGATAAGCTAGACATTTTTCCACTCAAAGACATGTGAATGGATAGGAAGTTATACACAGGTTTATTTTCCTCCTGCACTAAAAAATCAGAGCCTCTGCAGGTATCCTCCTGCAGGTTACACTGCCTTCTGTGTTAGTCCCAGTCAAATCCTGGCCACAGTCAATCTTCCAGATCAGATCCAGAAGGTTTTTCTCCCCAGAAAACTATCATGCAGGAGAATTAAAAAACTGAGGAAGGGGAAAACAGAAAGCACATGAAAAAAGGACCAAAATAACATAATAATTTAAAATGTGCACCTTTACTCTTTGGTCATCAACTTCTATAATTGTTGCAACACGAATTAACCGGGGGTTTCGTTTATCCACAACTTCTAGTTTCATATTTGGCAAAAAACCATGAGGCAACCTCTGAAAAAAATACAAGTGTAACAAGTTGTGGAAAATTCAGCAATTCAGATTTTCTATTAATTTTCTATTAATTTTGAATACAATACTTCAGTTTTAACGAGCGTATTTTTAATACAATTGGCATTTAGTTTACAGAACACATAGGATTTTATGCATATTTTTAAACCAGAGTCACAAAATCTGTGAGAGAATTTTGGGCCACTTTAAAGATAGTTAAAAGACAAAGACAGAATAAATCATAAATTCATTAATTTTCACAACAAAGTTCAAAACGATTTTTTTAAATTAGTGCATTATAATTACACATAATATTGGGGTTCATTCTGACATAATTATGCAAATATGGAATCTAATTCTCACCAATTTAGTTCCCAGTACTCTCCTAACCCTCTCCTCCTCACATTCCCTGTCCCCTTTCCTCTATTCTACTGGTCTTCTTTCTATTTATTTGTAATATTTTTTAAATTAGTGCTTTATAGATATACATGAGGTGAAATTCACTGTGGTATTTTCACATATGTACATAGGATCATTTGGTCGATATCATTGCACTGTTTCTCCCATTTCCTATCCCTCCTCCCTTTCCTCAAGCCCCTTCTACATACTCTACTGATCTCTCCTCAGTTTTCATGTGATTCACAACTCTCCACCACCAGGTATTTTTCCCCCTCTTATTTTGGTCTAACATCTGCACAGGAAAGAAAAATTTGACTCTTGACCCTCTGAGTCTGGCTTATTTCACTTAGCATGATGTTCTCCTGGTCCATACATTTACCAACAAATGCCATAAATTCATTCTTCTTAATGGCTGAGTAAAACTCCATATGTATACATACCACACTTATTTTTTCATCTAGTGACAGGCACCTGAGCTGGTTCCATAACTTGGCTATTGTAAACCATGCTGCTATAAACACTGATGTACCTGTATCACTACAGTGACTTTAGTTCCTTTGGATAAAACCGAGGTATGGGATAGATGGGTCATGTAGTGGTTCCATTCTTAGACTTTGGAGGAATCTCCATATTGCTTTCCAAAGTGGTTAAACTAATTTGCAGTTCCACCAAAAAATGGATGAGTGTACCTTTTTCCGCACATCCTCACTACCATTTATTATTTGTATTTTTGATAAATGATGCAATTCTGACTGGACTGGTATGAAATCTCAATATAGTTTTGATCTGCATTTCCCTAATTGCTAAGGATATTGAACATTTCTTTCACATAATTTGTGGTCATTTGTATTTCTTCTTTCTGAATTGTCTGTTGAGTTATTTTTTCCCATTATTGGGGATCTTTTTTAAAATTTTTTAAATTGATTTTTTAAAAATAAATGACAGTATAATGCAATACAATTCTTATTACACATATACAACACAATTTTTCTTATCTCTGGTTGTATATAAAGTATATTCACACCAACTCATGTCTTCATACATGTACTTTGGATAATAATGATCATCACATTCCACCATCATTTCTAACCCCATGCCCCCTCCCTTTCCCTCCTACCCCTCTGCCCTATCTAGAGTTCATCTAATCCTCCCATGCTCCCCCTCCCTATCCCACTATGAATCAGCCTCCTTATATCAGAGAAAACATTCGGCATTTGTTTTTGTGGGGGATTGGCTACCTTCATTTAGCATTATCTTCTTATTACCGCTTACATATCAGCTTATTTTCATCTTCTTTTCTGAAATTAGCCTTACACATAGATATTGCTGACTATTCTCCCTACCAAGTTTGGGACTATATGGCTAGAAGGTAAAATTATTTAATAAGCAATACAAAAAAAAACATGATTCTTCATAAATCTAAATTTTAAAATATGCTTAGTTAAAAGCTACATAATTTCAACTGTTAAATCTTTTAAATATACCATGATATAATTTTAAGCCATATCTATGCTTTTTGTCACTTCATCTCATAACACTACAGAGTTGAACTTAGTTGAAGTTTCTTTCAAGTCTTTAAAATCCTAGAAACCAAGAGTTCATGGTGACAGACACACAGGCAATAAAGAAAACAGAAGGGGAAAGGTACTGGGACATGCCAAATCATTCAAAGTAAGGAATTTCAACAATCAAAATCAGAGTCACACTGGGCACAGTGGCACATGTTTGTAATCTCAGCAGCTCTGGAAGCTGAGGCAAGAGGATTGCAAGTTCACGGCCAGACCCTGCAACTTTGTAAGGCTGTAAGCAATTTAGTGAAACCCTGTCTCACAATTAAAAAAAAATTAAAAGGGCTCAGTATGTGCCTCAGTGGTCAAGCACACCTAAGTTAAATCCCCTCCCCGTCCCTGCAACAGAAATCAAAGTCACAAAACAAATCTGACCGTTTTGAGACATTAGTAGAAAGTTTTTCTTTGAATGCTATTACACATAAAAGTGTTCAGTTGATTTTATTGGAAATGAAAGTGTACTGAGCTCCTCAAATCTATAATTGGCAATAAGAAAAAAACTTCTACTGATACATGATTAATAAATAGTTAAATTTTTCTCCAGTATCTGGTATGTTTTCAGCTTTTTCAGAAGCATATTTTCTTCCTAGAATGCATTATTACATCAAGTAAATGGAATATACTGAGTATTATCAGGTCTCTGAAATTTGTTCTTGCCAAGGTCACTGTTCTGAACAACAAAGGTAATTGTTTAGTATTACAGATGCCAAAGAGACATTCTTGAACAGAATTCACAACAACCTTGTGAAAGACAGAGTCTGAAATTCGTCTTTTTAGTGAAATTTTTCCTTATTTTCTTATACTTCTCCTGTTCAAGAAGTAAAACAAAGATTTGAAAGAAGACAAGACAGAAACTACCAGTACTTAGGTATTTTTGCTCTTTGAAATTCTGCAATTCATAAAAACCTCTGTAGGACTTTAGCTATGGTTTCCCTAATCTTATTACACTTCACCATCAAATCTAGACTATTATGACCAATTTTTTTAGATGAAAAAGCATTTTTGTTTTAACCCCTTTTAATACCTAGAAAACTCTAGGAAATTAAATCACATGAATAAACCCTACACATAAAATTCTGATTTAAGACAAGTTGAGGAGCCTGAAAGCCCACAATTAGAATCAGAAAGGAACAATTTGAAAATCACTGATTTGGAACATAAATATTTCTGATTATACTATTTCTATCTATCTATACTTAGCTCAACCCTAGAAAAGTACCTTAAAATAAGTTTGAACTGTAAAAATCAGTATTCTAAAAAAAATGCTAAAAGGAATGTTCCTCTCAAAAGTGGATAAAACTATGCACAAAGATGATGGTTCACCTACTTGATTATGGCCATTGCTATTCAAACAGTCCCTGAGAAAGGGACATGCAAGCTCATGGCACTGGGAGCTTCCACACCTCCACCCCTGCTGAGGTGCTGTCTGTAGTGCCACTGATGTGCTGCACTGTGCTTTTTCCAAAAGGAAAATCATCACCTGCATTGGTATATAGGAACGATAGCAGATGACCCTGCTTGTTTACTTTACTTACTTTGTATTCTTAACTTTAAGAAAAGCAAAATAAATTGGTTATAAAAAACACAACTTGAATTTATAAAAAAGAATCTAGAATAATTTAAAAATCCTACACAAAGGAGGACTCAACAGGATTTTGTTTAAAGGTAAGAGTATATACCTATATAGAACTTACCATTTTAAAAACTTTGGCAGGAACTGCATTAGTTTGGGTAGTCTGCAGATATTCTGGCCAGGAAAAATTTTCTGGGTCAGGATATCCTAAAAACATAAATAAATAAATAAATAAATAAACAAACAAACAAACAAACATACAAAGATTACTCACAGATTCCCATTTTCTATAAAACATTTGGTAATGATAACACTGTTATCTGAAGGCTCATTATTTAACAGGCCCCATGCTAATAACTTCATGTAATATCTCACTTAAGTCTTATGCTCCCCTCTGAGAGAGCCAAAGATTAATGCATGCAAGTAATCATTCACTGGTTCATTCACTCACTCCACAAGATCAATTGGTTTGGCCAATGTCAAATTATTAGGCAAGCACTTGGTAGAAGCAGGTTACACCCAGGACTCTGGCTCCTGGATCCAACAAAAGGTTCCTAAGAAGTTTGAAAATTCAAGCCACCTGAACTCAAATCATTCAGTTGGAAAAACTAATAATCTTTCCTTTCTGTCTATGCTGCATTGTTACCTTTGTCCTTTCAAGGAGTAAGTACTTACACTTAATCATCAGCTCTGATTTCCTTTTTCTTTTCTAATTATTTTTTTTTTGCTGCTTTTACTCTTATTACTACATTCCTCCTGCTTTCCTTAGGATTGTTTTATTCTCTTTTAATCAAACTGAATTATAATCAACTTATTTTCATGTTTTTCATATAATAAAATAGTTTAAGACTATGAGCTTGTCATTGTTTCCACTCAATAACACCAAACACCTGGGCATACGTCTATGCATAATGCATTTGTTTTTCTCTCTTTTACTTTATAAAAAGATTATATTCTGTCTTTGTAGTATTAATTGAATCACTGGTCGAATAGTTATTTAAGAGGTATTCCACGTGGTTAATTGTTGCAGTGGTTTAAAATTAATAATATCGAATTTATTACACAAGATGTGCACAACTCCTGCTTTGGGAATGTGAGGATTTCTTCTTGGTGTAACACTAGATCAACAAAAATTTATCTTGTATGTACGTGTATGTGTGTCCATCGTAAGGTTTAGTATCAACATGCATTATTATGACTTAGTTACATTATGAAAAATGCTTTTTATGACTAAGCCTAAAGCCTGAAGCAGTATGCTAAAGTGTTTAAGCATTTTCTAGTAGTTACCCAGCATTTCTGATAATGTTTCCCTCTTCTTACTTTTAATATTTTTCTAGTACTGGGGATTGAACTCAGGGATGCTTTACCACTGAGCTATGTTCCCAACCCTTTTTAATATTTGTTTTGATACAGAGTCTTACTACTTATTAAACTTTTTCTAAAATAAAGTATATTTAAAGAAAAGTACACAAATCAAGGGGATAGCCTATATGACCTGAGCCAGATCAAAACCTAAGCTTCACCACAGCCCCACCAACTCATCCCGATCCCCATCATGTTCCCTTTTAATCAAAACTACAGCCTTCTCCAGAGAAACTCCACCCTGGCTTCCAGCCAGGAGACTTGTTTTGCTGGTTCTGTTTTACCTTAATAAAAATGGAATCACACAGTACGGGCTCATTCATGGAGAACCTCTTTAGTTCAACATTCTGATTGTGAGGGTCATGCAAAACATGATTACTGAATGCAAACATTAATTTTCATTGTTGTTCAATGTTCCATCATGTGAATATTTTACAATTTACTTTCTATCCATTCTACTTACCACAGTCCTTTAGACAGTTTCTATTTGAGGATTACATGGAATGTATGCTGGGAACATTCAAGTACATTCTTTTTAGTGACCATTCCACTGGAATGTATCCAGAAGTAAAACTGCTAGATCATGGAACCCTTTGCTTCATCATTTTTACTTTTAAATTATTTTGGCTTACGTGTGTCTATTTTCAACACCCTCTAAATACAATTTTTAAATAATATGCATTTGCTTTGATAAACAGTTTGCCTTCTCTTTCATAAATACATCTCAAGCTGGATTTTTTTAAAGCTCTCTTGGGATTTCCTTTGCTTTCTGCACTTTCTTATATGAGCTATGCTATATATCTTTGGTTTCAATAGTTATTTTCATAATTGCATTTAATTTTATAGCACACACTTAAAAAAAAGCCATTTCTTGTATTTTGAATCTCTACCTTTCTACAAGGCTTTTGAACTACCCTCACCCCTCACCCCATCAGCAGTGGTTTTCCTCACCTAGGTGCCTGGCTAGAGGATTCAGTGAGATGGAAGAACATCAAAACAAAACATAACGTAGAGAACTGCAGAAAGGAGGCAAGGCTGGTGAGAAAGGCAGTCACAAGTTCCTGCCCATCCTCATAAAGAAACCTGGCATGCTGCCATAAGAAGCACCATTCTTTCTTTCTCTTTTCATGAGGAACATGTGAAAATAAAAGGCTGTGACATTGTAAATGATCCTTAAACAACTTCTTCTGTACTACTTTCCAGAAATAAGTTATGTATATGCAAAAGAAGAACAGGTACCTATATATTCCCTGTCCAATCAACCCAAGCAAGAGCAGAATGACTATGGCCTCGGGACTCTTCCCACTGCCTTCCTCCTGGCCCAGCCCCATCCTGGTAGGCCTTGAGAGGCCAGAGTAGAGGTGCAGAGAAGGGCCAGGTAGATCCCTTCACTGTGTGGAAATACCAGGGTATTAGCTTTTCATAAGTCTAGGTTCCTACTTGAAACAAGAAGAAATATTTGAGACCAGTCCATAGAACAGCATATCCTATAGAACCTTAACTCCTCACAAAAAAGGCCAGCTTCCTTTATGGGTAAGCACTGTACCAAGCATTTCATTTGCATTAAGTCATTTATTCCTCACATGGACCTGAGTCATACCTTTTCATTCACATTTCATAGGTGAGGCTCAGAAAAGCTGAGAGCATGTCCAGTGTTGTGCAGTTAGGAATGGAAGAAATGGGGTTTGAACAATGGTGTCTGGCTCCATTATGCGTGCACTGTACGTAGTCCCTGACGCCCTCTGGTACTGAAGACCCAGGTCCATCCTTCTAGGCCTCAGGGTCCAGACCCTGAGGCCACGAAAGTTATATTGGGAGGTGAGAATATGGGAATATAGGCACGAGGTTGGAAACTGCCCTTCATTCATTCCACACTGTTCAGAGTTTGAAACTTCAAAGAGATGGATGATCCCTGAAGAAAAATGAGGTCCAACCTATGGTTGAGAACACAGCTTGCTGAATCAAGTCAAGGGAAAACTGTCACAGAAACTGAGATCAAGGACCTACGGGATTAGGACATCAAACGGCAGCCTGGAATTTCTCAATGGTTGGTGCCAGCGATTCTGCTGTGATGGGAAGGCCCAGGTGAAAATCATCTTCAATTAATGTTGGAGAACAACTAGAATGCAACTAGATGGCAGAGACAGAAGGGGCACGGTGTAGGGGACCAGGACAGCTAGAGCCTTCGGGAGGAAAGGCTTTTCTCAGCAGCCTAGAGCTACTTCAGAATCAGGAAGGTTACATGAGACGTGGCGGCATAAAGCTGCCTGCTTTAAGGGCCACAGGGAAATGGTGGCCTCAAGGGTGGGAATGGAGAAAGTGCTATGTGAAGAAGCAGGGATCAGGGGAGACCTTTTCCATCAAGCACTTGGACTGGAAAGGGTTCCAGGCCTTCTGGAGGACACCAGTATGTACAGGAGCAGAAAGAAAAACTGAAGGGTCGAATGAAGTTAGAGGGAAGCTAAACACGTATTCCAATAGCTTCTTATATCACTCAAGGAAAAAGCAAGTCCTAATAATAACCTACAAGTCTCTATAAAACTCGGCCCCATGGCTGTCTTCACCTCAGCTCCTGTTTGCTCAGTTCCTGCTACAGCTAGAACACAGACAAATCCTCGCTCCTTAAGTGCTACCACTTGTTGTTCTTTTTCCTAGAAACTAGACAGTTCTCCTCAGAGATCTCCAGATGTGCTACCTCATCTTCTTTACGTTGATGCTCAAATATCAGAGGCTCAGCAAGTCCTGAACTCCCCATGTAATATGGAATTCCCTCCTCCAAATACATGTGCCCTTCCTAACCCCATCACTTGCCTTATTTTTCTTCACAGTTCTTATCACTAACACGTCACATTATTTTACTACTTCTTGTTTCCCTTACTCCATTAGTATATAAGCTGCCCCATTATAGGAATTTGTTCACATCAATGCAACTTCTTCTCAGAATTCTATAAGTACATGGTGAATATTTGCTAAATGAATAAAATGGTAATTCCTGAGAAGTTTGCATTTAATATTGTGGTGCTCATGAATGACAGAGAGGTGAGATGAAAAGTCTCACAATTCTGATAGGAACTCTGAAAAAGCAGGTGTTTGTCTAATGTTTGTACCATAGGTACCATTAGAACAAGATGATGTCAGTGTATCAATACTGGCTAAGGGTCCACAGCAGCACTGAAGCCTGGATGACACCAAGAGAAGGTCATCTTACTGGTGACATCTGTATAAGACAAATGTGATATTCCTTAATAATTTGTTCCATATGAGAAAGACAAAGATAGGTGTGAGTTTGGCTATTTTTCTCCAAAACTTAACCTTGCCACTGAACGTTCTTTCTAAAGAAATGTGATAAACAGCACAAGCCCTGAAGTCCCTGACCCTCTGATCTGGGTGACTAGTCCAATGAGAAACATGACAGACCTTGATATGATGGTGGCAAATTCAGGAACCAAAACTCACAGGTGTACTAGGACAAACAATTTTTAAGTAATGGGCAAAAGTTCCATTTAATAACCAGCAATAAAAAGCAATCAGTTAAAGAGTCTGAGGAGAAAGTTTAGAATAGATAGGATATCAACCACAAACACACATGCTGGATGCACTTAACAGAATGCTTCCTCTAACTCTGTTTTATTGATGAGGAAAGTGAAACCTGGTATTTTAAGTGACATATCCAAGGTAATTCAGGTAGAAGTGAAGTCAAAGCTAGAGCCAGTGTCTTCAGACATGCAATTTGTAAAAACAGAAGCGTCTAAAGAGCATGCTGCTAGGCCTCAATTCAAAAGAAAGCACCTTCAGAGGAATGAGAATTATGTGCCTGACACCAAGTAAACCCTGAGTGGTTTTTGCCAACACTGCACAAGCCTGGATCATCTAAGAAAGCCCCTCACTTATTTATCTCTCGGTTTCAGGTGGCACTCAGGGCATTCCCAAGGCAGAGCAGCAGCTCACCCCAGTGTACAGGCCTCTTGGTGGTAGAGACTGAGGACGTTACCTCTGATAGAAAGCTGCACCTTGCAGGGTAGCTTCTGCGCAGCAGACAGGCTCTTTGTGAAGATGACCACAGCATCAAGTAGTCACTAATGATCCCAAGTTAGACTGCACTATACTACTTAGTATTAGACTAAAGAAACACACTGACATAAAGACATATGATACCATAATCACTGCTAAGCCTAATCTGGGCTCACTGTATTTGGAAAAATCATGTTGAAACAGACTTCATATTTATGGTACCTTGGATGGCAGAAGTCCTGCATTCATGATTAGCTCATCATAATTAAAATATCCTTCTGTCAAGAGAAATCAATTTAGATTCCCTAATATTTATAACAGGTATCAGATTTTTCAGTTGATCGTCAATCACATGTGGAGAATTCTTTGGTATAGGCATTGGGCACTTGTCAGAGGGCTCATTTTGTAATTGTTTTTTCTCCAAGTATGGCTGAACTGAAGTATACTCAAAACAAGCTACGTAAGGAAACCAGATCTCCTCTGTGTCTAGTGACATCATCAGGAAACAGCCTGACTGAGTTGCACTGGCTGCTCAGGGTCTGGCATGTTTTCTCTCTCTCTCCCTCCCCCTCTCCTTCCCCCCCACTTGCCCCCACACCGTATCTAACACAGAACTGTTTTAAAAGGTTGTTTTATACAAACAGATATATGAAAAATTGTGGTATATATGTGTATTAAAAAATGTAATGCATAAAAAGTACATAAATTGGCGTGAACATACTTTGTATACAGAGATATGAAAACTGTGCTCTATATGTGTAATAAGAATTGTAATGCTTTCCACTGCTGTTGTATATTTAAAAAATAATAAAATATAAATTTTTAAAGTTATTTTACTTTTGTTTTCTTTTCTGTTTCACTAAACATATAATATTCCATTCAGTGAAATTCTGTGACTGGCTTAATTATACTCATAAGTCAAAGTCAAAGTCATGTCAAGTCTTTATTGTTTTTTATTGCCTCCTCAGCTAGTTGTGCCTCACCCTTAGTAGACACCCAGTTAATATATGTTTAATTAATTAATTACTATTTAAATTTGTCTCTGAACTCGTACCTACCTTATGCCAATGGAGGCCATCTGTAGGAACTAGCATATTACTATCTAAAATATAATCCTTTAGCTAAAAATGTTAATAGTATTGACATTAAATAGATTTATTTTACTATAAATATTCCTATAGCAATTTTAACTTTGCAAAGATATTATTAAGTAAAATAGTTCTTGGTTATCAAACATTAACATTTCTATATATCCATCAAACATGAAGAATACCTAGGGTGTCCAAGAGAATGTAAAGAAAACAACTGCTATAATCCTTACCAAGTACATTCCACCTTCCAAAATATAAATCATAACAGCTTTACTTTCTGAAAATGAACCAGCATTTTATCAACATTTATTCATAAGTTTCAACACCAGACTTCTAGTTCTAAAACACAGAAAAAAGCATACTTTTAGCTGTTCCCTTGTAAACGCTACCAGAATATCAATATAGACTTTTTAAAATGAATACTTATCAACAGGTGAAAAGCTGAATTAATATTAATACAATACATCATGACATATTTTACAGTCATTCTGAAGAAAGAATTAGAACTACACTATTATGGTATGGATCATATTATGTTCAGAGGACGGACTTTGCGGAAGTGATTGGATCATAAGGGCTTGATCCACTGATGGCTGAATGGATTACCGAAAGGTGGGACCTTCCTAGAGGAAGCAGGTAACTGAAGGTATGCCTCAAAAAGATTTATGCTCTCTCACCCCTTGTGGTGCACTGTCTCCCTCTCTATGCCCCTCCTACCCCCAAAGTAATGAAGCTGGCTAACCATGGTCTGAGACCTCTAAAACCATGAGCCAAAATAAGCTTTTCCTCCTTTAAGTTGTTATGTCAAATATTTTAGTTACTTTAATGCCAAGCTGACTAATATATATAGCAAATGAGTTAAAAGGCCAGAAAACAGAGTTTGCGAGACAAAAAAAAAAAATGATGGACAATACAATGCAACATTTAGAGCACAATGATGAAGAAAGGACAAAAGTTCAAGACTTTATGGTTTATAAGTGTGTTCATGTGTGTGAATATGCATTTATATGATAAATGGTAAAATATATACAGCACAGAATGCCAATGATTCAAACTATTTTCTTCTTGGGCAGAAAGTTGAACTGTAATTCCTGGACTCCTCTGTGGTTAGATGCAGTTCTGTGAGTGAATGTTAGGCAACACCTGTGAGTAGAAATGCATTAAGCCACTCCAGAGTTTGGTCCCTCAAGCCCTCCCATGTACATCCATCAGTTCAGGCTAAATGGGCAGAATTCCAAAGACCAAAGGAGCCCCCATCTCAGGATAATTGCATGGAACAGAACTAACTCTCATCAACTGATTTTACTGTAACAGGAGAAAGAAAGAAATGCTTAATGTGTTAAAGGCATTACATTTTTGGAGTAGTTTGATATACTAGCTAGCTTATGGTAACTAATAAGGAGGGATTAGCATCAGCTGCTATTTCCTAGCAAGGAGCAACTAACCTGCATGGAAGAAGAAACAGAGGGTTAACTAGAAAACTGCAGTTAAAAACAGTACGAGCATAAGTTATTTAGGCAAAAGTCAATAAGTAAAAACACCACCAATATGAGGATATAAAGCCAAAATGAGAACAGCTAAAAAACAGATGAGCTGTGTCAACAAAAATTTTCTGTGACTATAAAAAAGAAGCCAATGGTTGGGTGGAGGTAGGGAACTGACAGCAACATTGAGAAGGCTAAAACATAAATTTTCTAAAGGAGAACACCAATAAAAAGTAGCAGCTAATTTATACTGCAGAATCTAGGAAAGCTTCAGGAATTGAAGGCACCAGACACTTTTGAAGGCAACAGTGTGGGGCTGAAGATTGTTGTCTTAATGTCTCAACAGAAACTGTTGGACCCTACCAACAGGGTTCCAATTTCTCCACATTCTAACTAGCACTTGTTCTTTTGTTTGGGTTTTCGGTATGTTGTTTGGGTATTTTTCTGCGAGGGGGGTGGATATTGTTTATTTGTTTTCAGGAAATGGTGTAAGATGATATCTTACAGTTTTGATTTGCTTCTCCCTAATGATTTGTGATTGCTGACCATCATTTCATGTGCTTATTGGCCATTTATATATCTTCTTTGAGAAATGTGTACACAGTCCTTTCCACATTTTTGTTGCTGCTGTTGTTATTTATTTGTTTATTTTGGCAGTGCCTGGGATTGAACTCTGGGTCTCACACATTCCAGGGCCAGCACTCCACCTCAAGAGCCACACTCTCAAACACACCCCTTGCCCATTTTTCAATTGGGTTGTTTGATTTTTGGAGCTGCATTTAAAGTATTCTCTACATATTTTCTCAATATTCATCCCTTGTGGTTTTTGCAAATACTTCTTCCCATTCCTTAGGCTGCTTTTTGAATTTTCATGAAGTCCTACTTTTTTTTCTTTTGTTGCCTGTGCCTTTGCTATCAGATTCAAGAAATCATTGACAGATCCAAAGTCACAAAGATTTGCTCTATATTTTCTTTTTAAAAGCAATGTGATAACCCACTTGAATCAAATGTATGAAGTACATACAAGAGCTTTGTAATGTTTTGAACAACCAATAACAAAAAAAAGCAATGTGATTTATTGGGTATCCAATATACCAGGAGTTGTGGATAAAATGTGAGTAAAACAGAGTCCTTACTAATACAATGTTCATAGAAAACTCTGGGTTTTTTTTTCATTTTCATGTTCTGATTTTCTAATACTATTCATGGAAGGAAGAAAAGCTTCTGGAGGGCAACCTGAAAATATTTATCAAATGCTTTAAGTTTTTCCATACTCTGTTATCCAATAATTCTACTTAAAAGAATCATAGAGGAAAAAAAAACATATATAACTTATTTAAAAGGATATTTTCCATCATTGAATATAAGAACCAAAAAGCTAATGTATAATACAAAGAAAAAAACTGAATAAACTGTGGCATACTCATAAGAAAGATAATTGTGAGCCATTAACAGTTAGGTTCTCAAAAACTATTTAAAGAAAACAGACTATGTTCAAATTATATTTCCAGGTTTAAGAAACAGTTATAAAGGCAGCATGAACAACAAAATCACAATTTTAATTGTGATTACAATTTTAAATTACCAGTATGTAATATATATATATTTATATATACTAAAGTAAACAGTGTGGGTGAGGGAATAACATAATAGTAAGCTATATCTAATGGCAGTGTTAATATTTGTAATTTGCACATTAAAATGTTGTATATTTTAGAAAATTTCTATAACTTTAAGAAAAATATTTTGTGCTTTTATTTTAAAGAAATTTGACTTATTAGAAATCCACAGCCTCACCTCAATGTATAAAGAGCCTATGGTAAAATAAAATAACTCCTAAAGAATAGAATTTGGGGCTGGAGTTGTGGCTCAAGTGGTAGACTGCTCACCTTGCACGGATGAGGCCCTGGGTTCTATCCTCAGCACAACATAAAAATAAAATAAAGATATTGTGTCCACCTAAAACTAAAAAAATAAATATTAAAAAATAGAATAGAATTTGGCTGAGGCTGACTGAGAACCCTTTGCAGAGTAAAAACAACAACAACAAAAAAAAAAACCCCACTATCTTTCTACAGTATTTCTATAAAATGTATAGAAAATCAGTGTCTGCAAAATGCCTTGGGGATATAATGATATGATTTTCAATCAAGGTGATGAACAAGAAGAAAGAATTAATAACATGCCAGAGTGGCAGGTGTCACCTATTACCTATTGATGGACCCACAGCAAAGCAGGCTTCAGTGAATGTCTGCCTGACGCAGATACAATGCCGAGACAACACTATATGTTGTACCAAATGGCCACAGAAAATTGTCCTGCAGTTGACAAAATATGCAAGCTTGATTTTTCTCCACTTTCGGTGACTTTTTGTTGGGATGTAAAATAGGTAATTATTGTAAAACAAGATATTTATAAGAAAGGAGAGCCTTGCAAGTTCAGGTACCAAATTTATTTCCCTGGACCCTCAATTCACAGGGACTTTCAGATTTCAAAATACTCTAGGTAATGAGTTCATACATGTCTTCTTATTTAGTCACTTACAAAACCAAGTAAGTAGCACTCACAGACTATCTGGGATAGCCTCGCCCCATATCCAAGACCTTGGTTAAGGCCTCACCTCTTATTTTCATATATCATGAGTCTCCCTAATGGTCCCCCCACTCCTCCTTTCTAATCTGACCTACTACTACCAACAAAATCCTCCTCAAACATAAGTAATACCACAGCTTTGACTATAAAATCCTTGCTATTGCTTTTAAATACATTGCATAAAATGCCCTCAATTGATCTGCCTTACTAACTCCTTATTAATACTCTAACACTGAACTAAAACCTACTTTGAACTCCTCATCTCCAGAACTATAAGATAACAAATTTGTGTTGTTTTAAATCACTAAGTTCATATTAATTTGTCAGAGAGTAATACACTATTCATATAATTCTCTCCACAAAGAATTTTTCTTCCTCTTTAGGGCCAGGTGTTAACCTCCTTGATTAATCACTTTGATATTATTTGTAAGGGCTACTCATTAGTTTAACAGCCCCCAGTACACCTTAAGTCCTGAGATCAAGTGATAGGGCTTGGTAGATCACCAAGTAGCAGATGACAGTGCTCTGAATGAACAGGGGATTGTGACTCCATAAAACCATAAGGAAGCCAACTAATAAACATAGAAGGAATAATAATGTAATGAGAACATCTTTAGTTAGCAAAAAATCAACCAATAAATAATTCATCAAGGAATGATAGAACTAGCAAGTAAAAGTTTGATGAGGAATGGAACATTTCCATAATCTTGAGATAACTCCTCAGCAAACAGGGATTAATTCTTAAAAGATAGTTTTACAGTGGAGAAAAGTGACCCTCACCACCAATCAAGTGATCCTAGTCATGATAAACAGGAAAGACACACCACCTGATAGGATGCAATGAGAACACAGCATCACTTCTGGAATATTCCTCCAGAGATGCATCAGACAAACCCAAATTGAGGGGCACATTACAAAAGGATGGGCCTGCAATCTTCATAAATGTCAAGTTCATGAAAGTCAAGGAAGGACTGAAAGAATGGTTACATATTGAAGGATACAAAGGAGACATGACATATGGAAGAGCATGTGATCCTGGATGTTCTTCTGCTGGCTTATCTGTCTGTGCTATGAAGGATATTATGGTGTGACAGTTAAAACTTTGATTTTGGGAACTTAATCTCATCTAGTTTGACAGTTGCTATTCTTACAACTCTTCTAAATGCTTAAAATGTTTCAAATTTTAAATAAAGTAAAAACTTACAAGGCTATTCACAATCAGTATGAGCCCAATGCTCTGCCACATTTTGCTTCCAATTCCCCTTTACCCCACCACACCCTGTAGCCCCATGTTATTCCAGGTGCTCTAATTCTAAGCAGGCAGGGACTTTCTGCCATTTAGCTTCTGTGTGTACTCTTCTTTCTACCTAATTTTCCCTTCCATTGCATTTCCCTATTAAAATTTTACTCATCTCTCAAAGATGAATTCAAACACTATTTCCACTGTAAAGCTAGCTCTCACTCTGTGTTCCTAGGACTCCTCTGAAAGTTTTCCTTTCACTATACTCAGGAAGACCCTGTAGCATGGTGAAAGAAAGGGCAACAGAGTTTTTGAAGCCAGTTAACAGGACTGCTACTGGATCTACAATACACCCTGGCCAGTTAACCAATCTCTCCAGCTATGAAACCAATTGACAAAAATATCTCAAGGTTGCCTTTAAAACAGATCAGTGTCTAAAGTAATCTGACATACTGGTCAAGTGTTGGTGAGGATGCAGAAAAGAAAACCTCATGATGCACTGGTGCTAAGAACATAAAATGGTGCAGACTCTGTGTAAAAGACTGGCATCTCAAAAAACTGGATGTAGAATTGCCAGAAAGCCCAGCAAGTCCAGTCACAGGTATATAGCCAAGAGATATGAAGACACATGTTCATACAAAACCTATAAACAAATGTTCATAGCAGCATTATTCAGAACAGCCCAAAAGCACAAACAGCCTGAATGCCATTAACTGACAAATGGATAAGCAAATTTGTGGTTTATCCATTCAGTGAAATAAATGTTACTTGGAAATAAAACAAAAGATGTACATGTTACATTATGGGTGAACCTAAAAATAATTATGCTCACTAAGAGAAGCCAGACACAAAAAGCCATGTGATAAGATTCTTATTTATACGAAATGTCTAAAATAAGCAAATGTTCAGTCAAAGTAAATAATGTTGCCAGGGGCTTGGAGTTATGAAGAATTGGGGAATAATATTTCAATATTTTGGGATTTCTTTTTTGGGTGATAAAGACATTATAAAACATTATAAAACTGAATGTGGTGATGCTTACAAAACTCCATAAATCTGCTAAAAGCCCTTTAAAGTAATGAACTGTATAGTATGTGAAATTATACTTCAATAAAGCTGTTACCGAAAAAAAAAAAAAAAGTCCTTCCTTCAAAGCAAGCATCCTGTTTTATTCTTATTTGGTTCTCTCCATTCTGTCAATATAGAAGACACGTTTGCTCAACTGGATTTCAGTTTAGTTGCAGTCTGACTGTGTTGTGACAGAAATCTGCATTTGGAGAGACACTCTATACAGGGTTGTCCTTTATGAAGATAGTCACCCTGTCGGGTCAGATGTGCCCTGACAACCATCATGGCTCCACAGGGCTTCTGTCCACCTGCCCAGATTATTCAGGAGGCTGGCAGGGGTGGAACATCCTGTCGGCAACTATAAAACAGATTTTCACCCATATAAGGCAGTTGAAAAAACAATCTTTATAGCACAGTTTAAACTAGTAAAAAAAAAAATTTAAAAAAGCCACTCAAAGCAATGTAGAGTCCTGCCAATTCATACACATATAAAGTAACCAGAATTACTTTTTACATAGCAATACCATTCAAGGTAACTGGAAAAAAAAAAAAGCAAGAAAAGTAACTTTCAGCTGACTAGCTAGTTATTACTCCTTAGTAGGTAGATTTAAGTTTTCTGTATAGAATTGGCTCTATATCGTAATACGACTATGCTCCTCAGTGGTTTTACTTCAATTAGAAGGATCAGATGTACCCATTCATGTAAGGAAGTGATTCCTGGCCCCTCACACAAGGAAGACCAAGATCTCTGAACAGAGATTTCTTTTAGAGAGAAGCTTTTCTTCTTCAAACGCTAAGATTTGTTTTATTAGGGTTTTCTGTATGTCCATCTAACATCTTTTTATGATTTCAACTAAAATTCTGGAGAAACAGGAGAACTTCTACTTCTATATTTTTAAAAGTTCTCTAGAAAGGTAATAAATATAGATATATAATACTGAAGTTCATTGGTATGCATTCATACATACATAGAACATAAGTTGGTCAATTTCATGCACCAATTAAAAAGATAATAAATAAATAGAAGAAAGATGCGTAGAGGAAGGGAATCCAGGAGAGAGAAAGGAGGGAAGGGAAAGAGGGGGTACTGGGGATTGAGAATAAGCAAACTATGTTATATGTATATATGATTACATCCAAATGAATACTTGTGTGACTATAATGCACTAATCAAAACATAAAAAGATAATCAATAGAATATCTAACATTTAGAATTAAATATATATCACTGAAAAGCATCTTTACATGTTATAAAAAGTGACATCCCCCTCCATCTCCGTCACCCTGTCTCTTTCCTCTCTCTGAAGGAAGGTCTTTTATCTGGAATCAAATCTGCCTATATGCTAGGGACACTGTACATATCAGCACATGCTGTTTTACTTTCAAGTGCTTTAACTGCTCTCCGAAGTGCAATTTTACACACATGCACACACCCCCACACACAATGACAAATATAGCAAACACATTTTTCTCACAACAATGTGATTGAAACCATAAAATAATATTTAATGTAAAACTCCATGGACATATATGATATTCAAAATATAAATTCATTTTAAGTAAAATAAATGCATCCAGCAGATTTTGGAGCCCAAGTACTTCAGAAACAATTATTTAAGTGTACAAGATTGAATTTTTTTTTACATTTTACTATATTCAGTCACTAAATACATACACACAGAGATGAGAGAGACAGAGACAGAGAGAGAGAGAGAGAGAAAGAGAAAACCTAGTCCAAAAATCCACAATTTTGAGGCACTGATACAAGCCACAAGAGGAAAATTCCACAGCTAATCTCATTAAGATTGCACTAAAAATGTAGGCACACTAAAATTATTGTATAAAATCACCTAAAGTCTATGTTTTTAAAGTATATATGAAACATAAATAAATACAGCATTCAGATTTGGGTTCCATTGCCAAAATGTCTCATGTATATGCCACTATTTCAAAATTTTGAAAAATCCCAAATCCAAAACACTTCAGATCCAAACCACATCAGATAAGAAATACTCAGCCTGTGTGTTGGTGTGTATGCATGGCGGTGCACACATGTGTGTTACACACAAACACACACAGACACAAGCAGTCCTAGCTTCAGCCTTGTCTTATGGGAGAGAATATCTGAAGATGACACTGGTTCTCCATCCCCTCTACTCTCCACGGCTCCAAACTTTTCCTATTTTATGCAGTTAGTAGAGTTTAACACCTTTGGTGCAGTTGGGTTCCTAAACTTTAGTTAACTTTTGTCTTCAACAAATTTTTGCTCATAGTACTTTTGTATGTAATTTCATTATACTCCACTAACTTGATCATACATTGATTAAACTATATGCTTGAATTTTCATTTTAAATATCATTATAGCAAATGAGAAGTGTCCTGAGGCTCATGAAGACCACCTTGAAGGGACATCCCTGCAAAATATCATGCAAACAAACTTTTTATGACACTACTGAATCTTTCTTATAGACAAGTAATCATGCATACTGTGGATGAATATGTTAAACACTAAAGTTTTGTACTTATTGCTCTTCCTATTTTTCCTTAGCCTTCAGAAAAGTCTTCTGTACTAGGAATAAAAATATATTATTACTATTATTATTATTATTATTGAGATTGAACACAGGGGTGCTTAACCACTGAGCCACATCCCCAAGCTTTTTATTTAAATTTTGAGACAGGGTCTTGCTAAGTTGCTTAGAGCCTCCAAAGTTACTGAGGTTAGTCTAAAACTTGCAAACCTCCTGCCTCAGTCTCCAAGTAGCTGGAATTACAGGCATGTGCCACTTTCCCAGGCTACACATATAAATATTTTAAAAGAATGGATGAGATTATGACTTTATACTCAAAAAAGCTCAAAAACTACTAACAAACAAATTGTGGTAACACATGTACACATACTCATACACACACTACACACGTGTAGGATTCATTCCAGGAATACAAAAGTGGTTCAGCATTTGACAATCAATCAATATAATTATACCAAATTAATAGAATAAAAGACCCCTTTAAATTAAATGCTTAACAAACTAGGAATAGAAGGGAACTTCCTCAGTCTGATAAAGAACATCAAAAAAAAAAAAAAAACCAGCAAATGCCACAGTTAATGGTGAAAGATTGAAAGTTTTACTCCAAAACAAGGAACAATTTAAAAAAAAAAAGAGAGAGAGAGAGATGGCTCACATTACCACTACTAGTCAGTTGTATATTGAAGGGTATGCATATGCACAAGAGTTAAGCAAAAAAGAAAAGGCATCCAGCATAGAAAGGAAAAAGTAAAAGTATCTTTATTTGCAGATAATATATTTTTGTATAAAGAAAGTCCTAAGGAATCCTCCCACTCCCAACCCCACCCCAAAAAAACCTACTAGATCTAATAAATGCATTCAGCAAAGCTACAGGATTTTTAAGATAAATACTTAGAAATTGAATCTCTGTAAATATGAAATGATCCAAAAATAAAATTTAAGAAAACAATTTCACTTACAATAGCATAAAAAGAATAGACCAACTGATATGACAAGAAAACTATGGGTCAATGTCCCTTATTGAATGTCCGTACAGAAATCTTCAACAAAACACTAGCAAACTGATTCCAACAACACATTAAGAGAATTATGCACCATGATTAAATAACTATTTTCCAGAAATGAAGGGTGTTCAACATAAGAAAAGTGATCAATGTAATAATTAAATTCATAGAGAAAAGGCAGGAAATGACATCATCTTCTCCATAGATGCAAATAAAACCCTGAGAAAAAAATTCAACACCATTTCATGATAAAAAGACTCCAGAATCTAGTAATAAAAGAAAACTTCCTTTGCATAACAGACTAAGTTATTAAAACCTACAACTAACATCATATTCAAAGGTAGGAAACTGAAATGCTTCTCCCTAAGGAAAAAACAATGAAGCCCACTTTTGCCAATGCTGTTCAGCTTTGTACTTGAAGCCCTGGATACAGCAATTAGGCAAGGAAAAAAAATGACAGGCATACAAATTGGGAATGAAGAAGTAAAACTATCTTTTTTGGCAGATGCTATGATTCCACATAGGAAATTCTAGAGTCGATGCACAAAGAAAACCACTAGCTAGAACTAATAAATTAATTCAGTAAAGCTGCAGGATAAAATAACAACACACAAAATCATATGTGATTCTCTATTCCAAAAGTAAATTAAGAAAAATATTCCATTTATAATAGTATCTATGAATAAATTTAATCAAATAGGTGAATGCCTTATAAATTGAAAACTAGAAACATTGCAGCAAGTAATTCAAGTAGACATCCTGGGTTTATAAACTAGAAAACTTAATATTGATAAGATGGCAATATTCCCCAAAGCAATCTACAGATCCAGCACAACACTTATCAATAATCACTTATCCAATAATCATTTCTTCAGAAATGGAAAGTCAGTCCACAAATTATTATCAAACTTCAAAGGGTCTCAATAGACAAAACAGGTCATGAAAAAGAACAAAGCTGGAGAACTCACACTTCCTGGTTTCTAAATGGACAACAGAACTACAGTAATCAAAACAGAATGGTACTGGCATATTACAGGCAAAAAGACCAATGAAAACAGAACTAGAGTCCAGAAGTGGACCTAAATATCTATGGAAAGTTTGCTTTCAGAAATGGTGCTAAGATCACTCAATGGGAAAGAATAGTCTCTTCAAGAAATGTTGCTGGTAAAACCGGGAACCAGATGCAAAATAATTAATTTGAACCCCTACCTTATTTCATATATAAAAATTAAATAAAAAATGAATCAATGGCTTAAATTTAAGAACAAAAAAACACAAATTCCATAGGAAAAAAACACAGGTAAATTCTCATGACTTCAAATTTGGCAACTGATTCTTAGATTTAACACCAAAAACAAAAGAAACAAAAGAAAAAAATACATAAGCTAAAATGCTCCAATTAAAAACTACTGTGTCTCAGAAAATGCCATGGTTGGGTGTGCTCTGAGTCTCTCCCAAAGGGTCACTGTTAATTATAAGCATCGTTCCCAGGGTTGTACTGTTGTTAAAATGGTTAACTTAGCAATATGAATTTTACCTCAATTTAAAAATGAATAAAATACTTAGTAACAAATGTAATAAAAAAGTGAAAGACTTGTAGACTGAAAACTACAAATATCATCAGAAGAAAGTTAAAGAAGGCCTAAACAGAGGAAAATCATGGGATAGAAAACTTAACATTGTGAAAATGCCAATATTCCCCAAATTGGTCTACAAATTTGGTGCAATCTCTATCAAAATCCCAACTAGCTTTATGGTGGAAATTGAAAAGTTAATTCTAAAATGAATATGAAAATGCAGGAGACCCAGAAGAGTAAAAACTAATCTTGAAAAATAAAGTTCTGGAGGACTCACACTTTTCAATTCTGAAATTTACTAATAAAGCTATGGTCATCAAGGTAGTAGGGTATTAGTGATATAAGAATAGACATACAGACCAATGGAATAAAACTGAAGAGTCCAGAAATGAACTCATACACTTTTCTTTTTAGAGAGAGAGAGAGAGAGAAATTTTCTTTTTATTATTTATTTTTTAGTTTTCGGTGAACACAACATCTTTATTTTATTTGTATGTGGTGCTGAGGATCGAACCCAGTGCCCCGCGCACGCCAGGCTAGCGTGTTACCGCTTGAGCCACATCCCCAGCCCCTGAACTCATACACTTATGATCAACTTTCTCTTATTGAAATAAGGGGAAAAAACTAATGGGAAAAAAGTAATCTTTGGTGACCTTGGAATACGTCTCTCAGAGACACCCCAATCTTATGAATTACAGGAGAACGCTGAACACTTATTTTTTAACATGCTTCAAAGAACGTTTCTAGACTCACTAGAGGAAGAAGCAAGGAATGCAGTCTCTTATCTCCACACACACCAACTGATGGACAACTAACCTCAGCTTCAGGATGAAGTGATAGATATCGGACTTCATCTTAAAGAATGCTAGTGAGCTTTAGCCCTTTTTATAGAAATATAGGGAAAAGACTCTAAATCTGTATGTCAAAATCAGAATTTGAGATGTTACATATTTCATAAAAACCTTTCTAGACCAAATGGGTATCTGTGAATAGTTGAAAATTTTTGTTTTGCTTTAAATTTGACTCAATTTTTTTTTAATTATTTAATTTCTGGTCACCAAATTTAAGAATTTAGTGGGCAATTCTAATATTTTTCTACACTTAAGGGAAAAAAAGATTAATAGCAAAGCTCCAGAATCATTCAAATTAAAAAAATAAACAGTTCTCCACTCCAGATGGCATGTTCCTTACTCTAAATTTCTTCCTGTATATTATGTACTGAAAGAAAACATATTTCTCCTTGATCACCTTCTTTTAACATGCCAAGTTTACATAGCCACTACCTCTAAATTTTTTGGAGGGGAGGAAGGTGCTGGGAATCAAATCCAGGTCTCCTTGCATGATCTGTGCTGCTGAGCTACATCCCTAGCCTTCACTCATTTTTAAATGTAAAAACAAAGAAGCTTGATAAAGAAAATCTCTAAATATGTCTATAATGGAGTAAAAATATCTATTAAGAGTCTTTACTTAAATGCTTAGCTAACCATTAAGTCAGTTTGTTAAAAGAAGTCTGGCAAGTGTGGAAACTCATTAAGTTAATTCTCAATTCTCAGATTTCTGCATTTCTATATTTAATGTCAAAGTTAAGTGTATTTAATAATCTTATGACTCAAAAATTAGTTGTTATAAGATAAATTATGTACATGTAAATAGCCAGTTTTAAATGTCAATCCTCAGCAATGGTATTCATTTAATGAGATAAAAACTCTTAACTTCTTTTAATGGTTGTCTAATACATCTTTACAAAAAGTCCTTTTTCACTTTGGGAAGCACATCCACAGTTCAGATCCTTGGTGATTGAAAAAATCTTGCTCAGCATTTTTATCATATACTTTGCATTGAAATGTGATTTACATGCACAAAAATTAAAATGTAGATAGCCACTCATACAGAGATAACTTCAAAGAAAACCCAGTCTGCTCACCTTGGGGCGCTATCAAAGTTCTTCCATTCTCCTGACACCAACCAACTGGCTGGACATAAGGACTATTAACATCACACCTGCAGAAACAGGATCCTGTGTTAGATCCCATATTACTCAATCCCAGAGAAAGAATCCAAGAGTAATTGCTATTCTAGATATTAAGAGATATCACAGAAACAGTACTTCATAGCTAAAGGGAAAGAGAAGTAATTTTTAGTACCATATTTGTAGGCTGAGTGACTAAACTTCTCTTTTGCATAACCTTTCTTGAAACTTCATAGCATAAAATAAAGGGCGAAAGACCTGAAGTGTTAGTGATATCCTCAGAGAGCAAACACTATACCTTTTCTACCAGTTTTACTTACAGTAATGGAAAATATTAATAGGACAGTCTAAATGGTAATAAGACAGTCCAGATCCCAGATAACTACATTTTTCCTCTTCCTCCTTTCAAAGAACCTAGAACATTCCACCAAAGACAAATACAACAATTACTCTATGCTTTACTTCTTGGTTCAAAAGGAAAAACAAGACTCCCTTCGTGCAAATTAAGAACAATGGCCCCTTATAGGAACTTGTCCATTACTCAGGAAACACTATGAGGAAATGCTACAAAAAATGTATTTTCACTGTGACCTCCTCTGTATTTCAGGTTTTTATTCAGAAAACCCTTTTAATTCATGCAATGTTAGTTTAATGGCTTCATAGCACACATTTTCTGTTCCCCACAGGCTTTCAAATAATCCACTCCTGTGCTCCCTGAATCTTTCTTTTAAAAATGTGATGGGTTGAATGCAACATCTTTCAGGAAAAAAAAAAAAAAAAAAACCACACACACACCCACAAAAAAAAGAAAAAAGAAAGAAAAAGAAAAAAAAAACCACTACAAGTTCTTAAATTGCTCTTCACAAAATTGTTTTCCTTGCAAACTAGACAAACATACAGTGAAGTTCCCTTAACTGCTCTGGTAAGGCCTCATTAGATAACTTCTTATAGCTGTGGAAATAGTTTCTTAGGTTCCTTATTTCAACAAAATTCACATCAGAGAAGGCTGTGAAAAGTCACCACTGAATTTCCTGATGTTTATTACTACATGAACAGCAAGAAAAGTGATAGGACTGGAATAAAAAAAAAATTCTTAACCAAACATATGAACATGCTGGGGGAAAGAGAAAAAAACAAACAATGGTGTCTCACCAGTAATCGTAGCTGTCATCCCAGTTGTCAAAATGTACTCGTAAGCGGTCATCCACAATATCTGCTATGGTAGCCACGCACACCAGGGAAGGGTTCTTCCTGTCCACGGCCTCCAGCTTCATTCCCACCTGAAACTCCTTAGGCACTGGTCCATTCTAACATAGCACCAGCAGGGAAGAGGCAGGAAAAGAAACAAGGACACCAAGCAGGACTGAGCCATGGTGAAACTTCTACAATGTTTAGCATCAGCAAAGCCTAGAGGGCATCAACACTCACCCTCTGGAAAGAAACCAGCAAATGCCAGGAAACACCCAGCAACTGTCATGCAGCTCACATTCCTAATCAAGACCACGGAAACTAGCTCCTCTGGGCTCTTCTCTTTGGATGAGCAGGGAGTTTTTCTTTCCCTTATCAACTTCATTTTTCCCTCTTCAGTTCTTAGTGTAATTTGTATCCATTTAAAGATACACTGTTTGCTGAATACAGTCCTATCAAATGAGGTTTTCTGCTCCCCATAGGCTTTTGAATAGTATTCAAATATTGCTATTTGAAAAAGCGATAAAGACATTCTTTTTAGCATCAAGATATCATTAAATTGATTACTCTAACTGAAAGTAGTGGCTTTCTCAATAGTTAAGTATATATACACTAACTCACATAAAAAAATACAATTAAAAGTATGAATGCTTTTTTAAGTACCTGTATATATATTATATATAATATATACATGTTTGTTCATATAAACGTGCTATAGATTATGATTTATAATAAAATAACTGTTACAAAACCCCAGTCTTTGAATTGTGACAATTAGCTAGTTCTGAGATTTGGAAGTATTTACCCAATATCTGCGGACAAAATGAGGGTTTCTTCTCTACTTCTATACTATTTAAACCCCAATTTTTATTTTTCTTTAGCCCATTCTACTTTTAAAGAAATTTCACATTTCAATAACGCCCTTTCATTTACACAATTATATGAAACACATACAACAATCATGTAACATTAATTCTAAGATCAATAAAGAAAATCTCAGAAAGTCAAGAAGGAGACCTGCAAAGTGACATCATCTGCAGGTGATTCAGGCTTATGCACTGCCCTGGCAGAGGGAGTGTTCTTCACTCAGATGCTCACAGTACCGTGAGTCTGCATGAGATGGTCCCTTGTTTTATTCACACTTAACTAAGCTGGGTACATCCAAAGTCTGCCTGAAGTACCTACTTGTTTCAAAATACCAAAACTAACTTTAAAAAGATTAACTCATTGTAAGTAAAAAGGAAAAAAAATTATGAAAGGCATTTTACTTTTAGCCGCTGTTAAATACTTTACACAGCTAACTTAAATCTTTAATTGTACTTTTAAAAGAGAAAATAAAACACATGTCCATAGAAAATAGAGGCAAATTAAGGGAGAAAAGTTTCAGGAAGTTGAGTTTCCATAATTTCTTAAAGGATTAAAATATAACAGAATATAGAGCAAATTTTAATCAATGTAAGCTCAAGGGAAATTCTGACTTAAACTGAGGAAGTAAATACTTACAGAACTTCTGTTCCTGAATAATTTCTTAGGAGCATTTTGCAATTTGCAGGCCTTCAAGTAATCCATCCAAACAAATTTATCTTTTCTATAACCTAGATAAAAAGGACAATTTGCTCAAAAATATCCACAAGAGGTAACCACAAGTATTTTAAATACATTATTACCATTCAGTCTTCTGTCACAAATTCCATGCTATTAGCAGATCACATGGTTTACATTTAAATTTCCAAATTGTCTTTTTTTTTTTTAATTTTTATTGTTCAAAACATTGCAAAGCTCTTGACGCATCATATTCACACTTTGATTCAAGTGGGTTATGAACTCCCATTTTTACCCCGTATACAGATTGCAGCATCACATCGGTTACACATCCACTGATTTACATATTGCCATCCTAGTGTCTGTTGTATTCTGCTGCCTTTCCTATCCTCTGCTATCCCCCCTCCCCTCCCCTCCCCTCCCCTCTTCTCTCTCTACCCCATCTACTGTAATTCATTTCTCCCCCTTGTTTTTTCAAATTGTCTTAATGTTTTCAATGTCTTAAATTCAAAACAGTTGATTGTGGTCTCCCATTGTGCACACCATTCCCTACAAATGTTTAGTGTTCACTAAGCTATGGCACTAGGACCCTGGGAGCTTGATGGGAATCTCACCTCCCATTAAGGTTTCCAGAATGGGTAACAAGATAAGACAAGAGTACCAGTGTTGTCCCCACCCCTGAGGAAGCCATGTCACAAAGACCATAAGAGATCCCAACGATGCTGTGATCCAAGAAGCCGACACTTGAGGGAAATTACGAAACCCTTCACAATCCAAAGACCATTTTTGACAATTCTAACTTTCTGTACCTCATCTGTACAATGTTCCCACTAGAAATGCCTTGTCTTCCATTCATATGCCCTAAGTTGGCTCAAACAGCACTGCACAAACGATGCAGGCTCAGTATTTTCTAAGGGACCATCATACTGAAAATACAAATTGAACTCCTGAACAGTCTTCAAGGCTGAGGCATCTCTACCTCCTACCTTTTTGACTTGCTTCTCCACTTGTCTCCCTGAGACTCCTCATCCTAACCAAGTCCACTCCACCCCAGGGCATCTGCTCTGTACTTTCCCTGCTTGATGCTCTTCCTCAGGAACCCTGTTGTTTTCTCTCCCATTTTGTCCAGGCATCTATGGGACCCCCAAGACAGGCTTGTCTTCACCACACTATCAAAAGAGTCTTCTTACACGGCTGGTCTGGTCTCAATCCTTCCCCTCCTCTGAAATGAAAGTCCACGGAGACAGAGGTTTTTACTCACTGTTCCTGCCCCAGTATGTGCTTATAGTAAGGACTCCATAAAATCTATGGGATGAATGAGCCTGTTACCTGTCACCAGTTCTTAAAACTCAGCAATCTCAACGGACTTTTCATAGGTCCCAAGGCAGAGCCCAAGGGACACTCTCGAGTTGATTACCAAGAATAACATATATATATATATATATATATATATATATATATATATATATATATATATATATACACACACACACCTATCCCATAAGTTGCCATAGTCATTTCATAGTCTAACATGCAAGCAGGAGACTGTATGCCGAAGTTGGCCATGCAAAGAAATTGGCCCATGGGCTTCTCACTGACCCCACCTCTACTCACTTGCACAAACAACTGGCTAGGGTTCCTCTAGTAGGTAACAAAAGACAAAGCTGAGATTTTACCATCACAAGAAAACTTGAACTGAACTTTTTCTCATTGCTCCATGTTTTCCATGATTTGGGGGTTTGCAACAATTGACAGTGATTCAAATTTCTTCACCCTGCAGTGCCATTGATATAGTGGGAAGTTTCATTTCAACCATGATTTAGACATTAGTTGCTCAAGGTTTAATAAACTTATGTACCATAAGATCTCCCATAATATTTTATTTCTACCCCATGTAGCTTATCAGAATAATTGACCTAAAAGTCATGAACAAATTCCTTTCAAAGATACTTCTTTTTAAAGAAGGTGTTACTGAGGTCTTAGTGCTCTTTGGGGATCAAATTTTCACACCAGGTTCTCTTGATAGTATTTCATAAAATGTTGTTAAAAATAAAACTGAAATATCAAGTGACTCTCTTTTTGACTGGCAAATGCATCCTGGCTTACCCTTAGGGATGTGCAATTCATGCTTGGTCTTTTCACACCACCCTACTGGATGAATGTCGGGGGAACCAGCATTGGTCCAGAAATCATAGCAGCTTAAATACCCATCAAAATGAAGTCTTAGCCGGTAACCACACACCTGCAGCATGAAAAGTTTGCAATTGTTCATTAAGTGTCATACATTTAAAATGGACACAAAATTATCAAAATATTCAAATACTTTGTGAGTGCTAACAGTATTTAAGAGCTGATGCTTCCAGCCGAATTTTTTCATTAGAGAACAAATTTATACATGACATCTGATTAAAACTGTGATATAAAGCAGATATTGTCCTTCAAGAACCTAAAGCCTTCTGCAAAATACAGTCTTTTTTTACTTGCCTATAAACATACATGAATATATATGTGAGTGTCACCATTGTATACATTCACAAGAAATTAAAAATAATAACTAGGGGTAAATGGCAGAAAGATGAGTAGAAGAGGGGAAGGAAAGGTACTAGCACTGAATTAGAACAAGATATATTCCATGCTTTATAATTACATCAAAATGGATTCTACTGTCATGTGTAACTAAAAAGAACCAATAAATTAAAAACAATAGTTTAGGTGGAAAAAAGGATCCACAATTTAAGTATTTTAATTGAGTAGTTTATTTATTAATTCAACACCTGTCCAATATTCCTTTCAGAATCCCTATCTCTCGCTGTTGGCTTAGATTCATATCCCAAGACAGTGTAGACTGCAGTACAGAGCAAAACAAAATGGGGACGGCCTTAGCTCTACTATATGCATACAGCATACTCAGTAAAGAGAACATTAAAACAGATACAGCCTCTAAACATGCTGTGCAAGTTTAATAGCTACAATCAATCAAGTGGAGCAAATGAATGTGGCTTCTTCATTGAATGCTATTAGAAATAGAGACATCTCTTATTGATTTGATAATATGTTTAGTAAATATTACATTTTACAAGCCATTTACTTTCATTACTGGCTCTTCACTTTACATAATTTTCATAAAATACGTGTATTTGTATAAATATATAACAGGAATAATATTATTCATATACATTTCTCATTAGTTCAACTAAAATGTGAATAATTATATTTCTGTTAATAAAAAAATTGTGTGATGATTCATGAATTGTTATCAATCTTAGGGGAAAACCACTAACCAATTAAGTCAAGAATAAATGCTAGCTGATGAAACTTACTAGAAACTTAATCTTCACAGAAGGAAAAAGATTCATTAAGAAACATTTTCACCCATCACAGACTAAAATAAATCCACAATGTTCTGGAACTTGTTCATGATCAAAAGTATACAAATTTGTTATTCTTTAGAAAATTCTGTTACCATGTGGTTAGCCCCAAACAATAACCATATCTCTCACCTCAGCTACAGAAAGTACACAGAATACAGATGGATGTCGGGGATCAATGCCTTCTAATCTCATGCCAACCTGAAAACCATTTTCGTGCTCCGGAAAGGATTGATCCTACGGAATTTCATGATACAACATTAGCCATTGATATTTCTTCATAACTTTATATAAAATATTTGGTGTCATTTACATGTGGACTCTCAAACAATGGAACCCAAAGAAACAAGACAGTAGAAAGGTGTTTTCCAGAGACTAGGGTAAGGGGATGAAGGAAGCACTGTTCAAAGGGTATGAAATTGTAGTTAAACAGGAGGAATGAATGATATAGACTTAAGGTGACAGATATGCTAGCTGTCTTGATTCAATCATTCCACACTATAGAATGTTTCATATCATACTGTGTTCTCCATAATTACATAAAGTTATAATTTGTGTAAAAAATAAAAATATAATTTTTAAAAGCTTTATAGTTGGAAGCCCAGTAATATGGAAGGCTGCTCTTACATGTAATTGGCTCTCAAAGATGATTTGGTCATTTTAATATACTTTGAAAGAGTTTAATTGTGAAGCTCTGTGTTCTGTGAACCTCTCACTTATTTGTGTTGCCTATTCTTCCTTCTGCCCTTGGTTGGTTACATGGATTACCCACCTCCAATGTGTGCCTTGGCTCTTCACTGGTACAGTGACTTAGCTGTAAAGACTTTAATTTCAATATAGTCAAATATATTTCCTGTTAAGTTTACACATGCAATCTATGCAGTCCTTCCTGATTAGGCTACCCAGTAGTAGTTTTCAAAACAAAATGTTGAAGTGTCATCCTTAGTATTTAAATCTATAGTAAAACTGAAATTGCTTTCTCTATGGTGTGAGGTAGGGGACTGTTTTTTTTTTTTCATGAGAAAAATACACTATTCAACAAGTGGTTTATGACTCATCCATACTTGACTTGATCTGCAAAGTCAACTCTGATACCCAGTTTCTATATATTTGTGGATCTATTCTGGCCCCTCTCTACTGTTTCATTGACTTATTTGTCTATTTTACACAGTCTTATTTGCTAATGTGAAGCCTTTCTATTTGAATCAATCTTTATATATTGAGTTTTCTAACTTAGAAATTTGTTCTCTCTCCATGTTATCTAATCATTTTTTGTCAAGGATTTTCTTCAAATTTTCAACAGAATTCAAAAATGCTTTGTTATATTTATTTCTGGGTAAATTTTTAATGTTTATTGCTATTGTCAATGAATTCTTTTTATATTACTTTCTAATTTTCTCCCATTGTTTTCTTTAATACTTACATTTACAAAACAATGAATATGGTATTCTTTCCGACAACCTTCCTGAATTATCACTTGTTTTGAGCAGACAATTGTGAACAGATTCAGCATTACCAGTCAATTCATTCTTAATTGAAAATAAACTTATACTAAAGGAAAATGATGACTAGAATCTAGTTGTATTAGATCTAGAGCTGCTTTTGAACCACTAATTATCTTGCTATTTAATAGTATTTAACATCTGAGTGTCTATTTTCAGGTTAGAATTTTATTTTTTAAGAATCTTTTCATTTGGAAATAATGTCAAACTTAAAGAAAATCCGCAAGAACAATACAGTGCAGTAAGCACATGCACAGCTTTGCCTAGATTCATCTGTTGCTACATTTTACCTCCTTAGCTCTATAATTTATTGTCATTCCTTCTATCTCCTATGTCTACCTAGACATAGAAAGATGATATCAATGTAGTTTTGTGTGAACCATTTGAGAGCCCTTCACCTCTAAATTTCAAAACAATTCCCTAAGAGAAGTGTATTTTCCTGGAGAATAGAATGTGTCTCATATAACAACAACTCAATTATCAACTTCTGTAAACAATACTTTTAATTTAACATTCCATTCATAATCCACTTCTGTCCATTTTTCCAACATCCCCCCCCCAAGTCTGCAAAACAGAGCCAGTCTAGGATTAGACACTGTATTTAGTTAGAAAGTCTCTTTAGTTTCCCGTAGTCTGGAATATTTTCCAATAGCATGTCTTTGTTGTTTATAGCACTGACTTTTTTTTTTTTTTTAAAGAATATCGTCTTTTCCTTCCTCTGAGTTTTCAGTTAGAATGTTCCACATTTTGTATTTGTCTGACGCTCTCCCACAATTAGGTTGGGGTTATATGCCTTTTGCCAGAATACTACACGAGTGACATGTGCTTCTCAGAATATCACACCCAGAGGTACACGATGTCACAGTATTGCCCAATTTCTTCACTAAATATATAGTAGCCTGCAAAATGCACCTATACACACACACACATTGATACACGTATTTTATACACCCTAAGTTAAAACCAATATGTGTGATTCTAATTTAATCCCACAATGCGTGTTCTGCTTTCCTTCATTCATTCTGTATTTTCCCTCTGGCAAGGTCCTCCCATTTCCTTCTTTACTAAATCCTACAGTATGGATCTTACAGTTTCAGAACTGTTTTATTTACATGCCACAGTAATCAAACCTAGAGTTCAAGATTCGTGTGTTGTTTCCCCTCAGTCCTATGTCATCGAAGAGTGGGGTAGGTATATAGTTTAAACTGTATATAAGCCAATTGGATTCGTTTTCTCTCCATTTAATGCTGTCATGTAATGGAATCCAACTAAAATACACTTGAGTTCACTTGTTTCAATTTGCTTTTAGTTCAGAAGATATTTTCATTTTTTTAATGTACAGATAGCTTCCAAGTGTTAAAACCCTACCTCACACAACCCCACTCCACCTCACCTCTTGAAGGTACCCAACTTCACTGCCTTCTGTCTTTTCCTTCTTGAGTTTCTTTTTTGCAAAGAAGTTATGTGCATGTTTTTCTTATTTTCCCTTCTTTCTCAGGCAAAAATCCACAGACTACACTGCTCTTCTCCCTGCAGCATTCTGCACTTCTGTCTCCTGGAGACACCCTGGCCAGCTCACGGAGACTGGCCACTCCTGCTCACAGCTGCAATGTACTCCAGCACATGCAGGTTCCATGGTTCTCAGTCGTCTACACTTTGATGCATGCTTTTTTTTTTTTTTTTTAATATGAACATGAAACCATTTTAAAAGTACTTATGAATTGGCTTGTAAAATGTTGTTGAAAACTTTCTTACATTCACAGATCATTTTAGAAGCTTCCAAGGAAAAACTTTAAAGAGGATAAAACCCAAACATGAAATGGCAAGAATGAATGATTTCTCAGGGATATTTTATTTCTATAAAAATAAAATGTCATGTGTGTGTCTAACTCTCCCAGCCTGCTTCTCACATCTCCTCTGTTTTCCAGCAGATTGTATTTAGCAAGTGTTGTGTGCCTCCCTCCTGTTCCCTGCCTTGGAATCGCTCAGCTCACTTTAAAGCAACACACACACACACACACACACACAAGGCTGAGGAAAAACCAGAAGGAGGACAGACAGGAGGAGGACAGACAGCAGGGGGAGAATATTGATAATGCAGGAAGGAAAGTTGAGAACTAGAGAAACGGACACAACTTTGTTGTTGTTTTAACAAAACTGAAAGATGCAAAACTGGGAATAGGAGGAAGCAGCGTTGAGGACACTCTGCGGTCTGATCACACATGAATGATAAATCCAAGGCACTGGCAATGATTCACAGCCAAGAGGAAGATGAGCCACGCTATTCTTGTCAGAATTTAGAATGGTTTCTCATCTGAACACTGGGGAGCTGCCTGTAATGTTGAAAGTAATACTAGATGACTAAAAGACAGTATTCCCTAGAGGATTTCAAATAAAAAATAAAATGTTCATTTTAACAATCTGAAAGGCAACATTTAGTGAGAAATATCACTGCCTTTCATCAGTCTCTTTTCTGTTCAATGATTTATTCATGACATGACAGATTTTTAAATTTTTCCTCTCTAAAAATCTTATATTTTTTAACGTAATTGATGGCTATGCTTATAAAACCATATTTTATGAAGAGAAAAGTGAACTGAAATCACACATTTAAAGCAAACAAAAAGTCCATTAAATTTAGTCACATAAAATAGCCTGATAAAATAGACCTGATAAAAATAAATAAAGTCCAGCCCAGAGAGGTGAAGGAACTTTCTCAAGGTCACACAGCCAGTTGAGTAGCAGAATATAACTAACGCCTGAAGATTTGAAAGCCTGCCAACTGTTTGATATAAGGGGACAGAGCTGGCAACAAAACAAACACAATAAAATCTGGCTCAAGGCTATGGAAGTCCTCAAGGACAGTTCCATGGTAGTGACATATGCTCTTGGGTTCTGAAGAGAAGTCAATCTGTTTTGCCTTTTTCTTTTCCCAGAACAGTTACAAAAAAAATATTTTCTTATACGAAACTGATTTATTTTGTCACTAACAATGGAGAAGCAGCATTATTCAAGGTTCCATACCTCATAGCAAAAGCAGGAACAAATTATATGTTATTATTTTAAAAGCTTGTAAAATGAATCATGAGGTCAATGGAAGGGTGTAGCCAAGCCTAGGGAAAGCAGTGGAACTACTGGCAGGACTCCAGATGAACTGTCAGGTAGAGGAGTGACTGTCATGACATGTGTGTATGCCATCAGCACTTCTAAGCTCCGTGGGTGCTGTCACCAATACTCAGCATGCAAAGCTCACATGATAGATGTGTGCAAGAAATGCTGGACATTTCACTTTAACACTGAGAACCCCACAAAAGCAGAGAGACTGCGCTTTGTAGTGATCATTCTGTAAGCTAGCTCAGACTGAGGCAGGCGGTTGGCCGTTAGCACTATCAGCACATTGGCTAGACGGGTGTCACTGAAGAGAGCTCATGTGCTAAGTGCACGATTCAATCTGAATGCCCACAGGCATTCTGATTTATTCACAGACAAGAGCTGCAGTCAACAATTTCCTGATCTCTATTCAGTGTTGGAAGAAATGGAGGCTATCAGGCATGCAATCAAATCACAGCCACTGAGGCCCACATTTTAAACATGCTATGCAAAGGACTAGGCAAGACCATGGTCTGATTTCCAAACCTTACACAACAGCTCTCAAGGGAATGAGATTCACAGGAATTTTGTATGCAGATGAAAACAAAATTTATTAAAACACTAAAGACTGTTGCCCTAAGTTCAGTAGCCTGCTCAAAAGGATTTATCTCAACATGTTCCACATCTTAAATGGTCCCAATGCACATCTCCAAGACTGAAGCATCAGTTTTACATGTGAAGAGTAAGAGACCAGAAGTCTTATTTTTTTTTCCATTTGCCACTTACGCATTCTTTTTTTTAAATTGGTGCATTATGGTCATACATAATAGTGGGATTCGTTGGGATTCATATTCACTGGAATTCATATTCATACATGCATATAACACACAGTCCATACAGTCCAAGAAGAAATTGACAGGAAGTCTTTTGTAGGCAAACTGTGATATTAGTAGCTTGACCACATAGAACTGAATTTTTTATCAAAACATGATGATTTTCTTCACTCAAAGGGAAAAATAAATTAAACATGTTATTGGTTAACTTCTTCAAACTAAGGAAGTTCTTCAAAAGGGAATATGAAAAAGTCACCTCCTAAGACAAAAACGACCAAAGAGAAGGCTAGAATGCATTTGAAGCTCTATCCAAAGTAGAGAAATCCAAAGGAGAGAGCCCTTCCAGGACTGAGTGTGACATTCTTGTTAACTCAGCATATGACAGAACAAATGGAATCCAGGCTTCTATAATCTGAATATACAAAAGGAACCAGAACTATCTGCGAAACCACTGAACACCTGCTATCGTAGCCAACAACATACAAATGTGAGATGCAAGTTTCTCACTAATAGAAATGAATAATAAGGAAGAAGAACAGTTGCAAGGCCAGAGCTGTCCTTTATCATGCCATGTGCAGAGATGCCTTTTACCCAGTGAAGATGCACATAGCACTTACTCTAGTCAGACACTGTTCTAAGCACTTTATGAATATTAACACATTAAAGCAACATAAAAACCCTGTGAAGCTGGTGTTGTTATGCACATATTACAGATGACATGCCTGAGGCCACAGTGCAAGTGCATCTGCCTTCAGTGTTCAGGCAGGCAGTCACTACCCTTGATCATCATGCAAGGTTATAAACATCACATCCCCCTCACTAACTAAAGATGCATAATTAAAAAATGTTATTCTATAGTTAAAATTATGGCAATTGAGTATAAGCTACATAGCTATTAAATGATCCTCATGCCAAAAGTTTGAAAACGATGCCATGGAAAAGCTAAAACAGAACCTGTATGTGTCTCTATGTGTGTGAGTGAGGGGGCTTAATATATAATAAACGTGGCATTGTAGACTGTCGAGCAAAGATAAATGGCATGAGACTACATGGCTATCTACTTAGGAAGAATGGTTAAGCCATATTCCCACCATAACCATATACAATAATAATACTCAATGGGATGATAATGAAAATGGAATACAATGGAATACAATGCAGCTATCAGAAAAGCAAGACAAGATCTGGGTCTGCTGAGGCAGCAGGAGAGCAATGATAAATATAAAGAATGTATTAAATAAGTATAAGTATTTTGATTTTTTGTTTGTAAAAACAACTAATTAGGCCTGGTGTGGTGGAACACACCTATAATCCCAGTGGCTCTGGAAGCTAAGGCAGAAGGATAACAAGCTTAAAGCCAGCCTCAGCAATTTAGCAACACTCTGTCTCAAAATAAAAAATAAATAAATAAAAAGGACTGGGGATGCGGCTCCATGGTTAACCACTCCTGTGTTCAATCCCTGGTAACAAAAAACAATTAAAAAATAAACAACTAATTACATAAACATTATTTACATGTCGACATAACTACACTAACTTACAGATCCAGAACAATAAATATCAGATTATTTCAAGTGGTTCACCTAGAGAGGAGAACCAATGGAGAAAAAGCCCTTTACTTTTATATTCCTCTGTTTATTCAAATTTTTAAGTAGGCTGTGAGTTTTAAAAGATCAAAGGTGCACATAATCAACTGCTGAGGATGCTGGGTGATTCAGCAGAATGCAAGCCATGTGAAGCCTCATGTCTTCTAAGAAACTTGTACTTTATTCCTACTTGGGGGAAGCATGAACAAAAGACTGAGCAGTGAGAAGGAGCCATTATTGTATCTTAGAAATATCTTCTTAGTGAAACTGTGGAGAATTAATTAGAAAAGTAGCAAAACTAGAAGTAGTATCAATGGATCCGCGGCTTTTAATATCTACCAACAACTGAGAATTCGCCATGTGCCATGTATAGCACCTAACTCAGCTTATGGAAGTCTTAAAACACCACATTGGAAATATTCCAATCCTCATTTGCCTGGGGAAACTGAGGCTCAGAGTTGTTCATACACTACATCATTTGCACAGCTCATCAGTATGAAACTTGGAATCCAAATTCAAATCTAAAAAAAAAAAAAAAAATTTGCACTGAAGTGCAAAGTTTTCTTGTATTCTAGAACATTGCAATAGCCTTGCCGGGTGATAATAAGCACCCTGACCACACAACACAGGAACGCAGGAGCTGGGAATAGAGAGAAGGGACCAGATTCACTCTATTTAGGAGGTAAAATGGGGGAAGATCTGATGACTGGCTGGAGGCAGAGGATGTGGAAGACAGATTTTAAACTGACAGCCAGGTCTCAGGCCTACAAGGAATACTCAACTTTTACACAGTGTGTAATCTGAACTTTTATAACATGCACAATATCTACCTATGCCTTCCAGGACTTTATGGAGAGCTAGTGAAAAACTACACTGTTCCAACATTCTGAAAAAGTCCTATAACTTCTGTGCTCTCCTAGGTATCTTTTAATGAATCTTTTCATCATAAAAGTTTACTCATTGCAAGATTCTGGAAAACTGTGAGAGGTTGTAAAGCTCCTCCCTTGCTTTTTCCTTAAGAATCTTTATGATTTTAACAAAAGTGAACAACTGTATTTATCAAGAATATCAGATTCCACTTCTAGTTTTTTGGTTTGTTTTCATCAGACAGAAAAAAAACAGAACTTGAAAATACACATACACACACACACACACACACACACACACACACACACACCCCTCACATATTCATATACACACTAACTTTTTTTCTATTCTTATTCAAACTACCCCCGAATACAGCTGTTTTTAATGGAATTGTGGAACAAGATTATTGATGTCTTCAGGGATTTTAGAAACATCAGTATTACATAAAATTTTATGTGCAAATGACTATAATCATTTTACTGAGAATATTATCAATTGCTTTCATTAACTGTTCAAAGGATCTATGACTAAAAAGAAAAAGAAAAAAGATTAAGAGCCACATGGGTATCCTTCCAGGGAATCTGTCATTCATCAATCCACTAGCTAAACATATATTTAGAAGACTTCAATAAGCAGAACACAGCAGTCCACTGCAGCATTCATCATGGCTATACAGGCCACACAAAGAGGCATGCTTCAAATTTCTGCTTTTTCAAAGTGATGCCAATTGTTGCTATTTGTTAGGCTAATGGGAAAAAATCATCACCTACATAATGAAACAAAACCTGCTGCAAAGCTTCAGTTAAGACAGCAGTGAAGGATGGCTGATTATATATTCTTAAACTTTCATTTTACAGACTCTTGTTATTTTGAACACTTTCATAGATTAATTCTGAACTCAGAATCGCAAGCTACTGCCAAGATTATACTGAGAGACATTCTACAAATAGAGAACACAGAAATCAGGGCTCAACAAAAGTATACTTTAATAAGTTAAGTTAATGCAATTCTTATTGGCTTTTTGTGAATCCATTCTGCTACAATCTCATATGCAAAAGCTCTCATTTCCCCAGAACCTACTGATAGTAAGAAATTTGGCTGCAGTCACATTTTAATATACATGCTAACCACTGACTGAACTACAGTCTCAGAAACCAAAGAGAATACCTACTAAAGCAGGTAACACTCTATTGGATCCAGGGAACCTGAGACCAAGAAGGAAAAGAGGACATGCAGTGCACAGCAGAGGACTGCATGGGCAGAACTTTCTAAAATAACTCCTGGAGTTGTCTGGTAATTAATTCACTGGCCATCACTGAATGTATTCCACAAATTCTCTGGTATAGTGTCTAAAATAATAAACCCACATCCCCCTCCCACAATTGACTTAACTCTGCCAGGAAAAAAAGACAAGGATACTACGAATAAAAATTTCCCTTAGAGAAGAGTTGCATCTACCCTTGATTCCAAATGCCACTCTGTTCTTCCTTCAATTTCTCTTCCTTCTGAAGAGCTCTGAGCTTGACATTCAGCTTCCAGCTGGCACTGCAGATAAGCAGCTGGTACAGGGGCTTCAAGCCCCTCCCAGGAATAGAAAAGCAGCCATGAACTGGCTCTCTGGCTCCAGACTTCAGATCAGCTATTTCCTAGCACCCCTGGCACTTTGAATTTTACCATTTCAAAGAAGCAGATTCTAAGTATAGGAAAAATATCTGAGCCACAAGATCAAGATGTATCTTCAATTTTGCTCTAGAACTCAGAGCTTTGGAGACTGAAAAATGGACAAAAAGGGAAATTCTTTCTGCTATTTGGAGCCTCAGCAATTAATCAGCTTAAAGACTTCACATCATATGGCTACACTCTGTTTTTAAGTGGGTTCCATATGCCTGTGATTTAAACATCAACCAAATGCCTGAATATAATGCACATAATATATTTTTCCAAATTTTTTTCCTAGGAAAACTGCTAAATACTAATAAAGTTACCTTTAAACTGAGGGCAACAAAAATATACACAGAAGAGAAAAACAAACAGGTAAACACTTTGAGCAAATAAAAAGGGCATAATACTGAGATTATAATTTGTTTCTAATTATGTCCAAATCCACACAGCATTTCATTATAGCTTGTACAGCAACTAAGGAAACAATGCAAGGTCATCATGGGGCTGTTATCAATATTTAAAGCGCCACCTAAGAAGGATCTATATTTAAACCAGGGTGGTGTTCTCAATGATTATCAAATAATTTGGAAGCATGTTCACAGTACAAAATCTTGAAACCTGACTAAACTGTTTTGGCTGGAAAGGTTTTAAGGGGCATTAAACAGGTGGTTTCAAGGGGCATTATTACAAATATCAATTTTCACAGGAGCATCTTTCTGCACCTGCAGAGATAAATGCAAATCCAGACTTAAAACAAAACAAACACAAAGCCTTTTCTGTTTCTACTTAAGTACAGTAGAAAAATTAGATTTAAAAAAAAAATATAACTGAGACCTAGGTGAAGGAATTAGATTTAAAAGGTGAAAGGGGTATTCCTTTTGCTTAGCTTCAATTAAGAAAGACAGGGAAAACAGGAATGTGTTCAAATATGGCTGTCTTCTACCTGGGACAATTAGGAGGCCTAACCAGGAAGGGTCTTTGTTCCCCAAGGACTCCTGGCTTCACCAAAAGAAATACAGTGCTATCATCCTCGAGATGACTGGAATTTCCTTTCAGAACACACAGTATATCTTTCCAAAATTATAACAGATTATAGCAGACTTTAAAGGGGAGAGGGGACAGAGCATGACAGAGGCAAATGGAGCCCTGAAGGAGCAGGAGAGGGCAGGAGTGGAAATGCAGATCTGTGTGACTGTCCCTGTTCAGGAGTCCAAGGAGACTGAGCAAGGAAGTACTGCTGTTCTCATCTGAAGAAAGACTGTCTGGGATCAGGTGTTAAGGCAGCAGAGAAGAGGGCAAGGTTAAGGACAGCAAAAGGTCAGGATGCTTTAGTTGCCGTCAGGAAGGTACCAGGTGAAGTGAGTGATCCCTATGGCTCTGAGGCCAGGCACTCAGCCTGAGTGCCGAGACAGAGCACACATGGTGTGCAAGCAAGCTACCAAGGAGGACAGCCAGGCATGAGAAGTCTGCCTCAAACTGAGGCAAAACCTGACCAGCAGGAATCTAGAGAGACAGGCCGACAGGCCGACAGGCCGACAGGCCGTGTTCTGATAGAAGGTGGAGGCTGGAGCACACACAGCCACCAAGGAGAACAGAAAAGGACTCCAGGAAGAGTAGGGGACAACAGTCTCAGAGAAAGTAATTTTAAGAATGGTTGGTAGTGCTGGGTATGGTTGTGCACACCTGTAATCCCAGAAACTCAGGAGGCCGAAGCAGAAGGATTGCAACTTTGAGTCCAGCCTCATTAACTATGTGAGGCCCTAAACAACTTAGCAAGACCCTATCTCAAAATAAAAAATAAAAAGAGCTGAGGATGTAGCTAAGAGATAAAATGCCCATGGGTTTAATCCCTACTACCAGAGAAAAGAAAAATATTTTGTACTTAACAAAGTAAACCATATGTCAGCCACTGCCGTAAGCAAGACACTTTACTAGGTAGAATTCTTCAAAAATTCCCTGAGAAATAGGGGATCATCTGCCAGTTTTGGATAAATACAGAAGAGGAAGAGAAGTATAAAACAGAGCCTCTCCTCCTTAAAGTGAGGGAAGAGGAACTGGAAAGGCTTCATGAGACAGCTCTTGCAAAAGCACCAGGAAATGACAGGTGCCTCCTCCAGGGAGCCATGAAGACTTGAGGAACTGAAACCTGAAAGGGCTGCCAGGGTAGGGAGAAAGAAACCCAGTCAGTCATGGGAGGATTGCAGTTTCACTAAGAGATAGACGTTAATACACACACGACACACTGAAGTACTTGTTACAACGACTGCCCGGGCAATAGTGTGGAAGAAAAGCTGACCCGGATGGAGAGAAATCAGTCAAGTGACTTTTTCTAAAATGTATGTTAAAAAAATAAATAAAAATCCAGGGAATACTCCAAAATTAAGTCATTAGTGGTGGCAACTGAGAGCAGCAAGGAATAGGAGGCAGAACTAGAGCAGATAAATGGGCAGACATATACAGCAGGTATCCAGCTGGTCACCAGGGATCTGAGCATGCAGCCTATTCCCAGGGACATGGAGCTCTGGAAGGCAACTCCATGGAAGGAGGCTGGGATGAGTCCAGTTTGGAGGCAACCAGGTTGGGAGAAATTTGCGCAGCCAGGTGGGGAGGCAGGAAGCCCTGGAGGGAGAATAAGAACTCCACTGAAACTTGGTAGGAGGGAAGTTAGAGGCGTAGATGTCTGACCCAGGAATATCTGAAGAAAGGGATCTGGAGGCAAAAATCACAGAAGAATAGGAATGTGAGAAGAGTCAGATAAGGAGTAGCTAAGAATAAGCAAAACCAGAGGCCAAGAGTACATGAGTTCTGGGAGAAGGGAGTATCGGAAGAGGCCAAATATGCATTTGGCCATGAAATCCTGGAGGTCACTTATGCAGAACAGTTTCAGGCAACAGAGGAAATACAGGCCAGAATGCAGAGGTTGGGGGTGGAAAAGGTTAGAAATATCAAGAGAAAATACAATCTAAATGTTCAGCAAGTTAGACTGGGCTAAAAAGATGAATTAGAGAGAAAAATGCAGAACCCAGGGCAATATTTGTTCTTAAACATGGGATGACTTAGGCAAATTTGTAGACTAACGGGAAAAGTACAGAAGAACAGAAATGTAAACTTACATTTGAATCATGAGATAACTGATGCAGTAAGAGCTCTAGAAAATCATTTAATGAATGGGACCTAGAGCACAGGTAAAGGTGGACAGATGGTGAGGAAGGATACTTCCTCCACTCCAGTGGGGGAGAGCAGTAAGAACAACTGTGCAGGAAATTGAAGGTGGCACCATATCCATTTCAGGAAGTATGGTTTCTGGTGGGAGTGAGGGAAGAGGCTAGAGAGTTCAGTTCCTAGGAATAGGGACAATGAGACCAATGACACAGGAGGATGGCTAGGCAAAGTTCACCATGCTAAGGCTGAAAATTTGCCATGCACCAACCCTCAAGGACTTGTGGTTCTTATCCAACCCTCAAGTGTATGGTGCCCATGGTAAACACAACTCATCCAGAATGGGACTGGGCAGCATGTGTGGGAGAGAATGACAGGGGGTTCAGGAACCCCACTGAGAATGGCTAAACTAGAGGACCTAGGGCACCAAGACTGGCCAGGGGAAATATGAAGCCAAAAGAGATAAAATGAAGGAACTACAAGTTTAAAAGAAAACTTGCTGCTGTGAAAATATGAAAGAGAAAAGTCTGGGAAGACAGTGGATGGACCCTAATACTGCAGGGGTTCAACTGTGACTTATGCAAACATGGCTATGGAAGAGACGGACAGAACTTAAAAGGGGAAAAAGTCCCCAGGTGGAGGCTTTCAAGAGACCAAGAGTTGTCACTTAGCAAAGGAGTGTCCCAGCATGTCCCAGGATGGGTACAGCCTGGGAGGGATGAGAGATCAGAGGAGGGTATGCAAGGAGGTGAGTGATAGAAGAACAGAAACAGAGAAAGACTTTCTCTAATGAAGCAACGTGAGTGAGTGGAAACAGCAGCAGTTAGAAGGCATAACCACAAAGGAGAAGAAGAGAGGGTTGGGTATTTTAGGGCAGATGCAAGAAAGGAGCTGGCAGAGAGCTAGCAAATACTAGGCCTTCCCACTCCCCTGTGATAAAGGGGACAGTGCTCACTCAGGAAAAAGAAGCACCCAGGGGATGCAGGTATGCATCTGGCCACAAAGAGGAGGCAACAACAATTTGAGCTACCAAGGAAGTTTTGTCATTTGTTCAACACAGACCACTGGCAGAGCTTGCAGAGATCAGAGCAAAATCATTTGGGAGGGAGGTGACCCATGAAAAGTCACTCAGTCCGGGAGCAGAGACAGTCTAAGAACAGCAATGGATCAGGAGGGCACCTGTTGTCAGCAATAATGCTCCCCAAATTTATGACTATGTGCTAATCCCAGAAACACTGACTATGCTTCCTTACATGGCAGACAGGACTTGGAAAATGTGATTAAGTGAAGGATCCTGCGAAGTGGCGATTACCCTGGATTATCAGGGTGAGCATAATGTTACCCCAAGGTTCCAAGTGGAGAAAGGCAGAGGAGGAGATCAGAGGTTGGAGTGCTGTGGGAGCACAAGCCAAGGAATGAGAAAAGGCGAGAAAAAATTCTCCCCTGGAACCAGTAGAAGGGCAGCAGCAGGGCCCATTTCAGATAGGGACCTTCAGAACTTTAAGATAATAAATCCATGTTGTTTTAAGCCACTACATTTGTGGTAACTTGTTACAGCAGCAACAGGAATTATGGAGCATTCTAGCTATATGGAATTAAAATTAAACCTATATTACTAAACTATGAAAGGTATAGAAAAACATCTGAAAGAATTTTAACTGTCTCATAATGACTTTTCTTTTGCTCTGAAACGCTGTTATTTTAAAAATGTAGACATGTTTCTGCCTTGCCCCAGGCCTAATTCTGTATTCAACCTATCAATCCCACACTGGCTGGTAAGAGAGGAATTCCTGCCTACAGATAAAAGACAGAACTGGCCTTCAAGCCAATAACTGAGGGTGACTAGAATGGATGGTATGATGAACTGAGATTCACTGTTACAGAGAGTGAGAGCTAGGTCAGGCTGTGCTCCAGGTCAGAGGCCTGCAGAGCACTGGTCTAAAGGACTGGGAACTGCTCCGAGCCAGACACACAGATGATGGCATCTGGTCTCTCTGCTGTTCCTGCAGAAGTGTGAGGATATCCCCCCAACTCTCACTGCCACCAACTGGCCATGGTGAGTAGGCTATCTGGGATAGCTCCATCAAAGGAAGTCTCAGGGAAAACATGGACCTATGAGGTTTAGAGAGCAAGAAAAGACACAAACTTGGATAAAGTTTGAACAGCAGGAGCCAGCACATGGAGCAGCCTTACAGGCTGGAAGGATAGCCTGACACAGCTCTGTGTGCATGCATACATCTGCAGCTGGGGTCTAAGTACAAAGAGTGCTTTAGGAGGTGCATGTGAGATGAGCAGCAGTGCCAGATAAATGACTGGCAGAGAGCCATAAGATAAACCTCAAAACAAAAGGAAAAACAGTATTTTAAATTTCAAATCAAATTGAGATAGGCAAATCTTACCAGTAATGAAGAGAAGATGTTTTTACATCTGCTCTGTCAACAGAAGGTGTTTATATCCTCCTATACTCATTACCCCAGATGGTAAAATATATGATAAAATGTGAAACATGAAGTTTAAAATAGACCTGTAGATATGTAAAAACATTGTGCACAAATACAATAGGCATACTCTCCTTAAAAGAATAAACACACATTGTCTTGGTAGAATATGTATCTTATTTGCATGATGGAATCATGTGTATGCATGGATGTATTAGGATGGAAACTACATATTGAAGTACAGCATTAGTTCAATGTCTTTAGTTTTCCACTTTTAAATTTTATTTTCATACTTCAGTGTCAAACGTTTCAGAGTTCCATCCTAGTGGCTGACCTGAACAACATCGTTATAATATTTGCATGATGAAAATGAGCATTAATTGTCAAGGGCACAATGTCAACGTCAAATTGAGTTCAGTCTTATGCTTTTTCTTGGAAGGTTGATATGAAATATCTGCCTTTCTGACTGCACTGAAATCTACTTTCAATTATAACCATTGCTGATTTCATCTTAAAATACAAATGTCAAGTTGGAGTAACACTGTATCTTGACCACAGATGTCTTCTTCAGTCACCAAGACAGTTCAGCCCTAATAACTGAATTCTTCTCCTCATCCAGGGTCAGATGAGATTTCATCTAGTAAACTCATTGCTTCTAAATTCCACGGCCAACTAGCATCTTGTCTTGTACTACTATTGTGTTTTATGGGCATACCTTATATCCCAACTAGATGTCAAGATTCTACAAAACCTTGTCATAAAGCCCTTGGTGTTTTGGTCTACCTACACATCATTTGGCACACACAAAGCCTTAATAACAAGAACAGCTTCCTGTCATATTAGAGGGGAAGAGAAAAGTGGCCAAAATGTCAAATGGTTCTGCCTCCTAGTTTATTAGCACTTTGCTAAGACCTTTAGAGTTCACAAATATTTAATTTTAGTTCTATTTTACTGCCATATTATTAGCCTCAGAATCATAAAAGAGAACTTGCCCTGCCCACCACCCAACTCCATTCAACAGTCTCTCAGATCTTTCCACCCTCCCTGGGGAAGCCTTGCCTGCCCTTACATGCCCTGAGATCCTCCTTCCCTCACTGAGTGCTTTCCAGCACATCTTTTCCCTTTCTCTCAAAGACAAGGAGAAAAAGTTCTATAGCCAACAGTCTATTACACACTTTCTAACATCACCATCACCATGAGGATTTATCTCAGGAGCAGAAATCCCATATTTGTCCCCTTGGTGGATTTTTAATTTAACACCAAGTCATGCCAAAATATGGAGGATAAGTTCTCAGTTCTGTAACTGTTCTTGCACTGGTTGATAGACCTTAAAGGAACTAATCAAAGAAATGCAGAATAATATTAATATACTGACTGGTTGGGATGAGGGAATGCAGGAGCTAGACAGAGAACAAAGCTTTGCTGCCATCAGTCAAACTTGCCTTGTTGAGCAAATCAGCCTTCATTTCACTTCTAACACCCATGTAAGAGAGGACCCTTGCCCAGGAACCCTAATCTAAGGACAAAGATCTGGTTACAAAGACACGGTATCTTTCGTGGCCAATTTAGTTACACGTGAGTTCTACTTCAATCACTACCCCTCGTCGTTTTGACGTCTGACTGCCTTCAGACCTGATGGTGACATCACCATGCCAGCTTTGCCTGGGTCCTCTGCTGAAGCTCAAATCCTGGGTCTCATATGGGCTGCATCTGCCCTCAGTTGTGGACCCTGCTAGGCCCTCATCAGCTGCTATTTGGCCCTCTGTACCTCTTGACCTGCACTAAAGGTACAGGATGGGCACAGGGCTCAAGGAAAAGGTCACTGTAAGTGACAAAGGAGTGCCCTGACCCAAGCCAACCATCTTTAAAGGCCTTCTGCACTCAGAAGTAAGAAGTGGTTCCCAAAAGTCATTCAACCCTGACTGATCACACGAACACATCCAACACAGATGGCCCTGTGAGGAGATGCAAGAGAAAGGGAAGGGGAGAACCCTGATGGACACACACACTTTGGGTAGAATCAACAGCCCAAGTCTCATCAGGTGACAGCAACATGGGGCTACAGCAACCTGACCTATAAGCAGGAACTGCACAGTTCTCATACCTTCTACAGAATGAACCTTGAAACTGAACACAGAACATCCTGAGGAGGTTCCCAAGCTACTCACTTCCAGGCTCCATGCCCAGAGGTTCTGACTTACAGGTCTCTCGAAAATCAAAGCAGTTAGCTGTACAGAAGCATCTTATTTTAAAGGCTTGGTTAAGAACTTCGGCTCTAGATGTTTTCATTTCCCATATTAGGGAAGACACTGATCCAGATGACAGAAGAACATTTAATATTTCTTGAACATGAGATACTAGGAGTTGGTCTTAAGCTCTTCCTCTCTGCAACACCTCTTCTCCCCTATCTATTGTATCACAAACACTGGCCCTTTCACACAAGAACAGATCTTAGAGGTGATAGCATTTGAATAGATAATATGAAAAGTAGAGCAAATAAAAAGTTTTATTTTCTAACTTTAATTTAAATGGTTGTGTCCTGACCTGCTTTTCTCTGCCACATTATTCCACCTCAAGCCCTGAGGAGTGGAGCCAGCCATCTATAAACTGAGACCTCTGAAACAGAGTTTTTCAAGATGGTAGAATTGAGAAGGTCACTTTCCTAGCTGTCCCATTGCATGAAACCAAGAAAGCAGATAGGCAGCTTCTCAGCAAGGTCGGTGAGCGCTTTACTGGGATTTAATATTGGACATGCAAAGTAGATCAGGAACTCAGGAGGTTGGATATAATAAAATAAGAATGAAATACCCAAGGGTCATTGTCATTGCTATGGCCAAAGACACCATCCAGAGTGGTCCCTTGGCAAGCAAAGCGGAGGGGTAAGGGAATTAAAGAAACCTACATTTTTAGGAGGCCTGAGGTGTGTTTGGGTATGGAGAGATCAGAGATAAAAGACACTGCCTGTCTAAACTGCAAAGTGTGGGGCACAATATCCTTGTGCAGAAAAGAAACTTCATTTCTCCCAGCTGCCTGTGGAAGACAGAGGAAGGAGCCATTTTGCAGCTGCGGCATAGGGGCCAGCAGCTGGGGGAGTCTGTTCCCGACAAACTTGGGTTTGGCCTGAATCACAGGCCTGGCAAACCCACATGAAATGACATAGAGTGTGCTTAAGTTAGTTTAAATCAAATATGGAAAGAGCTTTACACAGGGCACAAATGGCCATGGAAACCCACCCAATTCCTCTACTCCCCTCCAATCCGGCAGTTTGCAAGACTGGCTGGGACAGATGTGCCTAGCAGGGAATTCAAAAGGGCTAGGGTGGGAGAAAGTAAACCCAGGAGACCAGGAAAAATGGGGTCCACAGGTGATGCAGAGGACTAAGAATTGGCTCCTCCACCACATGAGTGGGACTCATGGGAGATCCCTAGGGTATAGTCTTCCAGTGTGGACCAGCAACACAGGGCCATGGTGGTGCACTGATTTAAAATCTTCAGACCAAGCAGCATTCAGCAAAAAGCCTGGAGACAATCTAAGCCTAAAGCATGTGATGAACACTTTTATATATTCATATTCATTTTTTTCTCATTTCAACCTTTTTTGAAGCAAGTTATTTTTCATGGATCAGTATTTTGAGAACTAAGATATTTGATTAGTATATTTTGGTTTTGTTATATATTCTTTTAGTTTTAGTTCTTCAAAATTTTACTTATTTGTTTCATTATCTATTTCCCTTGATTCTCTTTTCTTTTGCTAGCAGCCAATGTCTATTATTCTCCCTTTCACTCTGCCTTTAATTTTTTACTTCTATCTCTCCTCTTCTCTCATAATCATATCTTATATCACTTCTGTTCTCCCCGTCTACCATTTGAAATCGTAAACTCTTTTGCAAACTTACTATTTTTATTGTAAGCAATAACTCATCATATCATTTTTATTTATTGTGATAATCAATATTGTAGACATCAGAGCAGGAACTATTTGGTTTAATGCTGATTTTTTTGCCTTGGTTGTTGTTATTATTTGTCACCATCTAAACAGTGAAATACTAAAATTCAGGGACACTAATAATCTGCAAGGTAGAAAATCTACACCTCTGATCCATACCCTCAGATGGGCAGACACACAAATAACATGAAAAAGCAAGGGAATAAATCACCCCAAACCAACCAAGATACTTCAGTAACAGAAAACACCAACATCACAGTGGAAGAAATGTCAGAGAAAGAGTTTAGAATGTTCATAGTTTAACTCATCTGTGAGGTAAAGGACAATATAAGGAGTGAAATCAGAGAGAAAATACAGGACATGAAAAATCGCTTCAACAAAGAAATAGAGATTCTGAAAAAAAAAATCAAGCAGAAATTCTCAAAAGTGAAGGAATCAATAAGCCAAATTAAAAATTCAATGGAAAGCATCCCTAGCAGACTAGGCCACTTGGAAGACAGAGCTTCAGGCCATAAAGACAAAATGTATAATCTTTGAAAATAAAGTTAACCATGGAGAAATGATGTTAAGAGACCATGAACAGAACCTCCAAGAAATATGGGATAACATGAAAAGACCAACTTTAAGATTTGTTGAGATAGATAAAGGCTCAGAGATACAAATCAAAGGAATACACAATCTTTCCAATTAAATAATATCAGATGATTTCCCAAACCTAAAGAATGAAATGGAAAATCAAATACAAGAGGCTTAGAGGACATCAAATTCACAAAATTACAACAGACCCATACCAAGACACATTATTATGAAAATGACTAACATACAGAATTAAGGCTGACAGAGAAAAATGACGAGTTACATTTAGTGGAAAACCAACCCATATCTCACCTCATTTCTGAACCCAGACTCTCAAAGCTAAGAGGCCTTAGAAAAATAGGTACCAAGCTCTAAAGGAAAATGGATGCCAGCCAAGAAATTGAGCTTCAGAATTAACAATGAAATAAAAACTTTCCACAAAGAATTCACAACTAGAAAGCCTGTACTACAAAATATACTCAATATAATAGCTCATGAAGAAGAAATAAAAAATAAAAGTAAAAACCAGCAAAGGGAAGAACTACACCAACAGAGCAGTGAATCAATGGAGAAATCAAATTCAAATGAAATCAAATTAAAAACCAGAAGCAAATCAAAATGTCAGGGAATAAAAATCACATCTCAATAATAACACTGAATGTAGTCAGGCATGGTGGTGCACGACTGTAATCCCAGCAACCTGGAAGGTTGAGGCAAGAGGATCTCAAGCTTAAAGACAGCCTCAGCAATTTAGCGAGCCACTAAGCAACTCAATGAGACCCTATCTCTAAATAAATTATGAAAAAGAGCTGGGGATGTGGTTCCTTGGTTAAGCACCCTGGATTCAATCCCCAGTACCAAATTAATAGTAATAATAATAATAATAATAATAATAATAACAACATTGAACATAAATGGCCTCAACTCTTCAATCAAAAGACACACACTGGCAGATTGGATTAAAAAACAAGACCCAACAATAAGAGACTCACCTAATAGGCAAAGACAGACTAAAGGTGAAAGAATGAGAAAAAAATACATCATTCACATGGATCTTGTAAACAAGCAGGGATTTCTATCCTAATATTAGATAATATAAGTGGACTTCAAGTCAAAGTTAATCAATAGGGACCACGAAGATCATTTCATCCTGCCTAAAGCAATTGTACACCAACCAGACATTACAACCATACATATTTATGCCCCCAAAATGGAGTATCTACTTACCTCAAACAAACCCTTCTCAATTTCAAGAATCAAACATACCACAACATAATAATACTAGGCGACTTTAACACAATTCTCTCACTACTGGATACATCCTCCAAACCAAAAACTAAATAAAAAAGCTCTAGAACTCAAATATACAATTAATAATCTATATTAAAAGACATATATAAAATATTTCATCCATCAGTGACTTTCTTCTCAGCAGCCATAAAGGGGCAAAGGAACTAAACAGACACTTCACTTAAGAAGATATACAAATAGTCAAAAAAATATGAAAAAATGTTCAACAACTCTAGAAATTAGATAAATGCAAATTAAAACTACACTGAGATTTCATCTCACTCCTATCGGAATGGCAATTATTGAGAATACATGTCAAAATAAATGTGGGCGAGGATGTGGGGGGAAAGGTACACTTATTTATACATTGCTAGTGGGAATGAAAATTGGTCCAACAAACTCTGGAAAGCAGCATGGAGATTCCTCAAAAAACTTGGAATGGAGCCACCATTTTACCCAGTTATCCCACTCCTCAGTATATAATCAAAAGATTTAAAGTCAGCATACTACAGTGATGCAGCCTCATCCATGTTTATAGCAGCTCAATTCACAATAGATAAGCTATGGAACCAATACACATGCCATTCAAGAGATGAATGGATAAAGAAAATGTGGTATATATACATAGTGAAATATTACTCAGCCATAAAGAAGGATTAAATTACAGCATTTGCTGTAATTACAGCATTTTCTGATAAATGGATGGAACTGAAGACTATCATGATAAGTGAAATAAACCAATCCCCCAAAAGCAAAGGTTGAATGTTCTCTCTGATATGTGCATCCTTTAACACACAATAAGGTATGAAGAGGAAAGAACAGAAGTTCATTGAATTAGACAAAGGGGGATAAAAGGAAGAAAGGGTGGATGAGAGTAGGAAAGAAGGGAGAATGAGTCAGACATAACTGTTCCTATAACTATGTCCATATATAAATACATGACCAGTGTAACTCCACATCATCTACAAACAAAAAATGGGGTCCTAATTAGAACAAATGATACTCCATGGATCTATATCTACTGTCACGTATATCTAAAAAGGACAAATAAAAAAAAGGAAAAATAAATAAATAAAATGCAACATAATGTTGTGAATCCAATGAAATTTTGTTTAATATTTATTTAATATTCTTCATATATTTTTTAAAACACTGAAAACTGAGATTAAAAATAGGAAGGGCAGCAAGCAATTTTACATCTCGGATATAGATGATCCCTGTGGCTATAAGACCCTAGTGTCAGTAGTCACTTGGTTACACAGTACACCTTTCTAGTTGTATGTCTTATTTCAGGGGTTCCATTACCTTCTCCAACACCTTATTGGACCCACCACTGCCATGCACCACATTAAAACAAATCCCTGTAATGCGGCCCTCGAATGGGTATATGCAAATAATATCAGCTGAGAAAGATAAAGATTAATACTTATTGAGCATTATATGCAATAGTATCTCATGTCCTTTATGTATGCGACTGATATAGTCCTCCAACAACCTACCGAGGGAGGTAGCATGCTTTTTCTACTTTACAGTGACATTCCCAATGTCACAGAGCTGGTCGGCCTATGGCAGAACTAAGGTTCAAACACAGGCTCCATCATATGCTTGAAAACAGTAAGGCACTGATGAGCTTCATTAAGAAATTTCCCAGTCCCACCTCCAACTTCAAATAAGTTAATGGGTTATCCAGATAAATGAGTTCATTTTGTTTAATATAAAATATAAGACCTCCCGTGGCTGACCTTGGAAAACAGCTCAACAGGTGCTGCTATAGCGTTCTGTTCTTTCAAATACTGCTCCCAAGACCAGGATTCTTGTGTTGCCACTGAAGGTGCTGGAAAAAAAACACAGGGTTTTCTTGAAGCAATCTGTGATGGAAAAGTAACAAAATTTAATTGAAAATAAACTCAAGAAGCAAGCATAATAAGTTAGTGACAGAAGACCACCAACTAAAAAGAAACTTTCCCCTCATGAAAATCACCCAACCACATTTTCCTATTTGGAACAGGATAATATTGGATAAATTCACCTCAGGAAGATGCCTGACGAATACTTAAAACAGGTGCTCTCAAAGAGGGTTTCTGGAAAGTGATGGTTTATATTTAAGAAAATAATATGTAAGATTTTTTTCAGTGTGGAGATCAAGCCCAGGACCTCCTACATGCCAGGCAAGTGCTCTGCCAGTGAGCCACAACCCAGTCCCTAGAACATTTTTTATAATTTCCTTCTGCTTTCTTAACTCTTTGGTATAAATGTCAACTGTCAAAGGCATTGTGGCAATATTTGTCTAAAGCCTTAAAACTTATTCCTACAATTTGAACCAGCAATTCTCCTTCTACGAAATTGACTTAATGAAATCACAGTAGATATGCTCAAGGGGCCAAACACAGGGCTCTTCAGCTAGAGCTCATATAATAATGTAACCTCAGAAATGAACTAAAGGTCCTCTAAGAGGAAGTCAAGAAAACTCATTGTACAGACATGTCATTTTAATAACAGGCAGTAAAAACACGTTGTAGAAGGCTGTCTGATGGTAGAGAAATGCTATGTTGATAACACAGTACTGAGTGGGGGAAAAAGTCTAGAAAACAAAATAATCCTTTTTGTAAATATGTAATGGATTATAAAAAGATGAAAATCATATAAATAAAATCTTGAATGAAGTCATCTTTAGTGCTATGATTATAAATCATTTCTTCTCTGTTTTTCTGCTTTCCAAATTGTCTACATTAATAGCTAATCACTGTAATTTAATAAGTGTCATTTAAACAATGTAAATCTAGGAAAAAGAATTAGTCATTGTTTTAAATTTATGTTCTGAAACCTAGTAACATCTCCTCAAGAATTATCTCCTAAGGGAGTACTCAAGCACTAATAAATGTCGATGGAAAAATGTACATCACAATGCAACTATAAGAAAGCAAAACAGTGTTAGTATGGGAGGAGGATTAAATAAAACTATACTGTGTGTGGGTGTTGTGTGTATGATTGAAATCATCAAAAACTATATTTTTGTTTCTAAAATATTTTTAAAAACATCTTAAGGATTAAAATCAGTTTGCATGATCCTTTGTGTCCTTACTCATGTTAAATAAAATATGAAATAAACAAGGCATAGAAAGACAAATATCGGTCAAGCCCGGTGGCCCATATCCATCCATACCAGCCTGTGCAGGACCCAGGCTCACAGGGGACTTGGTCCACCCCTCCCCAGGTGGGGCAGACACATGCCAGAGCCTAGCCTCTGGCCCAGGACCATCCCTTCTTACCAGTGGACTACTACAGGAGCCGAGATCCAGCCCAGACCCCCAACACAAGCTCGCGTAGGACCCAGGATCTCAGTAGGCCCGGTTCACTCACACCAGCCTGTGCAGGTCCCAGGCAAAAAACAGGCCCAGTCCATCCCTCCCCATGGCGGGACAGACACCCACCACAGCCTAGCCTCTGGTGCAGTAATGCCCCTTCCAACCCAGCAGCTCAGATCCACCCACTCAAACTTGCACAGGACTCAGATCCAGGATGCAGTAGCATACATTGAGAAACATCAGCAGAGTTTAGAACCACATCATCATGGTAAGGTACAGATAATCTGCACGGGTATTAGTACTAGAAGAATATAGGGAAGAAATTGTAATATCTTAGATCCACAATTCAAGAAAGGAAGGCACGTAGAGAACATGAAAAAAACAAGAGAGGAAAGTGCCCCAAACAAACCAGGACACTATAATAACATAACCCACAGACAGCGAAGTTGATTAAATGTCAGAGAAGGAGTTCAGAAGGTTCATAATTAAGATAGTAGAATGAAACAGACATTATTACTTTATGTACGTATGTGACTATATGACCAATGTGATTCTACAATATGTATACTCAGAAAAATGAGAAATCATGTCCCATCTATGTATGGTATATCAAAGTACATAAGTACATTCTACTTTCATGTATAATTAATTAAAACAAATAAAAATATTTTTAAAAGAAGGTTCATAATTAAAATGATCTGTGAATTAAAGAATGACCTAAATGAGAAAATACAAGCAAAAATTCATCACTCCAATAATGAGATAAGAGAGCAAATACAGATAGCAAAAAATCACTTCAAGAAAGCAATAGAGACCCTAAAAAAAAAAAGTCAGATATCCTTAAAATGAAGGATACAATACATCAAATTAAAAAACTCAATAGAAAGCATAACCAACAGACTAGATCACGTGGAAGAAAGTACTCAGATAATCTGAAAAACAAAGTTGATCACACAGTGAAGATAATTAGAAACCATGAACAGAATATCCAAGAATTATGGGACATCAGAAGACCAAATCTAAGAGCTATTAGGAGAGAGGAAGGCACAGAGTTTCAAACTAAAGGAATGTACAATCTCTTCAATGAGATAAAATCAGAACAAGCATGAAGAACTAATTAAAAAACCAAGTACAAGAGGCGTACAGGACAACAAATGTACAAAATTATGGCAGATCTACACCAAGGCATATTATAATGAAATGCCTAGCATACAGAATAAGAAAGCCACAAGAGAGAGGAATCAGATCACATATAGGGGGAGACCAATTCATATCTCAGCAGACTTTTTAATCCAGACCCTCAAAGCTAGGAGATTATGGAAAAACATATGACAAGCTATGAGAGAAAATGGATGCCAACCAAGCATCTTATATCCAGAAAAACTAAGCTTTAGATTTGATGATGAAATAAAAACCTTCCATAATAAACAAAAGTTAAAAGAATTGACAACTAGAAAGACTGCACCATAGAACATCCTCAGCAAAATACTCCAAGAAGAGGAAATGAAAAACAATGATGAAAATCAGCAGAGGGAGGGATTACACTAAAGGAGAATCTAATCAAAGGAGAAACCAGGTCACATTAAATACCAAAAATCAACAAAAATGGCTGGGAATACAAATCATGTCTCAATAATAACCCTGAATGTTAATGGCCTAAATTCACCAATCAAAAGACATAGACTAGCAGATTGGATGAAAAAGAAAAGACCCAACAGTATGCTGCCTCCAAGAGACTCATCTCATAGAAAAAGGCATTCAAAGACTAAAGGTGAAGAGGGAGAGGGAGAGGGAGAGGGAGAGGAAGAGGGAGAGGGAGAGGGAGAAATCATACCACTCACATGGACTGCAGAAGCAAGCTGGGTTTCCATTCTCATATCAAATAAAGTAGATTTCAAACTAAAGTCAATCAAAAAGCATAAAAAATGACACTACATACTGCTCAAGGGAACCATACACCAACAAGACTTAACAATTATAAATATATATCCCCCCAAAATGGAACATCTACATTCATCAAACAAACTCTTCTCAAGTTCAAGAGTCAAATAGACAACACAATAATTTTGGGAGACTTTAACACGTCTCTGCTTAGGCCTCAGCTTCCTTAATAAGACTTCCGTGGCACAAGAATTATAATCAAGAATCAATAAATAGAATGGACTCAAACTAAAAGGTTTCTTCTCAGCAAAAGAAACAATCTGTGAGGTGAATAGAGAGCCTACATCTTGGGAGCAAATCTTTACCCCTCACATATCAGATACAGCACTAATCTCTAGGGTATATAAAGAACTCAAAAGCTAAGCACCAGAAAAAATAAATAACCCAATCAATAAATGACCCAAGGACATGAACAGACACTTCTCAGAAGATGATATACAATCAATCAACAAATATATGAAAAAAATGTTCATCACTAGCAATCAGAGAAAAACCACTCTAAGATTTCATATCACTCCAGTCAGAATGGCAGCTATTATGAACACAAACAACAGTAAGTGTTGGAGAGGATGTGGGGGGAAAGGTACACTCATACACTGCTGGTGGGACTGAAAATTAGTGCAGCCAATATGGATAGCAGTGTGAAGATTTCTTGGAAAACTGGGAATGGAATGACCATTTGACCCAGCTATCCCTCTCCTCAGTCTATACCCAAAGGACTTAAAAACAGCATACTACAAGGACACAGCCACCTCAATGTTTATAGCAGCACAATTCCCAATAGCTGAACTGTGGAACCAACCTAGATGTCCTTCAATAGATAAATGGATTAAAAAAATGTGGCATATATACACAATGGAATATTACTCAGCAATAAAAGAGAATAAAATCATGACATTTGCAGGTAAATGGATGGAGTTAGAGAAGATAATGCGAAGTGAAATTAGCCAATCCCAAAAACCAAATGCCGAATGTTTTCTTTGATATAAGTAGGCTGACTCATAGTGGGATAGGGAGGGGGAGCATGGGAGAAATAGAGGAACTCTAGTTAGGGCAGAGGGTTGGAGGGGAATGGAGGGGGCAGGGATTTAGCAAGGATAGTGGAATATGATAGACATCATTATCCAAAGTACATGTATGAAGACACAAATTGGTGTGAATATACTTTGTATACAACCAAAGATATGAAAAATTGTGCTTTATAAGTGTTATAAGAATTGTAATGCATTCTGCTGTCATATATAAATTAAAAAATAAAAATGAATTAAAAAGACATATATCAAATGACTTTACCTATATGTGGAATCTAAAAAGTATAATTCACAGATGTAGAGAGTAGAAAGATGGTTCCCAGAGGCTAGGGGAGTAGAGGAGGAGGAATGTTTGTCAAAGGGTGCAAAGTTTCAGGATGGCCAGTGTTTTAGAGAATGACTGTATAAAATGGTGTCTAAAACTAATCGTAATGCATTATATACTTCAAAGTTGCTAAAGAATAGATTTCCAAAGTTCTCACCAGAAAAAAATAAGTATGTGAGATGATGGATATTAAATTACCATGAGTTTTGATCTTTTCACAATGTAAATCTCTATGAAAACACACCATTAATCTCTATAGATATATGTGATCATTATTGGTCAATTATACATAAAATAAAAATATAAGCAATATTTAAATTATTATATATTAAAACATTTATTCACATATTAATGTGTGCTAGGCTCTACACACATATGTGTGTATACAAGCACACTCATACAGGAAAGCAAGTGGAATTGAACAGAAAAATGTGCTGGGCATGGTGTCACACACCTGTTCTCCCAGTGTCTTGAGAGGCTGAAGCAGGAAAACTGCAAGTTAAAACAGCCTAAGCAACTTAGTAAGGCCCTGTCTCTAAATTAAATATATATATATATATATATATATATATATATATATATATATATATATATATATATATATATATAAAAATATGTGGCTCAATGATTGAGCACCCCAGGTTCAATCTCCAGTACAAGAAAGAAAAAGAAAGAAAGATTGTTACCAGTTATACATGTTATATACAGTTACATGTTATACATGGATGGTGGAATTAATGAAAATGTATTATTTTCTTGTTTTTGTCTACATTTTAACAGTTGTCTATAAGCATTATTATATAACCATACCTATATGTACCCTTGCAAAATACTGGCCAAAAATGTTGAGTATTAATTTTAACATTAATCATGCTGTAAAATACTCCAGAAGATACAAATGATAAAAGGTCAGAAGTGTACTAGCGTTGCTGATGACAAGTGGTAAGACACCTCTAAATCAACCATTTGAACTCTTGGGCCAATAAAGGCATCTGATGGAAAAACAAAAACAAAATCCCATCAAGTTGTATAGGACAAATTCCGGTTAGACTTTTATTCACTTACTGAACTATTTTTGGAGCCTTCTAATGTTCCAGGAAGAGTGCTATCCCACTAACATAAAATTATAATGCTGTTCCTGGTCTAGTAGATTTATTAATTTGTTTTTAATATTACACATTAATTTTCCTTTGATATCACATATGTCACTGACAATAAAAGAGTAAATTCAGAAAATTAAAAATTCATATTGATTCAAAGTTAAAAAACCGACACAAAAGCATGGACATTAGCATTCACTATTAGTCACAACACTAACTAGTTATTACTGAGAAATACACTCCTAAAGTATGATAACTCTTTAAAGCATTCTAATCATCAAATAAGACTATTAGTATTGTAATGGTTGGATTTTCTTGTTCAAAAATACCAAGGATCACAGTGTGATTTCATCAAGGATCTTAAAGTCCGTTAGCCCATTACAATGTTAAAAGTTCTGCTGCCATTTCTACATCTCACAACACAAATTCTTCTGCTAATCAGAGGAAGCAATATGGCAAACCCTGAAGATGCTCTGGTAAGATTATTCAACTTCCCTATCTTCACGCAAGTATTTTGCAGCATTGCAATTATCTGCTTTACAAAAAAAATTACAGCAATGTTGACTCTAAAGCAAATATAGATATCTCATTTTCTACAACAGCTGTGTTCTTAAAAAGATTGTGTGTAATTTCTCAATTTAATCATATTTCCAATTGTCATACATTATCATTTCACCAAAGTAAATCATATCTAAGACCTCCCTTTGTGATTACATAAGTATGCAGAGAACCTTTTAAAATTTATCATAAAAAGAAAACATAATATCAGACAATAAAAACTTTCAATGAACTAAACATTTTGTAAAGCAAGAGAATTCTTCAGCAATGTGGTGCTTGCTGGGGAGATGGAAGAACACTCATAGCCTATAGACAGGCCTTCTTGGACCACTAATCCCAAGGGCTTCTACCCACTCCTGTCTCTCACCATGTGATTTCCTCATTGCCCTCAGGGATTATATGTGCTAAAATTAACCAACTTACTTATTTTCAACTAGAATGTAAGCCTCTAAAGAGAAAAGACTTGTCAGTTTTGTTCTTCACTGTAATTCTGGAGCTTTAACCCTACCAAGCACTAAGTACTTGATTAATGAGTTAAAAGGAAGGAAAGAAGACTTTCATGAATTCAAGGATACGTATTTTGACCAACTCACTTCTCAGTTTCCCAGAGAGAAGCAACCAATAATGAGAGAGCACCAGTTCAAGCACCAGTTCTTTATGCAATATACTACAGACATGATACTCATGTTATAGAATATTATACTACAGATATGGTACTCGCTTTATAAAATATTAGATATGCATATTGTAAACCCTAAATTTCATTTCTTTTTACTATTTTCACTGTTAGCTAGATAACTAAAATGTCCCAGTTATTCTTCTTCTGCCAAATGTTAATGCAGAAAATATATTTGATTGTACAGTATCTGCCACTAAATATATATTCATTATATTCCAGGTTCTGAATTAGGCAGCTGGGGTGTATGTATGTACACATGTATAAGTGAGTGTATATTTTTCCATTTATTCTTGTTTATTTGTTTTGTTTTGTTTTGTTTTGTTTTGTTTGAAATGGAGTCTTGATGTGTTGCCCAGGGTAGCCTCAAACTCCCAGGCTCAAGTAATCCTCCTACCTCATTCTCTGGAGCAGTTAAGTCTACCAATGCACACCACTGTGCCCAGCTTCCATTTATTCTTTAACAGAATATTATATTAAAAACTGGAAGCTCTCAGAGTTTACAACTGAAAAGGTCTGGAATTAAACAAAATTCCTAGCCCAGTCATACCCACATTAGTGCACACAGCCTAGATGTAACAGAAATGCTTATGAAATTGGTAACTTTTAAGGTAAAAGCACCATAAAATTAAGTCTTCAGGGAAACTAATATGCTCACTCATTGATGGTGGCTTTGTAAATTTATGCTGAAAATACATATTTACAACTAGAAAATAAGGTGTTAATATTCGTTGATCTATTCATCCCAATTTTAATATTTAATGTAAGAAACGCAAAGGAAATAAATATAGCCTTTACTATAGTACAAATATCCAACAACAGAAGTCAAATAAATTATAGTTATAAAGATCACATAATAGTACTTTGTAAATATTAATTAAGCACATTTGAGTAGTTTATATGTACATTAGCATTAGAATTGTACATGTTTGCATATGAATAAAAATTATAAGAAAACATGGAGATCAAGTGTTAAGGTGATGCAAACTGTCAAACAATGCAGGACAAAGGCTGACAGATCTGGCTGGTGAAGAAGGAGCTCTTTTTTTATATTCAGATAGTTTACTTCTTACTTGAAGGGCTAAAGGTATTAGTGTCCCATGTCCCTGGCACAGAAACAAGAACAGGTAGATAATGTAACTGACAGACATCCTGTGCCCCATTGCTAAGAAGCCAAAGTCATGCTGCAGCAAGTTACTTTAGAGTCTGCAGCTGTACTCTGAAGAGAGGGATGCAACAAAGCTCCAACCTCATCAGAAGGGGTAGGGCATTGTCTCACAATGGCCTCCTCCAAGGAATGGAACAGTATAAGGTGGCCTTGAAGCAGCTCCTGGGCAGCCCCCAGGTTCTCATGTTTAGGAGACTCATAAGGCATTCTGTAGTGAAAGATGACCTGCAATTAAACCTTGTCTCCCTGACCATTTGGATGCTATGTGTGGTCACCAGGGCTCCATGGTGCAGTCCGTCCCCTATGAAGGGTGGATTTCACTTTTTAAAAATAATAGAAACATAACACTTCTCTTATGTGAAAGTGTGCAGGGCCATGTCTTTCTTCCTCCAGCAGTGTTAGGTGGGGTGTGCATATGTGTTTCCTTTCTTCTAAAACTAAGGACAACTCCCTGAGCTTTACCTGTAAGCCAGAGGTGTTTGGCTTACTTGGCTTCAGCCATATTTACAGATCAAAATCACAAAAATTCCTTTCACAAAAAGTGACAACTAATACCTGCAGAGGTGACACACTCACATTTACCAGTCAGTAAATATTGTTTTGTTCTGCACACACCTTGAGGTTTGGTGGCTTCTTCATCAGATTGGCTAGACCAAAGGAAAGAAATTACAAGCAAAGAATACATTAAAAGATATAAGAAAGTCTATGGAAAATGTCAGGAAAGCAGGATGGCAGCAGCAGAGCTCACTGACCAAAGCAATATGATGAATGATGTAAAACTGCTTTAAGTACTTAGCATCTCCATATTTTGCTACTTCTGCAGGAGTTGAGGTAGCTATGAACTTCTCCCATTCTGCAGCCCATTATACAAAGCAAAACAAAAAGATGGCCTTAATTCAGAGTCTTACACTGATCATAACTACCTCTTGCCTGCAATCCGTGATAGAGGCCCACAGACTGTCAACAAAGGAGTGAGAAAGAGGAGCCACATTAGACCATTCACAGTGGGATCAACTACAGAAATAATGGTCCAAGTGAGGGAAGTGCTAGGAAACAGTTCAACTCTAGACCATGCAGTGGAGTAGGTGGGTCAACTGCTTAGAAAAACACACCTAATGGTGTAGCAAAATACATAAGCCTAGTAAAACATAAGTTAAGAAAGGGAAGGCTTGATGCTCAGACGGGTTGAACGATGGTGCAATAACCAATTTTCTTAATTATATGTCCACATAGCCTTACTTTATGAGCCAAAAGACATATTTACAAACAGGCAAACATTGAGAGTTTTTGTTCTAAGATGTATTGCTTTTATGAAGTGCCCACATGTCTAACAGGCTTGGGCACAATATCACACTTACTAAAGGGGCTCACACACTATGTACGACATATTCCAGACTAGATACTCCTTTGCCTTTAGGGACATTTTAGATTATCTAAAGCTATCAAGGTGCACTAGTATTTTTGTTTTCAGTTCTTCTTACCAAAATTCATATCATGAATTTAAACATGAATTTAAACAGCATGCTGTTTAAATATGGAGAGAAGCCCTAGCTGGATGACATCTTGCCATACTACTTTTTCAAACCTTAAATTTCTCCCTACCATGCTGCATTTTTTTCTTACAAAGATATCCTATCAGAACAGCTCTGGGAGCTCCAAGCCCTCACACTCAGCCTCCCACTGACACGCCTCAAAGAGTAAAGATTGAAAAATCAACAAGAGACAAACCTCTCTCTCTCTCTCTCTCTTTCTCTCTCTCTCTCTCTCTCTCTCTCTCTCTCTCTCTCTCGGGCAATCCCAGCCCTAAATTACAACTCAGTTCTAGGAAACTGCACAACATTTGTTAGTAATTTCCTGAACTGAAATTAAAAATGACAGGCAGTAAAGAATGAATAAATTATCACTCTTTTTTTAACACAATGCCTGTATTTTTTTATGTGGTGCTGGGGATCGAACCTGGGTCCCGCCCGAGTTAGGGGAGCGCTCTACCACTGAGGCACAATCCCAGCCCTAAATTACAACTCTTAAGGACAGAACTTGGTTGGGGGTATAGCTCAGTGGTAGGGCACTTGCCTATCATGCACAATGCGCTGGGTTCTATTCCCAGTACTGAAAGGAAAAAAGAAAAAAAAGTAGACATGGAAATCTTAAGTCCTGTCTCAGAGCAGCTCCTTCCACTTCCTTTAATTGCAAACATAACCCTTCACACAATACTTTGACCCCATTTCTTTTTCCCCCATTTTATCGATGCATTATAGTTGTACATATTCATGGGATTTGCTTTTACATATTTGTTCATGCATGCAATATAACAACATAATTTGGCCAATATCACTCTTCAGCACTTTCCCTCTCCTCTCCTGCCTCTTACCTCTTAGTCTCCTCTCCCTTTCCTCTATTGATCTCCCTTTGATTTTTAGGAGATTCACCCTCACCCTTGTATTCTGTTTCCTCTCTAGGTTTTGCATATGAGAGAAAACATGTGGGTTCAATTTATTTCACTTAACATGATTGTCTCTAGTTCCATCCATTTCCTGCAAATGCTATAATTTCTTCTTTATTTATGGCTGAATAAAACTATGGTGTGTGTGTGTGTGTGTGTGTGTGTGTGTACACACACAAACACATATATGGTACTAATTTACAGTCCCACCATCAAAGTAAAAGTGTTCCTTTTTCTCCACATCCTCTCCAGCATTTATTATTATTTGTATTCTTGATGACTGCTGTTCTGACTGGTGTGACATAAAATCTCACAAAAAAGTCTTTGTTTCCATTTCCCTAATTGCTAATGATGTTGAAAATTTTTTTTCATGTATTTGTTGGCCATTTGTATTTCTTCTTTTCTGAAGTGTTTGACTCCATTTCTAAAGTTGTGCTGAGTAAAGCTCTATCAGAGAACATGTGAGAAACAATTGTCAGTAGCAACCAACCAATTTTATAACACATTGTTATAACAATGCCTTCTTTTGGAAGTATTCCTCTTACAAAGCACCCACAATTGGAAGTGATACAATCTTCCTAATGTTAAGGACTTATCACTGCTGGGTAATAACCCCCTGAAGCAGCAGCTCCCTGAGTACAGCTGTGCTTTCCAAACTCATACTTTAATAACTCTGTCATGTTTCTGCAGCAAGGATTTCTCCATGCTCCACCTACAATATTTTTCATTTGTACATTCAGACTGCTTTTCGTTTCAATCCAAATGAATTTAAAAATCATTTATTGCTCATCTCCCCAGGCAAAGCAGGTACTGCATGGCTGTGAGATGCTCAGACCTTGACTCCTGTCCACACACAGCATTTGTTCCAAGTGGGGGGACATGAGTAGACAAACTGATGTCACCCATACCCTTACACAGGGCAGGACTGGATGGCTTGGTGAGTACACAAGCAGACCAAATGCTAATTTGCACTAATTAAAAAACATAAACAATGAGTCTGGGAACAAAATGAAGGAGGATTAACTCTGAAGAGAGAAAGCTTCCAGGAGGCCAATGCTTTTTGAGACAAACAGAAGTTTAAAAGGTAATCGAGGGGGAAGCAGAGTGCAGTATGAGCAAAACCAGAGAGGCTGGAAAGGCAGAAGTGCCTCGGCAAAAAACAGAGTCTGGGAAGCACTGAGCATAAACCCCATGGGGATCCACAGCACAGAGGCCAGACCACTAGATTGGGAGGAGGCAGAGTAAGATCAGGAAAGTTCTTCAAAGCCAGCCTAAGGAGTTTGATCCTCACTCCTGTGGTTTAGAGAACCATTAGAGAGTTCTTAGTGGCAGAGGACATCATCAGAACTTGCTTCATGTATCAGCTCTAGGATGAAGGATGAAGTGGATGGGAAAACGAAGACTGAAGACTAAGAATGACAATGGGGGAGTCGATGCAAGGGCTAGCAGAGCAGTCCTGAGGAAAGGCAGGAAGGAAACTGAGGGAAAACCGAAATTCAAATGAAAGGCCAGGGCCTACAACTGCCTGTGGGGTGGGGAGGTAGGGGAGAAGGCAAAGATGATCCTGAGGCTTGATCCTGGGAGACAGTGAGAGAGAGAGCATGAATTTCAAAAGCAGAATGTTGGAGGAAAATGAAAAGGATCATTTTCAGAAGTGTTGAGTTTTAGGTATGTATAATAATATATAATAAATATGTATCCAATAAAAGGGCATTCTGAAAATTTTTTGAAAGTAAAAATGATGAAGAAAATAAATACTAAGACAAACCCAGGAGAGAAGGCAAATGGCCTCGCTGGAGGTAAGTTGGGGGAAGAGGTCTGAGATCCCAGGAAACACACAGAGGCCTGGAAGCCACAGAGGCAGAGGACTCCCAGGAGGCTCCCAGAGGGCTCCCAGAGGCTGGGAGATCAGTACCATCAACATTCTAGAATAGTCAAGTAGGACCAACATCAGAGAAGCAGATGCTGAGTGTGAAATCTTGGCGTCAATGTAACCACAGTGGAGAGAATTCAGTGGAGGGATAAGATCAGACATCAGGCTAAGAAGCAAAACAGCGAAATGGAAAGTGGCAAGAACAAACTAACTTCAAGAGGTTTGCAACACAGAGGAAGAGGCAGGTGCCAAGCACATCTGAGGGGAAGGACAATCAAGAGAAAGGAATTTTTCTTTCCTTTTATTAAAAAAAAAAATAGGAAGTAGAGAGCATTTCAGTTGAGGGAAATGAACAGAGAAAAAAATGAGGTTCTTGGAAGAAACGGAACAATCCTAGGAGGACAGGCAGACCTGATGGGAGGGCTAAGAAGGTTTGGACCTTGAATGTCCCTCAAGGTCTCAGCTGATGAAGGCTTGGTCCCCGTTGATGGCATGTTGGGAGGTGGCAGGAACTTTAGGAGGTGGGGCCTAGAGGAAGGAAATTAGGGGGCATGCCATGGTAGATGATACTGAGACTCTGGCCCCTTCCCCCAACTCCCCTCCCAGCTTTCTGGCCACCACAAGGTAAACAGCCTCCCTCACCATATCCTCCTGTTGCCATGATATTCTTCCTCATCACAGGCCCAAAGCAACAAGGCCAAGTGACCATGGAATGAAATCTCGGAAATAATAAGTCAGAATAAACCTTTCTTCCCTTTCAGTTGTTTATCTCAGGTATTTTATCACAGCAACAGAAATCTACTAATACAAGTCCAGAAATTAAAGGGCAGATTGTTCATAAGATGAAGAACACAAGTTTTAGGTTCTAGAGAAGAAGGTAGAAGGGGTCATACCAAATAATCTTGATCTCCTTCAAGATGCCATCTGCTAAGCGTGAGCCTATCATGGTACCCTTGGGAGCATGAAGAAAGGGGGAGTTACGAACTCAACCAGCACTGAAAAACAGGAGTACAAAACAGTCCTGAGAGCCACCCTCATTAAACTGGTGGCTCTGCAGAGGAGGCAACTGTGCCAAGTGACTTTCTTCAGAAGCTCTTGGCAGTCTGGAAGTGGGAGCAGATGGTGAGGTTTGTAGACAGCTGGGAACTGATGAGAAGAGGACTAAGGACAGGAGCTTTGAAGCCGGAGAACAGCAAAGAGAATGAGAAGCCCTAACTGGCTCCAGGCAAATGAAATCAAGAAATAATTAACAGAGAACAAGAAAGGGAAAAGCCAAAATATAGGATATGGTTGTTTTGCTTCATTTTTTATGAGTCCACAGGACTGAAGGAGAAAAAAGAACTGGAGGTTATGGGAGTGTGATCAAAAAGAGGATTTCAGAACTCAAGATGAGGTCAATCAACACAGTGTGGCTGAGCTTGTATTCGGTGTCCCAACAAGTTCACAGAAGAACAACCTCTGGGGCAATGTGAGCAGAAGCATGTATGAAGTTATGGGAGTAAGTAGATTTCAAAGTATGGTCATCCCCTGGGAATTTTCTGAAAATGTCAACATGGGCCACACCTCAGAATTAAGGAATCAGAAACTGTGAATAGGACCAGCAATCTGTCTGAATAATCTCTCCCGGTGATATTTTTAACTGTTGGAAAATGGTTAAAAATACAAAATTTTGGAGTATCAGGAAACATTTGGATATCTACCAAATCAGAAACTCTAGAAGTGGGGTGCAGCAGTCTGTTTTCACTAGCATATGTCTGAGAACCACTTCCCCAAAGGGAGGCCAGACTCCTGAAGGTGCTTGAAGCAGGATCAGACTCTAAGCACAGTCCCTCCCTTACTTCTCCATGAGTCTCCATTCTCCCAACATTTTTTTTTTTAGTACAGCCCATTACTTGGCAAACTTAAGTGATCTCTCTTCCTGCAAGGAGAATCTAATTAAACACCACACTAAGAATGATGAAGCCAGTGGATGTGTTTAAGCAGAGAAATACCATTATGTTTTGGACTCCTTTCTCTACTGTCTTGTCACTGTTGTTTTGATTTTTTAAAAAAAGATATTACTACGGTAGGTCTAGATATGATGGCATAGAATAAGAAAGGAAGAACAATTATAGAAATATCAGAAGAAGAGCATTGCAACAGGCAGGCATGAAACTATGTGGTGCTGATCTGAGATAACTGCTGTAGGACTGAGAGGTACAGAAAGAATTCAGAGAGCTATCTGAATGTGACTTGACAAAACTGAACAATCAATGACATGGATGGAAATGGAGAACATCACTCTAGGTGAAATAAGCCAGACTCTGAAAGTCAAGAGTTCAATGTTTTCTCCCATGAGCAAAAATTAGAAAAAAATAAGAGGGGGGAAAAAGCAGGGAGAATCCCATGAAAATAGAAGGGAGATTAGTGGAGCAGAGGCAAGATATTGAGGAAGAAGGAGGAAGGATAGGAAAAGGGAGAAATGGTGGAATGAAAGTAGCCAAATCATGCTATATACATATATGAATACAGCACAGTGAATTCCATAAATATAATTTAAATAAATAAACAGACAGAATACCAATAGAGAAAGGAGAACAGAGTAGAGAAGAAGGAAGGAAAAGAGGGAGTTCTGGAGGCTGAAATGGAGTGAATTATATTCCATGCATGCATAATTATATCAAAATGAACTCTATTATTATATAAAACTATAATGAACTAATAAAAACACTTTTTATAAAGTACAAAATTTCTCTATTAAATTTGACTTTGAAAAAATAAAACAACATGGGAACTGAACAGAGACCACTGATTTTAGTAATTTGAATGATATAAATGGCCTTTACCTGAGACTTCTGAGTAGAGACTAACTGAAAGTAGTCTCTATGTGATACATCTTTCCAAAAAAACAGGAATCTGAAGCTGGAGAAACAGGTGCAACCAAAAGAATGTGCTATTTCTACTGAGAGGAAAAAAGTGAAAAGGGATGAGTGCTGGGACAAAGAGGTATGGAGGTGAAGAGGGAAAAGGCTGAAAGAAGAAAACACAGATCTGACATGGAAATATATACAGGACCGAAACCTTCGGTGGGAATTCAAAGAGCCCAGAGACTTTACTGGAGGAGTCATCTATATTTCTAGTCATAATATGACAAGACAAAGAGAAAACTGGCCGAGTCCAGGTCCCCACAGATTCAACAAACATTTATTCAATACTCACTATGAGACAGACCCCATATTAGTGCTAACGATTCAAAGAAAAATAGAGCTCTTGCCCTAAAGAAGCTTGAAACTTAGTGGAAGAAACAGATAACTATCATAAAAGAGGGGAAAATCAACTGCAGAGACATGAGCAAAGGGCTAAGAATACAAAGAACAGAGTAATCCAATGAATAAAGACAGTAAAACAAGATAAGTGAAATACATAGTATGTTGATCAGCAGTAACTGGTAAGGAGAATACAAGGCAGAGAAGAAGACAATGGAATGGCATCTTTAAAGCACTGAAACCCATAAAACTGTAAGAACTATGTAGCCAATAAAAACAGCTTTAATTTTTTCTCATATATCATCTTTTCTACATTTTCCAAATTATTTATTTATTTATTTATTTATTTATTTAATCTATATATAACAGCGGGATGCATTACAACTCTTATTACCTATATAGAGGTCAATTTTTCATATCTCTGGTAGTATACATAGTATACTTACACCAATTCATGTCCTCATACATGTACTTTGAATATTTCTACTGTTAGAAGGAAAGCCCTGTTTTATTGATGCTTCATAGTTTTTCTAGCCGTCAGGATAATGAGTGATTTGGAGGCATGTTTCCTAGGTCAACCAGGAGGTGTGGTAGAATAATATTTTTGAAGTACTAATATATTTTAAATAGACTTGATGTCTTAATAAATATTTTTAAATAAAAAAGAATCTTACAATAATAAAAATAAGCACAGTGAGATAATGGGATTATTAAATACTTAAGAGCTAAGTTTAGGAATGGACAGGGAATGGGGTTAGAAACGATTTTGGAATGTGATGATCATTATTATCCAAAGTATATGTATAAGACATGAATTGGTGTGAATATACTTTGTATACAACCAGAGATATAAAAAAATTGTGCTGTATATGTTTAATAAGGATTGTAATGCATTCTGCTATAATATATAAAATAAAAATTTAAACAAAACAGCTTTCAAAATGAGAATGAAATAACAAAATTTTCAGATTAAATAAAACTGATTTTGATATATATGTCATTTAATTTTATAAGGTACAAGTTTCCACTACTACAGTTCATTTATTTTCCTAAAATATTGTTATAAAACCTATTTTTCCTTTCAAACATTTAAGTCTTTAATCTAGTTGAAAGTCATGTTTGTGTACAGCTGGGCAAGTACAACCCATTAAATAACCTATAATTTATTCCCCATTGATTTACCATTTTCTCATATTACATTTTCATGCATCTCTTTCTCCTTCTCTATTTTGTTCTGTAGACTCTTAGTCTATTACCAAACCACCATAATGTTGGGAATTTCAGTACAAAATTATTTTATCCCATTTAAATTAAAACTAGTTGGGATTCTATTTTAGAATCAAGTTAAATATTCATCTGGAGATAATTAACATTTTTGTGATATATCTTTCAATTTATTCAGATATTAATTTATATCCTTTAATAGAATTTTCTACTTTTCTTCACATAAGGTCTTTCACATTTCATGTTCAATTTATTCTACATATTCTATACCTTACTGTTATTATAAATGGTATTTTTGTTCCTTTTACATTTCTAAGTACAGATGGCTGAAACACAGAAAAGTTAATGGGATTTTTAAAACTTATCCTATGTATGATCACATTCAAATTCTCGTATTAATTTTAATATTTTGTAATTAGATTCTTCTGAATTTTCCAGGTATAAAATCATGTTACTTGCAAATGTGTGTGCATTCATGTAAGGGGATGCAGTTCTGGGTCTTCTTTCCAAAGTTTATACTCATTTGACTTTGTTGCTTATTTTATCCACTAAAAATTAAAAAGAATTAATATTAATCATGATAATAGACACTCCTAATTCCTTACTTCAAGGTTTTGATAATTTGCTATTACATTTTAGAATAATTTTTACCATATTCAATTCTTTATACAAACACAATTTAGTTAGGAATAGCAGTTAAATTTTATCAAAAGCTTTTTCAGTGTCTATAGAATATTACATGCCTTTCCCTTCTAATTTATTAATATATGAATTACACTGGTAGATTCTATAATACTGAACCCTGTTTCATTATTGAACATTACATTAATGAACAATATGCCATCTTTAGTAAAAGGGTATGATTTTTCCAATATATGGCTGGATTATATTTTCCAATATTTATTTAGGATTTTATATCTGTGTTCAGATGTGATTTCTAGTCTAAAATTTTATTTTATTTTTGTACTCAGGTTTCATTTGCTACTCCATAAAGGAACTTTCAACTTTTTCTATGGCCTGGAAGAGTTTATCACTGGAATTATAAAGATGAACAGTTCAGCTGGACCTCCAAGTCTCTTCGACTGTATATTCAAAGCTTCAACTCTTTTCTTGGGTTAAACTTTGTCTACATACTCTCTGGTTTATTGGAAATAATCCATTCCTCCAAGTTCTCAAATATGTTTCTATAGAGGTGAATATATTATTCTTTCTCACATTTGCTTTTGTAAAAACTTATTCAACATCTTTATTTTTTTTATTTTTATTTAGTAATTAAGTTTTAAGGCCATATGTTACATGCTGATTTCTGACTTAAGAAAACAGATAAATGGTGACAGCATTAAAAGTGACCAGGAACACGGAGAAAGGGAAAATTTCAGCAGGGCATTGAATTGAAATGGGTGCAGTATAACTAGGTAGAGTCCACTTCCACCAGAGTTAAGGCATGATTCTGCCACCAGGTAGAAATAACCAGTGTAGCAACAAGATGATAACAGAGGTTACCCAGAGGAAAAGTACAAAATGATAAGAGAATCATTGTTGGAACTCTGGGGAATCCCAACACTTTAATGGAAGGTGGAGAGAAGAACTGATCAGAAAACACTGACATAAAAACCAAGACTGACGTTTCAAAACACAAGGAAAGAAAAAGTGATAAATGAGGAGGTGAGGGTAAGGAGGGGGAAGGGAGAAAAGGAAAAGAAAAAGGAGAAGAAATAGTCATCGTTTCAGTTGAAATCAGACAGATAAATATGGAATTCAAGGTTGAAGATGAAAAGAAAATGCAAAGGGTCACCTCAACAACAGGGGTAACGGTGATCAGGATTCCTGAGTGGGACCAGTTCTGTCACTAGAGGAGAATAAGGAGCTCAAGAATTTAGCATTGTTACTGAAATACTCAGGGGAAGATGAAGTTGGCAATAAAGAGCACCCTGCGCATAAATTTCCACTATTAACTGATTTTCCCCCTGGACATGTAGTACAGTTAGAGTAGGTCTATAAAAACAATTCTCATCACAGAGACTCCATAAGAAAATACTTCATATAATTAGGAGGTTGATATTAAAATACTCTCCCATAAATACCACCCAATAAGTCATCAAATTAACAACTATCTATATGAGATGGCAATATTCTTCTCATTACATGATTAACTACATATTTCGCTTTAACTTTGTCTTCGATGTATCCTAGAGACACCCAATGTAATCTATTAAATACAATAAAGTTCGAGTTGTTGTTGCTACTTTCATTAATTTAATTAATTCTGTCAATCAGAATTTAGACTTTCCTCTGTTCCAGATATCCCCTGGTGGGCTTCAATTAATGGATATGCTTAAAACATTATTCAAGATTATTCTTCCTTATAAAGCTTTAAAATAAATTCTTTTCAAATCATATCTCAACTTCACAGCTTGTTAACCTTTTGAAACACTAGTCATTCTCAATGAATGTAAATTTAAAATCCATGAAGAAACATTGAATTTCAGATCACTAGCAAAGCAGCGTACTTTTATTACTTGGGAAATAAATTAGAACTATTTAAATGAAAATTTTAATGTAAAAACTTCTAAAGCAGTATTGTAAAACTCAATTTCTATAAAGTACATGTAAAGCAACCATGAAGAGTTCTGTTAGTCTATACTGGTGTTTTCCCCTCTGAAGTTTTTATGACCCTTAAACCTGCTTAAGTTAGTGTTGCGTACATATAATGAGGAAATGCAATTGCTGTTAGGCTTAATGATTAAAATCCATACACCACATGCTAAAAAGTTCAATTATAGTACTCTTCCCTTAGTAACATGCACTAAATAATTCCCATTTTCTATAAGAAAGCCCAAAATGATTTTGCAACTTGGAACTTGAGGTAGGTAGATTAACAACCTCCCAAATATGTCCATTCCTGTATCCCTAGAAATTATGAAGTCCTATGGCAAAAGAAATTTTGCAGATGTGGTTCAGGATTTTGAAGTGGGTGTGTAGTAAAGAGGTGGGCCCAGTGTAATCACAGGGGTCCTTCAATGGAGAAGCTTTCCCAGCTATGCTTAGGGCATGATATGACCATGACTCAACAGCCAGAGAGACACAACCTTGCTGACTTTGAAGGAGTGCGGATGACTTCTAGAAGCTGAAAAAGACAAAGACTCAGTCTTCCCAGAGCCTTCAGAAGGAATGCAGTCTTGCCCACACTGGGAATTTAACCCCATAAGACCCATGTTAGAATTCAAACCTACAGAATTCTAGGATAACTAAATTCTGCTGTTGGAATTCTGCAGCAGTTATAACAGTAACTAGAAACTAAAAGAACCACAGAGCAGAAGTAACAAGCATTGATACTTAGTAAACTGTTCAAACTCACAACAAAAAAGTTTATAAATGCTGAATAACTGTAAAATTGTACAAATTATCATATTGCATGTGTCTGAAAATAAGAAAGAATCCATAAATACTGGATTAGCATAGGACAATAGTTATCACATAATGGGTCTTATATTCTCTGATTTGAACTGAAGTTCACTGTACTGAATACAGAATAGCTTAAGAGACCTGTCTCTGAGCACAGATTCTCAGACAACTAAATTATAATAGACCAGGTAGATGGCACCAAAGACCTATTCAGTATTCTATTGTTTTTGTACATAAATTCTATGAAGTTAATTCTCTAAAGTAATTTTAAATATCGTCATAAAGATTCAGAACTCAAATGTATCTAACAAATCAGCTAATCTCTTTAAAAATGAAAAATGATTTCCCCCAAGGCTCAGTTGTGGCATAAATGTCTTATTTCATGGACCAATTACTCTGATGAGCCATAAATGAAGACTAATTTGAGTAACTGGTTTCAATTCCCAGGTATCTTTTTTATGTTTTAAAAATCATCAATAAAATAGTTTCCTTGTCAAGTCAAATCTTAAACTACTAAATTCAGACTTGCTATTATAAAAATTAATTATGATAATAACTATCTGAGAAGAATAATTACTTCTAAAATACTACGCACTGTGAAGACAACTACAGATAGATAATTAAAAATACAAAGGAGGGCTGGAGTTGTAGCTCAGTGGTAGAGTGCTTGCCTTGCAGGTGTGAGGCACTGGGTTCAATCCTCAGCACCAGATAAAATAAATAAGCTAAAGGTATTGTGTCAATCTACAACTTCAAAAATATTTTTAAAAATATAAATAAAAGGGTAGACTCTAGGTAGAATACTTTTAACATACAGCAAAATTAAAATAGTACTGCCATAAACATCTAAAACTTAATTTTGTATAAGTTGATACTTATTTAGGAGAAAAAAAAAAGCTACTTTAAAATCAGTACCACACAGATTCATTCTGGGAACCAACTAACCTACAAAGTACATACCGAGACCTGGGGCATGTGAAGCTCCTCACAGGGTGCCTAGCTCCCCCCAGCTGTCCAATGCTCCTCCTTCCTGACTCTGAGAGCCCGGCCTCTGTGCCCTGCTGCCCTTTTTTCCTCTCCTCCCATCTGCAGCCTTTTATTTTCAGTTCAACATGCTCCCCTACAGAAGTCCCCTGTACTCTTCACCAACTCTCTACACAATTGATGATCACCCCCCAAAATCCAAACTTGCATGTAAGGCCCCGCTCACTAGCCTCTGATTCAGACCTGACCCCTTGAATGTTCCATAGGCCTCAGTCTCCACATAAATATAACCCTAGTGTTGGCCTTCAAGTGTGATCCCAGTTAAGTCTATCTACACTAGATCCAGCGTCCCCTGCTCCTAAATCTCTTGGGAAATCTGTCTCCCCAGTCAACATATACCCTGTAACAGCTGAGCAAGCCCATCTCGTCAACTTTTGGCAGTACACTGAAATCTCAGTTCCTCTTCTACTATACCCTTGCCAATAGTTATTTCTCCACAAGAGCTATCCCTCTGCTGCACTAAGCTTCATCTGTTTATTAACCATGGGACAATGTTCAGCCAGCTGAGCACAGCACACAGGGTACTTATCCTAGGAGCCCAATCCAACTTTCCACCTCATCTACTACTCTCTATTCACTAGTTCAACAACTATGTAGAGAGGACCTACTAGGCTCTGTAGATACAACAAACTGTACAGACAAATATAGACATAACACCTCCCTTATGAGCTTTAAAATCTAGAGGGGAGCAATCAACTAATGCAAAATATGATCACAAACTCTATAAAGTGCTTTCATAGAACATAAGGCCCTGAGACCCAGGGCCTTATATTCTATGAAAAAAAAAAAAAAAAAAAAAAAAAAAGATCAGGGATCTTTCCAAACAAGTGGCACTGAAGCCAAAATCTTCAGCAAATCCTATGTTGAAAACTGGGCAAAAGAAAGACCTGGTGAGAATAAAGGGCATTCTAGGCAGAAAGGACAGCAGGTTCAAGGGCCCTATGGCAGTCTCACACAAGGCCAGTGCAATCAGCAGGAGGGAAGGGTGGTCACATCCCAATCTTGGAGTGGCAAGTGTGAAGAGACAGGGAACAACCAGATTCTGCAGGGATTTGAGGCCTTACTAATGATTTTGCCTAAATTCTATCACTCAGGTAATGGGAAGCATCTGACAGGTTTTAAGCAAAGAAAATGTAGTGAAAATAACAGGATCAGGCTTATGTTCTGAAAAGAATTACCTGGCTGGTTTGTACAGCCTGGAAGAGGTGGTACCCAGAACAGGTCTACAAAGATGGGTTGAGAAGTTCAGGAAAGGGATGACACCTGGGACCTACAGTGGTACAGGAAAGATAAAAAGAAGTGGACAGACGTGACAAATATCTGATGCAGTGGGCCTTGATGACAGACTGCCGAAGGGAAGGGAAAAAATGAAAGAAGGTGTCAAGAGGGTCACAAAGGCCCCAGCTATGCACTGACAGGCAGGCCTCTACTGAACTCAGAGCATCTTCAACCACCAAGAACCTCGGGGACACAACAGTGACTTTAAATCCAGCATGTTAAGATCCCTGTGAGCCCCAAAGAATTCACATTTCTCAAGTTTTTCAAAAGTTTATAATTTTTGTAATCTTATAACTATATCTCTTTTAAATCTGTTCAACCTACTAAAGAGCAGATCCATGCCAAGATCATTTTCCTGTGCTCTTCATTTTCATCACAACAGCCACAATCTACTGGCAACAATCTCCAATTTTCACATAAAGTACTTTTCCAAAAATTATTTTCTACATACAGCTATATCCCAGAGAGGCTGTTCAAGAATGCCTTATGAGAAACAAATTATGTAGCTTCCAGTTACGTAATAAACAAAAAGCAAATGAGTCTTTAAAGGTTTAAACCTCATATCAATCTGTTCCACAGAGAAATATAAGACAAAAATCACTAAGAAAATGCTTTACCTAATGCTAATTATCTTGAGCAAACAGTTTTTAAAACAGACCTCTAGGACTCTCCTGAGCAAAGTTACAGCACTTAAAAAGAGTCTAAGATTTATTAAAATCAAAAATATAAATTCCCTATTAAAGGTGTTCAAGGAAAATGGCATATATTAAGTATCTAGCCAGAGTCCAATACATTATGGACATAGTCTCATTTAATCCTGACAGTTTTATAGGGTAAGTGATATTTTCTATTATTACCATCACAAGAAAGAAACCCTAGGTTTAAGAAAGCAAATAATTTATTGGAAGTAACACTGCCAATTCAAAATTTAAATAAGGTCTGTTTGATTCTAAGCACAATATACATTTCCTGACAAATATCAAAAGAAATGATTCTTCAGAATAAATAACTAAAATTTGGATTTCTAAAGGTAACATTTACCCAGGGCTAAAGACAAAGCCCTGGCTACTGAACACTCAAGGTCCAGGCTATCCACCTAGTATGCATATCTATCTACCTGTCTATCTCCCCCAACTCCCAACTTCTTTCTTTCTCCCCCCACCATTTTTAAATCTTAGATGACACTATTGAAGTCTGTAGGACAGTATATAACACAGTCAATGAATGGGAGATAATATTATTAAATATTTAATAAAACAACTAAAGCAATCTAATAAAAATTCCACTTAAGGTTACTCATTATAAACTAAAACTACCAGATACTCATGTTTCTCACTATTAGAAACTGTGATTCATAACATATAGAGGTAGATACTAAAATAGTGATATAAATTATCAATACAGATATGTGTGTGTAAATTTGATTGAACATACATATGGTATATAAACACACCAACAGAGAATTCTATAGCTCTGTTCATTGAGAGGTCCTGGGAGTAAGGACACACTAGTAACAATGAACACACTCCGCCCCAGCCATGGAAAGGAATCAGAGCTCCCTGCAGAAATGGCTGGTTCAAAGACTGGAGCTAGGAGACAACAAGATGAGCCTAAACTATCTCATAGCCAAGTTTTAGTCAGCTTTTTTACTGCTGTGACTAAAAGATCTGACAAGAAGAGTTAGAGGAGAAAAAGTTTATTTGGGGGCTCATGGTTTTTATTTATGGTCTCAGTCCATAGATGGCTGACTTCTTTGCTCAGGGCCCAAGGTGAGGTAAAACATCCTGGCAGATGAATGTGACAGAGGAGAATGGCTCAGGACATGGCAGCAGAAAACAGAGAGAGAGAGAGAGAGAGAAAGAGACTCCATTCCCAAGGGAAATACTATAAATTCCAAAGGCATGCCCCAGTGACCAACCTCCTCCAGCCACACCCTACCTGTGTCTACAATCACTATTCCTAATCCCTACCAAGGGATTAATTCACTAATTGAGTTAAGGTTCTCACAACCAAATCATTTCATTTCTAAACCTTCTTGCATTGTCTCACACATGAGGTGTGGGGGAGCCCTCATATCTAAACCATAACAACTAGTAAATTCAGAAGTGTTCAGAGAATAATACAAATACATCAAAAAGACACCAAAACTACTTTCTAAGGGCCCTGCTAACCAAACTGGAGAGAATCTGAGCATCAAAATAATGACAGAAATGGCAAAAAAAAAAAAAGAGGAATAAAATTAGGATCCATGAATCCATAAGAAATAAATGAAATAAATTTAAGAAAATAGTCATCCAGGAGATACTGATTTAAAAAAAAAAACAACTATAATTAAATAACAGAAAGATCAGTAGAGGGAATGAAAAAAGAGGGAGGGAGGAAGAGGGAAATACACAAAGTACTGGGGATGAGTAAAAACAAATTATATTCCATGCTTTTATAATTATGTCAAAATAAACCCTAACAAGTCAATAAATAGGGCTAGGATTGTGGCTCAGTGGTAGAGGGCTTGCCTAGCATGTGTGAGGCACTGGATTCAATTCTCAGCACCACATATAAGCAAATAAAGTCCACTGACTTATAAATAAATACACTCTAAAAAATCAATAAAAATTTTTAAAACATTAAAAATAAGAAAATAGTAAGTTTGGTAGAAAATATTATACTCACAATTTTAATTACCTGTCTTTAAAATACATATTAAATCCAAAGGGGAAAAATGTAACTTCACAGTGGGAAAACTGAAGCAAGAGATCAAACTTATCATCCAAAACAAGACAAATCAAAACTATGTGCCACTTGACAGAATGTAATAAGGACCCTAAAAAAGCATCACTTCTGTGATATTTCCCCCAAAGGTAGATGATGACCTGAATGTAATATAGAAGAAATATCAGACAAATCCAAACTGGGGACATTTTGCAAAATAACTGGCCTGTGCTCTAGAAAGTGTCAAGGTCATGAAAGTTCCGGAACAGTTAAGGAAGTGTTCAGGACCAAGTAGACTGGAGACACAGGACAACTCTATGCACAGCATGATTCTAAACTGATCCTTTCACTTAAAGGACGTTCCTGGGATGACTGGTGAAACCTGAATGGGGTCTGAAGCTTGGAGGCCTGGCAGGGATGGATCAATGGAGATCTCCTATTTGGAAGAGCATGTTTTTCTTTGTAGGAACATAATAAAGAATTAGGGTTGATGAGTATGGGGTTGGCAACTTACTTATTAGTAAGTTAAGAGGAAAATTTTCTTTATACTATACTTCCTACATTTGTATAAGTTTGATAGTTTCACAACTTTTAAAAATATATGCTAAAAAAGAAGAATGCATTCACTCTAGAAACCAAGAGAGTGTAGGGAGATGAGAAGTTATCTAAAATAGGCATGTCAGAAAATAAGCCCATGTTCCATATATTTCAAGTGAAAAAGTTTAGGTCTAAATGAACATTAAAAGCCTTCAAAGGAGCAGCTTTAATATAAGACGCAAAAGGTCATTATGTCAAACAATAATTAAATATGCTTTAAAAGAGCAAAGCATGTTGGTGGAAAGAATCCTTCACTCAGGCTCCAAATGAAACAGAAGCTTCTGTCTTTAGCAAGAGAATGAGCAAGCTCTGCAAAAGGAAGATGGGGGGCTGACTCAGGCAAGAGAAAGAGGCTAACTGTCCCAAGGCCCTGCCTGCAACTCAAAGGCCTCAAAAGTGTCTCCACTAGAACATTCCTCCACTGCACTGTGACATTCCCTTTTGCTAAATCACACCGAGCATCAAGGATTCTGTCCTTTTCTAGAGTTCCATACTTTTATCCATGAGAGACCTCTAATCACACATGTGGCAGAGTCTTAGTGCTGCCTTTGGAAGGGTTGCTCTATAGGATGGCTTACAATTATGAATAATCGGAAAGCTTCACAGAATTTCTTCAATGAGGGAAAAATTCTAACATGATTTTAACTTTCATGTATTAAAGAATTCTATGTAGCCTATAAAAGCTGCCTTCATAAAACAAGTGCTATAAATACAGTCCCTAACCCTATGTGCCTTATCCAGTTTTACTCATTGATCACTTCTAACTTCAAGAGGAAAACAGATGTGTTCCTTCCCTTTGTCAGGTTCTGAATGCACAGTGCCACCAGTTCACCAAGAAGTGGCAGGATGCCATAAGGGAGATCAATTAGGTTCAAAGATGAACCATTTATATAAGCTAGAATCGAAAGCAAACAAATGACTTGAAAATATGCCCTGGAGACTATTTATTACAGTAGCATTTTCATTAAAGTGCACACGAATGAATCAATTATTACAATGCCCCCACAAGAAGTTCATTATTTAGAAAGTATTCCCTGTTTATCCTCCCATGATAGCTTCATGGACTAGTGAACACGGAATTCTTTAGGTTCAAAGTAGCCAAGGGCCTAAATATTTAATTGTTTATTTAATAATAGGGCCATCTATATTACTAGAAATTGAGTGAAGTGAAATGGATTTGGTTTTCCTTTTTCCTTAAATTTACTTTTAAGAAATTTACTCTAAATTTACTTTTAGGAAAGCAACTGCCTTAGTGGAAGAAAACAGACCTCTCACAAAGCTTAGAAAATGCAGGCATTAGTTCCACTGGGATATAATTATTTTGTAAGAAAAGTACCTCTGCTGTTACACCTAGGAAGTAAGCTGGCTACCAGAACAAAAGACTCTAGGATAATATTCAAAGGTCAGTCCATCTTTGAAGCTTTTAGAATCACGTAATGAGCCACATCCACCAGCACTAACCACTCTCTGAAAGTAAGTTAAGCACTTCTGGAAGCTGTGCTAATTCTTCTTCAGGACATTTAGCTAATTAATTCTTCAGAGTTCTAGTAAATTATTGCCTCAGTGTACAAAATAATAGGTCCTTTTGGCTTGATTGGCCTGAACAGATACACTTAACTTAAGTAGAAGATATGAAAAATTAGGTAACTGAATTTTTTTGGAAAACAAGTGCCCCAAGATATGCTAAGAAAAAAAAATAGAGTAGGGAAAAATATATAAAATAAGAAAAGTAGAGAATATAATGAGGTTTTGAAGGAGTCAGTCTGAAGAAAGACCCTCAGAGCAGAAAAGCGTTTCTTCAAAAGTAAGTTCTACACTGCATGTTCTGGAAGACTGGAGCAGAGCAAAGGAGGCGAGGTAGCATGTAAGGAAACACTGTAGCTTTCCAGAAACTCAGATGCTACTGGCAACTTCTGGCCATGAGAGAAGATAAGAACACAGTAAAAGAAACTGTGTACAATAAGTCAAAGTGATATTCTAGACTGAATCCTGGAACAGAAAGTAGGTATCAGTTGAAAAACTGGTGATATCTGAATAAAGTCTGCAGTTTAGTGAAGAGTGATACACTGATATTAATTCTTAGTTCTGACAAAAATTCCAGGGTCATTAAAGTTGTTAAATGCAGGGAGAAACTAGCGGAGGAGTACACAGTAATTACTGCTGAACTATCTTTGCAACTTTTCTGTAAATATAAATTATTCCAAAGCAAAACACTTATTTAAAAAAGAAAAATCAAACAACAGATTTTCCAACAATATACTCAATTCCAGATATTAAAGTTTTTAGTGTTCAGAAGTCTCTAAATTTACTTTTAAGAGTATTTATCTGATTGTAACATGATTAGAAACTAATTGCAAAAAAAAAATCCTCAGGAAATATACTTTTTTTTCTCACTACTTAAAATAGCTATTGTTAACTTCTTTTTCATTTCTCCTATAAATATGTGTTAATTTGGGCCATCATTCAGACTAATATCATGGGAATTTTTCCCCTCAATATTTTATTATAATCTTTTCCTCTCATGTAATTTAAATTTTTTCAAAGGAATTTAGATGACATATTTTTCTTTTTTTATTATTAGTTATTCAAAACATTACAAAGCTCTTGACATATCATATTTCATACATTTGATTCAAGCGGATTATGAACTCCCATTTTTACCCCATAAGATGTGTAACTGATGTGAATCTGCAATATATAGATGACATATTTTTCTATATAAAATTGTGCCACAGTGTTTTACCTATATTCTAAATATGTTTAACCTTTAGATTATTTACAACTTTTCACCATTTATAAATAGTGCCACAAGGACCAAGATATACTTAATTTTTTTTTAATTATTGTTCATCTGGAAGGTCCAAAATATCATCACTACTTTTGAATTTGTATTTTTTTTACATTTCAGTGAAACTGAGTACTTTGCCTGGTTTTGATTAAGATCTTGGTGAATCTGATTACCTTATCTGATTCCTTTAATCTATTATGGACCAATCTCCAATAAAAGAACAGGAAAAAGTATTTCCTACTAAAATGAAGCACTAAGATAAACATATGTCAAGATAGAGTAAAATTATAAATATTAAAGACTCTTCGTTTGGTAACTGAACATTATTGACCTAAGTCTGATCTTTTTTTCTACAGTAAATGCTTCAACCACAAAATAAAAGAACCTAAAACAACTTACAATAATGTTAAAATACAGCTGCATGGGAGACAACAACATCATAAATCACCACCTTTTTCTGAGAAGAAAAAAATTATTTAAAAAAGCCCCTACCATTAGGGCAAGGTACAGTCCAAATTTATTTCTAAAATTCCAGTGTTGCATAACTGAAGTATATTTCAAAAGAGCTAAACATCAAGTTACATAATTATCAAACTACTGCATCCTATTTTGCTTTTTCAGCAAAGAACATGACAGGCCTGGGGTGGCAGCCAGAGAAGACAAGAAATTTAAAATAGCATACAGTGTTTGGTTGTAATAGAAAACAACTTTATTTTAAGTATCATTTAGGTGGTAGGTCACAAATTTTTAATGTGTTCCAGGGCTAAGAAATATAAAGTGGTCTTTTAAAATTTAAATTACTGTTTGTCATTTTTCAAAGTACTTTCAGATGTTTTCAATACTTAAAAACAAATAAAATGGAAGACTTATACTCAACAAATGTTTAAGGTACTTCTAAAAGTTTATTAGAGGAGAATTATCAAATTTATCTGTCTCCTTCCCACTGAGAATAGCACAAATATTGCTGGACATTCAACTACATTTACAGAAAATTTAATAACAATTCTCTGCTTGTATGCAAAAATTACAAAATAATGTGGAATATATATTCCAGTGAAGTAGCATCTTAATTTATTGATTTAAAGTTTCAGAGAATCTGTCAAATGCTAAAAGGCTATTGTCTGAAACCCACTGATATATTAATAACTATAATGAGGAATATTCATTTTAGAGTAAAAGTACATCTCCTCTAAAGCATGGCTTTCATCAAAGAGTACAAATGTAATCATTTTAAGAGTAAACAAAGGTGAGGAAACCTTCAGCCAAGAGTTGCAAATAAACTAAATAGCATCTCTTATTTTCTTGTTCACAGAGAGCATTTACAAACTAGAAATTTTCTTTAAAGTTTTTTTTAAAAGCTAAGTAAATGAGATACCATTAATTCCCCTTGCTTGAGGGCTGGGGAAGACAGGCTTTTGCTTCAATGCTACAAGGAACAGAATTCGGTCTTATTGTTTTGGAAGACTTTTGGTGATATTTACCAAAGTTTTAAACTTATACTTCAACTAAAGAACCCCTCTTCTTGAAATTTCTCTCAATGAAATAAGAATGCACATTTAATTTGAGTATATCTTGGTCCTTGTGGCATTATTTATATGTGGTGAAAAGTTGGAAATAATATATACTCTCTTCATGTATATATTTGAAAATCACAGATGGCATTGATGAATTCTGCAGAACAATACGTAACATGTTGTAATAAATGGGATAAAGACTCATATATATAAATTAATAAGACTAAAATAACTAAAGCAACCTAATAAAAATTTCATTGTGCACTAAAACTGTAACCAATGGTGATAATTACCATGACTCAAAAGGGTTGTGCCGTTCCCCTGCCTCTCCTCTTCAACTTGCTCCTGGAAAACAGAAAACATGGGTTAGATCATATTTCCAGATAACCGCTTGAAACTAATGATTCTGTTTTCAGGAAGCAAAGCCATGAAGATCTCTGTTAGTGAAGGGACAATACACAGTAGCCAGTACTTTCTGGGTGCAGGGTCGTATGCAACAATCCCCATGGTCATGGGAGGAATCCTTTACTACTGTCTTAATTGTTCATTGGCTAAAATACAAGAGAAAGTTTACCTCAACAGCAGCTAATATGGAAGTGAACATAGATGTCCTCACAAACTGGATCCCTGGACCTGACAGCCACACTGGAGGTAAATGACAGAAGAGGCTTGTTCTCAGCCCAAGTCAAGCTCTCCATCCTACTTTGCTTTTACCCTATCAGAGCCTACTGCACTTTTGTAGTGCTCTGTTAAGATGATAATATCTATGACAATGTCCTTTGCAGAAAGGAAAAGTGACTTCAAAGTTTCCTGCAATCTGAACAACCAATAAAAAAAAAGTTTCCTGCAAAGAAGCCACAGCTCAGGTATGGCAAACAGCATAAGCATAAGCAATAAGCATGTCATAGAACCCATCTCTAGGTCAAGTGCTCCACCAGGCAGAACACACTGACCACAGCTCCTGAAGCTTATTTTGCTAATTTATTTCGTTTTTTGAGTTCATGTGGTTCAAGATATAGTTATAAATAGGTACACAGATAATATTATACATACAGAAGATATAGTGAAAATGTTCCCCCTGCCCTCCCACATCTGACCAATTCTTAATATTCCTACTCTCATAATCATTGTGATTGGTTTATAATATATCATTGGAAAGTTTTCTTCATAAAAATACAATGAAACATAAATATATATCCTCATTTTCTTGCCATAATACACAAAAGATATCATTTCATAGTATTGTTTTCTACCTGTCTTTTTACTTAAAATACCTGAGTGATATTTCCCTCCCAGGCAGATTTATAAAGGGTGTTTTCATTCTTGTCTAATACCTGCATGGTATAAATAGATATGTCAGGATTTACTTTAGATGTAACCAGTTTAGGGTGTAACCAGTCATTTTTTTTTCTTTTTCAATTATACACTATTGCGGTGGAAAACCTAAATATGTGCAGTTTGGCGCACATGCCAGGTTATCTGTAGAGTGACTGCAGAGTGGCACTACCATGTCAAAGGAGACATGCATCTCTATGTTGCTAGATACTATCAAGTCAAACCACACCTCGGAAGCTCCACTTCATGGGTGACAAGCTTCATCGGTGTCTATTTCCCCACAGTCATGTAAATAGGGTGTGTTATCAAAGTCTGGGATTTTTTAACAAGATGACAGGTCAAAACTGAAATTTCATTATAGCTGTCATTTGCATTTGCTTCATTATGCAGAGGTTGAAGATCACATTATATATTTAAAAGCATTTGTATTTACTTTTCTATACAATGTCTCTTTTTATCATTGTTCTATTTTTCTCTTGAAATGATTACCCAACTTCTGGTCTTGATAAATCAGAAAGATGAGTCCTTTGTCTATGATATGATATAAATTACTTATTTTCCTAGTACGTAAGTTCTTTTTTTTTCATCTTCCTTATGGTATTTTTTAATATCAATGCAGAATATTTGTTGTTTGTTTTAAGAAATTATCAAACTTTTCTTTCATGGCTTATAGATTTGAGTAAAAGTAAAACAAGCCTTTCCACACCGAGATTATAAAATCTTTCCCCTTTTGTTTATGACCACTACACTGTGGTTCATGTCTTATAGTTAAATCTTTGATAGGTAGAGTCAGGATATGAAGTAAAGACAACAGACTTTAGCATATTTAGCTTCCCACTTGACCCAACACCACTTACTTAATATCTTCCTTCTGCGATCAGTCTAAAATCTGTGCATTTCACACTGAACTCCCAAGTATATTCAATACTATTTCTGGCTTTCTGACCTGTCTCTTCAATCTATCAGTCAATTCATGTTCCAGTACTATAGTATTTTAAATTTCCAAAGCCTTATATTTTCATATGCTTCTTAGGCTACCTAGCACTTTGTACAGAATAAGAGAGTTCTTTTTCTGTACAAATTTTTGGGTCTGACAGCCAAAGGTTCAAATACCAACTCCACCCCTTACTAGCTGGATGATGTTGAGCAAAATATTTATTTAGCCTCCATAGTTTCCTAATCTGTGACTTGGAGATTAATCACATCTCCTTTACAAGACTGTTTAAGGATTATCGACCCAAGTACAGTCCTTATAATAATACATGGACATGGCAGACTCTCAATTAATGGTAACCATCACAGTTATTTTGCCAGTTTTCAAATTGCAAAGAATGTATCAGGGACTTCATAAAAACTAAACCAGCCTAGCCTGGCTACTTTTGTTTACCACCTAAAAAAGCACAGCACAAATTACAAAATCTCTCATGAAAGAAGCATTCTGAGGGAAAGTAAGCAAGATCTTGAAATCCTAAATGAATCAATTACTCATTTCAAAAAGTATTTCTGGAAAATTACTCTATGCCAAGAACTGCAGTGGTCTTTCCAAGTGTGATCAGGGTCTCCCTGTATTGAATGACTGGCAACAGAGTGACAGAATGTGCTTATCTGGCTGCCCCTCCTCCCTAGACGGTCATGTCACTGCACTCTTCCATCGTCCCTGCACACCCCAGGCCCTCCTTTGAGTGCCCTACTTGTGTCTCTCCATGCCATGTGCAGCCTTCACTGCCACTTCCCTGAAGCCCCTATTCACCACTGCCTGCCTCATTCTACAAACTCCACACCAGCTGGGCCACTCTCAGACTCACCAACACAAACATCAGTGAATTTCTATTTTCTTCCATCAAATTCCTGTGATACAAGCCCACTATGCTATTAGAGGGTCTCTGAGAACTGTGTGGTAGCCTCTAGAAGATGACAGACAGTGGCCTCTGCTTAACATTTAGAAAGGAAACAGGGATCTGAGTACTAGAGTCATAAGAAATGGAATCGGCCAACAAGCACAGGAGCCTAGATGTGGATACTGAGCCCCAAACTGGAAGTCAGCCTCACTACCACTGATTTCACCCTCAGACTCTGAGCAAGATAAGCTATGCCTGGACTTCCCAGAAACTGGAATAAAATAAATGAGTGTTTTAAGCTGCTAAGTTTGTGTCAATTCATTATGCAACAATAGAAAACTGAAAGTCTCCTACTTAATCTTTAGGATTCCACCCAGCAAGCTTTATGTGATCCTCCCTCCTCCCGTCTGCCCAGAGTAAGCTGGGAACATGTGGAAGCATAGAAACGCCTTATGGAAATCTATTGTTGGGCCTACCACACTGCCCTATAATCATTAGTTTTATTCATCTTTCCCACTTTGGTGAGCAGGCAGTATGGCTTAAATGTCTTTCATCCTCTAAACAGAGCTTGGCACCTAGTGTAGTTCAGCAATATTTGCTAAATGAGAGCACAAAGGCAATATTCGAGAACAGTGCTTTTCTGCCTGACAGATTTCAAAACCAAAGTTAACGATGGGTACCTCTATGCAATTAATAAAGCAGGCCTCTCACATTCTCACATGCACGTGGATCACCTGGGGATCCTGTTAAAATGCAGATCTTGACTAGTAGGTCTTAGGTTATGGATTTCCACAAGCTCCCTGCAGATGCCATTGCCACATATCAGTGGCAAGCCTTTCTGCTTTCTTCCAGGACAGAGTGGGAGTGAGGATGGTAGTCACTCAATCACATCTACCCTCATTCTGCTGTGGGGGATGAACTCTTGAATCAGGGCTAATTTTCTATGGTAGCTCTTAACATCAAATTCATCCATCTTTATTCAGTCAATACATGGGAAATCCACATAATTCAAAACAACGAAACTCTCTACAGCAAAACTGAAACGGTAACAAGAAATAGCATTGAAGAGTTGATTATGCTCACACAACAGCCACTGAAGCACTTTTATAATCACTGTTTCATTGAAAAATAAAAAGAAATATGTAATATGCTATCTCTCACTCAGCTAATGGATTATGATACTTGATTCATACTTCCTTATTTGCTATTGAAATTCTGACTAGAAAGTGGAAAAAAAAAACACTCCCCACCAAAATAACTTTTCCCTTCACTTCAGATTTAAATTACCCAGGTTTCCTGTGTCTGTATGTTCATTAGGTGGATCAATGTTATGGATATGCAGACATACACATATACATACAAAAGATTATAATTGTGAATATCTATATAAGTATATATTTCTCTTATGATATATTGACTTCATTGGGGATGGGTAATGAATATTTAACCAAGGGGTATTCTACCACTGAGCTATGCCCCCAGGCTTTTTAAGTTTTTATTTTGAGATAGGTCTTGCTAAGTTGCCCAGCCTGGCCTGGAACTTGTAGTCTTCCTGCTTCAGCTTCTGGAGTAGCTAGGATTACAGGATATGCCACTTCATACAGCTTTATGCTTTAAACAATTTTTTCAAACAGAAAACTATTTAATATCACATGAAATAGTAGAAAAATGTTGAATTTTGTGCCAGGACGAATCCTGAGGTAAAATCCTAGCACCACCAATAAAGAGCTATTTAAGTCTGAACACATGATACAAATGCTCTTAACCTGATTTTTCTGATTTGTTAAAACAAAGACATTGGACTAAATGTTTTCCAAAGTTCCTACTAGTATTATATGCTTCTGTCTGAACTAATTAATTATTTCACAAAGGTAATATATCTATAATGCTACTAATTAATAAAGAATGAATTTTCAAAAACAGAAGGAAAAATGAGCATTTTACTTTATTTTCCCAGACAGAAGGCATAAGGAAATCAATATGAACTGAGAAAAATAAAACCACCATTGTGATTTCCCAGGTTTCAAACCTTAGTTCCAAATCCTGAAAATAAAGCTTTAGGAAAGAAAATAATAATGTTCTCAAAAGGGGATGATAATGGTTGAAGGTACATAAAATAAGTCTTTGCAATTGTGCATTCCCACTCATCAACTTCAAATATGTCCCACAGGAAGAAAGGATCATGAGTTGGGAAAACAACCAAAAAGGCTGGACATGCTGTCCCTCCTAATTAGTCCAATGTCTTTATTTTAACTTAGCATATTCACTGTCACATAGGAGTCCCCGGAGCTTTAGAGGATCCACGAGAACCCTGCTGTCCCTACCCCAGAAGAACCTGACAACTGCCCCAAAGGCAACACATACCAGTTTCAGAAACTAGGAAATGCCAGAATCCTATTTAATAACTTAAGTAACAAACTACTATTTTAATTTTAACCTGTTACTTTGTGGGGTTTTTTGGCTCTAATCAAATATCCAATGTGAAATATGATAAATGAAATTAGCCTTTCAGATAAAAATGTAGGAATTTTGGGATTTTTCTCATTGGTCTACTGGAATAGTCAGAGAAGAAAATGCTTCCATTTTGTCCAAATATTTGATAATATACCTATACCTCTGAATGAAATCTCCCTTAGTATTTGCTAAGACATTTACAATGCTAAAGTAGCCTTATAAATATCACCTTCCAGTGGTTCCTCTGACTATAAAAGAATTCTATGGGCTGTTGCAAAATTACATCAGTCTCATGTATATAAACAATATGATGAAAATGTAAGTACTGCTAAAAATAAGAGATGAAAACAATGCTATCCTAAACATTTTCTCAATATCTTATTTTAAAATGTTATGAAGGAGATTTTATTACACTCTATCAAAACTATGGTCAACCATGATTACCTACTGTCTTTTATCAAGGCCAATAGTCACCATAACCAAGTACAATTCCCTCTGCTCTGCCACCAACACTCACTGAGTATGCACTCAGATCTATGCCAGTCATCTTACAATCTCATTACTCACCAAACTTTAAACTTACTGAAATGGAAAGACCCTTAAAAATCTTCTGCAAACAAAGTGGGGCCCTGTGGTAAAGGGATTGTCCTTGGTTGCAAAGCAAATAAGCAACAGAGACTAAGATAAACTCCAATCTTCTAACCCCCATCCTATACTCATTCTACAACACTGATAATAGCAACATCTGCTGCAGTCAGACAAGGCATTAAAATCTTGCCATAGTCACACATCATAGTCACTTCCAACCTCACACCTTTGCTCATGCTGTGTCTCTGGCCCGGAAACTCCCTGCTCTGACCCCCTCAACTTTCTTATCTCTCAAAGTTAGGAAGCACCTAGAAGTTACTATGTAAATGCAATTGCCAGGATGGATTTAAAGCCAGAGGAAGAATGTATTACAGATGGACATCCAAGGTACTCTACATACTTCAAGATCAGACCAAGGCCCCAGTGACCTATCTTTTTCTGAAAGGTAACCATACCTTAGAGCACTAATGTGCTCCATAATTGTTTAGTCACACTGTATTTGTCTACAGAAGTTAGCTCTCTTTTATTTAGCAAGATATTAAAATTCTTTAGAGAAATAAAAATATCTCATATCTCTATCTTCCAAAATTTATAACTCAATATTTAAACATTGATTTGCTGATTTTAGAAGGTTCAGAGAGAGAATGAGAACTAACATTTCTTTAATGTCAGATATTGCATACATACAATAGGAAGCCATATATTTTATTCCTGAACAGTCAAATAAAACATCCTTTTTATTTGTTAAACTTGCACTTTTATGAAGGAAATTTGAAATTTTAAAGCCTACATAATGTTTGGGGGGTTTGTGCCCAGAACACCCACATACACACTAAACATCTATAAAATTACTATAAAAAATGTTGTTTCCCCAATTACTATCTGCCTACACTATGCTAGTCAATTCTAATGGAGGTGGGTGGAAAAAGCTAGGAAAGGGCACCCAAAATGACACTGATCTTTGTGCTGGATGCTGCACAAAGGCATAATATGTCAAGGAGTTTCAAAGAATACCTTCTTCAAGGGTATTCTTTCCTGCCGTAGGACAGCATTAAGGAGACCAGTTCCAGAAACAAAAGTTCACATGCACAGAAGAAATGAGTGAGTAAAGATATGAGATGAGTAATAAAACCCAGGGAAAAGCAGCACTCTGGCAGATACTGTTAGGGAAAAGATAAACTAGGGTGACCTCTCTGCAGGATGATCTTGAATGGTTAATCCATATTTTCAATTTTAAATCCACTAATAAGGTTTTATCTGTGAATCAACTGCAAAGGTATTCCCAGATCAAAAAGACATATGAATATGAAAACTAGTTGTAATGTGTGTTTAACCACAAAAATAAAAATAACCCAAATCCTCATAGTAAAGAACTATTTAAAAATTATGGTATATTCACAGAATAAACACTGTGTACCATCAAAACTAATAAGAAGGTACACATCTCCAAGATACATGCAATGATAGCAAAAAAGGCAATACAGAACAATGTGTAGAATATGAGCCCACTTGGGATATGTATTGTGTGATGGTATGTTTATGTGCATAGCAGGTGTGGGTTTTTAACTTTCTCTTTTGTTTTTGTGTGCTATAAATATAAAAGAAATGATCAACAGTGGTCCTGTGGTCCCACTTTCACAAAAATCCTTGGCAGGTTAGTACACATTTGATTGGGTATGGTGGAAAATTTACATCTCATTTCAATATCTGACTGTACTATTTAATTTTTTAACCAAATGATTGGGTTGTTTGTTTTTGTTTTGTTTTGTTTTGGTTTGGTTTTTGGTACTAGGAATTGAACTCAGGAGTGCTTAACCATTGAACCACATCCCTATCTCTTTTTATTTTTTAATTTTGAGACAGGGTCTCGTGAGGTTGTTTACAGTCTCACTAAGTTGTTGGGGCTGGCTTCAAACCTACAACCCTACTGCTTCAGCCTCCCAAGCCACTGGGATTACAGGCATGTGACACTGCACTGGCATATAAATGAATTTTGAAAAGTATAAATAAATATTTTTAAAATTCTATACAGAGATACTTAGAAAATATTAATCCAGGAAAACATTCACTGACAGATAATATTAGCATCTAGAAATTATTGGATATTGAAAAAAATAAATTACTGTCTCAGAAGCAGAAGTTTAGGAATGCCCAACTGTGCATTTGCTTGATGCTTTATACACTTAATCTGCCAGTGGGCTTTTACTTGGTTGAAAGGAAATGCTACTTATAAAATCCGAAATGAACACAAAAAGCAAAGGGTTTTATTTATATTTTAAGGAACCTAGAAATATCCAAGCATGACTGGCTCCTCTCTTCATAGTGAATACAGATAGCCCCTGATGTGAGCTAGCTCTACTGTTGAATTCAACTGATGAAAATGGGTACTGTAACTAGCAATGAGCCTCAAAGTGACTGTGCAATGTGAAACTTATTTTCAATGTGCACCTTTTAATTATCCCTTGAGAATATCTGTTAAAATAACAATGTGATCCAAACACCTTAAAATTTAAATTGTAATATGGTCTTTTGAAAAATAATTTTCATGCTATTAATCCAAGAAATCCATTTGCCTAAAAATCCCATTAGACACCAAGAACATCACTTAACAGATACTATCAGAAATCCAGCTATTCAGGGCCCCACACTAAAGCACACCTGTCAGCACTTTTTAAATTCAAAAAAATGGGAAAATCTCACTTTAGGGCAGGAATAATGGTAAACACATCAGGATTAAGTTAGAAACTGAGTTGGAATTTAAGAGAAAATAGGGATTTGTACTAAAGCTAACAGACAGAAAGTTAATATCAAGGTTATAGAACAAGAATACTGAGAGAAAGTGATAATCTTAGCAGTTTAAAGACAAATGACACTGATTTAAAGACCTAAATATTTTTGAAAGAGAGGAGGTGTTCTCCAATGTTAAACTAAAATAATACAGAAAAATGAAGGAGCCAGAATTGATAATTGCATTTCATCATTCAACCGTTAATCATCACACCCTGTTTTTTCAGTCCAGAAACTGGTTGATGACCTTTCATCATGAAATAGTTGCATGGTATAGTTCTGTTGCTCATGTCACTAAAAAGGTCAAAAGAACAGCAATGTATTCACCAGTGGAATATGAATACCCATTTTTTTCCTCCAACATTGCAAGCACTGAGCCCAGAATTCTCAGTGAATGTGAACTGTCAGTCAATTTGTATGGTTTGTTTAGAGTGCTGCAGTACTAAAAGTGTTGTCACTCAACCAAATGAAGAGCCAGAGGCTCAAGGAGAGCACGTGGGCAAGAAAAGGTGCCTCGAGTAAGTCACATGATATAATAAGACTCACATCTTCCCACCACAGCTAAGCTGTAAGTTCATCTGCTGATGATACATTAATATATCTTTCTGATTATGGATAAATATAAAACTATTCTGCAGACTTCAAGCTGAAAATGATTATGTTCATTGTAGAGCATGGAAATAGAACTTTGAGTGAAAAGGTTTGTGGGGGTTTTTAAAAGCCTCACGTAATGATTGCATCCCACTTTTTTTTGCCAAAAAAAGGCATACAATCTGAAATTTTTATGCAATGAAATGTATTTCACTATAATACTCTTAGAAGATGCATGATGCATGATGCATGATGCACAATGCACAATGCAGAGCTATACCCTAGGACAATAGTTCTCAAAAAACAGCAGGTATGGGCTGGGGATGTGGCTCAAGCAGTAGCGCGCTCGCCTGGTATACTCGTGGCCCGGGTTCGATCCTCAGCACCACATACAAACAAAGATGTTGTGTCCGCCAATAACTAAAAAAAAAATTTAAAAAATTCTCTGTATCTCTCTCTGTATCTCTGTGTCTCTCTCTCTCTCTCTCTCTCTCTCTCTCTCTCTCTCTCTTAAAAAAAAAAAAAACAGCAGGTACCAGAATCACTCAATTGTTAAATATAGATTGCTGGGCCCCACCCAGAGTATCTGAATCAGCAGTTCTGGATTAAGGCCAATGAATGTGCATTTCTAACAAACCCCAGGATATGCTGGTGCTGCTGTCTGGGGACCACAGGAGTAACTGAACACATCAACTCCTCATATTCTGTCTCTTCAGAGGGCACACGACACAGCAACCAAAGACACTGAAGAAAAAAAAACGGCATCCTTACAAAGCATCAGAAAGGCAAAATGCTGAGTAGGTCTGGTCCAAGTGACCTCTTTAACAGCCAGTGCTCTCTGCAGTACATCTGGAGCACTAACTCTCCTGCATTGATCTAAAGATGCAACCACCAAGGGAGCTGGGCTCAGCTCTGTCCTGATCATCCTACCGCACGGCAAGGCTGATCCCAAGGAAACAGCTCTTAAGCTTGTTACCAAATTATAATTAACATCTTGAAACTAAGCTCACACCAAACCAGTACTTCTGTCTAGGGTTCATCCAACCACACCAAACCTGGCACTGAACCACAAAATGTCCTCCTTCACGTCACTTCACCAAGCATAATGTCTAAATATACAACCACAGACCACATGAAGACCCCAAACCCAAATAAATGATGAGAGCCCATGAAGAAACACAATTGAGGATGCTGTTAATTGTCTACTATCCCAAAAATAGCTACCAGAGATGTCTCTGCGCCATACTGCCAACTTTTAAATTCCCAGAAATAGATAAAGATGTCTCAAGGAAACAGCACAGGGAAGGGAACTAGACACATGATGAACATTACACCTTCTAGGAGTCTATAAGTTGCTGAAAAAGGTTTTTTAGGTGTGATTAGCATCTAATTAAGTAGACTTTGAGAAAAGCAAACTACCCTCCATAGTGTGGGTCAGTCTCATTCAGCCAGCGGAAAGCCATAAGAAAAAACACTGAGGCCCTAGAGAAAGAAAAAAACTCTACCCCCAGACTGATATGGGACTCAAGTCCACAATGCCACCTCTTCTCTGAGCCTCCAGCCTGCCCTGCAGATTTTGTTGGCCCCCAAAACTGCATGAGTTTTAAGGAATTTATTATTTTAAGGAATTGCATACAATTCCTTAAAATAATTCTACATACAGGTGATAGATGACAGACAGACAGATACTCTATTGGTTCTATTTCATTGAAGAACCCTAATAAAACCACCTACCGTTCATAGTCTCCATTCCCCTATTTGATAATGATCAACCGATCTTCTTTCACCTTTAAAATTAAGATTACCTTTTTAAATGTACCAAACTTTAATGATACTATAGAGTTACATGAAAACTCAACTGCAGCAAGTAGTTTAAGTGACTGAAAATACTGCTCAGTTATGGTTATATGAGCTGCACCATTCCACAGTACTTTTCAACAGTGACTGCAGACTGTGAGGAAGGGCCAGAGACAACATCTCACCAAGCATCCATCCTGATCCAAGTGCTCTTTGGAATCCATGCCAAGCTTTCTCTTTCTGTTGGGCTGTTTCATTGCCACTTCAGCACTTCTTAGCAGTGTTCCTCTACAAAAGAAGGCCACATGAAAAGTTAGGAGAATACCACCCCTTCAGAATTACAAAGCAAATAAAAAAATATGCCGCTATAGTTCTGATATGGTGTGAATATCCACAGGGGTTCATGTGTTGAGGCTTGGTCCCCATGGTGGCAATGTTGAGAGGTGATGGGACCTTCAAAAGGGAGACCTAGTGGAGTCACTGCCTTTGAAAAGGATCAACATATTTCTCCTGCAACCCCAGTTAGTTCCCAACAGAGTACTTATTTCATATATATATATATATATATAAACAAGCTGGGTGGAGATGCACACCTGTAATCCGAGCAATTTAGGAGGCTGGGGCAATGGGATCACAAGTTTAAGGCCAGCTTCAGCAATTGAATGAGATCCTAAGCAACTTAGCAAGATTCTGTCTCAAATTTTTATAAAATGTGGCTCTGTGGTTAAGCACCACTGGATTCAATTCCCAGTACAAAAGAAAAAAAAAAGAAAAGAAAACAAGCCTGGCCATTCCAGCTTCTGGACTTACTGTGCAGTCTCTTCCCTCACATGTGTATTCCCACAATTGTGATTCCATCTGCCATGAGGTCTTCAACAGAACCAAGGTGATGCAGTCATCATGCCCTTGAACCTCCAAAACTATGAGCTAAATAAACCTCTTTTAAAAAATAAATACACTTTTTCAGGTATTTTGTTATAGTAACAAAAACTGACTAATGCACATATTTCCAATTATACTTCTTATAATTGGTTATTATAAGTAATCTGATTATGAGCTGACAAAAATTTCATTATTTGTTTTATAATAATAAAATCATGTGACAGAGATGGGTTTCCTATCTCATCTAGAATAAATATAACAAAGAAACTAGATATTAATGCCTTGGGTTTTATCTGTGATAAGAGTTTTGGAGGGGGGTCACATTGGGTTTTTCGGTTTGTTTGTTTTGCTGATGATCAGTAAGGATTCACTGCAATCTGTAGAGTCTCTGTACTCACATAGTCTGTCCTTCAGGAATGGTAAGACGTCTTAGTCATGCAAAGCATAGCACAGCAATCTGAAACAGATAAAATAAGATAAAAAAGTTACCAATTTGATTTATAATGACTGCTCCTCACAATATTACTAAAGAGTTGTCCAAGTTCTTTGAATAGTTATTGGAATAAGATTTTTATAAAGCAGGCTGACCATTTTGGAGAACCAATGAGTAGTACTATGAGTACTGACATTTAAAACCCATTCATTTTGAATGATTCTAACACTGTATATATAATTTTTAAAAATTTAACAAGCCTTAAATTATAAATATCCCTCATGTCTGGCAACCAGTAATACTGTGAACGTCTACACAAATCAACAGCTTAGGCTTGGTGCCTTTAGTAAAGTATTCTTGCATGAGGATACACAAGCCTAGCCCAGCCTGGCCTGAATTTTACAATAAAATGACACCCCATAGCTTGTCAAAAAGAAATCATGTCTACTGATGTTTTTGTCCTCACAATCAAGGTGATCTGCCTTGCTAATACCAAGTAATTACCTCAATAACCCTGGTTTGTTTAATATAAGTAAGCCTGAATTACCATATATCAGAAAAAAACTATTATTATACCAAGAAGTAGTTTCAAAATACAATTTGGTAACAACAGAATTCCCATTAGATTTAGAAATAATAAACCAAAAACATAAAAGTGCCTAACAATCCATATAACATATTGTTGCTAAACAATAAAAGAATCAAATATAAAATGCAAATCAAAATCAAACAAAGGAGATAAATGATACATTGGCAAATAGTCTGAAACCAAAAAAAACTTACACAGAGGTTTGCTATAAACCCTTAAGATAACAATCCACAGAATGTATTCTTTTTTTAAATTTATTCTACACATGATAGCAGAACGCATTTCAATTCAATGTACACAATTGGAGCACACCTTTTTGATTCTCTGGTTGCACATGATGTAGAGTCACACCATTTGTGCAATCATCATTATCTAGGGTAATGATGTTCATCTCATTCCACCATCTTCCTAGCCCCATTCCCTCCCCTTGGCCAATTCAAAGTTCCTCCATTCTTCCCATGCACCCAGCATTAAGGATCAGCATCCACTAATCAGAGAAAACATTCTGCCTTTACTATTTTTGGATTGGCTTATTCCATCCATTTACCAGCAAATGCCATAATTTTATTCTCTTTTAATGCTGAGTAATATTCCATTATGTATATAGATTGCAGTTTCTTTATATCTATTGATGGGCATCTAGATAGGTTCCACAATTTAGATATTGTGAATTGTGCTACTATAAATGCTGGTGTGGCTGCATCACTTTAGTATGCTGTTTTTAAGTCCCTTAAGTATAGAACAAGGAGTGGGATAGCTGGGTCAAACGAGGGGGTTCCATTTCAAGTTTTCTTAAGGAATCTCCATACTGCTTTCCAGAGTGCTTGCACCAATTTGCAGTCGCACCAGCGATGTATGAGTGTACCTTTTCCCCCACACCCTCACCAACACTTATTGTTGCTTTTATTCTTGATAACTGCAATTCTTACTGGAGTTAAATGAAATCTTAGAGTAGTTCTGTTTTCCATTTTTCTAATTACTAGAGATATTTTTTCATATGTTTGTTAATCAATTGTATTTATTCTTCTGAGAATTGTCTGTTCAGTTCCTTAGTCATTTGTTTTGGGGTTATTTGGGGGTTTTTGGTGTTAAAAAACTTAAGTTCTTTATATATATCCTGGAGATTAGTGCTCTATCTGATGTGTATGTGGTAAAGATATTCTCCAACTCTGTAAGCTCTCTCTTTACATCATCAATTGTTTCTTTTGCTCAGAAGAAAAAATTTAGTTTGAATTCATCCAATTTATTAATTCTTAATTTTATTTCTTGCACTTTAGGCAACTTGTTAAGGAAATTGAGGCCTAATCTGACATGAGGAAGATTTGGGCCTACTTTTTCTTCTATTAGGTGCAGGGTCTCTGGTCTAATTCCCAGGTTCTTGATCCACTTTGAGTTTTGTGCATGATGGGAGATAGGGATTTAATTTCATTTTGCTACATATGGATTTCCAGTTTTCCCAGCACCATTTGTTGAAGAGGCTATCTTTTCTCCAATGTTTGTTTTTGGCACCTTTGTCTAGTATGAGGTAACTGTATTTATGTGGGCTTGTCTCTATGTCTTCTATTTTGTACCATTGGTCTACATGTCTATTTTGATGCCAATACCATGTCGTTTTTGTTACTATGGCTCTGAAGAATATGGTGATGCCTCCTGCTTCACTTTTCTTGTTAAGGACTGCTTTGGCTATTCTGGGTCTCTTATTTTTCCAAATAAATTTCATGATTGCTTTTTTCTAGTCCTTTGAAGAATGTCATTGGAATTTTAACTAGTAATACAATTAAATCTGTATAGCACTTCTGATAGTGTGGCCATTTTGACAACATTAATTCTGCCTAACCAGGAGCATGGAGATCTTTCCATTTCCTAAGGTCTTCTTCAGTTTCTTTCTTTACTGTTCTGTAGTTTTCCTTGTAGAGGTCTTTCACCTCTTTTGTTAGATTGATTCCCAAGTATTTTATCTTTTTTGAGGCTATATTGAATGGGGTACTTTTCTTAATTTCTCTTTCAGTGGATTCATCACTGATGTATAGAAATGCATCTGATTTATGAGTATTGATTTTATAACCCGCTACTTTGCTGAATTCATTTATTAAATCTAGAAGTCTTCTGGTGGAATTTTTTGGATCTTCAAAATACAGAATCATGTCATCTCAAATATTGATAGTTTTGAGTCTTCTTCTCCTATATGAATCCCTTTAATTTCTTTTGCTGGATTGCTCTGGCTAGAGTTTCAAGGAACATGTTGAATCAAAGTGGTGAAAGAGGGTATCCCTGTTTTGTTCCAGTTTTTAGAGGGAATGCTTCTAATTTTTCTCTATTTAGAATGATGTTGGCCTTGGGATTAGCATAGATAGATTTTACAATGTTGAAGAATGTTCCTACTATTCCTAGTTTTTCTAGTGTTTTGAACATGAATAGGTGTTGTATTTTGTCAAGTGCTTTTTCAGCATCTATTGAGATAATCATATGATTCTTGTCTTTATGTCTATTGATGTGATGTATTGCATTTGTTGATTTCTATATGTTGAACCAACCTTGCATCCCTGGGTTGAACCCACCTTGCATCCCTGGATTGAACCCCACTTGATTGTGGTGCATAATCTTTTTAATATGTTCTTCTATGTGATTTTCCAGAATTTTACTGAGAATTTTTGCATCTATGTTCATCAGAGATATTGTTCTGAAGTTTTCTTTCCTTGATGTGTCTTTGCCTGGTTTTGGTATCAAGGTGATGCAAGTCTCATAGAATGAGTTTGAAAGAGTTTCCTCCTTTTCTATTTCATGAAATAATATGAGGAGTATTGATATTATTTCTTCTTTTAAAGTCTTGTAAAATTCGTCTGAGAATTCTTCTGGTCCCAGGCTTTTCTTGGTTGGCAGGCTTTGATGGCATCTTGCTTGAAATTGATCTGTTTAAATTGTATATGTCCTCCTAATTCAGTCTAGGTAGATCACGTGTTTCTAAAAATTTGTCAATGTCTTTGAGCTTTTTTATTTTATTGGAGTACAAATTTTCAAAATAGTTTCTAATTATCTTCTGTATTTCAGTAGTGTCCATCATGATATTTCCTTTTACATCATAAATTTTAGTAATTTGAGTTTTGTCTCTCCTTCTTTTTGTTAGTGTGACTAAGGGTTTATCAATTTTATTTATTTTTTTCAAAGCACCAACATTCCTTTGGTCAATTTTTTTAACTGTTTCTTTTGTTTCTATTTCTAGGGCTTTGAGATTTAATTCTGAAATGGTCATCTCAGAATGTATTCTAATCAACAAAATGGAATATGTCTTTTGATAGAAACTTAACTTAATATCCCTGGCAGAGTATCATTGAAAGACATGGATTATTCTTAGTATCCATAATATATGGGACCCTAAGGATTGTACCAGCCACATGCCTCCTTGATGGGTTTAAAGATAGATAAAGATTTTAGAATCAAGAAAATTAATGTCAATTTATAAAACACACTAATGAAGCATATTAGAGAAAAAGGCAAACAATGACTGGGTTAAGCTTTGCCCAGTGGGTTTTGGCTTTGAAAGAACACCCAGGCATTAACTACAATAGATCAGATGATTTTAAATGAGCATAATTAGAGAATATTCTAAATAATGTTTCATATTTTTAAAAAATGAGACAGATGAGTATACATAAATTATTTGTATTTCTGAACAAAATTTGGAAACAGTGCTGACTTTTCAAGTTAATCATCTTAATCAGTTTTACACCCCATTACAGTGGAACTCTCCATCTGCACATTGTCAAATACATGTCTTCCTGACACTCCCAGTGAAGACATATTCGACATATTTTTATTTAGAAGGCATATGGACATTTTCAATTCTTCACATTAAAGGAATCTATAAATAAGAAAAATAATTCACTATGTGCTGACATCCAGATGCAAACTGATAATTTTTTCAAAAATATTTATTGATAATCTGTTATCACCAACACAAGCACAGGGGCTTCGTGATATAGTAAGGATGCTTTATCAGACATCCTAGAAAGGGAGCTACATAAATTTAAAATGAATTTAAAAACAAAACATTGAACACAAATAGCTGGTTAATATATTGATTTCCCACTATTTCAAAGATTTTACCAGACTAAAATTCATTTGTCTAGTTGATACTCAATATTAATAACACCAAGTGGTTGATGTTTGAATAAATTAATAGATTATTACAAACTGAATACATGTTGACAAGTTATGTAGGAATTACTGCTTCCTCTTCATGGTATTGATACTGACAGCTAACATTACTTGAGTATACTTACCAGGCACAGCTCCCAGTTCTGTAATATACATTTGCAATTAACACACAGGACAATGCACAACCATAATCACACCTATTCTGGGGCCAAGGAAACACAGAGGAATTAAGTTACTTGTCAAGGTTTCACAACAGGCAAGTACCAGGCAGTACAACCAGAGTCCCTCCTTAAACAATATATGATGCAACAGCTTTTAGAACTGTAGTGTAAATTTAGTTATCTGAAACTACGGCATTCAGTAAACTTGCCAAACTCCTGGTGTATGTAAGAATGTAAATCAGAAACTGACACTAAACTTCCTGTGAGATCCTTAACTTCGCACACCACTCATCGGCATAGCTGCTCTGGTTACATCAAGTTAGCCCCTTACTCTTGTAACTACTTTTTTTTTGCCTTTTTTATCAATGTTTAAATCTTTAAAAATCAATAGTTAATCCTGTGTTAGGTGTGCTCCATAACATCTTATGAGAATGACACAGGAAGTCCCAAAATTCAGGGTCCAAGGGTATTACACAGGATTGTGTGAAACTGAGAATGTTCTGACAGTTACTTACCTAGATATACCTTTAAAATCAGTCCTTTCTGTCACCAGTAGAACTTTTGTAAAATCAGATTATGAGAAACATAATCTCTCTCTCTCTCTCTCTCTCTCTCTCTCTCTCTCTCTCTCTCATACACACACACACACACACACACACACACACACACACATATCTTTGGTAGTGCTTCCCAGTTTGGAGACAGTAACATCAGCATGAATTTTCTCTAAACAAAGAGCAAAATTAAAGTATAAGCACCAAAGGACACTCTCTGTACACTCTCTGTACAGCAAAGCAGAAACAGAGTGGTAAGTGAGGCTAAGACCCTGAGTCCAGAGGTCTCCAGACCAAGAAAGAGGCAACGGAAGTTAAGAATTTAGCATCCATGAGGAATGAGAACCAAAGTGGTCAATACAGGATGGAGTGTGGAGTCAGTATTGCCCCTTAAAGCCAAGAGGTGGAAGGAGGCTCCTCAGATGACCACTGGAAATCAAATAAACTGCTACAAAAATGCATGGAGCTACTGGCTATAGCTATGAGTCTAAGAAGGTAGAAAGACATAAACATAAACTCTTGACAGGAAGTAGACTCCAGCAACCAGTGAAACTAATCATAAAAACTCAAAAGGCCTGGGCAAAGTGGGCACATGCACACTGAAAGAACACAAACTTCCATTCCACGTGTACTCACAAACCAAAATATTAAATTATATAAGCCAGACGCTAAGAGACAGCTCACAACAGTACATGCAGGATCCAGGATCTCAGTAGGCCCGGTTTACCCCTCCCCTGGGGGCACAGACACTGCCACAACCTAGCCTTTGGCACAGGACTGTCCTTTCCTGCCAGCAGACTACTGCGAAAGATCAAGCCCAGAGGCCCAGAACCACCCACTCCAACTTATACAGCATCCATAACCAGGATGCAGTAGCATTCATTGAGGGACACCAGCAGGACCTGGAAGCCCAACATCAAGGTGAGGTACAGACAATCTGCATGGGTACTACAAAAATATAGGGAAGAAACTGTAATATCTCAGGTCTACACTGCAAGAAAAGAAGACACATAGACAACATGAAAAAACAAGGGAGGAAAGTGCCCCAAACAAACCAGAACACTATAATAACAGAACCTACAGTGAAATTGATTAAAAGTCAGAGAAGGAGTTCAGAAGGTTCATAATTAAAATGAACTGTGAATTAAAGAATGACCTAAATGAGCAAACACAAGCAAAAATTCATCACTCCAACTATAAGAGAGCAAATATAGGTAGCAAAAGATCACTTCAAGAGAGAGAGACTCTGAAAGAAAAAAAAAAGAAATCCTTGAAATGAAAAATACAGTGAATCAAATAAAAAACTCAATATAAAGCATAACCAACAGACTAGATCACTTGGAAGAAAGAATGTCAGATAATGAAGACAAAGTATACAATCTGGAAAATATACAATAGAACATCCTCAGTAAAATATTCTAAGAATAGGAAATGAAAAACAATGATGAAAATCAGCAGAGAGAGGGATTACACTAAAGGAAAATCTAATCAGAGGAGAAAAAAAGTCACATTAAATACCAAAAATCAACAAAAATGGCTGGGAATACAAATCATGTCTCAATAATAACCCTGAATGTTAATGGCCTAAACTCACCAATCAAAAGACATAGACTAGCAAATTGGATAAAAAAGAAAAAAAACAACAATATGCTGCCTCCAAGAGACTCATCTCATAGAAAAAGACATTCAAAGACTAAAGATGAAGGGTTGGGAAAAATCATACCACTCACATTGGACTGCAGAAGCAAGCAGGGTTTCCATCCTCATATCAAATAAAGTAGACTTCAAACTAAAGTCAATCAAAAAGCATAAATAAGGACACTACATACTGCTCAAGGGAACCATAAACCAACAAGACTTAACAATTATAAATATATATGCCCCAAACAACTGAGCAGTTGTGTTCATCAAACAAACTCTTCTCAAGTTCAAGAGTCAAATAGACAACAACACAATAATTATGGGGGACTTTAACTAGATACATTTTCCAAACAAAAGCTGAACAAAGAAACTACAGAACTCAATAATACAATCAATAACTTAGACTTAACTGACATATATAGAATATTTCATCCTTCAACAAGAGAATACATTTTCTTCTCAGCAGCACATGGATCCTTTTCTAAAATAGACCATATACTATGCCACAAAGCAACTCTTAGCAAATATTCAAAAGTAGAGATACTACTCTGCATTCTACCAGATCATAATGGAATGAAATTAGAAATCAATGATAAAATAAGAAATAAAATCCACTCCATCACCTGGAGACTAAATAATATGCTACTGAATGAACAATGGGTTACAGAAGACACCGAGGAGGAGATTAAAATTTTTTAGAGGTGAATGAGAACACAGATGCAACATGTTGAAATCTCTGGGACACTATAAAAGCAGTTCTAAGAGGAAACTTCATTCCATGGAGTTCATTCCTTAAAAGAAGACAAACTCAACAAATAAATGACTTAACACTACATCTAAAAGCCCTAGAAAAAGAATAAATCAATACCAAAAGCAGCAGGAGACAGGAAATAATTAAAATCAGAGCTGAAATCAATGAAATTGAAACAATTGAAAAACTTGACAGAACAAATAGTTGGTTCTTTGAAAAAATAAATAAAATTGACAGACCCTTAACCTTGCAAAGAAGAGAAGGATAGAAAAAACTCAAATCACTAACATACGTGATGAAAAAGAAAATATCACAACAGACACTATGGAAATACAGAAAATAATTAGAAATTACTTTGAAAACTTGTACTCCTATAAAATATAAAATATTGAAGGCATCGACAAATTTCTAGAGTCATATAATATGCCCAAATTGAATCAGGATAACAAACACAATTCAAAAAGGTCAATTTCAAGTGACTAAAGAGCAGCCTCTGCTTGCTTCTGCAGTCCATAGAAATAGAAAAATCTTCACCATACAGATTTAATACAACCAAGAAAAGCCCAGGACCAAAGGGATGCACAGCCGAGTTCTACAAGACCATTAAGAAGAACTAATACCAATTCTCTCCAATTTATTTCAGGAAATAGAAAAAGAGGCAGCAATTCCAAACTCATTCTATGAAGCTAGCATCACTTGATACCAAAAGCAGGCAAAGACACGTCAAAGACAGAAAATTTCAGACCAATATCTCTGATGAACACAGATGCAAAAATTCTCAATAAAATTCTGGCAAATCAATACAAGAACATATCAAAAAGATCGTGCACCATGATCAAGTGGGATTCATCCCAGGGATACAAGGTTGGTTAAACATACAGAAATCAATAAATGAAATTCTTCACGTCAATATACTTAAAGATAAGAATCATATGACCATTTCAATAGACAAAGAAAAAGCATTTGACAAAATACAGCACCACTTCATGTTAAGACACTAGAAAAACTAGGGATAACAGTAACATATCTCAACATCATAAAGGCTATCTATGCTAAGCCTCAGGCCAACATCATTCTAAATGGAGAAAAATTGAAGGCATTCCCTCTAAAAGGTGGAACAAGACAGAGACGCCCTCCTTTTACCACTTCTGTTTAACATAGTTCTTGAAACACTGGCCAGAGCAATTAGACAGACAAAAGAAATTAAAGGTATACACATAGGAAAAGAAGAACTCAAATTGACACTATTTGCTGACAATATGATTCTATACCTAGAAGACGCTAAAAGTTCCACCAGAAAACTCCTAGAATAGTAAACAAATTCAGCAAAATAGCAGGATAAAAAAAATCAACACCCATAAATCAAAGGCATTTCTGTATATCAGTGACAAATCTTCAGAAACAAAAGGAGGAAAACTACCCCCATTTACAATAGCTTCAATAAATAAATAAATAATATACTTGGGAATCAACAAAAGAGGTGAAAGATCTATACAATGAAAATTACAGAACCCTAAATAGAGAAATCGAAGAAGACCTTAGAAGATAGAAAGATCTATCTTGCTCATGGATAGGCAGAATTAATATTACCAAAATGACTATACTTCCAAAAGCACTATACAGATTTAATACAATTCTGATCAAAATTCCAATAACATTCCTCATAGAAATAGAAAGAGTAATCATGAAATTCATCTGGAATAATAAGAGACCCTGAATAGCTAAAGCAATCCTTAGCAGGAAGAGTGAAGCAGGTCGCATTGCTATACCAGACTTTAAACTAAACTACAGAGCTATAGTAACAAAAACAGCATAGTATTGGCATCAAAACAGACTGGTAGACCAATGGTACAGAATAGAGGACACAGAGACTAACTTACAAAACTATAATTATCTTATATTAGACAAAGGTGCCAAGAACATGCACTGGAGAAAAGATAGCCTCTTCAACAAATGGTGATGGGAAAACTGGAAATCCATATGCAAAAAAAAAAATGAAATGAAATCCCTATCTTTCACCATGCACAAAACTCAACTCAAAATGGATCAAGGACTTAGGAATACAACCAGAGACCCTGCGTCTAATAGAAGAAAAAGTAGGCCCTAATCTCCACCATGTGGGACTAGGCTCCAACTTCCTGAATAAGACTTCTGTAGCCCAAGAATTATATTCAAGAATCAATAAATGGGATGAACTCAAGCTAAAAAGTTTCTTCCAGAAAAAAAAAAAAACAATCTGTGGGGTGAATAGAGAGCCTGCATCTTGGGAACCAATCTTTACCCCTCACACATCAGATAGAGCACTAACCACTAGGGTATTTAAAGAATTCAAAAATCTAAGCACCAAAAAAAACAAATAACCCAATCAATAAATGGGCCAAGGACCTGAACAGACACTTCTCAGAAGAGGATATACAATCAATCAACAAATACATGAAAAAATGTTCATCATCTCTACCAATTAGAGAAATGCAAATCAAAACCACTCTAAGATATCATCTCACTCCAGTCAGAATGGCAGCTATTATGTATACAAACAACAATAAGTGCTGGCGAGAATGTGGGAAAAAAGGTACACTCATACTCTACTGGTGGGACTGCAAATTGGTCCAACCAATATGGATAGCAGCGTGGAGATTTCTTGGAAAACTGGGAATGGAACCACCATTTGACCCAGCTATCCCTCTCCTCGGTCTATACCCAAAGGACTTAAAAACAGCATACTACACGGTCACAGCCACATCAATATTTATAGCAGCACAATTCACAATAGCTAAATTGTGGAACCAACCTAGATGCCCTTCGATAAATGAATGGATAAAAAATGTGGCATATATACACAATGGAATATTACTCGGCAATATAAGAGAATAAAATCATGGCATTTACAGGTAAATGGATGGAGTTAGTGAAGATAATGCTAAGTGAAGTTATCCAATCCTAAAAAAGAAAATGCCAAATGTTTTCTTTGATATAAGAAGGCTTATTCATAGTGGGATAGGGAGGGGGAGCATGGGAGGAATAGACAAACTCTAGAGAGGACAGAGAGGAGGAGAAGGGAGGGGACATGGGATAATTAATGATGGTGGAATGTGATAATCATTACTATCCAAAGTACATTTATGAAGACATGAATTGGTGTGAATATACTATGTATACAACCAGAGATATGAAAAATTTGCTCTATATATGTAATAAGAATTGCAATGCATTCTGCTGTCATGTATAAATTAAAAAATTACAAAAAAAGACGCTAAGAAAATTTGTAAAATCAAGCATTAGGGAAAGAATTTAGTCCTAAGGAAACTTAAATAATAGAAAACAATGATGAATATTTTAGATAAATAAGTTTAGAGCATTCAAAAACATAAATGAAGCACCAAGGTGAGATACCAGAAACCTGCAGGGACACTTTAATGGCACAGAATGGCAGCTATTATGTATTTGAGATTTATGTATTTAAGATTTATGTATTTATGTATTTAAGATTATCAGGTGAAACTAATGCCTAGGTTCCACATTGCTTGAGGGAAAGACACACGAAAAGCCAAGAAAAGACAAGGGAAGAAAGTACTCCAAACTAGCCAAGGTGATACAATAATAGAAATTTTTTTTGACAGCATGGTAGATGAAATGTTAAAGAAGAAGTTCAAAATATACATAATTAAAATGATCTGCAAAGCAAATAATGACATAAGAGAGCAAACAGAGGCAACAATTGATCACTCCATCTAAGAGATAAGAGAACAAATACAGACAGCAACAGATTATTTCAAGACAGTGACAGAGATTCTTAAAAAAAAAAAAACAGAAATCGTTTAAATGAAGGAGACAATAAACCACATAAAAAATTCAATAATAAGCATCACTACCAGACTAGACCACTTGGAAAACAGAACCTCAGACAATGAAGACAAAATATACAATATTGAGAATAAAGGTGACCACACAATGAGGGTGGTAAGAAACCATAAATAGAACCTCCAAGAATTATGGGATAACATCCAAAGACCAAATCTAAAATTTAATGGGATAGAGGAAGGCACAGAGATACAAACCAAAGGAATGCATAATCTCCTCAATGAAATAATATCAAACATGAAGAATGAATTGGAAAATCAAATACAAGAGACTTACAGAACACCAAATGTACAACAGATCCACACTTGACACATAATAATGAAAATGCCTAGAATACGGAACAAGGATAGAATTTAAAAAACTACAAGAGAAAAGTTCCAGATTATATATAGTGGGAAACCAATTCAGATCTCCGCAGATTTCTCAACCCAGACCCTCAAAGCCAGGAGATCCTGGAACAACATATACCAAGCTCCAAAAGAAAATGCATGCCAACCAAGAATCTTATATCCAGCAAAATCAAGCTTCAGATTGTATGACAAAATAAAATGATAAACATGAGAAAGCCTACACTACAGAACATTCCTGGAAAATATTCCACGAGAAAGAAATGAAAATCAACACTGAAAATCCCACAAAGGGAGAAACTACACTAAAAGAAAAGCCAAGTCAAGTAAAAAACCAAAACAGACCAAAATTACTGGGAATACAAACCATATTTCAATAATAACCCTGTATGTTAATGGCCTAAACTCATCGATTAAAAGACACAGACTAGTTGATTGGGTTAAAAAGAAAGACCCAACAATATGCTGCTTACCAGAGACTCATAGTAAAAGACATCCACAGACTGAAGGTGAAAAACACACCACTCACATGGACTGCATATGCAAGCAGGGATTTCCATCCTCATATCAAATAAAGTGGACTTCAAACCAAAGTTAGTAAAGAGGGACAGAGAAGGACATTTCATACTGCATAAGGGGATCACACATCAATAAGACATAACAATCATAAATATCTATGCCTCAAACAGTGGTGCATCTACATACATCCAACCAACCCTTCTCAGCTTCAAGAATCAAACAGACCACAACACAATAATAATGGATGATGTTAACACAACTCTCTCACCATTGGATAGATCCTCCAAACAAAACCTAAACAAAGAAATTATAGAACTTAATAGTACAATGAATAATTTAGACTTAACAGACATATAGAGAGTATTTCATACATCAATGAGCAAACACACTTTTTTCTCAATAGCACATGGATCCTTCTCCAAAACAGACTATATGTTATGCCACAAAGCAAGTCTTAGCAAATACAAAAAAAGCAGAGATAATACCTTGAATTATATCTGACCATAATGGAATGAAATTAGAAGTAAATGAAAAAATAAAAATAGAAGCTACTGGACACCTGGAGACTAAATAATATGCTACTTAATGATGCATGAGTAACAGAAGACATTAGCAAAGAGATTTTAAAAAATGAACTCAAATACAACATATCAAAATCTCTGGGACACTATGAAGGCAATGCTAAGAGGAAAGTTCATTGTGTTGAGCTTTTTCTTTTCTTTCTTTCTTTCTTTATTTTTTACAAACATGACAATAGTGGAATGCATTACACTCATTATTACCCATTTACAGCACAATTTTTCATAACTCTGTATATAAAGTATGTTCATGCCAAATTATGCCATTATACCATTATGCCATTAAAAGAAGTAAAAGTCAATAAATAAAAAATCTGAAATTACATCTCAAAGCCATAGAAAAAGAAAAACAAATAAACACCAAAAGAAGAAGACAGGAAATAATTAAAATCAAGGCTGAAATCAATGAAATTGAAACAAAAGGAACGATTGAAAAAATTAACAAAACAAATAGCTGATTCTTTGAAAAAATAAATAAAATTGATAAACTCTTAAACTCCCTAAAGAAGAAGACAGAAAACACAACTTACTAAAATTTTGTATTAAAAAAGGAAACATCAAAACAGACACTAATAAAATATACAAGACAATTAGAAACTATTTTGAAAACCTATATTGCATTAAAATAGAAAATCCAAAAAAATTTCTGGAGGCATATGATCTGCCCAAACTGAATCAGGAAAAATACACAATGTAAGCGTTTAAACAGATCAATTTCAACCAGTTCAATACCCATAAATCAAATGCATTTCTATATATCACTGATGAATCCTCTGAAAGAGAAATTAGGAAAACCACCCCATTCACAATAGCCTCAAAAAAAAAACACAAAACCTTGGGAATCAACTTAACAAAAGAGGTGAAAGACCTCTACAAGGAAAACTACAGAACAGTAAAGAAAGAAACTGAAGAAGAACTTAGGAGATGGGAAGATCTCCCATGCTCCTGGTTAGGCAGAATTAATGTTTGCAAAATGGCTACACTATCAGAAGCACTAACCAAATTCATTTGATACCAATTAAAATCCCAATGGCATTCTTCATAGAACTAGAAAAAAGCAATCATAAAATTTATTTGGAAAAGTAAGAGACCCAGCAATCCTTAGCAAGAAAAGTGAAGCACGAGGCATCACAATACCAGATCTTAAACTATACTACAGAATCACAGTAACAAAAACAACATGGTATTGGCACCAAAACAGACATGTAGATCAATGGTACAGAATAGAAGACACAAAGACAAACTCACATAAATTCAGTTTTCTCATACTATACAAAGGCACCCAAAAAAAGATTCTATCTTTTCTCCAATACACATTGGAGAAAAGATAGCATCTTCAACAAATGGTGCTGGGAAAACTGAAAATCCATATGTAGCAAAATGAAATTAAACCCCTCTCACCCTGGACAAAACTCAACTCAAAGTGGATCAAGGACCTAGGAATTAGACCAGAGACCCTGCACATAAATAGAAGAAAAAGCATGCCCAAATCTTCCTCATGTCAGATTAGGCCCCAACTTCCTTAACAAGATTCCTAAAGCATAAGAAATAAAATTAAAAATTAATAAATGGCTGGATTCAAACTAAAAATCTTCTTGTCAGCAAAAGAAACAATCAATGAAGTGAAGAGACAGCCTATAGTGTGGCAGAAAATTTTTATCACATGCACATCAGATAGAGTACTAATCTCCAGGATATATAAAGAACTCAAAAAACTTAATACCCAAAGAATCAAACAACCCAAAAATAAATGGGCTAAGGAACAGAACAGACACTTCTCAGAAGATAACATATACTCGAACAACAAATATATGAAAATATGTTCAACATCTTTAGTAATTAGAGAAATGCAAATCAAAACTACTCTAAGATTTCATCTCTCTCAAGGAAGAATGGCAGTTATCAAGAATATAAGCAACAATAAATATGGTCGAGGATGTATGTGCTAGTGGGGCTGCAAACTGGTGCAACCAATCTGAAAAGATAGTGTGGAGATTCCCTGAAAAACTCGGAATGGAACCATCTCATTTGACTTAGCTATCCCACTTCTTGTTCTATACCCAAAGGACTTAAAAACAGCATACTATAGTGATGCAGCCAATATTAATGTTTATAGAAGCACAATTCATAATAGCCGAACTGTGGAACCAATCTAGATGCCCTTCAGAAGATTAATGGATAAAGAAACTGTTGTATATATGCACAATGGAATGTTACTCAGCATTAAAAGAGAATAAAATTATGGCATTTGCTGGCAAATTGATGGAGTTGGAGAATATCATGCTAAACAAAGTAAGCCAATTCCAAAAAACCTGATAAAAGAATCCTAATTCATAATGGGCGGGGGGGTGGTGAGTGGAGGAACTTCAGATCAGGCAAAGGGGAGGGAGAAGAGGGAAGGGGGCATGGGGATAGGAAAGATGGTGGAATGAGATGGACATCATTACTCTTGGTACAGGTATGATTGCACGAATGGTATGACCTTTCTTCATGTTCAACCAGAGAAGTGAAAATCTGTACTCCATTTGTGTACAATGAATTAAAGAGCATTCTGCTTTCACATATAACTGATTAGAACAAACAAAATTTTTTTAAAGAAATATAAGACTTATAAACTGAAAACTATAAACAATGTAAAACAAAATTAATAAAGAAGTAAGTGAATAGTAGAAAACATTACTTGTAAAATAAAGATCCATTGACAACTAAAAAAATAAAACATAAAAATAAATAAACATTACTTGTTCATCGATTGGAAGATTTAGTAATTTTAAGATGACACTTTTTCCCAAATTGATAAAAGATTCAACAAAATCACTAACAAAATCCCAATGGATTTCTTGCAGAAATTAATTAAATCATCCTAAAATTCACATGGAAATGCAAGTATTCCAGAATGGTAAAAACATTCTTTTTTTAAAATACATGACAACAGTGGAATGCATTACAATCCTTATTACACATATAGAGCACAATTTTTCGTATCTCTTTTTATAAAGTATGTTCACACCAACTTATGCCATTATACATGTACTCTTTTTTGCATTACAATTCTCAATACACATATAAACCACAATTTTTCATATCTCTGTTTTAATATAAGGTATGTTGGCCCCCAAATCAAATCTTCATACATGTACTTTGTATAATGATGACAAACACATTCCACCATCCTTGCTAATCCCCTTCCCCCTCCCTTTCCCTCCCACCACTCTTACCTATCTAGAATTAATCTAATCCTCCCATGCTCTCCCTCCCTACCCCACTATGAGTCACCCCCCCTTATATCAGAGAAAATATTCAGCATTTGCGTTTTGGGGATTGGCTAACTTCAATTAGCATTATCTTCTCCAACACCATCCATTTACCTGCAAATGCCATAATTTTGTTCTTTTTTTAGTGCTGAATAATATTCCACTGTGTATAAATATCACATTTTTTTTTACCCAATCATCCACTGAAGGACGTATAGGTTGGCTCCACAGTTTAGCTATTGTAAATTGTACCTTCAATTTTTCTCCATTTAGAATTATGTTGGCCTGAGTCTTAGCATAGATAGCCTTTATGATGTTGAAGTATGTTGCAGTTATTCCTAATTTTTCTAGTGTTTTGAACATAAAGCGGTGCTGTATTTTGTCAAATGCTTTTTCTGTGTCTATCAAGATGAGCATATGATTCTTATCTTTAAGTCTATTGATGTGGTGAATCAACCTTGGATCCTGGGGATGGATCTCACTTAATCATGGTGCACAATCTTTTTGATATGTTTTTGTATCTGATTTGCCAGAATTTTGTTGAGGATTTTTGCATCTATATTCATTAGAGTTATTGATCTGAAGTTTTCTTTCTTTGAAGTGTCTTTGTCTGGTTTTGGAATCAGGGTGATATTGTCCTCATAAAATGAGTTTGGAAGTACTCCTTCTTTTTCTATTTCCTAAAATAAATTGAAGAGTATTGGTATTACTTCTTCTTTAAAGGTCTTGTAGAACTCAGCTGTATATCTGTCTGGTCCTGGGCTTTTTCTTGGCTGGTAGTCTTTTGATGGCTTCTTCTATTTCCTCACTTAATATTGGTCTGTTTAAGATGTGTACTTAAATAATTTATCAATGCCTTCACTGTCTTCTATTTTATTAGAGTATAAGGATTCAAAATAATTTCTAACTATCTTCTGTATTTCTGTAGTGTCTGTTGTGATATTGCCTTTTTCATCCCATATGCTAGTAATTTGAGTTCTCTCTCTTCTTCTCTTCATTAACATGGCTAAGGGTCTGTCAATCTTACTTATGTTTTCAAAGAAACAACTTTTGGTTTTGTCAATTTTTTCAATTGTTTCTTTTGTTTAGATTTCATTGATTTCAGTTCTGATTTTAATTATTTCTTGCCTTTTACTGCTTTTGCTACTGATTTGTTCTTCTTTTTCTAGGGCTATGAGATGTAGTGTGAAGTCATTTACTTGTTGGCTTTGTCTTCTTTTAAGGAATGAACTCCATATAATGAATTTTCCTCTTACTACTGCTTTCGTAGTGTCCCAGAGATTTCAATATGTTGTGTCTGGGTTCTCATTTACCTCTAAGAATTTTGAATCTCCTCCTTGATGTCTTCTGTAACCCATTGTTCATTCAGTAGCATATTGTTCAGTCTCTATGTGATGCCGAAATTTTTATCCTTTATTTTGTCATTGATTTCCAATTTCATTCCATTATGATCTGATAAAATGCATGGTAGTATCTCTACTCCTTTGTATTTGCTAAGAATTGCCCTGTGTTTCATTTCCTCTTCAAGAATCTGAAGCTTAGTTTTGCTGGATACAAGATTCTTGGTTGGAACCCATTAACTTTAAGAGTTTGAAATATGTTGTTCCTGGATCTTCTAGGTTTCAGGGACTGGGTTGAAAAATCTGCTGTCATCCTAATTGGTTTATCCCTATAAGTAATCTGATTCCTTTCTCTTGTGGCTTTTAAAATTCTCTCCTTATTCTGTATGTTGGGCATTTTCATTATAATGTGTCTTGGTGTGTGGATCTCTTGTGATTTTGCACATTCCATGTCCTATAGGCTTCTTGGATTTGGATTTCCATTTCATTCTTCATGTCTGGAAAGTTTTCTGATATTATTCCATTGAACAGATTGCTCATTCCTTTGGTTTGGACCTCTATGCCTTCCTCTATCCCAATAACTCTTAAATTTGGTCTTTATAGGCTATACCATATTTCTTGGATACTCTGCTTGTGGATTCTTATCATTTTCACTGTGCTATCTACGTTCTATTCAAGATGATATACTTTGTCCTCGTTGTCTGATGTCCTATCTTCTAAGTGGCCTACTCTGCTTGTGGTACTATCATTTGAGATTATTTTGGTTTATTATTTCTTTCATTTCAAGGATTTCTCTTTGGTTTTTTGCATAACCTCTATAAAAAAGAATAAAACTGGTGGATTCATGTTTTATGATTTCTCAACTTACATAAAGCTAGAGAAGTCAAGGCAGCTGGTAGTGGCATAAGGATAGACACATAGACCAAATAGACTGAGATTCTAAAATAAACTCTTAAATTTATGGTCAGCTGATTTTTGACAATGGTGCTAAATCTACTCATGGGAAAGGAATAATCTTTTCAACAAATGTGCCAGGACAAATGGACATCCATATGCAAAAGAATGAAGTTGGACTCCTACCTCAAACACATACAAAAATTAACTCAAAATAGATCATAGACTTAACCTAAAACCATAGAACAACTCTTGAAGAAAACAATGGAATAAATCTTCATGTCCTTCGATTAAGTAACAGTTCCTTAAATATGCAAGAAATAAAAGAAAAATTAAGTCAAATGGTCTAAAACAAAATTTAAAATTTTTTGTGCTGCAATTGACACTAAAGAAACTGAAAGGACAACCCAGAGAATGAGAAAAAAATAATTTGTGAATCACATATCTAAATGATCATATTCATAATAAAAAAGACCAATTATAACCCAATAGTAAAAAGATAACCCTCAAGATTGGTAAAAGATTTGAACATATATTATTCTAAAAGAGATGTACAAAAGCCAGTAAGAACATGACAAAGTGATCAATATCATTAATCAGTAGGGAAACAGAAATCAAAAATTTAACAAAATACTACTTAACATCTATTAAGATACCTATAATCAACAAGGCAGAGAGTTACAAGAAGATGGGAAAGCTGGAAACTTTGTATATTTTTGGTAGAAAACAAAATAGCACTGCTACTTTCAAAATCAGTTTGTCAACTTCTCAAAACATTAATCAAAATTATCCATCAATTTCACTCCTAGAAATACACTCAAGAAAAATGAAAACACATGTCTACACAAAAATTGTACTTTGGCAGCATTATTCATAATGGCCAAAAAATGAAAATAACACAAATTCCACTAATTGATGAATGGTAAGATGGAACATCATTCATAAATGCAAAGAAATGATGCACTGAAACACATTACAACATGGGGAACAGTAGAAACAGTGAAAGAAGAGAGTCACAAAAAGGCCACTAGTATATGATTCTATTTACATGAATCATATAAATGTCCAGATTTAGCACATCTACAGAGACAGAAAGTGGATCACTAAGTTCCCTATTTCTGGGTGTGAAGGAGAAAGAAGAATTGACTGATAATGGGCATTAGCTGGTTTTTGGAAAGGACAAAATGCTCTAAAATAGACTTAGAGATCATCAAGAAACCCTGTCTGTATAAATGCTAAAAAGCAATACATTGTACATTTTGGATGTGTGAATCATAGATTTCTTGATTTTATCTCAAAGAAGCTCTTTTTAAATGTAGCCATTATTTCTCAACAGATTTACAAATGGCCAACAAGTACATGAAGAGCCACAATGAAATATCATCTCACCCCAGACAGAATGGCTACTGTAAAAAAGTAACATAAAACAATAAAGTGCTAGCAAAGATACAGAAAAGGGGTAAGTCTCCTACATTGGAAATGTAAATCAGGAAAGCCATTATGGGAATCAGTACTGAACTTCCTCAGAAAACTACAAATAGAACTACCATATGGATCCAGCAATTCCGCTAGTGGATTTACACCAAAGGAAAGGAAATCAGTATGGTAAAAAAAAAAAAAAAAATACCTATACTCCATATTTATTGCAGCACTGCTCACAGTATTCCCAAATACGGAATCAAACTAGGTGTCCACTGACAGATGAAAGGATAAAGAAAATGTCGTCTATGTATGCAACAAAACATTATTCAGCCATGCAAAAAAATGAAATCATTTGCAGCAATGTGGATGTTACTGGGGGACACTATGTTAAGAGACATAAATCAGGCATAGAAAGACAAATACCATATGTTCTCACTTATATATGTAAGCTAAAAATGGTGATCTCATGGAAGAGAAGAGTAGAATAGTGGTTACCAGAGGCTATAAAGGATGTGGGAAAGAGGGTGGTTCACAGGGATACAGTTAGAAAGGAGGAATGACATCTAATGTGCTACAACATGGTAGGGTAACTTTGGTTGACAACATTTAATGTATATTTCAGAAAAGCCAGTAGAAAAGATTCTGAATACTGTTAACACAAAAACTATTTGCGGTGATAGTTATCACTGCAATTATCCAATTATCCTGATCTTGCCATATATGTTGTATAGACCTATTGTGTCCCATAAACACACACAAGTATTATGCATCAACTAAAACAAAAATAAATATTTTTAAAGATAAAAATAAAATGTACTCATTGATATAAGAAAAGTAAACTTTCTGAAAAGAGAGAATAGACTGAGCCTGAACATAAGCAAACAATTAAAAGTGAATTGGAAGATGGACTGAAAAGTTCATGGAATGACAAGCAAAAAGAATTCAAAATGTTTAAATGAGACAAAAGAGATTTTTCAAATGCTGAAATACCACAGTCATGCTAAAATTAACTTATAAATCAATATAATTCCAATCAAAACCCTACTATCAATTTTCAGGGAATTTATCAAGCTTTTCTTAAAATGAAGAAATAAAAGATAAAAAGTAGATAAGAACATCTATGTGAAAATATTTATATCATCATTCATCCTTATAAAGTACAATTATTAAGACACTGTGGTATTTGGGAAGAGTTAGGCAGACAAATCAATTAAATAGGTGAGAAGGCCCTGAAATAAAAAGACATATGTGAAAACATGGTTATCAGAGGAGGTATTATAAATTATTAGGGAAATCAAATATAAGAATATATGATTCTGTCACAAGTCTTGCTGAGAGCCATGGCCAAGTAGGAATGACGCATGGCATTTTTGGTTGAAAGGTGACGCCAGCAAGCCATTGAGATGATATGATTATGTTAAGATCTGCATTCAATTGGATATTAGACCCCTGCTGTCCACCTCGGCCTGCTACTTTGGAGCTCTAGCGGGACTCCCAAAGAGTTCCCATTGGTTGGGAAAGTAAGTAGGCAGGAATTCTGGAGGAGGGATTTCCTGTTGGTGTAGTGTGGCCCAGGAGAATGCCGCATGTGTGGTTCGGCATATTTCCCGGGAGCATGTGTGGCATTGGCGGGAGTTTCAGAAATAAAGTTTGTTCCTGCTTAAGTGGCTCGTGATTTTGTGCCCAGCCAGACTGCGGCAAGTCTTTTAGTCATATCCTCAGGCCAAAGAAAAATTTAGAATTTCCCTCTATTGCTTTCTTTCCCATCACACATGAATCTCACCAATCATCATAATAACACAACAGGAACTGTCTCCAATTGTCTGCATCCTTGCTAGAGTGACTGTTATCCAACTTATAAAGTGGATCAAACTGGACACTTACAAATCACCTTTCAAGTATTTAACTGAATTTTCTCTTGGTAGTTTGTGAGAGTCAATACATATAATGAAGATGAAAGAGTGGAACACAGTGACAATGAATGCCAGCTCTTCTCTTCTACCTCCTCCTGCTCAACCCTTCCCTTTGCCTTCCCTTCCTTTCCTGAGCAACTTTATCCTAAAGCTTGTAGGTGGGCAGAGCATGTTGGTATCTCCACCAGGGTAAAAAGATCCATACAGTCCAAGTAATAATGCCAGAGTCCAATCAGGATGAGGTGGAGGCCATTTTCTGGTAAGAGGGAGAGGGTGATAGGGAGTTGAAGTGTGCTGGTGTAAGTGCACACATACTCCCTACCTCTACATTGGAGGAGAAGTGATGCCTCAATTGCAGTGAGCTCACCAACCACACTTACAGCAGATCTTGACTTCTAAATAACAATTCTTCTAAAAGGACTTGTTTCCTTGAAGGAAACAACTAGCTTCCAGTGTTGATCAAGAAAAGAAAAAAATAAAAATAAGTTTTGAATTGTTGCCTCAAATACCGTTTGAAGTTATCGTCCACTGATAGCTATCATTATTAATGTTATTATTGACAATATTGTTTCTTATAGAATAGATACCACATTAAGCATTACATGTGCATTAAATTACTACTACTCAATAATTTATTCAACTTAACTTCAGTATAATATATAGGATCTTTGGTTATATGCAGAGCAAAATAATTGTAAAGCAATACAAACAATGCTCAGAATAAACAGAAATAATAAACATATGAAAAGAAACTATCATAAGAAATCAGGAAAAGTATATTTTAAAGAATATGTCCTCTTACTCCTATGAATGTGACTGCAAACATGAAGGCTCATCAAGTGTTGGAGAAAATGTGAAGCAATAGGAACACTTGCAGATTGCTGAGGAAGTGTGAGCTAATACAACCACCTTACAGAGGAAGCACATGGAAATCTGGATGAAGAACATAGTTGTTCACTTTCTAAATTTCTATGCTTCATTGCACTCTAAAAATATTTACAGTAAATAGTAGCTGGGGATAATTTTATGGAAATTTTCTATGTTTTCATATTTACTTTAAAGGCTTCATTTGTCATGAAATATTATCATCAAGTAATAAAATTATACATTCATGGGTTCTGCATCCATGAGTCAACCATGGATGGATTCAAACAATCACAGATCATATATACTTGGGAGAAAAAATTTCAGAAAGTTCCAAAAATCAAATTTTGGATTTTCCACATGCTGTGTTCTACTATGAATCCGCATGAATGCAGTAAGACATTGTATGAGGTATTATAAGCAATTATGTCAGTTCTTTTGTCACTACGGTTGGCTGATTCCATTGCTTAGGGGCTGAGGTAAAACAGAACATTAAGACAAAACAGAAGAGTGTGGCAGAGGAAAGCTACTTAGTTCATGGCAGCCAGGAAGAGCCAGGAAGGAGAGAGAAGAGAGATGGGGGAGAGAGGGGAAGGGAGACCGAGAGGGAAGGGACAGGAACAAGATACAATACCCAAGGCACATCCCTAGTGACTTACTTCCTCTGGCCATATCCCCACCTACCTACAGTTTTTACCACCTTCCAGGAATCCATTCAATTTCTTAATCCTCTGATAAGGTTAGAGTCCTCGTGGCCCAATCATTTCTTAAAATCTCCACCTCTGAACATTCCTATAATGGAGATCTGCCTACACTATATGAGCTTTTAGGGGATATTCAAGATCCAAACCATGCAGTAATCTAGAGATGAAATATAGTACATAAGAGGATCTCATGTAAAGAGTGGGCATCCAAGTATTTGGGTATTCATGGAAAGTTGTAGGACCAATGCTTTACAGATATAAGAAATGACTCAAAATTAACCACTTAATCAGAAACACAAGAAACAAATGGGATACTTAACAAATCATAACTAGTTTCATCCCTGCATCAGTTATTCCCATGTGCCAAGTGAATGGTGACAGCCTCACAAAATCCCTTTTAGACTGACCTAGCCCAAGGCGACACCGCCAGTAAAAGCAAAACGAGAATTTTCCTAACTCCAAAAGTTTCGTCTTAAGTAAGTAAGGGCTCCACTACTGCAAGGATGGTGATGCTGCCTCTGACTACAGCCTGGAGGCAAAGCCTGAGCTTAATGCAAAAGAGGCACTTTTCACACGTTTTTGATTATCAGGTTAAGTATGCAGATAGATGAGAGCTAAAACCAGAATCTAGGGTTTAAACAACAGATCACTTCATATCTTATTGAGAAAGACAGGCCATATTCATTACAATCCTTTTTCCAACAAAGGCCACTCTGAAGCCTTGCAAAATTAAATGTTCATTAGTGTCACAACACTAACCACTGTTCAAATAAATATACACCAAAATATACACCTTCCAGAATTATCTTTAATACACTGGCACCTGAATCATGACAACTGACACTGCTGCCTAATACAACATATTACACTAAATGACATGCAACCCTCTTACTTAGAGAAGTAAAATCAAATCATTCTGCTACTAAAGCATGTCTCTGCTGAATACTTCAAGTGCAGCATCAGATCTTTGTGAGTTCTATTAATTAGAATTTTCATTAGGTAAACAACAACTAGTACTACCAAAACTTTCTCCAATCTGATATGAGGACAGGAAAGAAAACTGGCTGGAATAGTGAAAAAAAAAAGTCAACTAATAACACGTTTTAGATCTGATTCCAGGTTACTGGAAATGAGAACAAGTTAAATCACATCCTCAAGAAATCTGGTCCACACTGAACAGACTGTGGGGCTCTTGAAGTAAATGACATAATGTGTAGAATGTGTTATTTCTTTAACTGAAATATAACATGCATGCAAGAAAAGATTAGTGTGCAGCTTCATAAATTTCCAGGGCATAAATGCATGTAACTAGCAACCAAATCCAGAAACAGAACATTGTGAGTGTATCTTCTCCATCAAGGATAATCTTTGAAACTTCTAATACCATACATTACTTCCTCCTCTTTTTATATGCTATGTAAATGGTAATTCTCAGTATGCACTGAATTTTATGTCTGGTTTCTTTTGTTAACATCACGTTTGTGGCAATAATTCATACAGTTGCATGTACATGTAGACAATCCATTCTTACTGTTGCAAACTACTGTCGAGTGTGTAAAACAAATTTGTCCATGTATCTAATGGATGTTTGAGTAATGGCCAGGTTAGGTATTATATGGCCAGGTATTATAAATAGCACTACTTGAACATTCTACTATATCTCTTCTGTTGAAATGAATGTTCAGTACATTTCTGTTAAGTCCATCTGGAGGAATGGAATTTCCAAGCCATCACTATGCAAATTACTTTCCTACCTACTGTAACCACAAACAAGGTAGCTTAAAACAACACTGTATTTATCTTACAGTTATGGGTCCTATATAGACCCCAGTCCTACATGATTTTAGTAAGCTCAAATCAAGGTGTCAACAGGACTATGTTCCTTTCTTCAGGCTCCAAGGGAGAAGACTCTTTTCTTGCCTTTTCCACTTCCCAGAGGCTGCCCTCTTGGCTTATGGTCCCATGCTCTATGTTCAAGGCCAGGAACTGCTGGTGCAGTCTTCTTAGAATACATCACCCTGACACTAATTCTTTGGCTTCCCTCTTCCACATTGAAAGGAACCACGTGATTATATGGATCAATCTCCCTATCTTAAAACAATCTGATTAGCAACAATCTGATTAGCAATTCCTTCTACAATCTAAATTTCCATGCTGCTATATAACATGATTTTTGTAATAATAACTTCATTTTATTTATTTATTTTTATGTGATACTGAGGATCGAACCCAGTTCCTCACACATCCTAGGCAAGTGCTCTACTGGTGAGCTACAACCCCAGACCACAACATAATTCTTTTAGCCAACTTTTTCATCAGTGTGGCCAAAAGATCTGACAAGATTTCTGTGGAGGAAATCTTATTTTGGCTCACTGTTTCAGAGGCCTCAGTCCATAGATGGCCTACTCTATCGCTCTGGGCCCAAGGTGAAGCAGAACATCATGGTAGACAGACATGGCAACATCATGGTAAACAGACATGGCAGAAGAAAGCAGCCAGGACATGCAACAGGAAGGGGGGAGAGAGAGAGAGAGAGAGAGAGAGAGAACTCAGCAGGGACAAAATATATAACCCAAAGACACACTACACCCCCAGTGACCAACCTTCTCCAGCCATACCTACCTGCCTATAGTTACCACACAATTAATCTATTAATCAGTGGAATAATCCACTGATGATGTTAAAGTTCTCAAATTCTAATCATTTTGCCTCTCAACATTTTTTCATTGTCTCACACGTGAGACTTTGGACAATACAACTTATCCAAACCCTAACAATAATTCATTCAGAGGGTCTAGGGAATAGGACATAGATTTTTTTTTTTTAGAGAGAGAGAGGTAGAGAGAGAGAGAGAGAGAATTTCAATATTTATTTTTAGTTCTCGGCGAACACAACATCTTTGTTTGTATGTGGTGCTGAGGATCGAACCCGGGCCGCACGCATTCCAGGCGAGCGCGCTACCGCTTGAGCCACATCCCCAACCCGGACATAGATATTTGATGGCCATAATTTTGCCTCCCATGTATGTATATAATTTGAAAGTGTTTTTAAAATTTGTATCATAAACATTTTATATTATAATAAAGCAAACTCAAGTGTCATCCTTTCTATACAGCAGCTCTAGTTTCTTCTGTGAGCCTTATGATTTTTTTCTCTAATTAGAAAATTATGTGATTTGCTAAGCACAAAAATAAAAATTCTAAAGCACATGTATATATAAATGAATTGCCACTTCATACAATGTAATACACTAGGGGGTTATAAAAATACAACATAATTAGGTGTCTTCTGATGAAGAGGTCAGTTAAGCAGATGTACGAGATAAAAAAAAAAAAAACTGGAAAAATAAAACAAAGATATCTGTATTACACATCCAAGTTCTGGATTGTTATAAAAGAGAAATGTGAGAAACAAGGAGAAAATGGAGGCAACTCAGTCAGTCCCTACACCTTATGGGCTTTGCTTTTTATTCCTTATCTGGGGATGGCAATTGAAGTCATAAACCACATGCATGGTTTTGAGCTAAAAAAAACTGTCTAGATCTACACAGCCAAAGCCAAGAAAAGTTGGCCCATCTTGATTAAGGACTGATAAGCCTGCCTAGGTATTAGCACGGAAGAGGACTGCCTCACTAAATTGTTGGAAAAAGACTCACCATAAGTACAGGGTCCATTTCCCTCTCCCCAGCAACGTAGAAAGCTCATAACCTTGAGAGAAAACACTCCTGTGGCAATATCTCAACAACCTGGGACACTGGCTGAACCTGCATGAAAGAACATCTCACTGAAGATGGGCTCACAGACTAAACTACAAAACACACCAACGTAAGAGTCGGAGGAAAAAACAAAGAAAAGAATGGATGGCTAAGAAATCCTCATAAGAGGAAAAGCCAAGAGGGACTTAAAAACAAGTATGTACAAACCCTAAAGCGATAAATGAAAATACTGACTCCATGAGACAAAACTAGAACATTGTTCAAATTCTTTTAATAGAATAATTCTTTATACTCATGTTGAATTCTTAGACTTTTTAGAAGTAAAAACTGATAAGCTGGAATTGAGAGCTGAAACATTCACCCACAATAAAGTGCAATAAAATCAAATGCTAAAAATTATGAAAGAAAAGAAACAGAGTAAACTAAGAAGCCCCAACATTTGTCTAACAGGAGGTTTAGATGAAGAAAAATGTTTAAGAAGCAAATCCAAGCACAGTCCCCACCCTCCAGAAGTTCATAATCCAGGAGCAAAATAACTGGCCTATTTTCCAGCCCTACAAGCAGCACAGGAACTCCTGACTGCCAGGGAAGGGCCCTGACCCTCCCACCTGGTCACCCTGCCTGCCTATCTTGTCATCAGTTTCTCCTCCTTCAGATTTGAACTGACAAAACCTTGAAGCAGGGACATAATATTACCCTACAAACCTGACAGAGTCAAAGCAAAGATCAGAGATTACTTTCTTGAATTTAATTTCAGACTCGCCACTGTAGGTTTACTTTCTAATGCTTATTCAGATAAGCAGAAGAATGTGTGTGACCTGAAGACTGCCAAGCTTCTACTTTTAGTGCCCAAAAGGACATGTTATTGGTTTAGGCAATCCAATGTCCTTCTCCACTGTCCTGCTACTTAATTTTTACTTTGGGGAGCCTATTCTGAGTCCACATGGTCCTAAGGAAGGCAGACACATCCTCCCACTACCTGCTAATCTTTCGTTTATAAACAATCAGGCACCCTTTTGTACCAAAACCTTATCTCCTTTTGCCTGTAGGTCTTCCAAAGCCCACTCATTTGTCATTACTATCAATCCCTACTACCTGCTAATTCTCCCACTACCTGATAATTAGTGCAGAAATGACTAACTCCATATAATCCACCCTCATGGTCACAGTCATTGATTCAGAGATAAGTAGGTAACCCAAGCAAAACCAAAGAGATCCAATTCTAGGACTCTCACCGGAGCTATCCAGGAAAACAAGTGTCCTTCAGAATTATGTGAGCAGAATGTACTGCTGGATCTTTAGAGGCCACCAAGTAAAAAGAGAGATTCAATGAAGTCAAACACCTCCCAAAAGAAGGAAGACCAGAATGTTGAAGGTGATGAGCCCCCAAATCCAGCCATACCTGACCGAAAACCACCCAGGACTTCTCAGTTTCATGACCTTTAGTCAGTTTGAGTTACGTTTCTGTCCTTTGTAACTGATATATTCCAGACTAATAAAAATTATGAAGCAGTGGCAGCAGCAGCAAGAGGACTGTTGCTCTCTAAATTGGTCCCCAATTTAAAATACTGAGAAAGATTTAGACTATAATATCAATATTACTCTGCCTCATTGACCATATCCTACTTTGTGAATCCAACCTACATTTGCCCTTCTGATCAACTTTAAGGGAACTCACAAAATTATAAACAACAATTTAAGACAAAGTGACTTCTTATTAATTAAAATGTAAGAAAATACATTTAAAACTTTAAGAGAATTAAGAGGTGACACAAAATAAACATATCGATTAGTGTTTTAAAAGGTAGGAATTGATAATAATGAGAAATAAGTGGGCTTTGGAAGATGTACAGGCAAAAGGAGATAAAGTTTTGGTGCAAAAATGCACCTAATTGTTTATAAACAAAATATTAGCAGGTAGTGGGAGGATGTGGGGTGGGGCCAGAGAGATGCTCACCTATGTGCTTATATAACTTGGAGAATACTCTTAGCAAATCAATGAAAACAAGACAACTTCTTTCAGTCATCCACTGTCAGGGTTTCTTATACCACTTTATGTTCCTAGTCACTCAATAATGTTACAATGATCTCCCTCATAACCCCTGAACATCAAATATTAATGTCAAGCAGTAGACTTGTCTTCTCTTTTCATTCTTTTCATCATGCAAGAAGATGCATATTATGTGTAATCCAAAATAAAGCACACACCATGCATAAAATAGCCAGATAATAGTGGCCATAATATATTCCACAGTATGCCATATTTGATTGATAACAAAGTACATTTTGTACAGTTTAATGCTTCTCAAAAAAAGATAGTCCTGCATTGCTGCCAGCCAGGTAGCAGTCCTTATGTAATTTTCACTGCCTGCCCAAGCAGACTTGGCTGTGTCTTCTGGCAGCTTGACAAATCAACTTTTAATAACCCTTTGTGGCTGTGGTCAATACACCCTTTGCATGTCCCCTGAAGAAGGAATAGGGGAGTCCTAGTTATTGTCAAGTGGATCATCTGATGATACCATCAAAATGTGAAGAATGAATGACAACAGCCTGGAAGAAAAGGCTAATCCTGTGCTGGGGCAGTAACTTAGTGGTAGAGCGCAAGACTAACTTGTGTGAGGCTCTGGGTTCCATTCTCAGCACCACATATAAGCAAAGATCCCATCAACAACAAAAAATATATCAAAAAAAAGCTACTCATAGGACTACAGAAGAGCTGGACAATGAATGCAACCAAAAAATTTAACATATACAACAATGCACCAACAAAAATAAATTTTAAAAGTCATAACAGATAATTAGGCGGTAGCTGAGTGACTGACAGAGCATTACTGTCTCCTGAAAAGCAGCTTTAATTCCTTTTTCAAGGAAGCATTCTGTACCTCAAAGGAAATTCTGAGAGTCAAGATGGTGGATTAGAGGAAGACTGCATTTCCAGTTGCTCTATGACTCAAGATTCAAGCAGCAGGAATACTGCTCACCAGTGAGGGGTGTGAAAGGGGGAATTCACTGAAATTCACTACCATCCATTTAGAGTCTCTTAGAGACTCAGAAACCCAGGTACACTGAACAAACAAATAGAAGGAATACCTGGGAACCAAGCCAGCAGTGGACATCTGAACAACACTGGTTCACCACAGCGGGAGGGATAGCAGAAACAGGAGAAACACAATGACCAGATCTGGCACAGATAAATCTGTGGAACAGAAAAGCAAACTGAACTTAGGTATCCAGAGGCTAAACTGGGAACTGGTGTTTGAAAAGTGCTCTGTGTTTCTCAACTGGCAGTGCAGAGAGGAGGGGAGAGCTGTCTTGAGGAGGCCATGTTGCAGCTGCTGCAGTGAAGCCAAAAGATCACAGGAGACATTTGCCATAGGCATATGCCGCAGTGAAGCCAGAAGATCACACAGACATTTGCCATGGTGATCTCAGGATGTACCTAGGGGAATGTGAGTGAAATAAGCAAAAGAAGACTGAACCTGAGGATTCCAGTCAGACACTCACTTCTGCTGAGTCTGGCGGCTCATGTGATCATCTGAACTGGATTGGGGAATCTGAACAGGTGGGTGTATCATATTCAGAGACTTAAGGCTGGGAAGGTCATATTCACGGGCAGCAGGGTCCATGGAGGATTGCCACCCACCCCCATAGAATTCCTGGGAGGCGCCTGAGATCCAGACCCCCAAAAGAGATTTCTATCTGCTGGGCCCTAGGGGGCTGTTGATCTAATCTCTCCAAAGCAGAAACCACCCAATAATGTCCCAAAGGACTAATAAGAGCTAATTCCACCTACCAAAACACCCCTCACAGAACTCTACAGCAACCCCAGCTTGACAAAACTCCAGCTACCAGGAGGGTCCTATTCTGTGCACTGTTGAGAAGGGAAGCTGAGAGCTATTTGAATCAGCTTCAGTTTTAGGTCACTTCAGGGCACAGCTCAGTGAGCAACACAAAAACAGAAAGGGTTTAACAACCCCATTCTCACTCTCAGGGATGCAAAACCCAAGAAGAAACAGAAAAGAGGATAGTCAGGCTAAGTAGGGAGCATCCACCCTCAGCCACAGTTCTGACAACCTGAATAGAGGCAATTCTTTCATTTTTCATTAATAATCCTTTTTCCTTCCTTTTTTTTTTTTTTTTTTTTTTTGTGTGTGTATGTGTGTGTGTTCTTGCTGTGTTGATTGGTTCCTGGCTGTGGGGGAGGAGGGATACATGGGGGGGGGTCCTCTCATTTTTAGCATTTTTTTTTTTACAATCACCATTTTTCTTTGTCTTTTAAAGGTTGGAGTTTTGTTTCTTTTGGTTTTTTGTTTGTTTTTTGGTTCTCATTTCTTTCTCCCTTCTTTTCCCTCTAATACCAAATTCTCTTGTTTTCTCTTTCATTCTCTCTTCAGTTTTATTTTTTCTCCTCCTCCTTTATAGCCATCACTTGCAACATCTTTTCCACTTTCTCTCTATTCACATTTTGAACATTCTAAATATTCTTTTATCTTCTTAAGCACATTTTATTTTTTCTTAATGAACTACATTTTTGCCATCTTTAAGAATTATTTGGTTTTACTATTTTTTAATGCTGAATAGAAATGCATTGTGTACATATGCCAATCCCAAAAAAACAAATGCTGAATGTTTTCTCTGATATAAGGAGGCTGACTCTTAGTGGGGTAAGGAGAGGGTGGGGCATGGGAGGAATAGATTAATTCTAGATAGGGAAGAGGGGTGGGAGGGAAAAGAAGGAGAAAGGGGATTAGCAAGGATGGTGGAATGTGATGGACATCATTATACAAAGTACATGTATGAAGACTTGAATTGTGTGTCAACATACTTTATTTACAGAGATATTAAAAATTGTGGTATTTATGTGTTATAAGAATTGTAATGCAAAAAAACAAAGTACATGTATAAAGGCATGAATTGGTGTGAACATACTCTATATACAAAGATATGAAAAATTGTGCTCTATATGTGTAATAAGAATTGTAATGCATTCCACCGTCGTGTATTTTTAAAAAGTAAAACAATAAAACTAAAAAAAAAAGAATTATTTGGTTCACAGAATTCCCATCCCACCATTCATAATGTTGCAGTTATCAGTACTGTGGGTGGTTTAGCTGACACCTGTTCTCTAATGCCAGATCTAGTTAAAGGCTATTTATTGCTTTTGCTATTGGCAATCGCTGACCCTGTCATCCCTATTTCTGTGATAGTGCTGTAAATGTCATAGTAGACACTTGGTACTTTAACAATGTACACTGCTTGCTTCTCTTGCCTCCTTTTCTGTGAGGTGATGGGAATCTACTGGGACACTATAAATCACAGGGTATTCTGCTGCTGAACTAAAGCCCACCATGGACAGCATACCTTGATCCAAATTGACAAATTAACCATGCTCAAACTTCAGCAATACTTTAATACAAAGTATAGAAGAGAAAACCCTAAACTTATGACCAGGCTTTCCAAGCAGGAACAACTAGGGGAGTCCTCTAGTCCCACTCACAGACATCTACTCCTACAACAAAAAGAAAATTAACAAAAAGGCTGTGGATACCACATCTAGGAGGGGTCTCAAAATTGTTCCCATATCCTCTTTAGAATATACAGAGTAATGAAGTGAAGAAGAGAAGCCAGTGTCACCATCATACAAAAACCAGATCAAGACAAATTGAGAAAAAAAACAACTACAGAATAACTACCAATGAGACAGAAGCAGCAATAAAAAACTTCCAACAAAGAAAATCAGATGAGTTCTCAGCTGAATTCTAACAGACCTTTAAAGGAAAACTAATGTCAATGCTTCTTAAATTATTCCATGAAATATAAAGGGATGGAACACTGCCAAATTCATTCCATAAAGCCAGTATCACCCTGATACCAAAACCAGATAAAGACATATCAAGAAAAGAAACTACAAATCAATATCCCTGAGAAACTTAAAAGCAGAAATCATTAATAAAATATTAGCAAATCATGATGTTATGATTATCAGGGTTCCAAGGAGGTTTTACCATACACAAGTCAATACACATAGCTAAAACTGAGGATAAAAATCACATATCATTTCAATAGACACAGAGAAAGTCTTTGATATTATTCAGCATGTACTTGTGATTTAAAAAAAAAAAACTGAAGAAAATTAGGAATAGAAGGAAACTACCCCATCATAAAGACTGTATACAACTTCATGGTGAATATGGAAAACTGAAGGTATTTCCTTTAGTATAAGAAACAAGACAAGGATGTCCACTTTCATCATTCCTATTAAATATAGTACTACAAATTCTAGACAGAGCAATTAGGCAAGAGAAGGAAATAAAAGAGATAAAAAATAGGAAAGAAAGAAGTCATATTATCACTTTTTGTAGATGATATGATCCTATGCTTAGAATATTCAAAAAGCTCATAAGAAGACTACTAGAGCTAATAAAAAAATTCAGAAAAATAGAAGGTTACAAAATCAACACAAAAAAATAGCTTTCCTATATAGCAATAATGAATCTGCTGAAAAGAAAATCAGTAAAACAATTCTATTCACAATAGTTTCCACAAAAAAAAAAGAACTGAGGAATAAATCTAACTAAGGAGATGAAGTACTGCTATAATGAAACACCACTAAAATTAGAACTATAGAACACTAAAGAGAGAAATCGAAGAAGATCTCAGAAGATGGAAAGACCTCTCATGTTCATTGACAGACATACAGATTCAATGCAATCCCCATAAAAATACCAATGACACTCTTCACAGAACTAGAAAAAAAAAAAGTCCTGAAATTCATTTGGAAGAATAAAAGAATGAAAATGGCCAGAGCAATTCTCATCTAATAAAGGAATGTCGGAGGTATCACCTAACTTCAAATTACACTTCAGAGCTATGGTAACAAAAACTGCATGGTAGAGACATAAAAACAGACACATAGATCACTGGAACAGATTAGAAAAGAGTCAAACCCACACAGCTACAGTAATATGATCCTTAAAAATGTGCCAAAAACATTCAATAGAAAAGAGAACCTTTGTTAAAATGGTGCTGGGAAAATTGGCTATCCCTATGTAGAAGAATGAAGCTAGATTCTTACCTCTTACCATGAATAAAAGTCAACTCAAACAGGATCAAAGACCTAGGAATCAGACCAAAAATTATGCAACTCCTAGAAGAAAATGAAAGGTCAACACTCCAACATACAGGTGCAGGCAACAACTTTCTCAACAGAATCCTTAAACCTAAGAAAAAACACCAATAATTAAAAAATGGGATGGCATCAAATTAAAAACTTCTGCACCACAATGGAAACAAGAACATGAAGAAAGAACCTGCCAAATGGGAGAAAAATCTTTGCTAGCTATTATTCTTTTTTAAAAAACATTTTTTTAGTTGTAGATGGACACAATACCTTTATTTATTTATTTATTTTGGTGGGTCACACCTGTGATTTTGTACATTTTATTTTATTTATCTATTTATTTATTTTTAGAAATTTATTGGTTGCTCAAAACATTACAGTGCTGAGGATTGAACCCAGAGCCCCACACGTGCACAGCGGGCACCCCACCACTGAGCCATAGCCCCAGCCCTGATAGCTATTATTCTGACAGAGGATTAATATCTAGAATATATAAAGAACTAAAAAAACACAAAACCAACAAATAACCCCATTAGTAAGTAGACAAATGGAAGTAAGCAGACAATTCTCAAAAAAAAAAAAATGGCCAACCACACAACATCTTTAGTAATTAGGGAAATGCAAATCAAAACTACACTGAGATTTCATCTCACTCCAGTTAGAATGGCAGCCATTAAGAATAAAAATAATAATAAATCCTGGAGAGGATATAGAAAATAAAGGAACATTTTGCACTCTTGGTAGGATTACAAATTAAAACAACCACTGTGGAAATCAGTATTGAGGTTACTCAAAAGACTCGGCATGGAATCACCATATGACCCAGCTATACCACTCCTCGGCATCTATTCTAAAGAATAAATGTCAGCATACTATAGCTATACATGCATACCTATGTTGTACAGTAGCACAATTCACAATAGCCAAACTATGGAACTGGCCTAGGGATCTGTCAATGGATGAATGGATTATAGCCATAAAGAAGAGTGTTGATTGCGTCATTTGCAGAAAAATAGATGGAACTTGAGAACATTTTGTTATGCAATAAACCAAACTCAGAAAGTTAATGGTAATATGTTTTCTCTCATATGTGGACCTAGAGAGAAAAAAAGGGAAAGACAGTCAAGGAGATCTCATGAAAATTGAAGGAGATCAGTAGAGTAGAGAAAAGGGACCATGGAAAAGGAGGAAGGGAGAGAGAAGGGAAACTCTGGGGGATTATATTCACCAAATTACATTGTTATATTATGCACATGAATAAATATGTCACAACAAATCCAATCATTATTTATAATTAATTAAAATGCACCAATAAAATATGAGGGGAAAAGCCATTTCAACTTCACACAAAGCATTTACCAAAACCAACTATATGCTAGGTCACAAAGCAAACTTCAAAAAACTTTAAAGAAATTATTGTTATGCAAAATTTACTCCCAGGACACAATGAAATTAAGCAAGAAATTAGTAAGAAATATTTAGATAGAAAATCTTCACCTACATGGAAACTGAATAGGATATTAGTACAATGATCAAAGAATAATCACAACAGAAATCTGTAAATATCTTGAACTGAATTATAATTCAGACATGATATACTGGAATTTGTGAGATGCACCTAAAACTGGTGCTTTGAAAAAAATTATAGCCTTATCAAAAAGCTATAAAAAGAACAGAAAATCAAATAAAACGAAAGCTGAGAAAAAGAAATAATGAATAGAAGAAACCATGAATGGGAATAAAATGTACAATAAGATAATTCAACAAAGTCAAATGTTTATTCTTTGAAAAGATTAATGAAAGTGATAAACTCTTGGGGCTGGGGTTGTGACTCAGCCATAGAGTGCTCACCCAACTCATGCGAAACCCTAGGTTCGATCCTTAACATCACATAAAAATAAATAAAGGTATTGAATCCAATAAATAAATAAATAAGAAAATGATAGACTCTCAGCGAGACTGAAAAAACTACAAATTGGCACCCTATGTCAGGCAAGGGTAGGGAGAACATGACTACAGACCTTATAGATATTAAAAGTATAACACATCATAAACAACTTTTCAGAAATAAATGGGGCAAATTACATTCAAAGTACAAATTTCTTTAAACCAAAACAAGCTAAAGAAAAACTTGATATTCTGAATACTTCTTCCTCATTAAAAAATTAAATCACTCAATCACTTCCTATAAAGAAAACTCTAAGCCCAGACAGCTTTACAGGTGATTCTTCCAAATACTTAAGGAAGAACTAATACAAAACTCACATTCTTCCAGAGACAAGAAAACAAATATCCATCTCAATCTGTTTATAAACCAATAATATTAGTCTCAAAATCTGACAAGGATAGTTCAAGAAAATTACACACCAATATTTTACAATGGATACAAAAGTTCATTTTAAAAAGAGGAAGAATATAAGTTAGATAACAGAACACCTTATATCTCCACAGAAACACCAATTCTGGCAAATACTCACCTACAAAAAGACCTTTCCGACAGACCTGGAGTTTAGTTGGGTTTCCAGAAACCTGATGAGGAAGAAAAATACTGAGAATGAATACACTGAGGAGCAGAAAAGAAGAGAAGTTTCACTTTACCTACATCATTGCTTTCCCCAAGGTAGCATAGCTGCGTGTTGAAAGGGGGCGGTCTTGGCCCACAATCTCTCCCACTGGAGAAGCTAAGAGCAAAGTGAACTGCTAGCTTCCACAGCCTTGTGGGCCTTTTTCAGTAGAATCAGATCGGTCTCACTTAACCAAGACCACTGAAGAAATCAACACAACTGAATAATATTGGGAGCAGGTCAAGGGTTAGAAGCTCACAGCAACCACATGGATCACAACCACTGTCATGGATCCTTCTAACCAGTTTTCATACTCCATCAAAAGGCCCACCCACAAATCCCAGAGGATTACTTGCCTGTTCACCCTCTCAACCAGTGGATCTGTGCCACTAGCACACCATGTATCCCGTGATAGTCAGCACCCATGGATACTTATGAATACCCTATACAGTTTCACAGATGGTGCACATGAGCTCCATGCAGACAGCGCACACATCTCCACAGTAGGTGTGAGTCCTAGTAGCTTGCTCAACTCTGCTGGACTGGAAGAAGGCACACAGCTTGAAGACACCAAGGCACTGCCCTGGGGAAAATAAAAGGGAAGATCTCAACATCAAGTCTCAATTTGCAGGGTGGAGAGAAGGCACACAATCCCAAGACTTTCCCCATAAGAAGAAACAAGAGGCATGTAGCAGGCACATCCATCAAAAAGGTCTCAGAATCTCCCCAAGTCTCCTGATGGGCTCACTGGTCTTTCTCTCCTGAAGTCAGTCAGTAAAGACTGGAGAAGTGACTACCTCTTTAAATACAAAGAAACAATGCAAGACTTCAAAAGAGACAAAGCATCAAGGAAACATAACACCACAAAAGTAAAACAATGCAATGCACCAGTAATTGGTCTTAAAGAAATGAATACCTACAAATTTCCCAACAATGAAACTCAGTGAGCTAAAACAGAACAAAGATAGAACACTATATCATATCAGGGAAATAGTACATGAACAAAATGAGAAGTTCTGTGAAAAGACAGAAATCATAAATATAACTAAAGAGAAAACCTGCAGTTGAAGAAATACAGGTCTAAATTGAAAAATTAAATAGCTTCAGTAGCAGAGTCAACCAAGCAGAAAGAAAAAAATCAGTGAACTCAAAGACAGATCATTTTAGACTAGCCAGTCAGAGAAATAGAAAAGGGGAATGAAAAAGAGTAAAGAAAGCCTATAGCACTTTACAGAGAACACCAAGAACAACCAATGTTTAAATTCCAGGAATCCAAGAAAGAGTGAGACGCAGAAGGGGATGAAAAGGTTGTTTTAAAAAATGACAGGGGCTGGGAATGCGGCTCAAGCGTTAACACACTGCCTGGCATTCGCGGGACGCTGGGTTCCATCCTCAGCACCACATACAAATAAAATAAAGATGTTGTGTCACCGAAAACTGAAAAAATAAATATTTAAAAATTCTCTCTCTCTCTCTCTCTCTCTCTCTCTCTCTCTCTCTCTCTCTCTCTCTCTCTTAAAAAAATGACAGAAAAGTTCCCAAATCTCAGGACTGAAATAAAGGAGAAGATCCTGTAAGTAGAAGGAGGAGTTAAAGGGAGCTCTGTATCCACAGAAGTCCCCAAGGCAGTCCTTCCTGGAGGAGCAGAGGAAAATGGAAGGTAAGTGCCTAGTCCACAGAAAGCTGAAGAAGCCAAATGAAAAGCAAGGTATTCCCATCTGGTACAAAAGCCTGGAGGTTCAGATTTCTTAAGAAAATTATTACAAAAAGAGCAAAAATATTTTGATTTTAGGGATTACAGCATAGGTAAATCAAAAAATGAGGAACAATCAACTTCCTATTGCAGCTCCATGTGAGAGAAAGATCAATGGTGACCATATTCCCACTTCACAGGACCCTCCCTCCTCAATGCAAATCACCTTGTTGCCAGCAAGCTGGTAGCTGGCTGAAACACTCACTGCATACATCTTCTAATTCCTATTGTTTCTCTTAAAATGTTACCTATCCACTCTTTATTTCCTTTCATTCATTAAATCAATAGAACCTAACAACTTTATAGATAGCAATAATATGCTGCTATTGCAATGAAAAACCAAGTCAAAGAGTCAACCAAGCAGAAAGAAAAAAAATCAGTGAACTCAAAGACTTCCAAAAATTATAATTTTTTAATTAATTTAACAGTACACTGATGAAAAGGACATGTTTCAGCCACATTGTTAATTGACTTAAAATAACTGTATATATTATCTAATTCCTGGTGTGTGACTAGTTCCAACAAGCAATTTTCACAATTTTAATGTTTTAGCTTTCCCTACTTCATCTAAACTAAATTTTAAATAACTCTTATTGAATACAACCTTTATAATACTGATCTCTTCTATATTTTCTTTTAGATTATGCAAAACAGAAGTTTAAGAAAACAGGTTGAAGGAAAAGCTTTATGATTCAAACATAAATAGACAGAGCTCTGAGAGATTTATATCCGTGCTTGATATTGAAAAGTCTTAAACCCGTTTCTGGTTTAACAGTAGAATGTTACTTGGTCACTATTTCCCATTCTGGTGTAACTTATGTGACCATAGTGCCTAACAGATGCCACTGAAGTTAATATGCTTATTCAATTCCTCAGTGCTAGAATATCTTTGGTTATTAAGGATGTGAATGAAGTATGTATGTTGATTGACTGTTAAATTCACCTTGTACCATTTCTGTGAATAAAATAGTTTTTTCACATCCTTTCACAGATGTCTGTACTAACTTCACATACTAAAAAGTAGGTAATGAGTCAAATGGAAATACAAAATTTCTTTCATGAAGTTCTACATGTAATCGTGACTTTTATACAACTGAAGTAATTTATAATCTTGTGTTTACAGAATACCAAACCAATATCTTTACTTAATCACCCAAAGACTTCAGCTTGTATGACTAACATCCAGGACCCTGCATAGCCTTGTGCAAATATGTTACTTAGGCATATCTTCTGGAGAACAAATAACATTCTGACTTTCATGAAAGGAACATTCATATGATTTATATAAATTTTTTAAATGCAGAAACTTTTTATTTTATACTCAAGTTTTGGGACACTAGTGTCAAAGGCTTTCAGGCTCTGCCTTCTGTCTTCTTCCCTCTACCCTGCCCATCCTTTTGTGGTGGTGATGTTGCTATTGATGGTGGTTTGTTTTGTTTTTGTTTTTATTTCTTTGCTTCTTTGACCTAAATGATACTGGGGTTTTCAGTCCATATTAAAAATAGGTGCCTATTTCTTTAAGTCTGCTTTACTGAATATGTTTTATAATGCAATAATAGTGTTTTCCTTCTGATTTTGTAATTGTTAACCTTTCTCATTCCTGCATCAGTACTAATATTTGATAGTTATTTAAATAAAACAAACTTTATCATGAAGAAAAAAATCACTAAGCCCAAAGAATCCCAAAGAGGTAGAAAATAAAAATGTCTTCACCAAGACCTGCTATGGTCAACTTGTCAAAATACAAAGAATTTTTAAACCAAGAAAAAGCAACTCATCACATACAAGGAACCATCATAAAAGACAGCAAACATACTTCTCAGTAGAAATGTAATTCTCAGTAGAAACTCCTTGAAGGCCAGGAGAGAACAGAATGACATACTCAAAGTATTGAGAGAAAAAGAAGAGAAAATCAAGAGTATGCATGGCACGAGTTAGAGACCTTCTCAGACAAGCAAAAGCAATAGGAGTTAATCACACTTACACCTCCTTTACAAGATGTTCTAGAGTGTTCTTCAAGGTTAAACGAAAAAGACACTGATTAACAACATGAAAAATATAAAGCATAAAACCCACTGGCCAAAGGTAAGTACAGCCAAATTCAGAATGCCATAATACTATAATGGTGCTAAACAAATGGTTCATTCTACTATAAAAGTTAAAACATAAAAATATTTAAATAACTATAAGAATTTCTTAATGGATACAAAATACAAAATATTATAAGTTGAATAATAACAATTTCCAATTTAGGAGGATGCAGAAGAAAGGGAATTATTACACACTATTGGATGTAAATTTATACAGCCATTATGGACAACAACATAGAGGTTCTTCAAAAAACTAAAAATAGATCTACCATATGATCCAGCTATCCCATTTCTGGATATATAATCAAAGGAAATTAAATAAGTACACCAAAGTTTTTTCAGGTACTATTAACAATAGCTAAGATATGAAGCCATCCTATATGCCTATCAACAGAGGAATGAATTTTTAAAACGTGATATAGTGACACAATGGAATATTATTCAGCCATTAAAAAGAGTTAAATCTCATCATTTGCAGAAAAAGGATGGAACTAGAGGCTATCATAAGTGAAACAAACCATACAAGGAAAGACAAGTACCACATGGTATCTCTTCTATGTGGAAGCTAAAACAGTAAACTTGAATGTAGAATAATGGTTACTAGAAGGTTGGGAAGGAGGTTGACTCTAATCAGGGAAACTGTAAGCATATGCGGAAATATCACACTGAATCCCATTAATATGTACAATTAATACATGTCAAACAAAAATTATTAAAAAGTTGTAAATTGTAATATCAATAATATAGAATAAATGGGGGAGAAATAAAAGTACGAGTTTTTTTAAAATGTGATTAAAACTAAATTTTTATTCACTTAAAATATACTGATAGAACCAGAAGTATCTTATGTCAGCCTCATAATAACCACAAGAACAAAAAAACAAAAATCCCTGTAATAAATACACCAAAAACAAAGACAAAGGAATCAAATCATACCACTAACAAAAAAAATCATTAAATCAGATATGGTATTATGTAAAAATGTGGATGTGTAACCGATGTGATTCTGCAACTTGTAATTGGGGTAAAAATGGGAGTTCATAACCCACTTGAATCAATTGTATGAAAGATGATATGTCATGAGCTTTGTAATGTTTTGAACCAATGAAAAAAAAGAGAAATGGAGATCACAACAGTAGAAGAAATAAATTATACATGGGTCAAAAACAATTACTGAAATAGACATAGTTAATTACTTTAAATGTTAAAGATTAAATTTTCCAATCCAAAGGCACAGTAACTTCATGGGTTAAAAGCAAAGTCTAAATAAATATATGGTGCTTACAGAAGATTCACTTCACTCTTAAGGATACACAAAGGCTAAAAATAAAGGGACAAAAAAAGATATTCTGTGCAAGTGGTCACCAGGAGACCACAGAGGTGGTATGTATTTATATTGTAAAAAACAAGCTTTAAGTCAAAGACTATCAGAAGAGAAAAGGTCATCATATAGTGAAAAAGGGATCAATCCATCAAGAAGATATGATAACTGTGAATACACATGCACACATCAGAGTACCTAAATGTATAAAGTAAATATTAACAAAACTAAAAGGAAGAGATGGCAATGCAGCGACAGGGACTTCAATACCCTACTTTCAGCAACAGACAGTTCATCCAGACAGGAAATCAGTAAGGAAACAGCAGACTGTAGACTAACACTGTAGACTAATCAGAGCAAAGCACACATACAAAAACATTACAACAGCAACAGAATGTACGTGTGTGTGTGTGTGTGTGTGTGTGTGTGTGTTTGGCCACAAACCCAGTATTAACAAAGTTAAGAAGATGAATATCATATCAAGGATCTTTTTTAACCACAATAATATAAAACTAAAAATCAGTAACAGAAGAAAAATTGAAAAGATCACAAATGTGTAAATTAAGCTACTCAATCAAGAAAAACCAAAAGGTCAAAGAAGAAATCAAAAGGGCATCCAAAAATATTTTCATACAAACAAAAATGAAAATATGGCACTCTAAAATTTATGGAATACAACAAAAGCAGTACAAAGAAAAAAGTTTATAGTGATAAATGCCTACATTAAAAAAAGAATGATGTCAACAGAACAACCTAGTACCTCATGAAACTAGATAAACAAATTAAAAAAAAAACTAAGCCCAAACACAGCAGTGGAAAGGAAATGATAAATATTAGGGAAGAAAAATTAAAACAGAGACTAAAAAAACAACAGAAAATATTTTAAAAATTAGCACACCATTAGCCAGATTAACCACTGAAAAAACAAGACTCAAAAGTATAAAAGAAAGAAGAAATAATTCAAATGATACTACAGAAGTAAAAAGTTCATAAAAGACTACTGTAAATAACTATTCATCAAAAAATGGATGATTTACCAAAAATGGATATAAGTTCCTAGAAATATAAAACCTACCAAAACAAGACACAGAGAATCTAGACAAATAACAAGATTGAATTAGTCATCAAAAACCTCCTAACAAAGAAAAGCCCAAGATCTGATGGTTTCACAGTGAATCCAAGTTGCTGAGCCACTTTTCAAAAAATTGATAATGAGAGAATACTTTCAAACTTGTACAAAGATAGCATTACCCTGATACCAAATCCAGACAAGGATGCTACAAGAAAATAAAAATGTGCCAATACTGTTGGTAAACATAAATACAAAAGCCCTCAGTTAAATACAACAAACTAAATTCAACAGCATATTTTTAAAGGATCACAGACCCTGATCAAGTGGAACATATCCCTGGAATGCAAGAATGGTTCAACATATGAAAATCAATAAATGTAAGACAGCACATTAACAGAATAAAGTTTTTTTTAAAAAATGTTGGTGAATTGTAATTCCAAATAACAGAGGGATTCACTGTAATCTATTTGTGCAAGCATATAACATAATTTGGTCAATACTATTATCCAGGTACTTTACTCTTCTGTCCATTCCTCCCAGCTTAATCCCCATCTTCTCCTCTAGAATGAAAAATCCCTTCAATTTTCATGAGATCCTTTTTAAAATTCTCTCTCTAGCGTCTACATATGAGAAAACACATGACCCTTTATTTTCTAAGTCTGACTTATTTCACTTGGCATGATGTTCTCCAGTTATATACATTTTCCTGAAAATGGCATAGTTTTGTTCTTTATAAAGTGAGTAAAATTTTATTCTGTACATATATAACATATTTTCCTTATCTATTCATCCACTGACAGACACCTAGACTGCTTCCCTAACTTGACTACTGTGAATACAGCAGCTATTAACATGGGTATGCATGTATCACTAAAGTATGCTAACTTTAATTCCTTTGGATAAATGTCAAGGAGCGATAAAGCTGGGTCACATGATGTTTCCACACCTTGTCTTTTGAGGAATCTCCATACTGATTTTCATAGTGGTTACACTAAAATACATTTCCACCAAAAGAGTATAAGTAATCGCTGTTACCCAATTCTGTGTCAGCATTTATCATTATTTGTATTCTTGATGATTGCCATTCAAACTGGAGTGAGATGAAATAAATCTCAGGGTAGTTTTGATTTCAATCTCCCCAATTGCTAAAGATGTTGACCATATTTTTTTATATATTTGTTGGTCGTTTGTATTTCTCTTGAGAGACATCTGTTTAGTTCATTTTCTCACTTGCCCTTTTATCAATTGGGTTATTTGTCTTTCTGGTGTTCAGTTCTGAGTTCTTTATATATTCTGAATATTAATCCTCTATCAGAAGAGTAGCTGGCAAGATTTTCTCCCATTCTGTAGCAGAATGAAGTTTTAAAAATCATATGACTATCTTAATAGATGCAGAAAAAGCATTTAAAATAACTCAATACCCCTTCATAATTTAAAAAAGTACCTCTCAACAAATTAAGTATGGATCTCAACATAAAAAAGGCCATATATAACAAGCCCCAATCATAATAGTCAAAATTTGAAGGCTTCTCCTCTTCGATTAAGAATAAGACAAAAGAGCTTGCTCTTATTACTTCTATTCAGTATATTACTGGAACTCCCGATTAGAAAAATTAGGCAAACAAAAGAAAAAAAAGGCATATACATTTCCAAATTAGGAAGAAATGAGTAAAACTGTCTCTTTGCAGATGGCATGATCATTCATATATATATATAAAACACTAAAGATTCCACCAAAAAAACTTTTAGAACAAACTAATTCAGAAAGTTGCATAAAACAAAGTTAGCAGAAAAATCAGTTGTTTCTATGCTAAAAACAAACTATCCAATAAGGAAATTAAGATAAAAATCACATTTAAAATAGTATCAAAAAGAGTAAAATTCTGAGGGATAATTTTAACCAAGGTGAATGACCCATACACTGAAACTATAAAACAATGATTAAAGAAATTATACACAAGATATTCCATTTTCCCAGGAAAAATTAATACTCATAAAATGTTGATACTACCCAAATTTATATACAGATTTGATAGAATCCCTATCAAAAGCCAAACAGCATTTTTTCATGAAAAAAGAGGGAAAAAACTATCCTAAAATGTGTATTTGTACAAAGTCCCTCAAAAGTTAACATACTTGAATAAGAAAAATAAAGAGATATTATACTTTCTGATTTCATATTACAGTAATCAAACATAATGGTACATGCATATAAACAGATATGTAGACCAATGGAATAGAATAGACAGAAATAAATATATGCATATACAGTCAACTAGTTTTTGCTAAGGACACCAATAATACCCAATTAGGAAAGGATGGTTTCTTTGATAAGTGATGGTAGGAAAACTAGAAATCCACATGAAAATAACTGACCTTCCACGGTACACAAAAATCAAAATGGATTAGATTTAACTATTAGACCTAACATTGCAAGACTACTAGAAAAAATTAAGATAATTCTTCTTGAGATTGCTCTCAGTAATGTGTTTTTTTATTTGTTCTTTTTAGTTATGTATGACAGCAGAATGTATTTTGACATATCATACATAAATGGAGTATAACATTCCACTTTTGTGGCTGTACATGGTGTGCAGTTGCACTGGTCATGTATTACTATAAGAACATGAGAAAATCATGTCCACTTCTTTCTGCTGTCTTTCCGATTCCCATCCCCCATCCCTTTCTCCACCTCTCTAATCCAGTGAACAATTGCATTTTTTAGTATGATACCAAGAGCACAAACAACAAAAGCAAAAATAAGTAAGTGAAAATATATCAAACTAAAAAGCTTCCATACGTGAAACGATCAACATGGAAGAGACAGTCTATGCAAGGGGGATAATATCCAAAATAGGTAATAAATTCATACAAATAGGATAATTTTTAATTACAAATAACCAGATTCAAAAATAAACAAAGGACCTTAATAGACAATTGTCCAAAGAAGATTTACAAATAGCTAAAAAATATATGAAAAGGTATACATCAATAATTATTTTTTCTTTTTTAAAATTTTTATATGACAGCAGAATGCATTATAATTCTTATTACACATGTAGAGCACAACTTTTCATATCTCTGGTTGTATACATAGTATATTCACACCAATTCCTTTCTTCATACCTGTACTTTGCATAATAATGATCATCACATTCCACCATCATTTCTAACCCCATGGCCCCTCCCTTCTCCTCCCACCCCTCTGCCCTGTATAGACTTTGTCTATTCCTCCCATGCTCCCCCTCCCTACCTTACTATGAATCAGCCTCCTTATATCAGAGAAAATATTTGACATTTGTTTTGGGGGGGATTAGCTAACTTCATTTAGCATTATCTTCTCTAACTCCGTTCATTTACCTGCAAATGTCATGATTTTATGCTCTTTTATTGCTGAAAAATATTCCATTGTGTATATATGCCACATTTTTTATCCATTTGTCTAGGATAAAAAAGGGCATCTAGGTTGGTTCCACAGTTTAGATATTGTGAATTGTGCTGCTATAAATATTGATGTGGCTGTGTCCCTGTAGTATGCTGTTTTTAAGTACCTTTTTAGACCAAGGAGAGGGATAGCTAGGTCAAAGGGTGGTTCCATTCCAATTACCAAGAAATCTCCATACTGCTTTCCATATCAGCTGCACCAATTTGCAGTCCCACCAGCACTGTATGAGTGTACCTTTTCCCCCACATCCTCGCCAACACTTATTGCTGTTTGTAATAGTTGCCATTCTGACTGGAGTGAGCTGAAATCTTAGAGTGGTTTTGATTTGCATTTCTCTAGTTGCTAGCAATGATGAACATGTTTTCATATACTTATTGATCAAATGTATATCATCTTCACATCAGTAATTATTATGGAAATGAAAATCAAAACCACAATTAGATATCACCTAGCACCTGTTAGGATTGTCATTATGTCAAAATAATATATATGTGTTAATGAGGATGTCCCAAAAAGAGAACCCTGAATACTGTTATTGGGAACATAAACTGGTAAAACTACTATGGAAAACAGTATGGAGGTTCCTTGAAATATTAAAAATAAGATTACCATGTGACCCACAAATATCTCACGTGGTTATAAGTCCAGAGGAACTAATACAAGAATTTGAAGAGATATCAACACTCCCCTATTCAATGATGCATTATTCATAATATATAAGATATTAAACAATCTAAACATCCATCAACAGATGAATGGATAAACAAATTATTATATACACCTATAATAGAATATTATTCAGCCTTAAAAAAGAACAGAAAATTTGCTATCTACAACAACATGGACTGATATGAAGGGTATATACAAAGTGGGCCATACACAGACAAATTTATATGATCTCATTTATATATGGAATCTAATAAAGTATTTAAATTTATAGAAGCAGAGAGAGTAAAATGATGATTGCCACAAGCTGGGAGAAGAAAGATATAGGGACATGTAGATAAAGGGTATGAAGCTTCCATTAAGCAATGTACCTACATCTAAGAATACTATACTTGTCATAATTTGTAATATCCCCCATAAGCCAATATGTTAAAGGCTGAGTCCCCAAGGTGGCAAAATCAGGAGACGGTGGAACCTTTGGGAGGTGGGGTCTACTGGGAAGAGGGTATTGGAACCTCAGCCCTTTCCTCTTTCTCTATCACTTCCCAGTCACCCCGAGATGAGCATCTTTGTTCCACCACACACTCCCTGCCAAGATGCGCTGCCCTACCAGAGGTTTAAAAGCAATAAGACCAATCAATCATGGATTGAAACCCTTAAAAGCATAAGCTAAAATAAGCCTTTTCTATTATAATTAATACATTGAGTATTTAATAGTAATATTAAAGTAACACAATAATATGTTAAATACTACACTATATACTATAGAATATATACAATATATAGCATATATACATACAACATAATATATACTATAATAACATATATAGTATATATAATATAGTGCATAAATATTAAAGTATATAATATATACTACATATAATAAAGTATATAAGATATACTATATATAATACAGTATATATACAATATTATATATTCAAATTTGTTAAAAGGGCAGACCTTAAGTGTTCTTACCACAAAAACAAGCAAACATAGGAGTAAACTTTGAGAGATAAAGCATATGTTTATGGCCTTGATGATGATAGTGTTTTCATGGATGTATCCTTAAGCCCCAATCTCATCGAGATGTACTATGTGTGTGTGTGTGTGTGTGTGTGTGTGTGAGAGAGAGAGAGAGAATCATACTCTCAAAGTGTTCTAAAATTTAATAGAAAGATGTAAATTGTAACTACTTTAACAGATAAAAAATGACATAATTTAACACCAATCGTGATTTAAAAAAAATCATATCAAACTAGAAATAGAAGGGAACTGCCTCATTCTGACAAAGAGATTTTATAACTGATCTTCAGTAAATATTATATAATAATGAGTTTTTGAAAGCTTTTCTCACAATATAGATAAAAACGATACATACTACCATTACTATCCATATTATAAAAGATGCACTGTTTAGTGTAATTATGTGAGAAAAATAAATACAAGCACAAAGATCAGAGGAAGAAAACTCGCATTAGCTGCAAGTAACATGATTCCAAACACACAAAAACACCTAAGAAAATCAACAATTAGAAATAAGAGAATTCACCAAAATTGCTAGACACAAGCTCAATATAAAAAGTAATTGTTTTTAAATCAGCAACACAAAATAAAATTTTAAAATGCCATTTGCAAGACCATTAATTAACATTAAAGATAAAATAATAAATCTAATAAAAGATAAATGAGATCTTTACTCTGCAAACTATAATGCATTATTGATGTATAGAAGTAATAAGTTCTACTCTACAGCACAGTAGAGTGCGTACAGTTCACAATAAGCTATTATATATTTTATGAATAACTAGAAAAGAGAAGCTCAAAGGTCCAAACCAAAAGTAATGCTAAAGACATGGAAATGTTAATTACTGTGATTTGGTCAGTGCACATTGTATACATAAAGTATACAGCTGTATACCATAAATATGTACAATTATTATGTGTTAATCAAAAATGTTTGAGGAGATAGAAATGCTGGCTTTTGCTGATAAGTGATTATACATCATTTGCATTTATTATCACACTAAAACACATAAATAGGTACAATTAAAATGATAACTTAAAGTTTCTTAGAACATACTTGAAAAAATTTTATAGTACACAAGTAAATAAATATACCATATATATGGATTGGAAAATTAAATACTGTAATTGTCTCTAAGGTGATCTAGAGATTCAATACAATCTAATAAAAAACTAATATGTTGGAGTAATTTTTTTATGAAATTGGTAAACTAATCCTAAAATTTACATTGAAATTAAATAGACCAGAAATAGAATAAATCTAGATGGCTTACATTACTATATTTAAAGATATTACAAAGCTACAATAATGATGCAGCATGACACTAACAAAAGATAAATGGACACCACTAGAACAGATTAGTAAATTCAGAAAAGTTACCTAACTTAGGACAAGTGACACAGTTTTAAATAAGGAAATGTAACTGTATGTACAATGGGGAAAGATGGTCTTGAATGAATAGTACTTAAGTCATAGGGTGGCTGTGGTATAGAAAGAACATTGATATCTATCTAACCTATACACCAAAAGGAAATCCAGATGTATTATGGATCCAAATGTCAAAGGTAAATCAACAAAGCTGTTGGGGTTTAGATGTGAGGCATCCTCCAATTTCACATGTGAGATGATGCAAGATACAAGAAAGTTTAGAGGTAAAATGGGTTATGAAAGCCTTAACCTAACTGGTGTGTTAATCTACTGATAGGGATTAACTGGGTGGTAACTGCAGGCAGGTAGGTGTGACTGGAAGAAGTAAGTCACTGGGGACTTTCCTTTAGGGTTTATATTCTGTTCTGTTTAGTGCAGCTCGTTCATTCTCTGCCTCTTGGTGGCGACGTCCTGAGTTGCTTTCCTCCACCACACACACACACACACACACACACACCTATTCCTAATTAATACCCAACAAAATTAACATATTCACCCAAAGACATAAAAGACATATATAAGAATATCTATAGCTGAACTGTTCCTAATATCTCAAACTAGTAACAATCAAAAAGTCCATTTATAGGATAATGAATAAATTGCAATATATTCATAAAATAAAATGCTATACAGAATTTTTAACTGCTACACAAATGATTTCACAAATATTATGCTAAGCATAAAAAACCAGAAAGGAAATATTACCTACTGTTCTATTTTACTAATATAAACTCAAGAACACACAAAATCAATCTAGGGAGGATAATCACTCGTAGTTAGATGAGACACTGGAAGAAGTGAGTACAAGAGCAAAAGGGGGTAACTTTGGCCCTGATGATATCCTGTTTCTTTTTTATGTATATACTTTTTATTGTTATTGTTATATATGATTGTGCACAGGGGAGCACAACTTTTCATATTTCTGGTTGTATACAATGTACATTCACACCATTCATGTCTTCATAGATGTACTTAGGGTCATGATGTCCATCTCATTCCACCATCTTTTCTACCCCCATTCCCTCTCCCTTCCTCTCCCTCCTGTTTGCCCTATCTAGTTTGTCTAAGCCTCCCATAATCCCCTTCCCAGCCCGACTATGAATCAGCCTCCTTATATCAGAAAAAACATTTGGCATTTGGGTTTTTTGGGATTGGCTAAATTCAGTTAGCATTTTAGTCTCCAACTCCATCCATTTTCCTGCATTGCCATGATTCTATTCTCTTTTGTTGCTGAATACTATTCCATTGTGTATATATGCCACATTTTCATCTACTGAAGGGCATCTAGGTTGGTTCCACAATTTAGCTATTGTGAATTGTGCTGCTATAAACATTGATGTGGCTGTGTCCCTGTAGAATGCTGTTTTTAATTTCTTTGGGTATAGACTGAGGAGTGGGATAACTGGGTCAAGTGGTGGTTCCATTCCCAATTTTCCAAGGAATCTCCATACTGCATTCCAGATTGGCTGCACCAATTTGCAGTCCCACCAGCAGTGTTAGGAGTGTGCCTCTTCTCCCACATCCTCTGAGTGTTAGTTTTCCACATACGTTCACTTTGTAAAAATTCATTGAGCAATATTATTATATGTACTTTTGTGTATATATTTAGTTTAATAAAAGGTTATTTTAAAAGTTTATCAATCAACAAATGGCATGAGAAAACTGGATACCAACATGCAAAAAAATGAGGTGGTTCTTATGTCACATACAAAAATTAGTTCAAAATGGATCAAAGACCTAAACACAACAGCTAAAACAATAAAACTCTTAAGAGAAAACACACCTGAAGACCTGTTTGACTTGAATTGGCAATGCCACATTACCAAAAACAAACAACAAAAGAAATACACAAATTAGATTTCATCAAAATTAAAAATACTTATGCATCAAAGAACACTATCAAGAGAATGGAAAGGCAACCCATGTAATAGAAAATATCTGAAAATAATGTATCTCATAAATTATTAATATCTATAATATATCAAGAGCTTATAAAATTCAACAGCAAACAGCAATTCAACCTAAAAATGGACAAAGGACTTAAATAGACATTTCTTCAAAGAAGATGACCAATGGTCAAAAAAGCGTATGGTGGGGCAGAGTTGGGTAGGGAAGAAAGAAGGAACTTTGTATTGTGCAAAGGGGAATGAGGGAAGGTATGCAGATGGGAAGAAAGGATAGTGAAATGAGACTGACAATATGAGTCATATACATGTATGATTACACTACGGGTGTGACTCTGCACCATGTTCAGCCAGAGGAAGGAGAAGTTTTGTTCCATTTGTGCATAATGTGCCAAAATATTAACAAGTCATGTATAATTAATTAAAACAAATTTAAAAAGACATCAAAAACATTAAACAAGTTAAAAAATAAAATAAAAGCATATGAAAAGATGCTCAAAGTGCACTTATAATTAGGAAAAAGAAATCAAAACCACGATGAAATAATACTTCATACCTTGTAAGACGGCCACTACCTTAAAAAATAGAAAATAGTAAGTGTTGGCAAGGATTTGGAGAAATCAATACCCTGTACATTGCGAGGTCCAGACACAACAGAAAACAATGTGATTCTTTAGAAATTTTTTTTCTTTAACATTGTTATTTTGTAATAAGTTATAGAACAATTGCAAAAAAGTACAAAGACGTCTCATACAGTTTGTCCATATTTTCCATAAGTTAGCTTTAAATTGCATTTAATTTTTTATTGGTTTTATTTTTAAAATACATGAAAGCAGAATGCATAATTTAGTTTATGATCCTACAATTCCATGGCTAAGCATATACTGAAAAGAATTTAAAGCAGAGATACCAAAAGAAATTTGGATATCAATGTTCATAACAACATTATTCACAACAGTCAAAATGTAGATATCACCCAAATTTTCTTTTATGGATGAATGAGTAAACAAAATGTAATCTAAACATTCATTGTAGTACATGCTACAACAAGAATAAACCTTGAAAACATTATGCTAAGAAAAATAAGCTATATATAAAGGATAAAAATCACACAATTCCACTTATATGAAGTATCTAGAATTGCCAAGTTTATAGAGACAGAAAATATTATGGTAGCCTACAGCATTCTAGGTGGCGCACACCTATAATCCCAGGAACTTGGCAGGCTGAGGCTGGATGATCACAAATTTGAGGCCAGCCTCAGCAATTTAGCAAGGTTTTAAATAAAGCAACTTACAGAGAACCTATCTCAAAATAAGAAAGAATTGGGGATGTGGCTGAGTGGTTAAATGCTCCTGGGTTTAATCCCTGATACCAAAGAAAAAGAAAACAATGGTAACTACCAGGATCTAGGAGAGGAGATAATGACTAGTTTTGGTTAATGATTATAGAGTTTCAGTTTGGGGTGATTAGAAAGTTCTGGAGATAGATGACGTTAAAGGCTGTACAACAATGTAAATATACTTAATTCCACTGAATTACACACTTAAAAATATTTGAAATAGGAAATTTTGCCAAGTATATTCTACCATAATTTTTAAATTATTTTTAAAAGTTTATTATCTTTTTTTTTAGTCATTGTAGTAATTGTTAGGACTATAAGTCCATGCACCCCTGCTTGTGATTTTCTACTTCTCTCCCTTTCCACTCCTAATAGTTACTCAAAACATGGTCACTTTCAACATTCTTCATCAAAACTCAAAAATTTGGAGCACCGGAGCACTTAAAGTTTATAACAGATGATTCCAACATACCATGATCATTCACAGAAATTCTCTCATCTTATTCAAACCAAATCTGCTCATCTTTATGAGTCAAATCTTTTTTTTTTTTTTGGCTCAGTTTAGATTTGTTAATTAAGGCATTCACTGAAAACAGTCCCTTCCACAGTAGACTGTCACCAATTTTTAAGTCTTTATTATCATCCATTCCAACTTTGAAGGCCTAATATTTTAGAAAAGAAGGTAAATATTCTCACAAGAGCTAAGAAAATTTCTCTCACATGCCCTGCCTGCTGACCTGGAAGAATAAAGAAATCTTTGATTAGATTAATATGAAATCTATTGTGTCCATTTGTCATTTGTAGCTCCCTAACATCTAGGGTATTTCCCACATTATGAGTCCTGCTTTCTATAAAGCAGACGCCAGCAAACCTTGCAACCAGTCTCCTAAAGACCGGACAATGACCTCATGTTTGCCAGGAAATGGTTAGGGAAGCTAAGCCATAGCCAATATGATTTCTCAATGTGCTCACCATCTTTCCTATATGCTGAAAATGAGAAGAAAAAGGAGACACAATAGTAGCATCAAAACTGGAGAAGACTGAAAACAGATTTCTTTCAGGGACTGTAAATATTAAAAATATTGTCTTCCTTAGGTTCCATTTTCTCCTAAATTGTCCATCACATATTCCTAAAGAATGACTCAAAATGGGATAGGGAGGAAGAGCATGAGAAGAAGACTACCACTAAATACGGAAGAGAGGTGGGAGGGAAAAAGAGGGAGAGGGGGAGTTGAATGGAAGATGGAAGGAGAACCTCATTGTTATACAGAATACATGTATGATGTTGTGATGAGAAAAAGAAAAAAAAAAGTGTGTCACATTAGATTGGATAGAGAAAAAGGATGGGAGAGGAGGGGAGGAATAGAGGTGATAGGAAGGGCAGCAGAATAGAATAGACATTATGATTGATGTATGTACATTCCATGTATGTATTATATGTCAAAATACATTCTGCTGTCATGTATGACTAAAAAAATAAAAATAAATCGTATGGTTAAAAAAAAGAATATTTAGATATAAAACAGTTTATATAATTTTTTTATTTTAAGTCAAATACCTCTCATGACCTTCTCAAATAAACAAAATCTTAGCTTTTCAATAAACTGAACTAAACATATGTAAATTATAATTTACCACAAATAAGTGCAGTTTATTGCAGTATTTTTTTAAAAAGCACATTCTGTGTCATAAGCTATGCACATATTTTGTCTATTAAACACAAACTTGAAAAACTATGAAGGAAAATACACTGGCTCACTGCCATTCATTTAACTCATAGTATGATACAAATCAACCAAACTGACTGTTCAGGAGATAACTCTACAACCACAGCTTTCAAAAGACCATGATTAAAGCAAAGAATCTATGCATATGCATTTGCTTCTAATCACATATATATTCTACTCATTATTTTCAATAAGAATTCCTACTATTGAATTTTGATATGAGTGATGAGGCAAGAATTCTATGGACTATAGTTAAGCAGATGTGATAAAATAAAAGGTACAAAAATATGAGTGAGAGGTTTTTTAAAACGAGTACTGTCAAGAACACACTAAGCAGGTTTCTTAAAAGTTTTAATAAATTAACTCTATTCACTATAAGGCAATAAAGATCTTTCATTTGATACATGCAAGTACATAGACCTGGATTTATTCAATAAGCTTTCAAATTCTATCAATTTTATGTGCATCCACCTCCTACAATATTAAAAATCCATTCACTTATATGATTTATAAATAAGTATGTAAGGTAAAAGATAAATTTTAGCACCCCCATCTGTCTGCATTTGAATTACTTTACAATCAAGTTATGAAGAACACACTTTCTGTGTGTGATTCATCCCCAAGGAGGTTGGCCATTCCATTTCTGAGACCACAAAGATCACCTGAGTAGCAGACTTAAGACCTCTAGAGCTCTATCCTCTGTCACTGCATCACAGCCCTCAAAAACAACTTCAACTGCCATTCTTTTCACCTCGTCCTGTGCCAAGATCTCTTTTTAGTTACAAATAAAAGCCTATGAGTCACCTGGACTTTCTGTGCATGTACATTTTTAAGTCCAAAATAGTTCTGTAGTATTCTCTGTGTTTACACAGTTAGCACACCAGGACCCGGTGCAAGGTAATGTTCATACTCCACGGGGCAATCAACAACGTGCTGTGTAGACCAGCATTCTTTCAAACCTACCAAGTATTACAAAATAAATATTCACGTATACATCATCCTTCTTATACAGATTTTTTTCTGATTTTCTGGATTAACATAAAGATATTTCACTTTTCTCTATCTAATCCAAAGCACTGGTATCTTATTAATCTGTTCCTACTTGAAACCTTGCTTCAGTTTATTATTTTATCCTTAAAAATATACTTAAGAAACATCACTTATCTTAAAAAGAAAAGGCAATAATTGTCTGGAGTCTTTGAAACTACTGTATATTTTTTTTTGGTTACTTTTTCATCAAACCTTGGGACATTACATTCCTAAGTGTTCACTAGGTGGAATTTCATAAGAGAAAATTTAGAAATGTGTAAAACAAAAAATCCTCAACAATAAGATAACTAGAACCTTCTTTTCCTTCTGCAGTTCATTTAATTGCAGTATATTTTCTTTTAAACCAGCCTCCACATCACCTCTAGCCAATGGTCTATTCTAATTCAAGGTAGTGAGGATTCCAGAGGAAAAGAAACTGCTCTTATTCTTAATGGGATGCAGAAGTCCTCCAAATGCTGATTGCCTGAATTTAAATTGCCCTTATCAAAATGCTACATACACATAAGCAATTGTGAAAATTCTCTTCAACTACTGGATCCCAATTACCACAATCAGAACTTTTGAAAAAACAAATCATGAGAGGAAAGTCAAACTACATGCATAAAGGGCAGAGAGTGGATTTTCTGGTCATTTGATGGATAAATCAGTTGCCTAAGCATTGCGGATTATGTAAAATGCATAAATTGTGATACAACAATCAAAATGGAATTACTCATGCATCCATCCATTAAAGGCTCTATCTCCAGGCTGACTTCATTTACTGCTTCAAAGTTCAGAACATAATCTCATTACTTCACTATTCTCTTTCAGTTCCATGTGAAGGCACAAAACTGTAGCCACTAAAAACATTTCCTCAATCTAGCCATGGACAGATGAAAACAGAGCCAGGAAAACAGGGTGTCTATCCTCTTTGACAGTCTTACCTACCTTTTCACCTCCATTCAAGTTCAAGAAAACAACCTCCCTATCAATTACACAGGTTCACTACTCTGGAAGTTAATGACCTCATTTGTAAAATCAATGGGTTAGACTACCAAGAAAATGATCTTTATGACCTCTTCTAGGTCTAACATGTGCTTTTTAAATCAATTCCCAATCTAATTTGAGTATCTATTAAGAGTATCTATTAAATGAGCTAGTGTTTGATGGAAATGGTTTTTAAAATACAGATGCAAGTCAATCTGACTTTCTTATTTTACAGAAAAAGAATCTGAAACCCAAACAATTGAGACAAGGTCATGGAACTAGCTGACCCCAAGCTCAAGTCTAGAACACTGGGCCAACTCACCTCCAGAGCTTCCCACTGCCTGGTGAAAAGTGTCCTCTAAGAAGGTAAAAAATGATTAATGTTACCATGCTTCAGCAGACTTCTCCAAAACCCCACAAAGTTTTATAACAGTATCAAAGGAAGAGTCACCCCAAAAGAAGAAAGTGTGTCAAAAGTCCAAGACTTCACGGATAAGGGAGTGACCATTTTCTCACCATGTCAGTTACTCCATTTTCCTATCCCAAATTCCAGCGCTCTTCAAATTAAATCCATGACCTTGTAAAATATGACCTGGCACAGCTTTAGAAAGTTTCAGTATTGTAGAAGTTTAGAAAGTATACACTCAGCAAACTTGACACTTCACACGCACAGGCTGTCCTTTTTGTACACAAGAAACAGATAAGAGGACAGTGCCTGGGAGGCAAGGAGGACCAGAGGGGAGGAAGATGGTGTGCTGCCCTGGGGGCTCCACAAGAAAAGTCCTTGAAAAGAAGTGCAAGAAGCAGAGTGTGAGCAGGTGAATGATCAGGTGAAGCTGCAACATTTATCTCTGATTTGTTAGATATTCTAAGTTGATAGTTCCAGTAGGATTTCAGATTATGAAGGTATCTCACCAATAACAGCATTTGGTTTTTCTATATTTATTGGTTACATTTAATGATTTCACTTTGTGCCAGTTATTTACATAGCCTAGACCTACAATAAATATAAGCTTATTTTATCAGTCATGTAAAATTCTAAAATTATTTTAAATATAAAATTGTATAATTTAATTAATTCTCAGATCAACATTTAATAACATATCATGACCTCAAAGAATTATGAAGTATATTCCTAAGCAGAAGGCTGAAATAAATTTTTACTAATCATATTTTCATTTGCACTTGAATAACCTTTTGGAAGGAAAGTTAAGCCATGTCATATTTAAAACAGAAAAAGAAATTATTTTTCTAAAGGATTCCCAATAAGTTGTTTGTTCTAGGAATTTCTGAAAGAAATTTTACAATGAACCCACTTTAGCCTTTGAAAATATTCCCAGATTGCTAGATGAAATGAGGCTTTACCAGTTTCTAAAGCTCGTGATAACCAAAGAAAAGCCTCAGAATAAAAGAAGCCTTGTCAGTGCTTTTCAGAGTTAAGTTTCAATCAAAGAGACTGAAACCTTCCCTGCATCTCCCCCTCATGTAACCTTCTGCTTGTGTGTAGCAAGCAGAAATCTGTAAACACATGGCATATGAGGAATGTGACTAGGAACTTGAGGTCTTTCCTTTCTTCCTCTCTTCATGTTTCACAGTTACTTAAGTATGAGTTATAATTCAGAATCTCCACATAACTTATTCATAAGTTGTCAAGTAAGGATAATTCCCTACCTCCAAGGTACAATACTGAACATGGAAACAAAACACTCTAAGGAGGATATGTGACAGGAGATTACATCAGTCACTACTATTCTAGAGATTTTCACTTTTTCAAGGTTCTCATATATCAAACATTCAAAAATTTCCAAAAGTAATTAACTTAGAAAGAAGATTCATCTGCAGGGTCAACTAGATTTTTATATGGAAAAAATATTGAGCTTGATCCCTACTGTATGACACACAATAATTAATTTCAAGGTCACAAGGGCCAGCTGATCAGACCCCCACAAAATTGTCTGACCAGACCCCCACAAAAGTGTCTATTGTCAAGTCTTCCTTACAATTTGAATTGTAGCTGTAACCTATCCATTACAGGGAGGGCAGGGGGAGTTTTGGGGCTCACCTCCATTGTCTTGAGTCCTTTACTACAGAGAAATAATAAATATTAACAGAACAGACACGCGCACACATGCGCGCACACACACACACTTTGGGTTAATGGAAATATGTTCTCTCTCTCTCTCTCTCTCTATATACACACACACACACACACACACACACACACACACACACAGAGTCTTTGGGTTAATGGAAATATGTTGAGTATCTAGAATCATCAGTATTACCAGCATTTATGGTTATTTCTTACATCAGTGAAGAATCATTTCTAGGATGCATCTGTACTGTAACTCCTTGGTGTACTCAACTGTATTTCATCAATACAAATAAAATATCAACTAATTAGAAAAAAGAAAGAAGATTTACCACTTTAATCTTAGAAATACTTAAACAGCAAGATCAGCACTTGGGTAAGAAGAATGAAGAGAATGACATTAGAGATGATGATTAAGTCACAATACCTTAAGGGGTATACATATATGATTAAATTACTTTCACATAAGTTACTTGGTGTGATCCCCTCAAGAATGATCCTGGGTAGGTACAGTGGGTAACAATGATGATTATGGCAATACAAATAATTATAGAAACAGCAGCAACAGCAATAGCAACAACCCCCACTGATCCTTCATTGTGGATTTTAATGTGTTAATAAGCACGTGACACAACCAGGCACTGAAATGCACACCCTCCTGGAAAGCAAGTACACACACCTTACCTTCCCTACCCTTCTGCTCAGGGCCGTTGTAACTCAAAGCAGCAGAGCCAAGACTCAAATAGATACTCTCACACTTATTCAGTTTGCTTTCCAGTATAAATAGTAACAAGAGTCCACCAGACACTCCTCCAAACATCTCTTTTTCAAGAATTGCCCCATCTCCTCCATGCCCCACCATCCATACATCTACATGGAAAGCTGCCCTGCATATGTAGGACTGTAGCCCCTGGCAATCCGATGGGGGCAAGTGGTGTCCAGATTCAAGCTAAACAAATCAGATCCCCTACTGGAAAAGGTATAACCAGAACTAAGGCAAATCAGATTGATCCTTCTCTGGGTAGGTGGATGATAACACATAGACTGGGAATTGTTGGCAAGGAGCTACATTCATCATGTGGAAATGGAGAAAAACAGACTCCAGTGAGAAAGGAGAATGAAGACAGTAGATAAGGATAGATCCCAGCAGAGCCCTCAGCAGGGTTCCCATCAGGGTTTTGCTCCTCCTTAGACTGGTTACAATCCTGTACATGGATTCCATGAACACCTTTCAGAAGCCTTCCCACATATCACCTTTCACCTTAGCCTACCTCGACTAAGTCTCTGCTCTGAGCAACCAAAGACCTTAAGCAGAGGAGATAGTGTGAACAGGTTTCCAAGTCCTGCATTACGTAATCTCATATAGCACCATCTCTCTATTTTGCCTTCTCAGTACCCTACTCTACCTTCCTTTACAGCATTCCCTTCTGTTGGAAAACTGTTCCTCCCCCATACCCCATGCCAGACATGTGGTTTCTTGGAGTACAGCTACTACATTCAATAACAGAAAGAATTCTACAATATCCCTGTGCAGTACCATTATAGCCACTTATTAAGGGAGCCTCAGAGAAATTATCTTGGCTCAAATCACACCAACAAATGATATTTCCAGTCTCTGAACCCAAGAATCTCTAACATTAAAATGCACACTTTTTCCATTAAACCACTACCCCTCCTCCCTTGCAGCCTGTAATCTTTACAGTAAGTAACGAACTAGTATTTACTAACCACTTTCTGTACACAGTATTGAAAAGGAATGGAGAAATAAAAGCAATATAAAATATGGGGAAATCAATGCAATTTTATTAGAAATCATTGTTACAATTGCTAAGGTAAAGTGGTCCACCCCAGTGCAGGTGTTCCCACCTGCTTCCACTCACATTAATTCTCAGCAACTGGAAGGGTAGGGAAGGTAAGGTGTGTGTACTTGCTTCCTGAATATGGGACAAGTCGCAATCCATTACTTGGATTGCGTAATGCAGTCACCTACAGTACAGCACTTTTCCTGATCCCTGTGAAAATGAGGAAGATGTTTTCTATGAAATCTTAGAGATTATGGCCTAGAACAAGTACCAGGGGCAAAATTAAATGGTACACACAGACATTTTATCCCTAGTGAAAAAATAAATAAATAAATAAGAGAAAAAAATAGCAAAAACAGTCAATCTGTTTTTACAACTAGTATACTGGCAGTTAATAGCAAGTGGATATCAGCCATTGTTTAACTGTGGAAGCGTTTTATATGGAATCCCAGGTATGAGTATCTAAAAGGAGACCCTAGTCCTCACTGCCTACCCCACAACCCAGACCTCACAGTTGCCTCAACACACCTCCATACCCCTATGTCTTCTCAGACCACCTCTGAGCTGCAGAACTATGAAGCTGATGGTCAGGTAAAGTACAGTCAAGCTCAGGTATTACAGCAAACTGTAAAGAATGATGTGAAACATGACAAAGATATATCGACATTCACACTAAACTGCACATGGAAACCAGATATAACAATAACAAGAGTTCACTTACTCTGTGCTCATTACATGCCAGATCTTCAAATACTAGGAAATGGGGATGATTGCTATTCCCATATTAGAGAAGAACAAATTGAAACTGACAACAGATTAAGGATCTTGCCCAAAGTTACAAAGTCATCAGTGTAGGAGTGGTTTTTCAACCCAAGTAGCCCTGGTCTAGAGCTCCCACACCCATTTAAAGGCTATACTAACCTAAATCTCCCTGAGAATATAGTATCAAAGCTATTATATTTAATCCACAGAACCACTAACAACAGCAAACATTAATGCAAAAGTTTCAATAACTTCTCATTGTCATCACATTCACCCAACTTCTAATATTTGAAGGAAGGGGGAAATAGCATCTTTAAATTCATACAGCAACATCTTAAAAGAGCTTCTTCCCCCAGGACTGGGAAGTGAATCCCAGGGTGCTATACCACTAAGCTGCACTCCCAACTCCTTTTGTTCTGTATTTTCAAATAGGGTCTCACAAAATTGCACAGGCTGGCCTCGAACCTCAGATCCTCCTGCCTCAGCTTCCAAAGTAGCTGGGATTAACAGGCATTTGCCATAGCACCCAGCTTAAACATGGATTCTTAAAGTGTAGTCTGAGGGTCTCTATGGTACTTTCAGGAGATCCCCTAGGTCCTCTCTATCCCACCATTGTCACGCAAACCTGCCTGAATTTTCTTTATACTTCAACCAGCACAAAGCACTGCAACTGAATGAATGCAGAAGATAAAGCAGTTCAAATGCCTTTATTAAGTCAGACATTAAAGACATTTGTAAAAATGCAAAGCAATGCCCACTTATTATTAAATATTTTGTATCAGAAAATACTGTCATTTTTGAAATAAACATATTGTGTTAAGAAATAAATTATAGTGGCTCAGGAGGCTGAAACAGGAGGATCACAAGTTCAAAGCCAGCCTCAGCAAAAGCAAAGTGCATGGCAACTCAATAAGACCTTGTCTCTAAAAATACAAAATAGGGCTGGGGATGCGGCTCAGTGGTCAAGTGCCCTTGAGTTCAATAATCCCCAGTATCCACCCCCCAAAAATTATTATGCAAATAAAATAATAAATGTTCTTAAACTTTTTCTGTCATAATTTATAATGCAATAAATATTGATATCAATAAAATGCACAAAATAATAAAAGCGTCTTTAGAGTCTTCATTAGTTTTTTGGTCCTCAGACCAAAAAGTTTTAAAACTTCTGTCTTTAAAATATACTAATTAATTATTTATTTACACAGGGGAATAAAGTTCACAATTCAAACCTAAAAGCATCAGAGTGACTTCCTAAGTAGAAGAGAAGAGCCACTGGAAATATTTTCTTTTCTCCTAATTCTTCAGGATTAAATGAACTGCCAAAATGTCAAAATTATATTATCCCCTAAATTTCAAACTCAAATTTATACATTAAGTATAATGAAAATATATATTTCTGTTGTATATGTTAACTAGGATAAATTACAACACTTAAAAAAGTTTCTGTAGTGTGTGTGTAAGTGTGTGTATGCAGTTTTTATACAGCACCTAATAACTTTTTAATGATAATCTCAGACTTTGATGGCTTGTAGTTATCAACTAAATTTAAGGTATAATTTTAAAAATAGCTACACAAAAGACAGTTAACTCTCATCCAATTAAAACTTAAGCAAATATAAGTAGTATTTAATATATTTTATGCCAAGAAAAACTACAAATGTGATTTAAGTTTTCAAAGTAAATAAAATGTTTTTAATGCTTCTAGATATGTTTATATGTATTTTTCACTTAAATTTGAATATTTATAAACAAAGCAATTACAATTAAAGTTAAAAATATCTACTAGATACTGAGATGATTATATGACATAAAGTATGTATGAATACAATTTATGCAAGACATGCTTCCTTCCAGACAAAAAGCTTTCTAAAGGTTAAAAAACATACAACTCAAAATGTATAAACATTATGTTTCATACAGGCAAAAAATAAATAAAGATTGATAGAACAGAAAGGCAATATCCTGTGGAATGTCAAAGAAGCTGTCATTTTCCTTCTACCTTTATGACATAAATACGTTATGAAGTAGGTGAGAAATATAAATAGGTTAATCACAAGTGTACAAGAGAATAACTATTGAGCCTATTTTGGACTAGCTTTAAGTTGTTCTGTTTCTTCCTCAGATTCCTTCTGTTGTCACCTTCCTACTTAGAAATCGGCATTTTAGCCATCTCAGGAAGGCAACTGCTCACATAAGGCCCCGAATATGGTGTGGTTTGAATTGTCAGATTCCAGATAAGGAAAACAATGTCCACAGAGCCAGAAAATATTGTTAAGTCAAGGAGAGAACAAAATCCAAGCTACTATCTCCTCATATAAATTGGCTCCTCAGTCCCTTTCCTTTTAAAAAAAAGAGAGAGAGAGAGAGAGAGAGAGAGAGAGAGAGAGAGAGAGAGAGAGGAGAGAGAGAGAGTGAGAGAGAATTTTTTAATATTTATTTTTTTAGTTTTTCGGCAGGCACAACATCTTTGTTTGTATGTGGTGCTGAGGATCGAACCCGGGCCGCATGCATGCCAGGCGAGCGTGCTACCGCTTGAGCCACATCCCCAGCCCCAGTCCCTTTCACCTTCTTCAAAATTGCTGGCTTTTAAAAAGTTACTCAGAATGCTACATCATTTATGAGCAAAATGATATTCCAACTATCAGTAATTAACCAAAAACATCAGATGATACTCCAAGTCACATTTTAAATAATAACTAGCTTGGATAAAGTGAGTCTAACAAGGTTATTCTCCTGAATTAATATAAAGAAGAGACTATAGGTGTATATCTAAGCTTTGAAAAACTCACATGACCTTAGCCAAATACTCCTCATCAGGGGCACAGAAGAAGAGGTGCATTCTGTTAGGGAAGCACTGGGAAGGGGCGCTATTATATACTTTTTTTTTTTTAAAGAAAGAGTGAGAGAGAGAGAGAGAATTTTTTTAATATTTATTTTTTAGTTTTCAGAGGACACAACATCTTTGTTTGTATGTGGTGCTGAGGATTGAACCCGGGCCGCACGCATGCCAGGCGAGCGCGCTACCACTTGAGCCACATCCCCAGTCCCTATTATATACTTTTTTAAAAAATTAGTTTTGGTTATATATAACATTAGAATACATTTTAAAATATCAACAAAAGCATGGAATATAATTTGCCCTAATTCAGTCCCTGGTACTTCTCCCTCCCTTTTCTCCCTCCTTCTGTTCCCCTGCCTTTAGTATACTGATTTTTCTGTAATTTATGTATGCTTTTTGTTAATTAGTGTCTTGTGGATATACTTGATGTGGATATACTTGATGCTCTATTCATGCATGCACATACAGAAGTTCAGTCAGATCCATTCTACTGTTCTTTTTTCCATCCCTCCCCTCTTCTCCTTAATCCCTTTCATCTACTCTACTGATCTTTCCTCTATTTTGATGAAATTCCCTCTGCCTTTTTATTTCCTTTCTCTCTCACTTTTTAATCCTCTCCTTTTTTTAAATTTTATTTTTTTAATTTTTATTGTTGGTTGTTCAAAACATTACATAGTTCTTGATATATCATATTTCACACTTTGATTCAAGTGGGTTATGAACTCCCATTTTTACCCCGTATACAGATTGCAGAATCACATCGGTTACACATCCATTGATTTACCTATTGCCATACTAGTGTCTGTTGTATTAGTTTTGGCATATCAGACAAAATGTTCAACCTCTGACTGTTGGGCGACTGGTTTATTTCATCTACATGATAACCTCCAGTTCCATCCATTTACTGGCAAATACCGTAATTTCATTCTTCTTTATGGCTGAGTAATACACCAGAGTGATAGCACCAGTTTATAGACCATCAACAATATATGAGTGTACTCTTTCCCCCACATCCTTGCCAGAATTTATTATTATTTATATTCTTGATAATTGCTATTCTGGATGGAGATAAAATCACAATATAGTTTTGATTTGCATTTCCCTAATTGCTAGCAAAGTTTAATATTTTTTCATACATATTTGTTGACTATTTTATTTCTTATTTGGGGAAGTATCTGTTTAGTTTTTTTGCCAACTTATTGAGTTATTGTGTGTGTGTGTGTGTGTGTGTGTGTAGTTGTTTATAGATCTTTATTTATTTATATGCGATGCTGAGCATCGAACCCAGTGCCTCACATATGCCAGGCAAGTGCGCTACTGCTGAGCCACAGTGTCAACACTGTTTTTGGTTTTGGTGTTAAGTTTTCTGAGTACTTTGTATACTCTGTATATGATCTGGGGAGCAGGTGCCAAAGATTATCACCTACTCTAAAGGTCCTCTCTTCATGCTCTTGTTTCCTTTGATGTGAAGAAGCTTTTTAATTTGATGCCATCCCATTTGTTGATTTTTTTATTTTACTACTTGTGAATTGAGAGTCTTGTTAAGGGAGTCATTTCCGGAGCCGACATGTTGGAGTATGTGACCCACATTTTCTTCTAGTAAGTGCAGTTTCTAAATGGGAGTTCATAACCCACTTGAATCAAAGTGTGAAATATGATATATCAAGAACATGTAATGTTTTGAACAACCAACAATAAAAAAAGAGAGAGAGAGAGAGAGAGAGGAGAGTTGGAAAAGACATCTGAAAATAAGAAGGAACTTAACAGAAAATTTTGTGTTTTGGAAAAATCACACATAGATTTGTGTGGTTGAAACACACATGTCAAATCATGAAGTCATAGAAAGGAGGTGAACAAGCAAAATTGCTGATCTGAGGTCCTTGAAGAAACAACAGGATGAATGAGATCAACACATATGACTTGAGCTGAGCTCCAAAGAATGGATAATATTGTCATAAACAAATCCCCCAAGAGAGTCCTAATCATGCCTTTCTCCATTCTATATTCCCTTCAAAACATGGCAAATATATAATTACACTGATAAAAATAAAAGTTGATATACATATGAAAAAAAAAGTGCAGTTTCTAATCTAACACCTAGGTCTTTGATCCACTCTGAGTTCAGTTTTGTGCAATGTGAGAGACAGAGGTTAAATTTCATCCTACTTCATATGGATTTTCAGTTTTCCCAGGACCATTTGTTGAGGACACTCTTCTCCAATGTATGTTTTTGGCATCTTTGTCAAGTATCAGATAACTATTTGTACAGGTTTGTCTCTGTGCCTTTACTCTATTCCATCCGTCTCTATGCCTCTTTTGGTTGCAGTATCATGTTGTTTTTGTGACTATAGCTCTGTAGTGTAATTTGAGATCCAGTAGTGTGATGACCCCACTTCACTCTTATTGCTAAGAATTTTTTTGGCTATTGACTGTGTCTCTCATTGTTCCAAATGAATTTCAGAACTGCCTTTTCTAGTTCTGTGAAAAAAAAATCATTGAAATTTTGATGGGGAAGTGTTGAATCTGATTTGCACTTTGGAGAGTATGGCCATTCTCACAGTATTAATTCTGCCTATCCAACAACATGGGAGGTCTTTCCATCTTCTAAGGTCTTCATCAATGCCTTTCTTTAGTTCTATAGTCTTCATTGTAGAGGTCCTCCACTTCTTTAGTTAGATTGATCCCCAAATATTTTTCTTTTTGAGACTATTGTGAATGAATAGCTTTCTTGATTTCTTTTTCAGCAGATTCATTATTGGTTTCAGCAGATTCATTATTAGAATGTTATTGATTCATGAATGTTGATCTTGTATCCTGTTGCTTTGTTGAATTCATTTATGATTTTGAAAAGTTTTCTGGTGAAGTTTTTGTGTCTTCTAAATATATAATCATTGCTGAGGATATAACTCAATTGGTAGAGTGCTTGCCTCTCATGCACAAGGCCCTGGGTTCAACCCCCAGCACAAAAAAAATACCTACTAGGTAAATACATAATAATGTCAACAGCAAACAGAGATCATTTGAGCTCTTCTTTTCCTATTTGTACCACTTTAATTTCCTTTGCTTGCTCTGGCTAGAGTTTCAAGGACTATGTTGAAGAGGATTGGTAAAAGTAGACATCCTTGTTTTGTTCCTGTTTTTATAGGAAATGATTTCAGTTTTTTGACATTCAGTATAATGTTGGTCTTGGGTTTATCATATATAGCCTTTACAATGTCGAGTTAACTTCCTTCTACCCCTAGCTTTTCTAGTATTTTAAACATGACTGGGTACTGTAGTTTCTCAAATGCTTTTTCTGCATCTATTGAGATAATTATGTGATTCTTGACCCTGATGCTATTTATGTGCTGAATTACATTTTTTGATTTCCACATGTTGAACCAACATGCATTCCTAGGATGAACCCCACTTGATCATGGTGCACTATCTTTTTAATATGTTTTTGCTTATTTTGTTGAGAATTTTCACATCTGTTCCTCAAGGTTATTGCTCTGAAGTTTCCCTTCCTTGAAGCTTCCTTCCCTTCCTTTGTCTGCTTTTGATATCAGGGTGATACTGGCTTTGTGGAATGAGTTTGGCAGAATTCTCTCCTTTTCTATTTCATGGAATGACTTGAGAATTGGTACTAGCTCTCCTTAAAAGTCTGGTAGGACTCGGCTAAGACTCCATCCAGCCCTGGGCTTTTGATTGCTGCAAGGCTTTTGATAGCTGCTTCAATGTCATTACTTGGTTCAGTTGGGTAGGTCATATATCTCTAGGAATCGGTCAATAACTTCAAAGTTTTCTAGTTTATTGGAGTATAATTTTCAATATAGTTTCTGATGATCCTTTGCATTATTGTAGAATCTGTGGTAATATTTCCTTTTTTCATCTCTAATTTGGTTAATTTGAGTGTTTTCTCTCTTTTGGCTAGTTTGGTTAAGAGTTTATCAATCTTGTTTATACTCTCACAAAACAAACTGTTTTGTTTATCTTCTATTTTTTTAATATTTACTTTTTAGTTGTAGTTGCACACACTACCTTTATTTTATTTATTTATTTTTATGTGGTGCTGCGGATTGAACCCAGGGCCTTGAACATGCTAGATGAGCGCTCTACTGCTGAGCCACAACCCAGCCCTTTTATATTTTTTTATTCTCAATTTCATTGATTTTGGATCTGATCTCAGGTATCTCCTGTCTTCCACTGATTTTGATGTTGGTTCGTTCTTGTTTTAGGACCTTGAGCTGTAATGATAGATTATCTATTTGTTATCTTTCCATTCTTTTGAAGTATGAACTCAATGGAATAAACTTTCCTCTTTGAACAGCCTTCATATTGTTCCAGAGATTTTGATATATTTATCACTATTCTCACTTATAAGAATTTTTTATTTGCTTATATTTGCTTTGTACCCTAAAATATGGTCTATTTTAGAAAATGTCCATGTGCTGCTGAGAAAATGTGAATTCAGTCATCAATGGATGAAATATTCTATAGATGTCTTTTAGGCCCATATTATTAATCATATTTTTTAGTTTTGTAGACTCTAATTAATTAATTAATTCTACTTAATTTATGTCTGAATGATCTGTCTACTGGGGAGACAGGTGTGTTAAAGTCACCCAGTATTATTCTATTATGATCTGTTTGATTCTTAATATTGAAAAAGGTTTGTTTTATGTATGTACAAGTGTTTGGAACCTAAGTATTTACAATCATTATATCTTGTTGTATGACTCCCTTAAGCAGTACATAATGGCCTTCTTTGTCTTTTCTGATTAATCTTGTCTTGAAGTCCACATTTTCTGATATGAGAATAGCTACCCTGCTTGTTTATAAGTATTACTTGCACGGTACTTTCACCTTCATTTATGGATGTCTTTACTTGTGAGGTAGATCTCTTACAGACAGGATATTGTTGGGTCTTGTTTTTTTTATCCAATCTGCCAACCTATCTCTTTTGATTGAATACTGTAGACCATTAACATTCCATGTTATTATAGAGAAATGATTTTGATTTCCTGCCATCTTGATTTATTTCTAATGTTCAAATCGGACTTGATTCTATTTTAATTAACTGTTCTTCTAGGGTATTTCCCCACTGTGCTGTTTTTCATTTTTATTTTTCTTTATTCTTCATGAAATATTTCACTATATTTTGTAGTAAAGGCTTTCTAGTTATGAATATTTTAGCTTATGTTTATTATGTAAGGTTTTTATTTCACCTTTTATTCTGAAGTACAATTTTGATGGTCACAGTATTCTTCATATGCACCCATTTTCTTTCTGAGTTTGGTATACATTACTCCAAGCCCTCCTGGCTTTTAAGGTCTGGGCTGAGAAAAAAAGTTGAAATCTGGATTGGTTTATATCTAAATATAACCAGCCATTTTTCTTTTCAACTTTAGAAATTCTACCTGTATTCTGTATGTAAGGCATTTTCATTATAATGTGTCTTAGAGTGGATCTATTGTAATTTTATATATTTGGAGTCCTAAATGCCTCTTGTATTTGAATTGCCATCTCATTCTTAAGGTTTGGAAATTGTTCTGATATTATTTCGTTGAACAGATTGTGCATCCTTTTTAGCTTGTATTTCAGTGACTTCATCTACCCTAGTGATTCTTAAATTTGGCCTCTTGATGTTATTCCAGATTTCTTGAATATTCTCGTTGTGGTCTCTTAACATCTTTTCTTTATGGTCAACATTATTTTCATATACTTTGTCTTTGAGGCCTGAATATCTGTCTTCAAAGTGGTCTGAACTATTGGTGATGCTTTTCATTAAGTTTTTTTTAATTTGGTTTATTGACTCATTCCCTGGATTCCTATTTGGTTCTTTTCCAGAATCTCTCTTTATTGATCTTTCACTTCCTGTATTTTCTCTTTGACTTCACTCTTACATCTTCTTCTAGCTCACAGAACACTTTGACTATGAATTTTCCAAATTCTTCCTCTGACATTTCCTCCACTGTGCTGTTGGTGGATTCAGTTGTTGAGGCATTATGGGGTGTTTGGTGGGTTTTCCCCTTGCTTTTTCATATTATTTGTATGTCTAAACATCTATTGGGATAGTTCTCACTTCTTCTTTTAAACAAGGGACTACATTGTGAACTTCTTTCTCTTAAGAGCCCTAAGTTGGGCAAATATCCAGATATTCATACTTTAAGTTAGTGGGTGAATTCTCCTAATCCCAATATCAGCACCATGTTGAGAGATGCAACTGAACCCTATTTACTATATCACTTCATAATCAAGCATCATATTATTTAACCTTATGAAAAACAAAAGCTTGTTGATACTATTCTCTATAGTTCCTCAATTCCAGGTATAAACTTGTAGTAAAGTTCATATCTAAGGATGACTCAACATTGACAGGTTATCAGACAAGTTGAAAAATGAAACTGAGATTCAAAATAAGCTCAGATGGGCTGAAATGCTGGGCTGTTCCAGTCTCTTCATGGCCCAAGATGGAGAGCTGCTGTCTAGCACTCTACCCTTTGTTGCCTGACAGGAGGAGCTGGGGATAGAAGGAGGAGCAGGAACTGAGGGAGGAAGGAAGACAGGAGGTGTAGGAGATCACAGTAGCAGCAGCAGTAGGAGGAGAAAAAGAGAAAGAAGCAGCTGCTTCTATGATAGCTGCTGAGCATGCTCTGGCAAGATGCAGGGCAGGTGTGTGGGGGTAGGCTCACATGTGCCCCATGGCCCAGGGATATGTGCATGCCTTGGTAAGAGTATTTGGGTCTATTCTGACTATGATTATTCCAATTACATCCTAGTCTGGAACCTGTGGTTCCTATATATAGCCAGGCAGAAGTGAAACCCTTCCAGACTCTCCATCATATACTTTTATAATCCCAGTTATATATGTAAATGGGTTAGATTAACAAAAGTAACTCCCACATTTTAATTCCAGTCTTCTCCTTCTCTTAACTTTAAAGCCAAGTATAAACCTGTAAATTTAACTAAACTCTATCATTACTCCATATAAAATGGAAAAGCAGTTTAGTATGCATTTTCTGATACAATATTTACATGGAATTTCCTGTTCACAGGTTATCAGTACATTTTTCATTAATGACTTTGAAATATACCGAACTCCCCAAAACATGGCCAAACAGAAGATATCAATAAATGCGCTCATATCAGAGAACAATATGTGGCTATTATGTCTAGGAAAAGATATCATTAATATCATCAATGTGCCTTTTCAGAGCATCTTCTCACATATGAATGTGTCCACAATATTGCTGAATTCTTAAAACACAAAAGTTAATGATTTTAAATAATGACTTTATCTAGGAATAGCTCTTTGAGAATCAAAAAAGGGGGGAAAAAAAGCAAAGAAACATATAAAACAGAGCCTGGGGAAGATTTGTGGGTATTTCTATGTAAAGCATAACTAGTGAGTTCATAATGCAATAGAATTAATATTAACAGGTTCTATATACCTATATTCATGTTATAAAGCAAAGCTGTTAAGACACTTTAAACGAGTATCTAATTTCATATGATTCCAAAGAGAATATTCACAGCAGGAATATAGTTGAATAGACTATGTTGTGAATACAATACTCAGCTGCATACAGCTGTTTTATGCCAAGGATACTGGGAAGCCATCAAAATGCAAGATTTTCTGCTCACAGTTTGCCTGCCTTTTTTCTAAAAGAGTCAAGGACTTAAATTAGCACTTTTAAAGGAAATTCACCTACCTACAGAAAGATCTCCTACTCTAAAACAGATCTGTTTACTCTGGAACAGATCTCTCATTGCAAAGAGAACAATAGTACTTAGCAGGGATCAGATTCCCCAAATCCCAAACAAAGTACTTAACACAACCTCCTAACAAAGCTCACAGCAGGCACCAGAAGGCAAAGCCATGAGAGAAGCTCACTCAGCACCAAAAAAGAAGACCAGCACCCTAGCACTTAACCCTGGAGTTAGGCCCTGCAGAAAAGGCCCTTCTCAAGGTCTGAAATACCATCTTTCCTTAGTAGAACACTCATTCCCAGTATACATACCCAGATCATTCCTCCATAAAACAGAGCACACAGATTTCTGACTACAAAACCCACCTAGAAGTCATCACTGAAAGCCCAAAAGACAGACTCATAGTCACTCCTGCCACCATTTCCAATACAGCTCAACTCAGAGGAAACTCTCTCACCAAAGGCCTCAACTACTTGGTAAGTCTGCTGAGAACAGACTTCCCACCACGTCTAGGGGTTGTGGGATTAGCTGGCATCAGTGCTGCTCCCCCTGGTCTCTCTTTGTCTGATCTCACACAGGATGCTTCTCTGCACAGAGTCCCTTCCCGTGGCCTCTCTCCACTCAATTAGGTACACTGGCTGAGCATTCTCTAAAGCTGCAATGGAACAGTTCCTGGCAATCTCTTATCACCCTTCTCCCAAGTAGCTGCATCAGCTTGTACATGTTCATCAAGATCCCTGAAGTCACATGACCTGGGGCACTCCAAGGGCAAGTCCACAATGCCACTCCATGCCCAGATTTCCCATCATCTTTAAAAAGACCAACATAAGCAGTATTCATGGTCATAAAGGACTGTGAATTACTTATGATTGTGATTACCTTGAGATTTGTTCACAAAACAAGGATGCATGGCTGGGATTGTGGCTCACAGTAGTGCACTTGCCTGGCATATGTAAGGCACTAGATTCGAATCTCAGCACCACATACAAATAAATAAATAAAATAAAACAATTTTCATCAATAAGTAATAAAAATATTAAAAAACAAAACAAGAATGTAAAATTACCCTCTGGAGTGGATATGTAGTATCATTTCCTTTTTCTAAAGAAATTAATACAGTGATCATCACATAGCTGAGAAATGGCAAAACTGGAATTCAATACTAACTATAGGAAGAACATATTTGGAAGAAAGGTTTTAAGCTGTTCAAGGATATCAAGTCAGCATTATTTCCCTGGGGATTGCAAGAAAAATCACACAAAGGAGAACAAGTATACTGTATTAGTCAGCTTTGTATTACCACAACAAAACACTTGAGACAGCTAACTTTATAAAGAGGAACAGTTTATTTAGCACACATTTTTCCCAGGTTCAAGTCCCCAGTGGTTTGATCTGGGATATATGTGGTACATCATAGCAGGAGTGCATGGAGGACCAAAACAGTAATTACAGCAGAAAAAGACCAGTATCCCACAATCATTTTTTGAGGACATCCCCTCAATTAACCTAAGAACTTTCCATAAGGACCCTCTTCCTAAAAATACCACCCCCCAGCAATAGTGCTACCAAGGGGACAAACCCTTTAACATGTGGACCCTTGGAGATTCTCAGACCACACCTAACCTATTAGCATACACACATGCGTACAGACTACAGGCCTACCATCCTCAAAGGTAAAGCAGACCCTACTATCACCTCTCTTTCTAACTCTCTTCTATAATCTACAATATGAATATTTATATCACTCCTTCATAACTCAGAGTGAACCAACTAATATTTTACTGATATCAACAAAATAAAAATACTTGGAGTGCAAGTATGGGGGAGCAAACCAAGCCATCTTTGTTGCAGCCACAGTCCACATACTCCCATTCCAGTCACTTCCCTAAAGAAATAAAAGGAAAATAAATTGACTCTCCATTAGGTTAACTCCTTTAATAACACGAAGAGCTAAGCAACTGCTTATTGTGTGCTGTCAAGGACCCTTCAAAGTACTTTACATGTAATAACTAGTTCAACTTCAAAACAACCCTGAAATAGAGAGATTAGTATCCCTACTCTGCAGATGAGAAAACTTGAGACATAGCAAGTAAGAAACTTTTTAAAAGTCACACAAAACTAGCATACTACATTGTCCCTGATTTTAGGAACCTACAACAAAATTGTAGCCACAAGATCGATTCACTTAAAATGGTTAACAAACAATATTGTTTCTCTGATCTCCCAAAGGTCCATGTGTTAAAGGCTTGATCTCCAAGGTACTGGAAGGCAGTGGGACCTAGTAGGAGGTCTTTAAATCAACTGGGAATAGGCACTTGAAAGAGACTATGGGACTCTGGCCTACCATTGACTTCCTGTTTTAAGATGTGATTTCTTTCTACTGCACATGCATCCATCATGATTCCAAGGCTGAGATGATGACACACTTTTATAGGTTAGATATTAGGTGTCCCAAAAAGCACGTGTGAAACAACGCAAGAATATTCAGAGGTGGAATGATTGGGTTGTGAGATCCTTAAACTAATCGGTGCATTAATCCCCTGACAGGGATTGAACTGTAGGTAGGTAGTGTGTGGCTGGAAGAGGGAGGTCCCTGAGGCATGTCTTTGAGGTTTATATTTTGTATGCATGGAGGGGAGGGATCCCTTTCTCTGCTCCCCTCCCAGCTACCCCTCTCTCTATTTTTCTCCTCCACACTCTTCTACCATGATGTTCTATATCACCTTGAGTCCTGAGGAATGGAGCCAGCAATCTATGGACTAAGACCATTGAAACTGTGAGCCCCAAAACAAATTTTTCCTCCTAAAATTGAGCTTATGTGGCCTTTTGGTCACAGCAGTTAGAAAGCTAAAACTAAAACGCATTCTATCCCCTTGAGCCTGCAAAATTATGCATTAAATAAGCCTCTTTTTTATAAAGTGGCATGTTTAAAGTATTTTGCTATGGTAACACAAAATGGTCTAATACAGTAGTCTAATTATAAGTTCAATGCATGGTATGAACAAGCCCTATAATGGTCCTAGGAAGAGAAGATGAGTGAGGGCTATAGTTGATAGGCTACAAGAAGGAGGAGGGCTACAATTTAGAAAAGAGAAATGGTTCTCAGAACTCAAAAATATACAAACTAACAGATAGAAATTGCCAATGTGCATAAAAATCATAATCCATCAATAATCTATCTAGAAGACAAGTACAAGAAGTAGGTAGAAAGTGAGGGACCCTGCTAAACATCCTATAAGGCACAGAGCAGCCCCTCACAACAATGAATTGTCTAGTCCAAAGGTGTGAAAAGTGCCAAAGTTGAATTAGAGGAATGAGGGTATTTAGAGCAGTCATTCCAGATGAGGGAAATAAATAAGACACAGAAGGGCAATTTATTATGGAGAATAAGAGAAAATATTCTTGGGAATGCTGTGTGTAGGGCTCTGAGAGCCAACAGAAGGATTATAACTAGGTTGGCCAAAATGGGAATACTTATTAGATATGTCTTGACAGTCACAGGATGGAAAACAAGAATTGGGGTCTTCCAAGAGCCTGGTTTCATTGGCTGAAAGAGCCCAGTTATAAAGTAACAAGTGGTATCTGTAAATAAAGTCATAAACTGCATTACAAAAGCAAGGTTGGGCCTGGCTTCCCACTGCCCTCAGGGTGAAGGGAAAGCATGGGGAGGAGTCCTTTTCTGTCCCACTTTCTGATGTGCATCCAGGACAGTGATTAGCAGGGAGCATGCATTAATGCCTGGCATATGAATGAAAAACACAACAGATTCCAACATTACAAGGAAGCTGGATTCTGATGTTTTCATGCAAAGAAAAAGTTTGTACACAAAATCAGACTTGGAAAATAATAAACCTCCTCTAAAGGAGCAATAAAGCCAGCTCTTCCATGAGAGGGCAACACTGATGGTTCCTTGTTTGACACAGATGTAATATCCAACCTGTGTCTGGTGGTGACATAGGAAATTCTACCTCCTATTCAGCACTTCATGGTGTAACTAGAGGCCCAAATGAGAGAGTAGCAGATGCTATCAATTGTCTCAGGGCCCAGAAGGGGCAAACTCATACCTTTTTGATGGCTAAAAGAAGTCAAGTCACCTGAGTTAAATCTATGTATGATGCCAAGCATCTGCAGTGCTAGAGAGAAGAGCTGGGAAGACTGAGAAAGGGAGGCAAAAGGCAACTGCTCTGATAAAACCTGCCCCAGAAGCCCACCACTCCCTAGTTCAGTTGGATTGGCTTAGAGCACTGCCCCCACCAAAATACACTCCTCAGAGCTCTTTCCCCCAACTTCATCAGAATATTAACATTTATTCTCATTGATAAAACCCACATCAAGCACTTTCCATGTGCATCACACTGTGGGGAAGCACATGGGCAAGACCCAGGCACACCAAAGAGTGCTCCACCTGGTTGATTTATTAACTTAGGCAGGAAGTCCACAGACTTTTCAGAAAGTAAGTCTTTTGGCTCTGAGCACCCTGCTGTTTTTTCTTCAAATACTTCACTCTGACGTTGTGGCACAACAGGACCAGAGACAACAGGAAAATGAATAGGCATGGCTGTGTGCCAGTAAAAACATTTATACCCACAGCGCAGGCCACATCTGGCCACTAGGCTATTTGCAGTTTGCCAGCGATGGCTTACCCTGTTCCTGTTAGCTGAGTAGCCAGAACTTACCTAACAGAGTACTTAGCAGACAATCAAGAGAAGGGCTAAAAATGTATGTGAAAAGTACAGCTGGATGAGGAAGAAAAGAGAAGCAAAACTGGTCACTTTGTTGAATTAGGGCCTGCGGAGAAGCCTCTCAAAGACAAGATGATGTTCAGTACCTGGGAAGGCCAAGCTTCAAGTGAGAGAAATGCACCCAGAAAATATAAGCACAAAACACCCCCACACAGTCCTGAGAAAAATTAACCCTCCTACAAATGATCCTCTGAAACTTCACCAAAATTCACAGTGCAAACTTCACCAAAATTACACTGCCCACTCCTAGATGTCTTGGAACTGCTGATACAGGACTACTGGGGCTTGCTTATGGCAAATTATGCTCAAGCACATTCCTAATTAAGCTACAAATAAATATGTCACTGAACTGAGGTTGAGAAAACAGATACCAGCCTATAATGAAGCAGAAAGCCTGAGAATTTGATCTCCTGCTTGTTGTCAGAACACTCTAAAGAATTCCTTTTTTAATTCCTGGCTCAGTTTCCCAGGAAGGTTATCAACACCATCATAAAGATGCCTTTCCAAATTCCATAAGCCTCTCCCCACTAGTGTTTCTTCACCCTCTACTTTGATGCAATATATATATAAGCCTGAAAGAACAAAGAAAAGACATTTCACAGCACAGAATTGTTGGGAGATGGTTCCCCAGGCAATTGTACTCCTACACATCCTGCTGAGTGTCCCAAGACTTCAAGAACCCAAGACATCCTTCCACTCAGGCCCTTTCTTAGGGAAAATTGTGAAGATGGTAACCTCGACAGGCGAGTCCATGTCTTTCATCTTTTTTTCACCTTTTCCTCCCATCCCAGCCAAGACTAGGCTTCCTATGATGGTTAATTTTGATTGCTAACATAACTAGATTGAGTGATGCCTAAAATATGGGTAAGGCATACTTCTGAGTATGTCTATTTTCAGAGAAGACAGGCATGTGGGTCAGCAAACAGTTGCAAAAACCTGTCCTGACTGTGAGTGTTCCCAAGAGGAAGGGTCCCAGATGTAATGAAGAAGTAGAAGGGGAAAGTTTGAATACACTTTCTCGAGCAGGTACATTTTTCTGTTTGTGCTTCCCATAGACAATGAACTCCATACTCTTCAGGCTTTGAACTTAAAGATTGTCACAGAATCTCAATCTCTCTCTCAACCAACCTACCTACCTTTTCTCTCCTCCTCCTCCTCCTCCTTCTTCTTTCCTTCTTTCTCTCTCTCTTTCTCTCCCCAACCCCACCCCATCCCACCCCACCCTCACCCGATCCTAGCTTCATGAACTCCAGCTCTATTACAGCTCTCTTGCCTCTCTAGCTGCAGATGGCCACCATGGGACTATCTAGCCTCTAATCATGTGAGCCAATCTAATAAATCCCCTCTTACAATTACATATTCTATTGGTTCTGTTTCTCTAGAGAACTCTTAACATGCATCCTTATTACTCGCTGAAAAAGTGGCAGAAGCGACTTTTTACAAAAGTGACTCTGTTGTAATACAAATACATGCAGACACAGCATCCACCTGGTCCATATCAAGCTGCCCTGCAGGGCTTTGTGGACACGAGAAACTGACACCATTATGCTGATGCTCACACTGTTTGCTATGCCCCAAACTCTCAGCTTCTTTGTAACTGACTGGGAAGTCCTATGTCTTCTGCCAGCATCTTTGAAATAGTAACAGGCTAATTTACTAGTTTGTAAGTAGGGTAAAGTCAAACTTTCCAACTCTTTATTTCATTTTTCTCTTTTTAACAATCCATTCTTAAGGAAACCTTCTTATGCTATGGGTAATCAAAACTAGTTTGAAAAAAAAAAAAAACAGCCCCATTTTACACCTGCTGACCTACCGTTTCTAATCCAGTCCATGCCCCTTTCAGCCTCTAAAGCATCCTGGCTTGTACATTAAATTATATGGTCACTCTAGTTATAAACAATGGCTGAGTATGCAATTTCTGAAAATATATAAATCACTTCAATGTTTCATTTGAGATTCATCTTTAAAAAGAGAACAATATGGTCTGGCTTCAATTTTTTCAATTTTTTCACTTAAAACACATTTTCCTCCAAGAACTTAACCCACTGTAATTATTTTTTTGCAAATAATAGAAAGAAAGATTTAAATCTAGTATCCTTTTCAAGCAAGATGATAATTGATAGTCGTTAAGTGCTTTATTGTTGCAAAGTACATTTAAACATACTTTATTTTTCTTTTTAGTAAATCATCATCCAAAAATGAGAATAATGCAAAAAATCACATATACTTGATTATGAACTAAATTTTGTTAGTATTTAAACAGTCTTCCTGCACGACCTCCACCCCCCAATATTCTGGGAGGAAAACTCTCCAAGAAAAATAACAAGGCTGCACCATAGAGAAGGGCCTCTGTAGATTCTGGGAAGCCATCCAGTTTGTGCGTCCTCATCTCTGCAACCCCATCCATGCTGGAAACTGGATGGCTCATCTCACGTACTGCATAGAAATAAACTGAACAGAGTAGTATTAACCTTCTCAAAGGACAGCCAAAATGCTTTAGCTTTAAAAAGTAGCATGTGTGATATCTGACAGGTTTAATGGAAATAAGGTCCCTTCCATTCCTACTTGCATAGCAACAGAAGCAGACCCTCTATTCAGTACGCTTGATGTTGGCTCCCCTCTAGCTGAGCAACTGCAAGGTCAACATCAATTACAGCTCCCCACTAAATTCCCATGCCTAACTGCCCCTCACATACGTCTGCACACATACTACGATTTTAGAGCTCTGACAAAGCAAAAAAGAAGTCACTCTACCCTAACTGTGGTACCAAATCCCCTGCCATAACAAGGAAGCCAACCCACTGACAGTGAAGCCAGCAACTATTAAACATATTAGGCATTGCACAACATCATCTTCCAGTGAGTCACAGCTGCTGAACAGTCCCAGACAAAGTAAAGGGAGTTAGAGCACAGGCCTTGATTTACAAACTGTTTCAGACCTGCCCAAGTGTCAAGTGAACTAATAAAAAGAAATACCTACACCACGCCATTTATATAAACTTTACAAAATAATACTAATAAACTTGAAAGTTAAACAAAGTAAAAACTATGCATGGTTTAGTTTATCCATGAGACAGGCAAAAGTAATTTACTGAGCTCTTTAAAGAATGGTCTTAGAAACTCATAGCAGAAACAAAAGTGTGTGTTTAAAAGAGGATTTCTCCACTGTTCTCATCTTTAGTGTCCCAGGTATATCAAAGGGCTCCTGAAGAATGAAACAGAACAGAGCCCTCCCCTAATCCTGCACACGTAACCTGCAAACACACAAACACCCTGCACACACCATCTTCCCCAAAATCCACCTCTGGAATTCCAGTGTGGTGTCCAAACCCAGTGCTGCCACTTCACAGCTGCATGATTTCTGCAAGCAGCTGATCCTCAGCACCCCTGTGGCCTCCTGTGTAAAATGCCAATGATAACAGCACAGAGCCATCATGAGCATTAAATGGTCTCACACTGGTAAAGAGCTAGTGCTTGCCAAAAAGCTTCATGAAGAGAAATGCAAAATAAATCCCTCATAGTAGCTCCACTTGAGTAGAAAGGCAAATAGGACACTTACTTTATTTGCAAAATCCACACTGTTTTCAGCAGGTCAATGCCTAACACACAGTCCATGTCAAATGTGAACTGCTAGATATAAAAAGCCACACCTGAAGAAACAAAGGGCCTCTTCCATGACTTCATGTAAAATACCACAAAGAGATTAATTAAATTGAAGCCACCAGGTGGTAACTTGGAGACTGGGTAGCACATAGTGGTACTTCATCCCTTCTATGGTCAGTACTGGACCCAGTGAAAACACAAGGACACAATTCATCCACCCTCTGCTGCCCTATCCTACCATAATAAAGCTGACTGTTTCCCACTTACACCATCACCCACATTTCCCACCGTCATTCCCTTCAACATCACCTCTCTATTATTAGATTTATTGCCAATATTAAAACAGAAGGCAAGATGAAATTTGTAAAGGAGCGTGAAATCTATGGAAAAATATTCAGAAGCAAGGCTTTCAATTAATTCAATATTTAAATGGAATTCATTTCAGACCCAATTCAATAAAGCTTTTATATTCTGAAGAATTTCCCAATAGTAGAAAATCTTTTCTTCCAAAAACATTTTGCTTTATGTAATTTGACATCTGGGCTGTTACTATATAATAATTCAAAACGATCTAATCAATTAATTAGATATCCACATAGAAGATTCAAACCCTGTCCCCTACTCCAGTGCTTTCCACTGGGAGGTGACTGCCTATGTTACCACACCACCCCAGTCTAGAGAATGCAGTCTTTCTACTCTGCAGATCCACTGTCATATGTGGCCTGAAGATGCCTTTGACTTGGCTCTCCTCTTTACATCCATTCAGTGACTCACACCGTCTAAAGGTAAGTCCATACAACAAGGTGTTCCTGCCCTTACTCCACACTAACCTGCTATCCTCTAACCCTAGCCAAATCGTGCCACAAACTGACCTTTCTCACTGTCTTCTTATCTTCTATCTGAAAAAACTTCCCACCTCCAAGTTGCCTCGCCTCATCAAGTCTCAGTAAATGTTACTTCTAGGTGAGAAAAACTTCCATAGATGGATAGATGTGCTTCCCTAACCATGACACTTGGCACACTTTTTCATAACTACTTTATTTATCAGTCTTTCTAATGTGTCACAAGTATCTCCAGCATCTGCAAGGATTCTTGGAATGCAGGAGGTGCGCAGTATATATTAACAGTGTATACAATGATGATAGCTTAACCATGATGGTGAAGATGAAGAAACAAATATACAAAATGCCAACTACCTAAGAAATTTGACATGCTGACTATCTCACGAATTCCAGAAAGGAGTTCTACTAAGCAAAAGCAAATAAAGCTTTAGAGGAGGCCAGGGAACAAGAAACGGACCATGGAAAAGATGGAATAGATTTTTGCTATAGGTTCAGCATTCCTAATCCCAAATCCAAAACGCTCCAAAATTTGAAACTTTCTAAGCATCAATACTGATTGATGCTATGAGCAGAAAAATTCCACACCTTGAAACTTTGTTTCATGCACAAAGTTATTTAAAATGTGTATAAAATTACCTTTATACTATATGTACTAAGTATATGAAACATTAGGTGAACTTTATATTTAGACTTGGGTCCCAGTCCCAAGATACCTCACTATGCATGTGCACATTCTAAAGTGTAAAAAAAAAAATGTAATTGGAAACACTTCTGGATCTGAGCATTTTGGAAAAGGGCTTCTCAACCTATACTACATCTGGCCTTGGTCTCAAGGGTCACAAACCTGACTGATCACCAGGAGCACTGTGTTGAGTTGTGTGTATTTACCTGGTTACATATTCATTCATGTGTTGAATAACATGATTTATTTATCTGGTTTAAAGATCAAAACAATATAAATAGGTACATATGAAAAACTCTCACTTCTTATCCTATCCCTATCCATTCTATTCTCTCTTCCCTTAACTAGGAAGTTCTCTAAGATCTTACTTTGAAAAGATTCTTATACAACCAATATACATGTTATCTCATACACTGGCTACTATAATTGTAGAGTAAAACCTGAAGGTAAGACTGGAATCAGAAATAAGTTGTTAAATTGCCTCCTAGAGGGTATACCCCTTTTATCCTTAGAATATATTTAACATAAAATTTCCCAGACCCCATTCCAAGCCTACCACATTAGAATCTCTTTTTTTAATTGATTTTATTTTTTTAAATACACGACAGCAGAATGCATTACAATTCTTATTACACATATAGAGCACAATTTTTCATATCTTTGTATACAGAGTATGTTCACGCCAATTCATGTCTTTATATATATACTTGTTTTATTTTTCGTGTTTTTTTGCATTACAATTCTTATTACACATACATACCACAATTTTTCATATCTCTATTTGTATATAAAGTATGTTGACATCCAATTTGAGTCTTCATACATGTACTTTGGATAATGATGTCCATCACATTCCGCCATCCTTGCTAATCCCCTGCCCCCTCCCTTTTCCTTCCACCCCTCTTCCCTATCTAGGATTCATCTATTCCTCCCATTTCCCCTCCCTACCCCACTATGAGTCAGCCTACTTATATCAGAGAAAACATTCGGCATTTGTTTTTTGGGGATTGGCTAACTAGCATTATCTTCTCCAACGCCATCCATTTATCTGCAAATGCCGTGATTTTATTCTCTTTTATTGCTGAGTAAAATTCCAATGTGTATATATGCCAATTCATCCACTGAAGGGCATCTAGGTTGGCTCCACAGTTTAGCTATTGTGAATTGTGCTGCTATAAACTTTCCAAACATGTTAGAATCTCTCAAAGATGAAAGTCAAAGAGCTAACTTTTTAAAGACAGTTTCTCTCATAATTGTGATGATTAGTCATATTTGGAAACTGTTGCCTGCCCCAAAGAGGGAAAATCCTCACTAATCACAGGGAGGAAGGTACTGCTACCTTATGTGCAGGACCAGTTACTGGGGTAGCCAGAGCCCTCACCCCAAGATCTCCTTATCCAAATTTCTATTCTTGAATACACAATCATACTTAGAAGATTTCACATATGCACAAAGAAAGCACCAGAATCGAATACAAAAGCATATCAAAAAAATTGTGCACCATGATCAAGTAGGATTCATCCCTGGGATGCAAGGTTGGTTCAATATACGGAAATCAATAAATATTATTCACCACATCAATAGACTTAAAAATAAGAACCATATGATCGTCTCGATAGATGCAGAAAAAGCATTCGACAAAGTACAGCATCCTTTTAAGTTCAAAACACTAGAAAAACTGGGGATAACAGAAACTTACCTCAACATTGTAAAAGCAATCTATGCTAAGCCTCAGGCTAGCATCATTCTTAATGGAGAAAAACTGAAGGCATTCCCTCTAAAATCTGGAACAAGACAGGGATGCCCTCTCTCACCACTTCTATTTAATTTAGTCCTTGAAATACTAGCCAGAGCAATTAGACAGACAAAAGAAATTAAAGGCATAAAAATAGGAAAAGAAGAACTTAAAATATCACTATTTGTGGACGATATGATCCTATACCTAGAAGACCCAAAAGGGTCTACAAAGAAACTACTAGAACTAATAAATGAATTCAGCAAAGTGGCAGGATATAAAATCAACATGCATAAATCAAAGGCATTCCTATATATCAGCAACAAAAACTTCTGAAATGGAAATGAGGAAAACCACCCCATTCACAATATCCTCAAAAAAAATAAAATACTTGGGAATCAACCTAACAAAAGAGGTGAAAGATTTATACAATGAAAACTACAGAACCCTAAAGAGAGAGATAGAAGAAGATCTTAGAAGATGGAAAAATGTACCCTGTTCATGGATAGGCAGAACCAACATCATCAAAATGGCAACATTACCCAAAGTTCTCTACAGGTTCAACGCAAAGCCAATCAAAATCCCAACGGCATTTCTTGTAGAAATAGATAAAGCTATCATGAAATTCATATGGAAAAACAAAAGACCCAGAATAGCAAAAGCAATTCTAAGCAGGAAGTGTGAATCAGGCGGTATAGCGATACCAGATTTCAAACTATATTACAGAGCAATAGTAACAAAAACAGCATGGTACTGGTACCAAAACAGGCGGGTGGACCAATGGTACAGAATAGAGGACACAGAGACCAATCCACAAAATTACAACTTTCTTATATTTGATAAAGGCGCTAAAAACATGCAATGGAGAAAGGATAGCATCTTCAACAAATGGTGCTGGGAAAACTGGAAATCCATATGCAACAAAATGAAGCTGAATCCCTTTCTCTCGCCATGCACAAAAGTTAATTCAAAATGGATCAAGGAGCTAGATATCAAATCAGAGACTCTGCACCTGATAGAAGAAAAAGTTGGCTCCGATCTACATATTGTGGGGTCAGGCTCCAAATTCCTTAATAGGACGCCCATAGCCCAAGAGTTAAATACAAGAATAAACAAATGGGACTTACTTAAACTAAAAAGTTTTTTCTCAGCAAGAGAAACAATAAGAAAGGTAAACAGGGAACCTACATCCTGGGAACAAATTTTTACTCCTCACACTTCAGACAGAGCCCTAATACCCAGAATATACAAAGAACTCAAAAAATTAAACAATAAGATAACAAACAAACCAATCAACAAATGGGCCAAGGACCTGAACAGACACTTCTCAGAGGAGGACATACAATCAATCAATAAGTGCATGAAAAAATGCTCACCATCTCTAGCAGTCAGAGAAATGCAAATCAAAACCACCCTAAGATACCATCTCACTCCAGTAAGATTGGTAGCCATTAGGAAGTCAAGTAACAATAAGTGCTGGCGAGGATGTGGGGAAAAGGGTACACTTGTACATTGTTGGTGGGACTGCAAATTGGTGCGGCCAATATGGAAAGCAGTATGGAGATTCCTAGGAAAGCTGGGAATGGAACCACCATTTGACCCAGCTATCGCCCTTCTCGGTCTATTCCCTGAGGACCTTAAAAGAGCATACTATAGGGATACTGCCACATCAATGATCATAGCAACACAATTCACAATAGCTAGACTTTGGAATCAACCTAGATGCCCTTCAATAGATGAATGGATTAAAAAACTGTGGCATCTATACACAATGGAGTATTACGCAGCACTAAAAAACGACAAAATCATGGATTTTGCAGGGAAATGGATGGCATTAGAGCAGATAATGCTAAGTGAAGCTAGCCAATCCTTAAAAAACAAATGCCAAATGTCTTCTTTGATATAAAGAGAGCAACTAAGATCAGAACAGGGAAGAAGAGCATGAGGAAAAGATTAACATTAAACAGAGACGAGTGGGGTGGGAGAGAGGGAGAGAGAAGGGAAACTGTATGGAAATGGTAGGAGACCCTCATTGTTACACAAAATTACATATAAGAGTTTGTGAGGGGAAAGGGGGAAAAAAAACAAGGGAGAGAATTAAACAACAGCAGATGGGGTAGAGAGGGAAGATGAGAGGGAAGGGGAGGGGGGATAGTAGGGGATAGGAAAGGTAGCAGAATACAACAGTCATTAATATGGTATTATGTAAAAATGTGGATGTGTAACCGATGATTCTGCAACTTGTATTTGGGGTAAAAAATGGGAGTTCATAACCCACTTGAATCAAATGTATGGAAGATGATATGTCATGAGCTTTGTAATGTTTTGAACAACCAATAAAAAAAGAAAAAAAAACAAAGAAAGCACCAGTGTGTGGGACAAGTGTATGATGGATGGTTATTCTGGCATTATTTGAGAAGAAACACTGAAAAAAGTTAACCTAATTCTCATAGGGAGCAGCAAGTGGATATACTGGAAAGTAACTGAAAAAAAACTTAGGAGACAAAATCAAAAGCACCAATGCTACTAGAGCTAATGCTACTGACAGCAACTAGCATCAACTAAGTTCCTGTGAAAGCTCTACCCATGCTGACCCCTGCTATTCTCCCAGCAATTGCTTGTCTCTCCAAACCTTCCCCATCCCAGGATACAACTTCCCACACCAGGTGCTTAAGTCAAAAACACTGTGGGTAGGGTGGACCTTTCTCTTTTCCACATCCAATCAATCAGGGAATCTCACTTACATCCAGTAAGAAAGAGGTCATCAATAATGACAAATAATATGTTTGCATTTCTCTGCCTATAAAACAAATCCAGAATAAGCCACTGATCACCACAGATCACTGCTTCCATCCAAGTTGAAGCTACATCACCTCCTACCTGGTAACAGTGAAAATATCCCTAGCAGGTGACTCTCAGCCTACTCTTTAGTCACAGTGACTGTCCAAAAGCATAAAACCACCCCATCACCTCTCTGCCCAAGCCCTGCCAGGACTGACCTGTCACACTGCACACAAGGTCCTCATGATGGCTACTGAGTAGAGCAGCATCTCTCCTTCACCTCCATCTTTCTTCTCTGAGCTCCCTTGCTTTTTCCTCTCCCCTTGCTCACCATAGTCCTTCCACTGGACCTCCAACAAGCCCCACCCTCTTGGCCTTTACTCTAGCTAATCCTCTGTCTGGAAATCTCTCCCAGATACTGTTCACTCTGCTCCACACCCCCATCTCACTGGTTCTACACCTGATTACTCTTTCCAATACTGCAAGCTGCACCTACCCTAGCCCAGGACTTCCTACTCTTTGTTACTTTCTCTTTTACTTTTCCATAATATTTATCACTTTTCAGGACACTAAATAACTTAGCCATATATTTTATCATTATTGATGACCTCTCCCTCATTGGATGTAAGCTTCACAATGGATCTGTACCTGTTTTGCTTACTGATACACCCACAGCCCACAACAGTGACTGGCATACTCTGGGCACCCAAAAGTTATTTATTGAATAAAGAAACTAGGTTCCAGGTACTAAATGATTCAATCTGAAACAATGCCACCATATTTGCTTAATATATCAACTTTATAAATGTACTGAAAGCAAAAACTAAACACTAAAAGAGAGATTCTACTCTGCCACCAAAAATACACTGTCCTCAATTCTCACATACATACAATATTTTTAAGTTTCTTTAGTGCACATCAATGGGACTGGATGAGATGGAAAGATCATTTGCTTACACAGTTCACAAATGTAATCTCATGAAAATAAATGTACACTCAATTTACATACATAGGTTATTATCTTTTTAATATTTATTTTTTAGGTGTAGATGGACACAACTCAACGCCTTTATTTTTATGTGGTGCTGAGGATCGAACCCGGACCCCGCCCATGCTAGGCAAGTGCTCTACCACTGAGCCACAATCCCAGCCCCTGTAGCTTATTCTTTACAAAATTGTTTATTCTTAATGCTTTGACACATATATATATATAGGTATTTTCCCAAATGTCAGTTCCATTGCTTTATAAAATATTGTGAGCCTGTTACTTCAGGTTCACCTTCAATATTGATAAATGATCATTATCATGAGTACGATGGCCTCCTTGCTCCACTTCACAATTCAACAGGTTGGCTGGCCATGTCTTATTCCTATCCACCTGCTTTTCACATCTATTCAAATGTTCTTTTGGCTTCTTTTGGCAAAATGACCAATATTACTGCCCTGATTTTAACAATATTCAAGGGGGGAAGAGAGGAAATATATACAATGTAATGAAATTCATAAAGAGTCCAAAGATCAAGAAACTTTCTCTTTTATTTTAAAAAATGTATTAATACTAAAATGATGTGCCTGACACAAAACTTGTGACATGTGTGCCTACGTACCCAATTTACTGTTTTCAGTATTTAAAATATGCACTGCAATATGTTTGATGTATTAATTTAATCACAGTCTCAAAAATATGATTAGTAGTAGCAGCACTTGAAAAGCTGAGATAACTTTCACTTTGGGAGGAGTAAAATCATAATTAAACACTGTGAAAACTGAGATGTGGCTTTCATTTTTGCTCCACAACCAGCAAAAATGGTAATACATTATCATACTGCATGGGTATTCTGTACTCAGTTTTCTTTTATATTATTTTTATAGTTTAACCCCAGGGATATTATATACAATAAAGGAGCAGAAAAAGAACAAGGCACTGTAACATTGTTTCTTTAAGACTCAGACATGAACCAAAGCATTTACAGTACTAATACTGGCATATTCACTATGCCTGTTAATCAATGATTTTTCATCTCCAGGGTTAATAAAAAATTAATTCTTAATCTATGAATTTCTTAATTCACAGAATTAAGAAAGAAAATAAAATCTTGATCTTATTGTAGAAAACAGGGCTAGCTCACATTCTGATACTGAATTTTGCACACTTAAGCACTGAGTCATGACCAAGTATATCCCAATGAAGATTCAGACTGAACTTCTTTTATTTTTTTTTAAATTAAATCATTCTTTTAAAAGCAGTTAAGAATCTTTAAATTGCAGTCACACAGATATTCCAAAGCTTCAAGGATCACATATCACAGACCAGTTGGAATTCTTTACTGCACAGTGTTTGAATGACCAGTCAGGTAACCCTGGGTTACCAGGCAACACAGCTCTGAGTAGAGGGTATCCTCAGCAGGGGTGGCAGAGCCCCTTCTGAAACCTTGACACCTCATCTGCCACTGTCCACAGGACAATGCAGTGCTGGAAACCTTCCTTCTCTGCAGGTGGAGCACATTGTTTGCCTTTCTGCAAGCAGCTGCTGAATGGAGCATCAGTCTAAGCCTCTGGTTCAGAATGCCAACTGCAAGACCCAACACTGCCTGGTGTCATGTTAGGCTGGAGTCACAAAAGCAAAAACAAGGTACACTGAACTTCCTGAAATAGCCCTTTGCTCTGCCCGACTTCCTCACCTCTGTGCTCTTGGCTCAGGAGATGATTCAACCACAGATGTTTATGCCTAACACTTTTTTAATTCAGGAAATTATACACACACTTTGTAATTGGATTTCAGACTTCTAGCAAAAAGAGAGGACTCAAATCCCCAAACATCATTAGCCCATTGCAGAGGCCCTGCAGATGTGTGGCCCCAGTAACCCAAGCCCACTCCTCCCTCCCATCTTTAAACCCAGGCCACTGTGCCTGCTCAGGGTATCCACTGGACCCAGAATATACCAGTGCTGTGACCCCTGAAGTCTGACTCTGAGCACCCCTAGAGAGCACCACTAAAACGACCAGCTGGTTTCTGTCAATGGATTCAAAATATACTCCAATGACACATAAGGGCTGGATCCTCACTTTGAACTGGTTTCTAATGTACTTTTCCTATTTGTTTTTCATCTAGCTAGAACTAAATAAGGCCATGTGAAGAATCTTGATATTTTAATTATGCTTAGTCAAACATTTGAAAAGAAAAAGGAAATAGTGCCACCTAACTGTGTAAGACGCTTTTGTTCTTAAGGAGTTTTTTTAACTGCATATTAATTATCAGCCATAAGCATTTATTTCCAATTCATTTATATCTCAACTGATTGGATATAATTAAACAAAAAAAGCTCAGCAGTTGCCAACTTCTCAAAAGTGAGCAAAATGTCAAGTTTCTCTATACTTACATCTTTGAAAATAGCAAACTCTGGATCTTTTAGGTAATACAGCTAATGGTGAATTAACAGAATAAATTCTATTCAGTTAACCTTAAGAAGATCTTTCAGAAAAATTTCCTTTATATGATACACTGAAGTATTCAGAATAACAGTAATTTTGGTTCCATCCCCAACCATTTCTTCTACTATAGAGCTCTTAAGTAGTGGATCACTAGCAAAATACAATATTTTCATTTAACTAAACATTTAAAAAGGAATAACTGAATTTCACACGGATGTATTTTAAAGTATAAAATAATCAAAAATGCCAAACTTTAAAAACGTACCTACTACAATGCTATAAAGATATGTGAAGCAAATTACCCCCAATTAGGATGTTCAAAATCATGACATTTGAAAAGTTCTTTCATGCCACATCAGTAGATGCGGACTACTGAAAAAACTTCAAAAACTCAAGAGTGAGCCATAAGCAATTTCATATGCCAATTGTCTCTGCCTCCTTGTCACTGGTTTGAATGTAAATCCATGCTAGTTGTTAAACCATCACCTACACCTGCCCTCATGGCTCTGTACCCAGCCTGTATCCATGGAGCTGAAGAAGGTAAGAGATGAAAATGAGAAAGGAAGTACAGAGATGATGGTTAAACAGAATACCTGTAGAAACTTGTGTACAATTTTTTTCTTATTAACCTTTTATTTTAACTTAGTTTATAATAAAGGAACAGAAAATAAGTTGCTCACTAAAAATACATCATAACTGTGTGTATAACTTTTGTATATTATTTAGGAATTATCCCCAAAAGTGCACACCCAGACAATAATCAAGAAAATAACCAAATGCTCAACCCAATACCAATGCACAACTCCCAAGAATTAAAATCTACAGATAGGATGAGAAAGAGACAGGCTACCTGTATGGGTGCCAGATGTTGAACTCCACACACTGACAGAGGCAAAACCCAACTCCTGTACTCCTTACATCATCACTGTTGTGTGTCAAAAGCATAGTAGCGGAGGCCTGCTCAGAAGTCTGAGGCAGGATGATCACAAGTTTAAAGCCAGCCTCAGCAATTCAGCAAGGCCCTAAGCAATTCAGCAAGACCATATCTTTAAATAAGGTATTTTTAAAAGGGCTAGGGATGTTGCTTAGTAGTTAAAAACCCCTGGGTTCAAAAGCTAAGATTTATCACTTGCCCTCAATTTGCATTCGTGGATTAGGACAGAATTTTTAGTTATCTGATGTCATTAACCTACTCTCTAGTTTTCATCATTAGAAAAAGACTTTCTAAAACCACACATTCTACCCTTCAAACACAACCTTAAGTGTATCTGATTCTAATTACATAGCAGCAGGTTAACTGAACTTAGGAGGAATATGCCTCTATATATCTTCATAGGCAATAATGGTTACCACATCAACAATGAAACTATTACATTTGTGTTGGGGTGGGTGTATGGGTGTATGGTGTCAGTACACGACACATCAACTTTTAGTCCTATAAGTACCATTTATAGACATCACTACATATTCGTTTTATATGTTACATGTCAGGCCCTGAATTTTGACTAATTGTCAAACACCATTAATATGTTTTATAGAAATCTGAGACCCTGTTGCTTCTTAGAGCATATTCAAGCTATAAGAATGCACTGGAATCTAATCTAACCCCACCCCCACCCTCACTCTAGACCCACCCACAACACAATCAGCACACTGGGTGCTGCTTAGAAATTGAGAAGTACAACTTTTCAGATGTGATTTACAAATAGCAGGGAGATAGCATGCAAGGACTAGTGCATTACAGCCAAATGATAGATGGGTAAGCCCCAAAGACTGAAACTAAGTTTCTCTCTCAATTCCTTTAAAAAAAGCGGGGGGGGGGGGGGGGGGACAGAACAATGCAGACTCGATTTTTAAAGGTGACATCTGATAAGGAGGCACATCCTTAGCATCCACATGGCAGATCTAATTTTTGGAAAGTATTTCCACACACTGTACAATTACACTTCCATCACTACCAAGATTGGGGTGGGCTGGGTACAAAGATAAGGACAAAGGCACAGGAAACAAAGTGTGCCCAAAGGTTCAGTAAAATTCCACATGAAGGAGCTCTGTATCTAGAACCAGGGTCAAAATGGACACACCCCGAATTCAAGCTCAGGAAGAAGAAGCTGCTCTGGAATCAGGAAAACTAAAAGCTAAGACAAACTTTCCAACAAGGTTCTATTTCTCTAAACCATGGCTTCACATAGCAGTAAGCGTAGACCTGTGAATTCCTTTTTTTTTTTTTTTTTTTGTACCAGGGATTGAACACAGGGGTGCTTAACCACTGAGCCACATCCCTGGCCCTTAATCTTTATTTCGAGATAGTTAAGTTGCTGATGCTAGTCTCAAAATGCAATCTTCCTGTCTCAGCCTCCCAAGTCGCTGGGGTTATAGGTGTTTGCCACCACACCTGGTAAGACACGAATTCCTGTTATCTATTTCTCTCATAATGGTAAACACTTGCATCAGCCTAGAAGCATAAAATGCATAAATAGAATTGCCTTTAAAGCAGGATTTACATATTCAGATTATATTCATCTTTTTAAATAATTACTTTGGGGAGCTATATATTTGTTTTAATGATGTTCTATTATTCAAAATAATATTTTTTAATTCCAAGTATAATCTCTATTGCCATCAGTCAGGGATACTGCAGAAATGACTCCTATATTGGCTAGAAAAATAGGATAGGATACTTCTAAGAGTTCTTCCAATTATAATAATTATTCTAGCCTGCTAGAAATATCATGAACATCTGTGATATAATAAAATCATATAACTCAGGCTTAAATGACAATTTCAACTCCTTACACATACACACACCCAAATACAGTATCTATACTGAATTTGAATATTTGTCACTCTACTTGAGTACCTCTTATTTTATAGAAATCTACCTATAATCCATTCCAACCTCAGACAATTTGGTCATTTTAAACTAAAACAAAACCTGTGTCCTAGTTACTTCTAGTGCCACATGGATGACCAAGGTTTAACCATAACATATACAAAGTTAACCATACATATATAAATTTTACAAAATGCAAAAAAAAAAAGCTTGTTAAACTAATGCCTCGTAATTGAGAAAACCAACATCCATTCATAATATTTTCATTGTAAGGTTTAAGTTCTGGAAGAGTTAAGATAACTTTGGGAATAACAAAATTCTTATGAAATAGTATAATAGTCCTAAAAGAATAATTGATTATTCTAAATGATTAAAAATTAATTTTCCCTTCAGCAAACCATCTTTCATCTGCACCATTGCATGTAATCAGCAGAATTAATTTATTTATCCAAACCAGTAGTTCTCAACAGGGGAAAGAACAGGAAATAAGGGAGAAGTATATCACCCCTAGGAGAATTTTTTAACTTTGTATGGGCTTCTTGAGTGGGCATTTAATGAACAGGGTCTACAACATATGGGACAGCTCTTCACAGGAAAATCCCATCCTGCCTTTTACATGACTACAGCATTCCATTTGACATTCACAGAACTTAAAAAACAAAGTGCCTATTGGCATGCTTCTAGTATTTCTTGTCTCTCTCAGGAATACAACTCAGTAAACTGAGGAAAACTTTTGTTTTGTTCAGAACTCACCAGGATTGTTCACCCCTTCAAAAAAATCATGCCATTGAGCATGATGCTGCTTGAAGACTCCCCTTCCTGATCCAGTTCACTGAGTCAGCATTTTCCCTGGCCACAGCACCGTACCAGGGAAATGAGCACCAATCGATTCATTGCATTCTCTGGGATAATTGTGTCTAAACATTTTGAAACAAATGCCATTTCATTAAAAAATCACAATCCAGTAATTTCTCCATTTTATTATATATGCCATTATATTGATTTTAAGTTTACCTATACAAAGTAAGCTATTTATCTATTAATTTCATTTTAGGATCTGTGGGAGATGCTACAGAAAAATATTTATCAAAATCTGGTGATGCTGGAAGCCCTGATGCATAAACATTCAGAAACATTCTTCTACCTTGCTTCTTTTTACCTTAGATTCAATATTCCACATGAAAAGGGAATACAGGTGACAGAAACCCCTTAGTTCTTTTAAGCTTCTATTTGTATGCCTGGAAGGGGTGGGGGTAGTTTAAGCTCCTAGAACAAAACAAAAATAAAAAGCTTAATTTCCTGTCCCCTCTTTTAAAAGAATGTTTAATTTTTAGTCCCATGAAGAAGATCCTCATGACCTATAGGCAAGTGTGATGGTTAGGAAAAATATAAAAGGGATGCTCATGACCAAAACATTGAAGTGGAATCGATAAAATTCAGAATGATTTGAAGAAGGTGGGTAAAGTAAATCATCTCTCAAAATAATTACAAGCTAATTTTAAAATATTTTTTAGTTGTAGATGGACACAATACCTTTTTTTATTTTTGTTTTTATTTGTTTTTATGTGGTGCTGAAGATAAAACCCAGTGTCTTGCATGTATTAGGCAAGTGCTCTACCACTGAGCCACAACCCCAGCCCTACAAGCTATTTCTTTTTAATTCCAGTTTTTACTGTCATTTTTAGATACTTAAGGCTGGGGAAATCTTGGAGGACTTTTTAACTCTCGTACATAAAGGCACAGGAACAATGCTGAATTTATTCTCTTCACTTGCAATAGAACACTTAGTGAGAAAAATTCAAAGGCTAGCATAGAGTTTTGTCAATTTCCAAAAAGTGAAACAAATCTTCCTTCTTTTGTGCCATAAGCCAACAGGGACTTTGTAAACAATACTGAAATAACACAAGCAGGGAAGGTCTGCTCGTTTCTAAAAGGGGTTGAATAAAACTTGCACCTTTTCTTGCATCTGTAACACATGGTCTCCAGAGGGAGCACTACATGATCCAGGTGACAAAGCCTAGGAGCTGCCATGAAGGTAGAGGCCTTGCTGCTGTGTCCCTTTCCACAGGTAGCTACTGAGGCACCATGGGTGGGGCAGGACAATGGAGCTTGTCAATCAGGGACCTGACAAGGAGGTCCTAGCTCTCTTTCAAGAAGCACACTCACTCCCTGCTCTTTCCTAGCACAGGCCCTGACACTTCACAGGCCTGACTCCCTCCTAGAATCTGAGGGCCCATTACATTGTACAGCAGTCCCACCCTCCCGCTCCTCTGCCAGCAGTATAGGCACTTCCTAGGCAGAAGAGACAGAGTGCAACATAGATATTCAGTAATGCTGCTGCAGGAATAACTGCACAAACAACTTGGGGAGCATCCCATAACACAACAAGAGATATCTCAAACTTGAATCTACATCCTTGGTTGTGAGTTCCCTAGGAAAGACCAGAGTCTCGGGTACTGGCTAGTTCTCATATCCCTTATACCCCCAGGCCTAGCACATCCTTGGCCAAAGCAGACACTAAATAAACGTTTATGGAATAAATGAATGTCCTCACATTTAGCAGATATTAATATTATTGACTTCATAATTACCAATTATGGAAGCACATAAAGAATTAATTAATACTCTAGAGTAAAATTTGCCAAGCTATTGAATACAGCAGTACTGCACAACTTGATATGAAAACACAGGTTAGCATGATGTCAAACAAAACCTCATGGACTGAGGACTCTGAAAGGTCCAGTCAGTTCCAACTCTGCCATTACTCAGATGGACAAAGGTAGACAATTCAGTTCTTCAAACTACTATTTATAAACAGCACAAATTATCATTTATATCTTGCCATAACTTGATTAGCAATAATGGCACTTGCTGCTTCCTAGTCATCAGCAAGGGCAATCTACTGTCATAAAAACTTTTATTTTACAAGAGAAAGAAATTTTGAATTGATAAGAAATTCCCTCAAGTTAGGTAATTAACTTATGCTAGGGGAAGGAGGATTAAACCCAGGGCCGCTTTCCCACTGAGCTACATTCCCAGTCCATTTTTATTTTGCAACAAGGTCTCACTGAGTTGCTGAGGGCCTTGGTGAGTTGCTGAGGCTGGCCTCAAACTTGTCATCCTCCTACATCACACCCCCCAGTCACTGTGCACAGTGCCATCACACCTAGCTATGATAATTGGGTTTTTTTATTTCTATTCTGACATAATGACTTCTGACTTTGGAAACATTGCTTAATACACCAGACCTCTGTTTTATCATCTGCAAATAAACTGAGTTAAATCAGTGGTTTTCAATCTTGGGTAATTTTGCTCCTCTGTTTTCTTCCCAAGTGACATATGGAGATGTATGGAGACATTTAGGGTCATCACAACTAAAGAAGAAGAACCGAGACAGCTAGTGGGTAGAGTCCAGAGATCCTAGAATGCACAGAAGGATTCTTCAACAACAAAAATAGTACCAATATTGAGAAACCCTGAATTAGATCATTTGCAAACTATCTAAAATTCAAAATACTAGGTCTAAATGTATAATAACAAAAAAAAAACTATAAAATTGCTAAACATGGCAGAAGCTTCTTGACTGGCTATCATAGGCTATCCCAGAAATTGTAGCTACCCAGCTGAAAGTTCTAGAAATATGAAAGAAAACAAACTTGGATATGGATACAGTTAAAAAACACACCTATTAACCTTGCACTTTGTGCATCATGTTGGTGATCAATACATAACTGTACCCTTCACTGTTCCCTCTTTGTCCTCTCACCAGTCAGTCCATAGCAACTGGCATTGTTTGTTCTGGATGCAGATGCAAGCCAGTTCTGAAAAAGACCGAGGATGATACTTTCTTTATCCTCACAGTAGAAGAAAGTGGCCCTAAAATTATTAGTGATCTAATGTAATAATGTGGGTGGGCCTCCATTCACACAAAAACAAAGACCCACAGCACCTGAAAGTGCATTAGCCCCTGAACCTTCACAGTCCCTTTCCTACACCTGTGATGTGAAAAGTTGCTTCCAAACTTTCACAAGTCTTCTAGGAACAAACTCCCAGCAAACTCAGTTTGGGAAGAGAAAGGGACATTTTTTTGGAAAAAAAAAATTGTTCTAACCATTCTCAGAAAAAGTGTGCATAAAATATAGACTTGGAGGCTCTCTGCTTGCACTAAAGGGTGCAATGACAGGGAATTGAAGGGTATTCTTTGCCACAAAGTAAAAACAGTAGAACCTTTTATTTTTCTTTGATGTGTGACTATAATAATAATAAAATCAAGGTCAGTGCTTACATTTTTAATTAAACTCAAAATCTTAGCTGGTTACTCACAGAATTCCAAAATGTTAGGAACTTTGAAAATTTTCTTTCTTGTAGGGGCGGTCACAAACTGACTCAAAATCATTCAAGCTTCACTTACTGAGTGTCTCACATGTGTCAGGCAACTTCTAAGCTTTGAAAATATGTGGTTACAAGCCCTAGCTTAACCCAAAAAGTTTTATGGAGAAGACAAAAAACTAAAGTCCCATAACTGGGAGTTAGTGAGCAACAGACCTAACAGTAAGAAAGCACACTGTTAAAGGAGTATGATCCACTTTTAGGGAGGCACACGAAGCTTCCAGGAGAAGAAAAATTCACAAGAAAGGCATGTAAAAATGTGAAAAAAAGCCACAGGGAGAGAGGACATTGTGCCCTTCTACTTACACAAAAATAGTGTCCATATATTGCAAAACCATCAGACAACTGGTGAAAACACTTTACAGTGGGAATATGTGGGGGTTCTTAGAAACATGAAGGAAAGTTCTACAAGTCCAGGCTGTGTGTAACCTTAACTACCTCCCCACACCAGCAGAGTAGGGCTCAGCCCAGCTTCCCATTCACCACTCACAAATTTAATAAAGTCACTTGAAAGGGCAAGAATCAGTGGCATATGAAGTCAGCAAGCGTCCTTATACTCTACAACATAAAAGTAAGAAAGGCATTCATGTATGGCAAATTAAAAAAAAAAAAAAACCTGATCAAAAGTGAAGTCCATTCAGCAAATTATGCAACTGACCCTACAACTATAAATGGCAGTTGACCCTACAACTGAAAAAAACCACAAACTGTATCTGGTAAGTAGACAGATTCTGTTTATATTAGTAGTGTCCTTTAAAATTTGAGCCAATATTTTAAGTAGAAAGAGTTTATATTTTTTAAATACTGACTTCCAAATTGTTTTTTAATATGTGTGTTGTGTTTTAATAAATAGCTACTTCCTTTAGAACATGTAAAATCCCTGGTTTGTCATATTCTCTACCACTTCCTAGTGTCTCCATAGCACTTTGAGGATTTTTCTCTCACTTTTCTTATACTTAAAGAATTTTTGTAGTAGAAAAAATACTTATGTTCAGTTTTTAAAGGTGAAAAAAATGAAAGCAAACCTAAGATGACTCTGAGTTTTCGTCTGCCTGCTTCACTCAATTACCTTCCTTTAGACATTCAAATTTAGACCCCAGATTTACATCTTAACCCATTTGCCAAAAAGTACCCGACTAGTGTACCTCCCATAGCTAGATCAGAAAACCAAATCCAATGGCAAACCACCAGCTCACAGACGAACTGGGGTTTGGACTGGCATCAGCAGCTAACCTAGATCCATTTAAACAGGCCCAGAATCATGGCTAAAATTTGCTCCTTGGTTTTTATTTAGAAAGAAATCCCCAAAACACTGATGACCATTCTTAAAATGCTGAAATGATGTCATTAAAGAAATCTTTCCTCCCTCCCTCCCTCCCTCCCTCCCTCCCTCCCTCCCTCCCTCCCTCCCTCCCTCCCTCCCTCCCTCCCTCTCTCTCTCTCTCTCTCTCTCTCTCTCTCTCTCTCTCTCTCTCTCTCGGCAGTGCTTGGATCAAACCCAGGGCCTCAGGCATGGCCTGTAAAGGCTTTACCAATGAATGAGCTATTCACCTAGTCCTAGTCCTTTTTCTTTTTCTTTTCAGACAGGGTCTCAGTAAATCCCCCAGTTAGCTTTGGATTTGTAACCATTCTGCCTCAACCTCTGGAGCAGTTGGGATTATAGGGGCGCAGCACCACCCGGCTCCATTTTTAAGTCTGATGCAGACACAAAAGAAGCAACATGAAGAATCAGGATCATTGTTGGGACACCATACCTGGCAAGTTTAGACTTTCCTGTCAGGACTGAAAATGTTATCAAAAAGACTGCTTGATGGCAGGCTCAGAGACCACCCTGCATTGGGTATGTTGTGCCCACTACAGGCAAGCTGGGTGTTCATATTTAGGAGATCCATTAGGAGTGGTGTGCATTAAACAGAATACAAAACCCTGCAGTTATAGAAAAGGGAAGACAGCTCATATCTGCCAAATTCCAAAACCACATGCCTAGTGCAATGCTGAGTGCTTGACATATCTCACAAACACACCAAGTTGTCTCCTTAAAAATACCCTATAATCCCCTACAGCTTGCAAGTTACATGGTCTGTTTCTCCCCAGTCTTTCCTATCTCCAAAATCCACCCAGCTTCTTAGGTTAGAAATCAGGAGAGTAGTACTGGATTCTTTCCTTTCCTCTGTCCTCTAATCCATCAGCAATTTTGTAAATTCTACCTCCAAAATATTCCTGAAGTCTCTCTACTTCCACCTGGCTCCACAGTACACCTTCCCCTCTCCCAAGCACACTGACTTACACCTGGACAACCGCCATGGTATCATAACTGCTCTTGCCACCTGCTCAAATTCTGCAATGGCACTAGAGTGGGCCTTTACTAACATAAAGCAGATCATGTCACAATTTTTCGAAGCCTTCCACGGCAAAAGAAATAAAATTCAGTCCTCAGCATGGCCTTCATGCTTGGGCCCTGTCTAGCCCCAGCCACTGTGCCCACAGGCCAATCCCTCCTGCCGCAGGGGTTTCCAACCCTTTCTGTTCCCTTCCTCCAGTGCACCAAGCTCTTTCTCACCTCAGGGGCTTTGCCTTGCTTCCCTCTGCCTGATCTTTATTGCCCTAATCCCTCCTAGTTAGGGGCTGCTCATCCTCAGAGGCCTTTGTTGACCTGAATACCCAAAGTAGACATTCCTGGAGGTCTTCTTCATAGTGCACTTCCAGTCTACAGGTAAGTTTATTCAGATGATCAATTAACACCTGGCCCTCACTAGACTATGGGACCGCCACAAAGACCTGGCTCATGTCTATATAGTTGTCCCCACACACAGCACACACAACAAAAACAGCTCATCCTCTCTTTGACTCATTCTCCCACTCATAACTAAAGGAAGTAAGTCAATGATGATTTAAATCCTAGAAGCTATTTAAATGTAAAAGCCATGATAACATCATACCAAAATACTGTATATAAAAATGTGTTGGACGTGGTGGCAAGTGCTTGTAGTCCCTGCTTTTCCAGAGGGCAGGCAGGACAATCTCTTGAACCCAGAGTTTGGAGTCAGCCTGGCATAGGGAGACCCCATCTCTTAAAATAATGTAAAGTGTTATGCTATCCCTCTCTTTAAACACTTCTTTCTAATTAGATATGGTAACAAAGAAAATTGATAAGAGCTAGGAATGCAGCTCAGTGGTAGAGCACTTGCCTAGGATGTGCAAGGCCCTAGGCTCTTTCCCTAGCACCACAGAAACAAGAAGTGATGCTCTAGCTCCCACTGCCCTCACCTGACACTTCCCAAACAACATTAATCAGTTCTTAATTGCAGCAGCAACCACACTTTTATCACTCAACATACTAACAGCTATCTTCAGGAGGAAAGCATGAGCATTCTCCAAAATGTCTGGTCTCACTAAGAGCATGCTTCACAAGTGAGCTCAAATCAACACAAAATGAAGGGGGAAAAAAGTTCAGGAAGTTACACTGAGCAGGGACCTCTGCTGTGATGGCATCCTCCCCCAAAAGGTACATGCAGGTCAGAAAGTAGAGCACTGACAACTCTGACTGGCTCAGAGTAAAGGTTCACTTTTCCATTGCTGTCATGGAAAATCATATGTACTTGCAAAATAAAACAAGGATAAATTCTCTTATAGCACTATTCTAAAAAATAATAACAATAAAAATGTTTTTAAAAAGATGATTTTATGTGGGTGAATGAACTGTAGTTTCAGTTCTGGCAAGTATCTTCTAATTCATTGTTTTTCTGAAATACAAGATAATCATGACACGCTGCTTGCTGTGAGCACCCTTTTAGAGTATGCAAATGGTACACTGATTTTCTAATGGACCTAAATAGTTCTCTTCACTTGAAGCTATATTTTTACAATAACATATCCTCAAAAATAATTTTATCAATGCTATAAAGATTGAAATGCATTGTAAACTATAAGACACTGTTCAAATGAATGGGGCCATCTATATTTCTAAAGCAGAAAGCAAAGCATTACTAGCATTCACACTGAAATGTTACATAATGCCATGATCAACTTTTATAGCCAAGTTCAACCACATCATCTCAGTTCTGGCTTTTTATCACCAACTGAGACTTGGCCCGGTGTTCCCTTCACTTATTGTCCACAGGATTTGCTGTTATGGTGACACCAGGTTTTCCTCCCAGCTGACCACATTTTGGCTTCTCTTACTCCTTCCCTGGATATGGCCTACAGTCACAGAGCTACTCTTTTCTCTCCAGGCTAATTTATTCACACAGTTTCATGCTTTTTATTGTCACCCCCATACAAAATTGCTGAATATTCCCTAGCTGGCCACCTCCTGGTCCAATGGTATCAGTTCCTCTGTATGAAGGTGTTTCAGTGTCTCTTTCTATACTTTATAAACTGAACTTATCTGCTCCACCCTGCTCCCAGTCTACCAAAGCTGGGTCGCGTGCTAACTCCCCCAGTTCACCACCAGCAGCTTTCTTTCCTAATTAAAATAATTAAATAAAAGAATGAATACTAATCTCAGTGATTTCCAATCTGTCCTTCCTTAGGCTCTAGAGAAGGGGAACAAACACAGACACATGAGAAAGACAGGGAGCAGAGGGGTTGGGGGTCCTTCTGCCCCCATTGAAGGGCTGGTGCTTTCTACACAGCCTTCTTCATGTGACTTTTCCTATTCACCTGCTCTTCCCAGTAAGAACTCCATGGCTTCCCATCTGCAAATCTTCCTTCAGAATCACACTGATCTTCTTTACTGCTGCTCTTAGCAGCCGCACAGTGCCTCTGCTTAGAGTCTGCTCACTTACAGATTTGGCCCTATGAACATCAGCTGAACAAACACTTAATCATGTGTCATGTGCCACGCCAGGCAATGGAGTCTTACTACAGTAAAAGATCAATCAGAAGTATGATTTAAGATACAAATCACTTTGGTACTGCACCTGAAGTATAGAGACACAGACTACCTAAGATTCTTGTCATGAAGTTGAAATTACACCTATTTCTCCTTAAAGTTAAGTCAGTTCCTTAACTTGTCTTAATTGTCTTCATCACATCACCTTCCCATCAGGAACCACAGTGAAAGCTTATCATAGAGGTAGATCAAATTTAATACTTCTTTTCACCTCAAAATTGTCCAGCAAAGTGCTGACTCAAGGATTCCACAGTCAAGGACTTCATGCCATACAAACAACCAATGCTGCCTTACATCTGAAAATAGCAGTATTAAGTTCATCTTCCTACTCAATGATTACACACCAAGTCAGTATAGCAGAATCCAACCCATCCGGATGCTCTGAAATTGCTCCTCTTTTTACCCTTTCTCTCTATTCTATAGTATGAATAAATGAAGTTTATTCTCAAGTTTCAGCAGCTTGAGAAGAACTAAATCTATTCAGTCTTTACATTATCGAGCACCAAGAACAAAACTCCATCCCACCACCACCTGTTTGCCATAACCTTTTCTTGATTTTAAGAGGATTAGAAAACGCCAGGAGATCTCACTACACTTATGTTTGCCAGGGACTGAAACTGGAGCCTGCCACAGGCATCTTCTAGAACAATTCCAACTGCAGGATCCAGAAGACCAAATAAACCTGAAGTTTCAGTGTTGGCCGGGACCGCAGGTCACTGGTGACCAAACTGACTTCATCCAGCTATATCACCCAGTATTCTCAATAACAGTGGTCAGGCCTTCCTTTTATTCTTTTCAGCCTCTAAAGGGACTGGTGCATTAAGAAATGTTCCTCTAAATAGAGCCATATATTAAATAAAGCATATTCTGAGGACCTTAACCAGTGACTTTAACCAAAGACTGGGGACAAAACCTACGCGGAATCCAGCCTCAAAAAAACGTTCACACCACTCGCGCAAGTCGCTGCGGCTCTGGCCCAGGTGTGTCTCCAACAGTAACATGCTGACCCAAGAAGGCCAGGCCAAGGGAGCAGGCGAAGGCTACAGCAGCCAGGACGCCGGTGTCGCAGATCCCTGGCTGGGACGCAGGCTAGTTAGCAACTGTCCCACACCGGCGTCAGCCCAGAGCACACTCCCTCGCTCTGCACCCCGGGCCGGGCAGAACTCGGGAGAGGAAGACAAGCAACAAGGGGCAGTGGGATGAAGAGGCGTTCCCCAGAGTGGGCACATGGCACTTGTCTGCCAAGGAGGACAAGCGGGCAGAGAGGGCTTCGACCCCCCGAGAGGAAACAAAAGCCAAATGCCCACCGCCCGGTGCTCGGTACCTGGGGACAGCTGCGACCCCGGGAGTGGCCCCCGGACCCCCACCCCGGTGGCCACGCCTGACACTCGGCCTGGCCCTCGGTGGAGAGAGGAGCAGGGGCTCTGCGGCGACCGCACCCGTCCAAAGTGGGCGACAAGTGGGGCGCCGAAAGAGAAAGAGAAAGAGCCGGCGGGGCGGAGGCGAGCCCCAACCGCCACCGCCCCCTCGGCCGGGCCCTGGCCGCGGGAGACGCACACGCCCCTCGGCCGCCCGGGGCCCCGGGCCACTCCGCGCAGCGGCGGCCGGGGCACCCACGCGGGCTCCCGACCAGCCCGCACGGGCGGTGGGCGTTCTCCTTACCCCGAGCGGATCGGAGCAGCGCCGGCCCGCAACGCAGAGCCGGCCACCGGTGGGGGCGAGCCGGAGCGCTGAGGTTGGGCCGGCCCAGACTGCCGCGCCGCTGGCCCCGCGGTGCCCGGCGGGAGGGGCGCGAGGGCGCGCGCCCGGGGAGGGGGAGCCGCCCCCGCCCCCCACTCTCCGCCCGCGCGCATGCTCGCGCCGCACCTGCCTCGCCAGCGGCTCAGCGCGCGGGGAGCCGAGGTTCGCTGGGCTGCCAAGGTCGGGGCTTTCCTGTGCCGGGGAGGTGGCCGCGGCTCGCTCCTCAGATGCGGCTTTCTCCGTATTGGCTCCCTGGACAGGAGTCCCCAAACCTTGGCTTCTTCCTGCCCTACACCCCCGTCCTTTGCACCGGTGTCCGGGGCGCTCACCGCTGCTTCATCCAGCTCTTGGGGTTCACCTGCCGAGCGTTTTCTCCCTTCCCGACACCTCTCTTCTGATGCTCTGTCCGATTTTGCAACCTCTTCTCCGATGCCCCTTTCCCGCTCTTTGCCATACACGCGTGCCCGGATACCATTTCAAAATAAAAGGATACTCTTCGCAAGTGCAAAGAAGCCTGAGGAGGTCCTAGCTCTTTGGGACTGGGCAGGCAACCCAAGCTAGACAGTTTCTGCCCTGATGGAATTTACAGTCCCTACTGGCTCACTTTGGCCTGTCACAAATCATTGTCGCTAGGTTTGGAAGGAAGTTGTTAAATCGTTCATTTTTGGGTTTATGGTTTAAAGTAGCTGTTAATTAACGACTTTAGAAGCCTAGTGACCTTAAATAAAATTTTCTTTCCAGGGGGAGTCTTATGTATAAACTCTAGTATGCACATAATAGCTAATGGGTACAGAATAAGGAAAATAAGCATGCGTTTGTTGCTTCCAGCAAGAAATTCAATAATTTGACATGAATAATAATAGCAACATCTAAACTAATCTTTCTGTTTTGCTGTTGACTATAAAACCAAAAATGGATACTAGTTTTTTAAGCAAGATTGGCCATTTGTTAGAAACATAATGTGGTGTTGCTCTTGAAGAGAGAAATACAAAATCCTTTGTTAATGCAGTTTTTAAATTAAGGAGGAGGATCACAGATACTTAAAAATGCAAACATGGCATACAAACTTTGCCTGTGCTCTAATCATTTTAGAAAAAAAGATTTAAGGGGAAAAAATAGCACAAAGCAGTGCTATACAGAGGAAAGCATTAATGAAGTGGTGTACTTATTTTCATCCCACTTTAACAAGTCTGTGCTAAGACCTTACAAAGTTTTGATGCATTTCTGGAATACATCAGGAGATACCACCTTTGGATACTTGCTCACCTGACCATATTAGAATGGGCTGGTGCGGTGGCACATACCTGTAATCCCAGTGATTTGAGAGGCTGAGGCAAGAGGATCACAAGTTCAGAGCCAGTCTCAGCAATTTAGGGAGATGCTGTCTCAAAAAAATAAAAAAGGGCTGGTATAGGGCCCCTGGGTTCCATCCCCAGTACAAAGAAAGAAAGGGAGGGAGGGAGGAAAGAAGATAGAAAGGAAGGAAGGAAGGGAGGGAGGGAGGGAGAAATTTTAGTGGGACCCAGTTGAGGAGAAGGATAGATGAGTGTTCCCCATCCCTGCTATTTACAGAAACACAGTGTTGTTTTTTCTCCTCCTCCTCCCCTTCCTCCACTTCCTCTCTTCCTCCTCTTCCTTCTCTTCTCCTCCTTTTCCTCCTCCATTTTTATGAAGGACAATTGCTTCAACTACCACAGTGTAACCCCAATGGTGTTTACTTATCATTAAAAGGTCCTACCAGCACAGAAATAGTTAAAGGTACTTCTGGCTCCACCTGCCCTTCAAAAAAAATCATTATTAATGTTTTATACAGTCAAAGAAAATTGGATTGAAATCTGAATTGAGTGAATTTTGCATCACCTTGTTTTCATTCTTTTAAAACAAATTATAATTTTATAACATGTTTATGGATTATATTGAGCTTAAGTTTATGAAAGTCAAACTCTTTTGTTTTGGTGGACTAGATTTTAAAAAAATAAAAGGATTCAGGAATAAAATAGGAACACAAGCAGGAAACCTCATCCAGGGCTACTTAAATGTAAATGCATAGGTGCACAGTATTGACAAGTTAAGATTATATTCAGAAAAGCTGATATCTGTTTTAAACTGCACAGAATTTATAGGAATATAATTTATTAGAATTTATAGGAATATAAGCAGAATTTATAGGAATATAAGCATGAACACATTAGTACACTCCTTATTGAGTTTTTTTAAAAAGCAGGTACAGCAAATTATTTTCATTTGAACAACTTCAGATTAAAGTGAAGTAGCCACATGAGTTATTATAAATTTACCAATGGTCCATCATGAGCAACGGTTTTAGAACACTGATAGCTACTAGGTATTTTCCTTTTTTTAATTCAATAGAATCTCACAAATTCAAAGGCAAAGTTGATGTTGACCAGATAGAGAGGATGGCTTCTTGTGAGCATGCTAATCCTGGTGGCATGGTAAATACAGAAGAACGCTGACTGAAGGTCCTCAAAGTGCAACCATCACTGCTTTCTGGAACTTGTCTGTGTCCATCTAGTCTTGGTGAAAATGAAAGATTCCTACCTCCTAAGAGAGTGATCACATTTATTCAAAGAATAAAATTTAAAAATTTTGAAATATGCTGAAGTTGTTTACCTTTTTTATGGTTGGGTATTTATATTTCTTTTCCAAGTGGGATTAAATTGCATTGCTTTATTATTAGATCAATAGCAGGATTGAATAATCATACAGGTCTGTTTTCAAAATGCACAATTGTAAAAAAAAATGCACAGTTGTTTTCTAGCATAAACTTTGAATAGGACCATTTGTGAGAGGTTAGCACAGAGTGAATTCATTTACACATGTTGATTAATTAATGAGATGTCATCTTAACACAATTTTATGCCTGCTCCACAACCAAAGTGTCCATAGCCACTAACCTTATTTTACTGGTCACCACTTGTCTGTAACAACTATTATTGTCAAGTTTATTTTCAAATTAATACTACTGTTATTAAATTTCTCCATTACAGTTTGTCTGTTAGGATGTGTTTCTAAGTGGACTGTCCAATATTAAATTTAAATTAAATCCATGGGTTGCAATATAAATAATTATAGAGTTCTATTTAAATGTAAATATTAGTTCAGAAAGAAACATAAATTATACTGAATAATTAAAATTATTTTTAAATAACAATGAAAATTTTCATAAATGATAATGTACACATTATGCTATGATAATAAATGACTTAAAATCTATAAAGATATGTATTTAATTTTACGCTTGCACATCTTCTCACTAGAATAAGCTATCATAAACAAGGATAAAAACACTGCCTCTGAGTATACTCCCTAGAATTTTTAAAAATTCAGGGTATACACAATATTTCTGATAACCCTTACCCTATGTAAACTGAAAAAGATAAGGATCCTTATATCAAATAAGCAAACTTCACTTCCCACTACAACCAGTACTAAATAAACTAATAGCATTTGGAAAGGGGCATGAAAATTCCAAAAGGAAAGTTATCAATCCCTTTACTCTCATTTTCATACATATTAAAGGCACAGCCATGCTATCCCCAAAATGAGAGAACCAGTAAAAGAACAAAAGGAAAATTTGGTTCTAGGGAATTCATATTTTCTGGATTAGCAATATACCTCAAATAACTGTAACTCAACACAGATTCTTTAAAACTAGCAGGTGCTGTAGCAATGTAACGGATAGAATACATGCTAGAAAGTCAGGCACAGTGGCACGTGTCTGTAATTCCAATGACTCAGGAGGCTGAGGCAGGAAGATTGCAGATCAGGAGGCTGAAACAGGAAGATTGCAAGTACCAGAGCAGCCTCAGTGGTTGAGCAAGGCCCTATCTCAAAATAAAAAAATATAAGTGTTGGGGATGTAGCTCAGTGGTAAAACGACATGCTCAGGCTCAGTTGTTATTACTATTACTGCCACTGACACAAAAATCAGCTGGATGTATACAAAGTGTGTCACAGCATAGAACTTGGTTTAAGAATCCCCAGATTCAGGGACTAGGTCTATAAATTTGAAGAACCAATTGAAAACAAGAAGGTCAATTACACTAGCAGACACTGATCCCAAAAAACATCCATATTTCCTGGTCAGCACATTCCCACCACTACAGTCTACAAAGGGAGGCAAAAGAATGCCAAGTGACCATGAAATCAGAACAAGTAGAGCTGGCTGCTCTTAATGGATAGTGTCAATAAGTAACAACTCACAGAGAGATGTCTCCAGCTGGATGTGCTACTATTGAGTTCCAATTTTCTTTTGATGCCAATCCTGTATTTGGGTGCTTTAAAAACCTCATCAGCAATATATTTACAAACTGTCTCTTGGGGAGTGCCAATTCTGAAGAATGATAAACTGGTTGGTTTGTTTGTTTTCTTTTTAGCTGTCTCCACAGTTGTTGTTCTTAACTTTCTCTTGAATGACTCAAAAATCCAAATGTACCCTTATGTACCAAATGTACCAAATGTCATCCTTTATGTACTACCTGCCTAAATCCAAACTTGTTTGAATATTTTCAGTTTTAGATTTAATTTTCCCCATTTTATGAAACCACTAACTTTTTAGACCAATTTTTTTCCTTAGCACATCAGGATAGCATCTAATATTGGTATATTATGAATAGTCCAATTTTTCTAGGTTGAAGAGGCATTTGTTCTTTTTTATTTTGATGTCCAAATGCAAATTCTTAGAAAATTCACTTCTAATTTTAGAAATATGTGTTTCTGTAAAGCTGCTAATATGGCAAGGTGGGGTGGCACATGCTTTTAATCCCAGAGACTAGGGAGGTTAAGGGAGGAGGATCAAAAGTTTGAAGCCAGCCTGGATAATTTAATGAGAACCTGTCTTGAAATAATTTTTTAGAGGCTTGGGGTGTAGCTCAGGGGTAGAGCACCCTTGTGTTCCATCCCCAGTACCAATAAATAAATAAAACTGCTAAAGTAACATTTCCATGAAAAATTAAAAAGGGTTTACATATCCTGAGAAGGATAGAAATTGTGCATTTCTTTGAACTTTTAAATTACCAAATGTACAGCAATACTTTGAACTTAAATATTGTCTGTTTCCCATTTCTGGATAGAATGCATTTAATTATATTAGTAAGCCATTAATATTATGCTGAAAAATGAGATTAGGTATATATGTGCATACACACACACACACACACACACATAATAAGAAATGTATTTCAGTGCCTGGCACAGGTATCCTAAAATCAGAACTTCCTGAGTGATAGCAGTGTCTTTTGTTATTCAGAATGAAGCTCTTCCCATCACATCTGAATGTATGCTAATAAGGTGGTTGAGGGTAGGGCCTCTAGATAGGCTCAGAGTGGAGCTGGTCACCAGAAAGACAAAATAGTCAGAGGAATGGAACTCTTATCCCTACCTGCCGACATCTGAGAAGCATAGTTTTTGGGCTGGAAATTAAGTTCTAGGAAAACTCTTGAATAACAAGCTTCTGCAATTTCTGTGCTGGTGAACACATCCTGTGCCAAAAGGAGGCCCACTCCAAATCCATGGGGACAGGAGTATTTATGGTATCCAATTTCCAAATGTTGGGATGGGTATTTTTAGGCAGAAATAGTTAGATGAGACTAAAGTATTATTTATTTAATTTTTATTACACTACAATAATGTCTTTTCTCTTGGAGTAAAATGAATAGCTAGGTATTCTCTTCCCCTACAATTTGAGGGTTAGTATTAAGTTCAGCGTTTCTGATTTCAGGGATAAAATTGTAGGGAGCAAATACAAAAGTCTATGTTCTGCACCAATCTAGGACAGTATACCGTACTATCAATGGTATATCCATTAACGAGTGATTAATGTTCTCCCCTGCACAACCATTCTCTCCTCCCTCCTAATTCTCTCCCATGATTTACAATCACTCAAGCATTTTCCTTTGACATCTACAGAAACCTTCCTTTGATTTTGCTTCTGTCTTGGGCAGCCCCACCTCTCTTCCCTTGGTTGGCAAACTCCTATAAAATCTATCTATAGTTTGTTTTAAAGCTTTAACTCCTTACAGCCCCATGTCTCCCCCACCTCACACATACACACAACTCTGCTGAAACCATGCTCTTAAAGATCATAAATGCTCCTTGAATTTCCAAATGTGTCCCTTCATGCTGTCATTCTCTTACCTGATTCCTTGGTAACATTTAATGATACTGAGCCCAACCTTCAAATTCTCTCCTTTGGCTTTGGTTGGAGACAAAACCCTCAAAGGTTGCTCAGGGAAAAGAAAAAAAAAAGGGCAAACTTGATCTGGCAAGTCAGAGAGCTGTCTGGGAACACAGTGTCAAGAAGCACACCCTCCCCTTGCAAGGCACTGGACAGAGGTTACTTTTTGTCATTCCAGGTCCTCCTTGCATCTCATTCTGTCCCCAGTTGCTCTGATGCACCCTCTCTTGTCTCCGCAGATATATGTGGCCAAAACCAGTTGCTCCAGGCCCACTTCAAGCACCCGACAGACTGATTAGTTTCACTGAATTGCAGTTTCTCATTCTGGGAGAGAAAAATTAATGGACCCAGCTTGACTCATGTGTCAAAGCTGGTGTAGGTGTAACAGGCAGGTGCCCCCAGATGTGACTCCAGCATCTTGCATGGCTTCCTTGGTACAGTCCTCTCTTGATTCTTCTCCTTACCCTCAGGCCACTTCTTAGTCTCCTTAGCTAGTCCCTCCTATTCCTTATGTCGTTGGCAATGACGGATAAGGTTCTCTCCCTTCTAAATCTAGGCTCTTTTCTTAAGCTTTCAGATTTATCAATTTGACACCAACTATGCAGTTTCTTACTCCAGAATCTATATATCTCACACCAACATTTCTTTAGAGTCGCACACTAAAATTGCCAAGTTTTTTCTGCCCCTTGATATATCCAAATCCTCTCTAGTTTTCTGCCCTCTGAGCATTTTTTATTATTCCTCTCTTCCCTTGCCCTTATTGAGATCCCCGTCTTCCCAACCATTCCTTCTCCCTGATACTTCCAAGTCTAATCTGCTGCCAACTGTTATTGACATTTTTCTATGTTAGTATTTTCTCCTCACCTCATTTTTTCTTTTTATTTTTTCCTTCCTTTTTTTTTTTTTTTTTTTTTGTGTGTGTGTGTGGGGGGGGGAGCGTTGCTGGAGATTAGAACCCGGGGCCATGTGCAGGAAAGGCAATCAATCTATCCACTGAACAATCTCCCCAGTCCCCTCCCTCTCTCCCTTTCTTTCTTTCTATCCTTCCCTTTCTCTCCCCCCTCTTTCTTTCTTTCAAATTCTCCCCCTTTCCCATTTCCTATTATGATCCATTTTCAGAACTATATTCTCCTTATAAACAGTTTTATAGGAACATTTCTACCTTAGGCACTCATGTAATTGTTTAAGCATGGAGTAGAGAAGAATTCAACTGTTAGAAGAGATTTTAAAAAGAAATCCTATCCTTTTTTATTATCTGTGAAAGAACAGAAGAACTGCCTGAAAAGCTTTTTTCCTTCCACCCTTTTAAGTTCCTTCTCTTCTCTTTCCTAGATTAATACTTATTTATCCCTTAAGAAACTTCTGCCTTTTCTTTTTCCTCCAGCCTCTCCCTTTCAAAATCTCTCTCCCCATTCTCCCAGCCTTGTACTACAAAAAAAAACCAAAGGCAGTAAGGCCAGGAACAGAACATTCTTTCCTGGCCTATGGGATTGAGCAGGAGCTAGGCCCCTTTGCATGGAGGGAGTTGGTCAGGCAGGAGAGGGGTGGGAGAGCTGTGAGTTTTACACATGAAATGTCTCATCCACCACATTTGTCTTGATCCCGGAAGTTTTTGAAGCTCATTCTAAACAAGTTATTCCCTCCAAAGCCAACAACACAGATATAATTCTGAAATGCTTTCCTCGTGCTGCAAATGAGGTCACTAAATCCAAAGGTAGCTTAAGCATGGTGCCTGAGCTAGAAATCCAACCTAGCCCAAGTCTTCAAAATCAGATTCTCCCAGCTTCTCCAGCCCTCTCTGTGTGTTCTCACTGTCCCAGGCTTTCTCGGTTCTATTACGAAGATATTCAAGCCAAATCTCATCTTGCTCAAAAACATGTCCTGGTTCTTCTTGGCCTAAAGATGCAGGAACCACCAAGCCTTCAAGGTCACCCCAGCTCCATCTCCCACTTATCACCATTCACAGGACACTCCCTGTTCCCAGAACAGCTACAAGTTGACCCATTTTCCCAAGATGCTTATCAGGGTGCAGTCCTCCTTCAAGCCCTTTTCTGAATATTGAAACATGACATATCTTTGAACATTCAGCACTGCTGAAATCACCTCCATGGTGCTTTTATCAATTGTATTGCTTTGCTTTGTTTTTCTTCTACGTTGGACTACATTTATACATTTGTTATTGCATTTACTTTATTTTGCTTTTTACTGTACTTATACATTTGATTACATGTAATTCTGACAACTCTAGGGTGTTCTTAAGAAGAGGATCTGTATCTTTTAAGGTGTTTAAATATTCAGTTATCTGTGGGGCTTTAGCTGCTAGTTTTTATCCTCTTTAAAACTTTTTTTTTTCAGAAAAATGCAGGACATAAGGTAATTAATGCCCATTCATCCACTAATCAGAGAAATTTCTGTTAACATTTTATATTTGCCTTTTTAAAAGAAACAAAACACCTAATCCCAATGGTTTAGGAGGCTAAGGCGGGAAAATTGCAAGTTCAAAGCCAGCCTCTGCAACTTAGCAAGGCCCTAAGCAACTAAGAGAGACATGCTTTAGATAAAAACTGTGCTGGGAATGTGGCTCAGTGGTTAAGTGCTCCTGGTACAATTCCCAGTACAAAAAAGAAAAAAGAAAAGAAAAGAAAGAGAGAGAGAGAGAGAGAGAGAGAGAGAAACAAAACACTATAAAGGTTAATTCCTTTTTCAACCATTTAATTATCTCTCTACCTCCTTCCTCAGAGGTAAACATTGTTATGAATTTGATACATATCCTACTGTAAACCTTCCTCTTTAAGACTTCTAAGTTTATTGTCTTTTAAAGAATTTACTTCCTTGCTTCAAAGTTATAAAAGTTTTCTGAAGCCAACCATGATGGTACTCACTGTAGTCCAGCTACTTAGGAGGTTGAGGCAGGAGGATCACTTGAGTTCATGAATTTGAAATAAGGTTGGGCAAGACCCTATCTCAAAAAAAAATCCTTTTTTTAAAAAGAAAGAAAAGATAATGTTGATTTTTACATATTTTTAAAATCTTAACACACTAGTTAGCACCTTGAGTATGTATATATGGAATAGGAGACAGTCATGGTAATCTTATTTTTCGCCTGACTTCAACCGGAGTTATTCTTAAATGACCATGTTTACTGAAGTCTCTTTATCTCTTGTTACCTAGTATTTTGTAGGTTTTTTTTTAAACTTTAACAGATTTGGATATTATCAGGTGCTCTTTCAATATCTATTAAAATAGTTTTTATTGTAATTATTCTTTTCGTAACAACTTTCGTCATAGAGCTTATTCCTTTATTTCTGTAAGGATCTTAAATATATTTACTTGGAAGTCATTTCTATATTCTCTGATTTGGGCCTTATTGCTGGTTACTCATTTTCCAGTTTTTGCTTTATTGACTATTTTCTCCCCATCATGGTTGACAATCCTCGGGGCCTCTAGCTGGGGGCAAGGGTTATCTTTTTCCCCCCTCCACTGCCTCCCTCTTTTACCTTCTCTCAGCCCTTACCTTTTTCCATAGATTCAGGTCTTCTACTGCCAACTCTGGTCCCCTGTTCTAGTGATACTGAAGGAAAGGCAGTTATAGTCACCAAGACAGGAGAAATTGGCCCAGTCCGAAACCTTTCTTTGTGACTGCACTGAAAGAATATAGCTCATAGAAGCTGTAACCCCTGGCAGCAGAAGTCTTTACCTTCAGGCTCCTTTCCATGCATTAAATCTTTTTAGCATAAAGGGAACTGCCATCCACCTCTAGCACTTCAGGATCCAGAAACTCCTTAGGGCATAGTTTTAGCACTTGCCTTCTGCTGTCTGTTTGCTTTTGCCTCTATAACACAGAAAAGATTGCCTTTTTGTTTTAATTTATTTAAGTGACTGTGTGTTGGGATGGGTACTTCAAAGATGAGTGCAGTGAACTCTTCCAAGTTTCCTTTTTTAATTTGACTTTGTTACTCTCTCAGCACCTTGCATAACTCTTTCCACATGATAAGTGCTCCAACTGAGTTTCTGGCATTGAAACTACTTTATCATGTTTAAGCAGAAGCTGAGTGAAGTCTCATCAGAGATACACCATGGAGGAAAGGTATTCACACAGGCTTGATCTGGATGAACTTAAATCCTTCCTAAGACTCCATCCCTGTTCACATGCAGAGAGTGGCTCTGGAGCAAGGTGGGCACATTCCTGCAATTGACAGGACAGACCAGGACATTTAGTAAATAGCAATGACAAGGATGGTATGCAATTCAACCCTAAGGAATCTACTTAATATTCCTTACATGCATTTCATTATTGTATCTTCAGAGTTTTCTTTCTCTGCCTTAAACGGTCACTGTGATGGTGATATGCATGCAAGGAACTAGCCCTTTAGTCTAGGGTTTATAGTCTACTAGTTAATCACAATTTCATCTCAGAGCCTCCTTCCACAGGCCATAACTCCCACATCGAAGGTTGGTAAATGAGCTTCACCTCCTTCCACCTTTTATTTCTTTTCTTCTTTATTTTTATCCCTTTTTAAATGCTAACTCTTTGTTCTCTGACTACAGAGTGTCCAAGAAGCTATTAAATAGAGCTCTAGGCATGCAACTGGATAACCTTGACATTGAGGGGGTGGTGGGGGGCGTCTGATTGCCATTTTTGAATCTTAAATCATTTTACCTTAGGCTCCAACTCAGCAAATAAATCTTGATACAACGGTTTTCTATTATAGAGTCCCAATCTATCTAAAGGATATCCTCTGAGCTCATCTTTCTTCCATAGGCTGCTTTAAACCTGAAAATGAACCACCAACACCATAAATAAATAAATAACAGCAAACAGGAATCCAAAGACAGGACTCCTACTTCATGACTAAAAGTTTCAATAATCCAAATAAAATTTTCATTTGTACAAGTATTTATAAGTCATACCACCACACTTTGATTTTGGTCATTGAATTGCTCTAGTATTTACTCAGGATATAGATAAGGTCTTACACTCTATTTATATTTCACTGAACATAAACTATATTTCAAAAGGATTTTAAAGATTTAGGGAAAATAATCTTCTTCATAGAGGCTTTTGTCATCAGTTATCCAGGTGCTTTTTCTTTATTATCTTTATATTCAATTTTAAGCCCCAAGGGAAACTTTAAATAGCAAATTACAACTGTAGAATATGAGGCATTTGTCACGTACAATTTATCAATGCCTCCTTAGCACTTTTTTTCTAAATACTTCTCTTAATCTTCATACTAACTCCCACTACACTATTGGGTTCTATTTTCTTATTTTAGACATGGAGAAAGAATTCTTTTTTTTTTTTCTATTTTCTACTATGTAGTTAATTTGGTTTCATTGATTTCTGACAATCCAACCTTGAAAACATCTTATCTTAAATAATCAGCTATTGATGGCAAAACACTTAGGGACATCTTGGCTAGTTAGCTTTCAATTACTGTAACAAATACCTGAGATAAATCAGCTTATTTAGAGGGAAGGTGTATTTTGGTTCACACTTTTTGGAAGTTTCAGTCCATGACGAATTGGCCCCATCATTTTAGGCCTGTGGTGAGACAGCACATCATGACAGGAAGCACATGGTAGAGCAAAGCTGCTTACTTCATGTCCAGGAATCAAGAGGAAAAGGAAGAGATCAAGGACCCACAGTCTCACTGGAGGAAACACCTTCATTGACCTGAAACCTCCTAATAGGTCACAACTTCCTAAGTTTTTTCCATCTCCATCTCTATTGCTCCAAAGCTGGGACCATGCTTTTGGGGCATGTTTCCGATCCACAAAATAGCAGTATCTTTTTTTAAAAAAAAAATTGTAGGTAACAATGATACTATGAAAAAAAAGTTACTACTATTTGTTATTTTTCACTAAGCATAAGTCCAATTTAATATTTGGAAAACAGTAAAACTATGTATAAACTACTCTCTAATAATAAATAAAAATATCCTTTACCTTAGGAAAAAAGTATTGATTTCATTTTATTTTTGGAAAAAAAAAAAAGAGCTCAAGTCCAAAAATAATCTCATGGGCAAAGCAAATATCAGTTTTCCTCCCTCATGACCTTAAGGCTGTCATTCCAATTCTTACACTAAAGCATTTTCTTGCATCAATTTCCCAAATGGGGGACGGATTCTGCACCGGAGTAGGTGGGCATCCATGTGCTGAAAGTATATAAACTCATCACCATCTTCCTAGAGCATCTGTTTTTCTCTAGACTATTTTTTAATTATTTTTAATTGACACAAAACATTGTACCAATTAATTGTACCAATTAATCTGATGTGAGTGTTTTCACAAATGTAGACATTATATTCAAAGTAGAGTAAACATATCTATCTACTCAAATATTTGTCATTTCTTTGAGGTGAAAACATTGAAATCCTCCTTCTTGGAGTTTTTTGGAGATATATAGTATATCATCAATCTCTGTTGTCACCCTGCTGTGCAATATCTGTTCTATCTGACTATAACTTAGGATCTATCCATCAACCCATCCCCATTCCTCTTTCCCCTGATTCTCTTCCCAGTTTCTGGTAATCATCATTCTGCTCCCAACTTCTATATATTGTTCTTTACCGTTAACCAGAAGGAGAAATAATTGTTTAACTGATGATTTGAAACATTGTTTTTGTTTTTTTTTTCCATGAACACAAATGTGCTTATATTAATGGAGTGGAGGCAAAATTTGCTTGGATTTTTAAGATAAAGCAGAAGGCTTCAAAAATAATTTTGTTCTTCTGGAAAAAATATTTACATCCTCTCTATCCCTAGAAAACTAAGTATATTATTTGGATTGCTTTTACCTCCTCTATAATTTCACTCATGCATTCATTTAGAACAAAAGGTTTGTAGCTGACAGATGGAGTCAGATTGTTCATGGGTTATTTGTTCCTTTGATTCATGGATTTTGACCCAGGTGGAAGATTAACATCTGCTATGGTATAGAATGACCTATAGAGTTATTCATTTATGATGCACTGGCAATCATGGTGACATGATTGTTTTAAATTATCCAGTAGGTATTATATAAATGGATTTAGCATTTTACTATATAACAACTGTATTTGTTCTAACTTCAGAACTAACAGACAACCATCATTGTAAAGATTTATCATAGTTCATATCGGAGGGAAAAACATTGTTCCCAGTTCTTAATGTGGGCACCTGCTCACAGGATGGATGAACAGCATTAAAAGATTGAAGATGACTGCTTACTAATCATGCCACATGGACTCAGATACGTCTGTTTATTCATAAAATCTTTGCACTGTTGATAAAATCATTGTCCTCTTGTTTTATTAAAGAATATATGTCAACTGAAACAACCTGAAAAAATAAGAATCCAACACATTCAATTTCTTTCTCTCTCTCGGAACCTTCTTATTTTTGCCAAATATTTTTGTTTTCATATAGTGGAAATCAGAAAATGCTGGGACTTTCTTTTCTAAATTAATATTAATATATTTCCTCGTATCAGCAAAAGTTTTAAAGCTGACATTTTTGCAACTCTGTCTTCTAAAATTAATTTTACTGAACACTTTCGTGCAACACCATGAACCCCACTGTTGACATTTTTGTAGCTTTGCAGTAAGCTTCCGTTGTAATAAGACATATTTTTGCTTAGCCATTTCTTATTCTTAGGTATTTGGGTTTTTCCCTGCTGTGTTTTTGTTTCTGTAATCATAAATAGCATTTCTATAAATATTTTATAATAACTAATTTTTAAACATATTTATTTCCTTGCAGAATGTTCCAAAAAGAAGGATCATTGTGCCAAATCATACCTATTAGTTTCTTAGCTCAACCTTTTATTTTTCCCAGAAAAACTAAAACAACTGATAATAAAAACAGGAACATTTAAGATTTATGTCATTCTCAGATTCAACAACATTGACATTTTATAATTTCTAATTACTATAGTCAATAAATAGATAAACCATGATGTCGACAAAAATTTATACTCATTTAATAAATGATAGGGATCTGAATTAATATGGGGGATAACTTTTTATTTGTAGATAACAATTCTTGAATATACTATTCATTTCATATAATCAATTATCAAATGGAAAAGAGTATCAAGCCTGTCGTGCATAAACAACTATTGGAGAGAGTATAAAATATATCCTGAAAACACTACATAGATCTATATTTCACATTTTGTCATAGTTACTTTGTTTTTTTGGCTTGTTCTTTTTTTTTATTTTGTTTTTTGGGGTTTTGGGGGGTTGATTTGTGTGTGTGTGTGTGTGTGTGTGTGTGTGTGTGTGTTTGTGTGGTTGGTTGGTTAGTTTGTTGGGTTTTACTTTTAATGAGAAACTATGGCAGCAGAGAAATAGAATATATTTGACATAGTTGAAGCTTTTGGGTAATCCTCCTCAACTCGGTCTCCTTCCTTCCTTCTCTAGAGCCAAACATCACTAACAACACAGTGATTATATGACTATGCATATATTTTTACTATTCTTACATAGGTGTGTAAATTTAAAAATATATGGCAGATTTTGTATGTTTCCTAATGTCATTTAAGTGGTATTTCTACATATATAATGCTATAATTTTGCTTTTAATATTGAAGTTATACTACTTGAACATCATTTTCTTTGTAACATGTAGGTCTAGAGTATTTATTTTAGTGGCTTTTATTTTTAATAATTTACAAATTAGTTTTAATTTTCTGATTGAAGACCATGTCAGTTCCAATATTTTGTAATATGAACTGTAATTCAATGAATATTTTCTCATTTATTTTTCTGTTCATCATATATTTTATGTTATAAAATAAATATATTTTGCATCTTTATGAAGAAGATTGAAGTTATAAAAGTTTTTTTCATATATATATATTATATATATATAGTATAATGTATATACATATATAGTATATTTTGGGGTTCTGTCTTTGGGTTCATTGGTATTTTAATCTTTCATCAAACTTTAGCTTCATCATAGATTCAATATCTGACAGGAATACCCACATCATTGATCTCCAATTTTTTAATGTCAATCTTGACTCTTCCATAAATAGTCAAGCATTGTTTAATATCAAAGACATGTTCTGAGAAATTTGTAGCTAGGCAATTCTGTCATTGTGCAAACATCATAATGTGTACTTACACAAACCTAAATGGTGTAGGTCAGTCACTCCATGTGTCCTCTTGATGCAATCAGGAGGTACAGTAAACACGAGCTATATGAAGTTGCACCCAGTGTTACGTGTCATAATGTTTTACATTATGTGTGTGTGTGTATATACAGTATAATGATAAAAAGTATAAGTACAGAAACCAGTAACATAGTCCTTTATTATCCAATATCATATACTCTACATGACTGTATAAGTTATATTTTATATGACTGGCAGTGAAATAGTTTGTTTACACTATTACAACTAAACACATGTGAATAATGTGTTGCACAAAGACGTTATAACATCTACAACATCACTCAGCAATTGGAATTTTTTAGCTTATGGGACCACTATAGAATTTGATTCCGTCATTGTATATTGCATGTGACTGTGTGTTTGAGAATATTTTATAGGTCAATTTTAGGAGAATGGCTGGTTGTGCAATGTGGGGTTCTTGGGTTCTTAAAATGCTGGGATATATCAGGGAGAGTGCATATCCAGCCTTGAAGTGGGACTGATCCATTTCCATTCCTATATTTCAGGCCTTGCCTGTCCTCCCCTCTGTCCAGGTCCTTAGCTTGCTAAAATTTAGGATAAGGAGGTGGACAGAAAAACTTTTGTTTGATGGTAAGAGCCCTTTTCTTGCCTGCACTGCTCTGCCCCTGCCTAGTATGAGCCCCTCACCTGCTCTCTGCCTCTCAGAAAGTGAACTTCTTGGGCATTAATTCCTGATTCCAGACCTGGAGTAAAGCTAGTGGCTGTCTTCATTTCTAGTCACTGCTCTTTAGTTGCTCTTGAAGTTTTGATCCGCTGAAAGGTTTTACTGTTTAAGAACTTAGATTTTTCTTTTCTTTTGGTTTGGTATTTGTATTCTTTATGCATTTTTGTCACTAAGTGTTTGAAGCTAAGGGAGTATTTCAAAGAATGACTTAGTGTTCTGTCTGGATGGAAAAATGAAAGATAAAGTTTTAATTGTGTTATGAAAATATCAAATTATTCCTTATTTGTTACATTTTATTCTATAATTGAAGTTATCCCATAAGTTTATTCAACTTTGATGTGCTTTATTTTTCAATAGTCATGTGTTTATACGTATTCCAGAAACGGAATGAACACAGAAAATGAAATTTTGTCAGCATATTGGGGCATTAATTGCAGTATGAGTTGTATACATGTCTTCTATGGGTGTACATGTCTTCTATGCTTTTTTTTTAAATTTTTTTTAGTTGTTGATAGGCCGTTATTTTATTTATTTATATGTAATGCTAAGAATCGAACCCAGTGCCTCACACATGCCAGGCAAGTGTGCTACTGCTCAGCCCAGCCCCAGCCCTTTTCTATGCTTCTTAATAAAGAGAAAGTTAAAGTGTGTGAGAGAGAGCTTGGGAAATTTGGGGAAATCTTTTTTCTTCGTATTTCAGACTCTCTCTCTCTCTCTTTTTTTTTTCTTTCTTTTTTTTTTTTTTTTTTTTTTTTTGGTACTGGGGATTGAACCCACAGGCACTTAACCACTGAGACACATCCCCAGTCCTTTTTATTTTTTTAATTTGAGACAGGGCCTCACCAAATTGATGAGGGCCTTGGTAAGTTATTGAGGCTAGCTTTGAACTTGCAATCCTCCTGCCTCAGTCTCCTGAGCCTCTAGGATTATAGGCCTGCACCACTGTGCCTGGCCAATCTCCTTTTCTATAAAACATGTATAATAATGTCTACTTCATAAGATTATTGAGTCAATGTATGTAAATGAGTTAATGTACATTAAGCACTGAGAGCAGTGCTAGACCCCTTGCAATTTTTCTACATGTTTATTGTTGCTGTTATGAATCTCTAGCAATTGTCTCCCTACAGGTACAACAATTTAAACAGCTATTCACCCACCAAACTACCTTCAGAAAAGCCTGAGGAAGCCAGGTGAGTGTCTGATTTTAGTAAAATAATAGGAAAAGATGCATTGAAAAAGGCAGGAAGGAGAATTGCCTGTGTCACCTCTTCCGCAACTCCAGGCAGTGTGGGGCTAGCTACATTGTAGTAAGAGAAGGGAGAGTGAACTAGGTCCAGGCCTTACACTTGAAATCCAGCAGCAGGTGAAAGTCAGTTAGAGGAGAATCCCCAGGACCCTGCCCCAAGGCTGTACCTGCAGACTAAGCTGATGGTACTGCACTGGCCAGGTGGTCAACTGCCTCTACCACCCCTTTCCTAACGTCTGGCAGAAGAGGGGGAAACAAGACTCCCAACTGCTGGGGAGCAGGGCACAAAATGTAGCACAAAACTTTGCCTTGGAGCTCTGTGCCAGGTCCAACATGGTAAGATCTAGCAACAGAAAGAACCCAAAGACCCCTATTGTCAAGCTTGATGTTGCAGACAGAACCTTGAGACCTGTCCCAGATCAAGCAGAGACCTGCACACCAGGAAGTAGACTTGAGTTCTGACCTGCATCATTGCTGGCCTTCAAGGGGCACTCCTTCCCCCAGCACACACACACGTGCAGCCACAATTGTGTTTTGCAGGTTCCTGTGGCTGTGAGACTCAGGGACAACCCAGCCTAGCATCACGCTTGGAGGCCCAGGAATTGTCCCTACTTCTCCTCCTCCAACCTCAGGCACCATAGCCATCCCCAGGCAAGTGTTCAGGCACTGATTTGAGCCCTGATGGGATGGATTTGTGTGTCAACCTGATCACTGCCAATTACAGTAAGGTCCTGGATGGTTCCTTTGACACTGTGCAGATCCTTTCATCTGTGAGACTCAGGTGTAATTAAACTAAATGTCAGCCTTGCCAGGCAAGGGACTGCCTTTATCAGCTCTACCCCAACCTCAGTCAATAGAGCATGGAGCCAGACTCCACATTGGGGGAGTAAGACAGGGTAGTAAGCACAGAACTTTGCCTGAGAACTCAGTACCAATTTGGGTGAAACCTAATACTGGCCAGAGCACCAGGTCCGAGCCCATGAACAAAACCTTTGGAACAGCTCCAGCATTAGATGGAAACACACAGCTCTTGTCCATTGGAATTCTATTGTGGCCAGCATCATCTGTGGCTGATTGAATTGATCTTAAGCCTAAGTCCATCTTAGCAGTAGGCACCCCATAGCAGTGTGTGGTTTGGTCCTATCTTATATCGTGCTGGTTTAGGGGAACATGGGATCATGTCCTTGAAGGTACAGGAAGGTCAAAGGTCACCAGTCATCTAATCTACCTCAAGATATAATTGAACTCCCAAAGACTACAGATAAAGAGAAGATTCTTATGGCAGCAAGAGAAAAGGAACAAATAATTATATAAGGGTGTCCCAATTCATCTGACAGCCAACTTCTCAGTAGAAGCCTTACAAGTCAAGAAAGAGTGCATGGGATTTTTCACAATACTAAAGGGAAAAAAAAAATCTGCCAACCAAAAACACTGTACTCAGCAAAGCTATCGTTTAGAAATGAAAGATAAATATTCTCCCATACAAACAAGAACTGAGAGAATACAGCTTCACCAGACCTGTTCCATAAGAAATGCTAAAGGGTGTTCTTCAAATTGAAAGAGACATTAATGAATAAGAAGAAAACATTGGACCAAAAACACTGTACTCAGCAAAGCTATCGTTTAGAAATGAAAGATAAATATTCTCCCATACAAACAAGAACTGAGAGAATACAGCTTCACCAGACCTGTTCCATAAGAAATGCTAAAGGGTGTTCTTCAAATTGAAAGAGACATTAATGAATAAGAAGAAAACATTGGAATGTGACTTAGTTTTTTGATGCGATGACAAAATAGCTGAGGCATATCAACTTGTGAGGAGGAAAGATTTATTTTATTTCATGATTTCAGAGATTTCAATCCATGGTTGGTTGGCTCCATTGCTTTGGGGCCTGTGGCAAGGCAGAACATTATGGTGGGAAGCACATGATAGAGGAGAACTGCTCACCTCATGATAGCTGGGAAGTGGGATTTGGCAGAGTTCCAATATCTCCTTCAAGGACATGCCCCAGTGACCTTACTTCCTTCCACTACCTCCTAATATTTCCACCATTTCTTAATAGTGTCACAGACTGTAATGCATGAGACTTTGGAGGATGCTCCAGATCCAAACTATAACATTAAGTATAAAATTCACTAACAAGGGTAACTATACAAATGGAGGAGGTTCTAACATTGCACATATGACACATAAACCATTCATATCTTTAGAATGAAGAGTTAAAAAGAAAACAGTTAAAAACAATAACTGGATTAATATAACAAGTGATAGACAAAAGAAAGATCTAAAATGAGACTTTAAAAAATCAAAATGTGCCGGGGGCAGTGTCGCACACCTGTAATCCCAGCAGCTCAGGAGGCTGAGGCCGGAGGATCGAGAGTTCAAAGCCAACCTCAGCAAAAGCAAGGCACTAAGCAACAGAGTGAGACTGTGGCTCTAAATAAAATACAAAATAGGATTGGGGATGTGGCTCAGTGGTCAAGTGCCCCTGAGTTCAATCCCTAGTAACCCCCCAAAAATGAAAAATTCAAACCGTGGAGGACAGAGGACAAAAAGAGAGTTTTCATTAGAATATTTTTCTCTCTCTTTTTCTTTTTATTAACATGTTTTGCTGTTATCATTTGAAAATTACTTATTAAATGTAAATACATTAAATTCCCAATGAAAAGAAATAGAGTGACTGAATGAACAAGAATAACAAAAAGACCCAACCATGTGTTTTTTAAAAAACTCAATTCACTTCTAAAAATACACAAAGCCTGAGAGTGGAAGGATGGAATAAGATATTCCATGCATATGGATTTTAAAAGTATGCCAGAGTAGCCAAAATTACACAAGAAGAAACAGACTGTAATTGAAAAGCAGTAAAAAGAAACAAGGAAGATCATTTATGTAAAGATAAAAGGGTCAATTCAGAAAGAAACAATTGTAAATATATATGCCCCCAATATCAGAGCACCAAATATATACAGCAAATATTAAGAGACCTAATAGGAGAGATAAGTGCACATACAATAATTGGGACCTTAACATCGACATTTCATCAATAAATAGATCATCCAGACAGAAAAATCAAAAAGGAAAGAGCACAGTTAAATAGCCCTTAGACCTAATACACATAATAGACATAGAAGGAACATTTCTCTTAACAGCACTTGGAATAGTCTCCAGTTTAGATCATACAATAGACCACAAAACAAGTCTCAACAAATGTTTAAAATTTGAAATCATATTCAATATTTTCTCTGATCACAATGCAATGAGACTAGAAACAATAACAGGAAGAACTTTGGAAAGCATACAAATACATGGAAATTCAAACACGTATTTTTTAAAAAAATTTTTTAAGTTGTTGAAGGACCTTTATTTTATATTATTTATATGTGGTGCTGAGAATTGAACTGAGTGCCTTCCACATGCCTGGCCAGTGCTCTACCACTCAGTTACAACCACAACTGCTCAACCACCTTCTTTTGAACAACCAATGGATAAAGGAAGAAATCAAAAAGTAAGTTAAAAAATTTCTTGAAACAAAAAAAAAAATAGAAGTACAACCTTCAAAATCCTATTGGTTACAGCAAATACAACTAAGAGGTAAACTTATAAAATCAACTACATCGAAAAGTAGAAAAAGATACAAAATAAACATCCTATTACTGCATGTCAAGGAACTAGAAAAATGAAACCAAACCCAAAGTTAGTAAAAGGAAAGAGTAAGGATCAGAGCAGAAATAAATGAAAAAGAGAGTTTAAAAAATGAAATGTCATTGAAACAAAGAGCTGGTTCTTCAAAAATCAAACAAAATTGAAAACACCCTAAACTGGACTAAGAAAAAGAGAGAGAGAAGTATCAAAAAAATTAAATCAGAGATAAAATGGGATACATTAAAAATGACACCACAGACATATAAAGGATCATTTGAGAGTATTATGAAAAACTATATGCTAACAAATTTGATTACCTAGAAGAAATGGAACAATTCTTGGATACATCTACCTTACCAAGATTGAATCATGAAGAAGTAGAACGCTGGAACAGACCAATAGTAAGCAATAAGAATGAATCATAGTTTTAAATCTTTCCTTCCATAAAGAAAAGCTCAAGACCTAATAGCTTCACTGCTGGTTTTTGTCAAACGTTCAAAGATGAGCTAATATTGATTTTTCCCAAATTATTCCAGAGCCAAATGTGGTAGTGTATGCCTATAGTCCCAGATGCTCAGGAAGGTGACGGGGGAGGATCACATAAGCTACAAGTATGCCAGAGACCAGCGTGTGCAACATGGCAAGACCATGTCTCAAAAGTTAAAACAACATCCAAAACTTAACAACTGAAACTATTGCAAAACATTGAAAAAGAAATTTTTTTCAAATGTATTCTATGAGGCCAGTATTACACAAAACCACAAAGGGACACAACAAAAAACAGCTAGGTGTGGGACCACACACCTGTAATCCAGCTATTTGGGAAGCAGAGGTAGGAGGATCATAAGTTTCATACCAGGCACACACACACACACACACACACACATGCAAATGCAAACTCCAGGCCAATAGGCTTGATGAACAAGGTGCAGAATCCTCAAAATACCAACAAACTAAATCTAACAACTCATTGTAAGATGATGATGATGATGATGATTGTTATTATTATTATTATAGCTTTATGACTATAAATAGGAGCTGGGTTTATACCAACAAACTCATACATGCATGGAAATCTATTTTGGTTCATGACCCTATCCGCTTCCACTAAAAGACCATATATAATAAGGTAACAGGGAATTATACCAAAATGGGAAAACTGAAAGCTTTTTGTCAAGATCTGGAACAAGACAAAGGTGCCCACCTTCATGTTTATTCAACAATGTTTTGAAAATTCTTGCCAAAGATAAAAATTAAATGGCATCCAAGTTGAAAAACAGAAAGATTGTCGTCATTTGCCTGTTACTTGATCTTACATGCAGAAAATTCCAAAGACTCCACTGAAATTCCATTAGAACTAATAAATGAATTCAGCAAAGTTGCAGTATGCAAAATCAACACCCAAAAATCAGTAATATTGTTATACATCAATAGCAAATTATCTGTATCCAATTTATGATAGCTAGAAAAAAGATTAAAATACCTAGGAGTGAATTATCTGGAAAGGAAATCAAGAAAGCAATCCCATGTAGGATAGCTAGAAAAAAATTAAAATACCTAGGAGTGAATTTAACCAATGACATAGGTGATCTCTATTATGAAAACTATAAAATACTGTTGAAAAAATTTGAAGAGGACACCCAAATTGGAAAGGCATCCCATGTTCAGGGATTAGAGGAGTCAATGTTGTTAAAATTTCCATATAACCTAAACCCATGGACAGATTTAATGCAATCCTTATCAAAATACCAATGACATTCTTCACAGACCTAAGAAAAGCAATCTTAAAGCTCATATAGAAGTAGAAAAGACCCCAAATAACCAAAGCAATCTTGAGCACACACATACACACACAAAAATTAAAAAAAAAAAAAAAAACAGAGCAGGAACATTATATGGTCTGACTGCAAAATACAAGCTGTAGTAATCAAAACAGCATGGTATTCACAAAAAACAGACACATGGACCAATGAAAAAGAATAGAGATCCTCAAAGTAAACATTTACATCTACAGCCAACTGATTTTCAGTGAAGGTGTTGAGAAATCACATTGGAGAAAAAAAATCTTTTCAACCAATGGTGCTGAGAAAATTGGATATGCACATACAGAAGAATGAAACTATCTCACCAGTTATAAAAACCAAAATAAATGAATTAAAGACCTGAATGTGAGACAGGAAACTCTGAAACATCTAGAGAAAAACAAGACAAATCCTTCAGGACTTTGAAGTTGACAAGAGTATTTTGGCCAAGACCTGAACAACATGGGGGGAAAAAAAGGACAAATAGATAAAGTTGAATTATATCAAACTAAAATCCTTCTGCACAGAAAAGGAAACAGTCTACAGAATGGGAGAGAGCATATGCAAGCTACCCATCTGACAAGGGGTCAGAATCCAAAATATTTAAGGAATTAAAAACTCAGTAGCAGAAAACAAATAATCCAATTTTTAAATGGATAGTAGACCTACACTAATATTTCTCAAAAGAAGACATACACATGATTGACAAGTACATGAAAAAAATGTCCAACATCTCTAATCATCAGGAAAATACAAGTCAAACCACACAGTGAGCCTCACCTTACCCCAGTAGGACTGGCCGCTATAGAACAGGTCAGTACCATGGAGGACGTGGAGAAAAGGGAGCCAAACTCTCCCAGCTAGGAAGCGATGGAGCCAGAGCTTGAAGCCAGGGATTCTGAGTGCACAGCTCCATGCTAAGAGGCCCTGCTCACTTCTGCTTTTTCTGGGAGGGTCCAGGGATATTTCATTAGTAAGAGCAGGGCTTTTGCCAGGTCTGTCCCCGCAGCTGCTTCAGAGGCCATGTGTCCTTACACTAGGCATCTTTCCCCACTGCCTGCTGTGCTCTTCAATGCTCCTTCCTGGTTCCTTCATACACAGAGGTTTTCCTTCAACTCTTGGGCAAACAGAAAAGGGATTGGCTAGTGCAGAAAAGATGCATCTGGCATTCAGACTGTTGTTCCTTTGTCAGTAAACAATCTCCCCGGCTGAACCCTTCCCTTTCCTGCTACATACGGGTTAGTGTTGCATACACAAAATTTACAAGCTTTTGGACGTCTGGTTTCCACTTCATAACCTTACTGTCCAGCACCTTCTCTGGCTCCTTAAAGTTCCTCCCCCTTTATACCCCAAATCCCTTCCTTCCCTTTCTTCCTTCCCTGCCCGCTCCTTTCTCTCTTTTGGTCAGTTTACACTCTCTGGGTGACATTATCGGATGTACTGACAATTCTCCCATAAATAAGGATGCTGTAATACACCGTTCATGCCTCCATCTTCAGAACTGCCCCACTGATTATTTTTGAAAGTAGATGAAAACATCAAACCACTCAATCTAGTTTACTTTTATGTACGTGAAAAATAACACTTTATTTTACTATAGGCTACCTGAAGAAGAAAAACCATTAAATGCTGATCATATCTTTTATAACTCACACAGCCCTGGAATATGTCTCAGAATGGCAATTAACTGCATTTAACTGTCAGTGGAACAATGGTTGGCTGACAAAGGACACTAATAAAGTGCATTCTGTCCATGTTTTAAGTTTCTTTTTCCCCGTTACTATTTCAGCAGGTTTATTCACACATGCCTTAAATAACCATTGCTTAGAAATAAAATTTTAAACCTGGCCTAAGAGACAGCACAGTATACTATCAAGATTTGCCTCAAGACACAAAAGGTCCTGATTTCTGAGTGAGCTTGGGCAAGCCCTTTAAATTCCCTGGCTCCCAATTTCTCTTATTAGGTTGAAAAATTAAAACAAAAAACATAAAAGACCCTTTTGATTCTGAAGTTGATTCCATGAAAACAAAACTTCTTAGGAGAGACGCTAACAAATTATATGCATTTTTGAAAAACTAAATAAGTGCTAGTATAAGAATAAAGGAAATGTTGCCTAATAATCATTTTTACTGACTGCACCACTGCGTTTTACCTATATACTATAAGAGAGTTGAAATGGTAATTTTCTGTTATGAAAATATTTCGGTAAATACTTACATTTGATGTAAATTTTTATATTACCACTCTTTCTCGCATGTATCTTTTAATGACATGTAAGCAGGAACATCATAATCACAACTTTTTCTAGGCAAATTAAAATGTTTTGCAAGCACCCAACTAACTAATAGGGTGTGATGTGGAAATAAAGAAAATAAAGGCTCTTATCAATAATGTATACAATATAAAAAGAAATCAACCCCTTTCTGCTAGAGAAGAAAACCAGGACTATGCCATAGCTCAAATATATGTGGTGAGATGATAATTGCCAAATTAATTCCCTTTGGTGTGTTGCTGGATCTCTTATGTTCCTGAACCTTCCCCTTTTGACTACTAGATAAAGGTCCTTTGTATTCCGGAGAATAGAGACTCAAAATTCTTTGTTCTTAGGAGGTGAAAAAGACCAATGAAACACTTGGTTGAGGTCTAAGCTCAAGGTGCACTTGAAGATCAAGTTTCTTTGAGTGGCGAGGAGGTACTCCTTGAGCTTGGTAGGGCCATGTTTCGAGGAGGGAGTCCTCAGCTCAGCTGAGGCCAGTTGAACTCCCCAAAGTGCAGAGGATGGGTCCAGAGGTAAGACCCAGGACATTTGGAGAGCCTAGGGTAGAGGTCCAAGAAAGTTGGTAAAGCAAGCCACATATGAGGTTCTTCTTCCACTCTGCCAAAGCGATAGAGCGATGGCTGTGGGAGGGTGGTCTAGGTTAGAACAGGCTTGACATGGTCCCAGGAGTAGTGCTCAACCTCTGAAGGGCACTGGAAAGATTCTAGAGTTCCCTGCCACCCCAGAATAGGGCGTGGTGTTTATTGATTTTGGACTTGAACTAATTTAAATAGGAAGCATATTATTTCTAATTTAATTTGCCTTGAAAATAAACAACCACCCCCACCAATAGGAAGGTATTTGTGTGTATTTCTGTAACTAAGTCATCATCAACTTCAGTTACATCATTATTTTGTGTTCTACTAAAAACAACCACCACAACAACTAAACACCTGACATGCTAGACAGTTTCACCTTCCTGGGGAAACGTTCTGTGGATCTGCAGCACTTGATCCTGCACTAGTTGCCATCCTACAAGAAACTGCCTCCTCGTGGTGCCTGTAATCCCAGCAAACAGGGAGTCTGAGACAGGAGGATTGCATTCTGAGGCTAGCCTCAGCAATTAAGTGAGATCCTGTCTCAAAATAAAAATTTTAAAAAAGGACTGGGGATGTAGATCAGTGGTAGAGCACCCCTGGGTTCAAATCCCGGTACTGAAGAATAAGAAAAAAAAGAAAAAGAAATCAGCCTGTTTCTCCCCCACCCACCATACTGGAAATGCTTATTTACATATTGATTAATTCTGTTTCTTTCTCTCTACTAGAATATGAAGATTTGAGCAAGAGCAAGGATTTATCTGTTTTGCTCATAGCTCTTTCCAGGTCCCGAAGGGGATTTGATGTATAATAGGTCTTCAGTGATTATTTTCTAAATTTTTGAATATATTTTATAAAATTTATATCTCAAAGAGAAATATATGTGTATACATTTGTGTGTATAGTACATTTTATCAATATATCATTAATTATATGTTTATTATATATACAAATCAATATTTGTTTTATATGGTTTGTCCATTTAGATATAATTCATTAATCTCTTTATAAAATTAAAATTGAAAAAAAATCATCAAAACTCTCATACTGCTATGCTAATTTGAAATTAGAGCTCTAAGAAGGAAAGTAAATTCGGGTGATTAAAATTCTGAGTACAAACTATTATTTCTCATCCATTCCTTCTCCCTTGAGATGTCCTGTGTCCTGACGGGAAAAGAGGGTGTACTGACCCTAGACTGTGTTTTAAGACTAGTTTTCTCTTTGAAGGTCTTAGCCAAACTCCACCTCTGCAGAAGTGGTTGGAAAAAGGAGACAGATCATGTGATTTGCTTCATCTGGTTCCTGTTGGCATCACTGCTAATTTTGAGAAAAATTTGAAAATAAAGAAGGAGCCTCACTTTGATAATTTCAAAGGAAGTCTGGCGCCACTGCTGCTGACCACATCCGCCCCAAGTAGGTGTAATAGTAACTCTCACACTCAGAAAATGCTTACGGAGGAGTCCCAGGCACTGGGGTAGGTGCCAACCGTTCTGGGGCTCCGCAGAACAGGCCTGTTGCAGAAGGCTGGATAATGGCCAAAGACAGTGAGTCCCTATGCAGGAACTCATAAAGGTTACCTTATGTGGAGAAAAACTGTTCGCAAATGGGATTGTGTTAAGGATCTTGAGGTGGGACGCTTACACTGGATTAATAGGGAAGAACCTAAATATAATCACAAGTGCCTAATGAGAGGGAGAAATAAGGAGATTTGACACAGGCAGGTAGTGGAAGGCAGTGGATCACAGAGACAGAGACTGGGATACCTGATTACCACCAGAATCTGGAAGGAAATAAGAATCCCCTGCCTCTGGAGGGAACAGAACCCTGCCCCCTCTCCATATCTATTTCAGACTTTTGGCCTCCAGAACTGTGAGCGCCCCCCACCCCCATGTATGTATTTATTTATTTATTTTCAATTTATTCTAATTTGTTATACATAATGGCAGAATGCAATTCATTTCAAATTACACATACAGATCACAATTTTTCATGACACTGGTTGTACACAAAGTATTTTCACACTATTCATGTCTTATTCATGTACTTAGGGTAATGAGGTCTAACTCATTCCACATCCTTCTTACCCCCTTAGCCCCTCCTTTCCCTCCCTCCCCTTGCCCTATCTGAAGTTCCTCCATTTCTCCCATGCTCCACCCACCCACCCTTGACACTATGAGTCAGCATCCAGATTTCAAAGAAAACATTCAGACTTTGGTTTTTTGGGATTGGCTTGCTTCACTTAGCATTATATTCTCCAACTTCATCCATTTACCTGCAAATGCCATGATTTTATTCTCTTAATGCTGAGTAATGTTCCATTGTGTATATATGCCACAGTTTCTTTATCCATTCATCTACTGAAGGGCATATAGGTTGGCTCCATAATTTAGCTATTGTGGATTGTGCTGCTATAAACATTGGTGTAGCTGTGTCCCTATAGTATGTTGTTTTTAAGTCCTTTGGGTATAACCGGAGGAGTGGGATAGCTGGGTCAAATGGTGGTTCCATTCCCAGTTTTCCAAGGAATCTTCATACTGCTTTCCATATTGGCTGCACCAATTTGCAGTCCCACCAGCAATATATGAGTGTACTTTTTTCCCCTCATCCTCACCAATACTTACTGTTGTTTGTCTTCTTAATAGCTCCCATTCTGACTGGAGTGAGAGGAAATCTTGGAGTAGTTTTGATTTGCATTTCTCGAATTGCTAGAGATGTTGAACCATTTTTCATTCATTTGTTGATTGACTGTATATCTCTTCTGAGAAGTGTCTGTTCAGTTCCTGGACCCATTTGTTGATTGGGTTATTTGTTTCTTTGGTGTTAAGGTTTTTGAGTACTTTATATATCCTAGAGATTAGTGTTCTATCTGATGTGCTTGTGTTAAAGATTTGCTCCCATTCTGTAGGCTCTCTGTTCACCTCACTGATTGTTTTTTTGCTGAGAAGAAGCTTTCTAGTTTGAATCCATTCCATTTTTTGATTCTTGGTTTTAATTCTTGTGCTACAGGAGTTTTATTAAGAAAGCTGGGGCCTAATCCAACATGATGGAGATTTGGACGTATATTTTCTTCCACTAGATGCAAGGTTTCTGGTTTAATTCTTAGGTCCTTGATCCACATTGAGTTGAGTTTTATGCATGATGAGAGATAGATGCTTAATTTCATTTTGTTACATGTGAATTTCCAGTTTCCCAGCACCATTTGTAGAAGATGCTATCTTTTCTCCAATGTTTATTTTTGGTGCCTTTCTCTAATATAATATAACTGAAGTTATGTGGGTTAGACTCTGTCCTCTATTCTGTACCATTGGTCTACAGGTCTATTTTGGTGCCCGTATCATGCTGTTTTTGTTACTATAGCTCTATAATATAGTTTTTAGGTTTGGAATAGTGATGCTACCAGCTTCACTCTTCCTGCAAAGGATTGCTTTGGCTATTCTGGATCTCTTATTTTTCCAGATGAATTTCATGATTGCTTTTTCTATTTTATAGGAATGCCATTGGGATTTTTATTGGGATTGCATTCAATCTGTATAGTGCTTTTGGTAGTATGGTCATTTTGACAATATTAATTCTGCCTCTCCAAGAACAAGGTATATCTTTTCATCTTCTAAGGTCTTCTTTAATTTCTTTCTTTAGCATGTTGTAATTCTCATTATAGAAGTCTTTCACCTCTTTTGTTAAATTTATTCCAAAGTATTTTATTTTTTGAGGCTATTGCAAATGGAGTGGTTTTCCTAGTTTCAGTTTCAGCAGATTTGTCACTGATGTACAGAAATGCCTTTGATTTATGGGTGTTGATTTTATATCCAGCTACTTTGCTGAATTCATTTATTAGTTCTAGGAGATTTCTGGTGGAATATTTTGGGTCTTCTAGGTATAGAATCATCATTTGCAAATAGTGATAATTTGAGTTCTTCTTTTCCTATCTGTATCCCTTTAATTTCTTTTGTCTATCTGATTGCTTTGGCTAGAGTTTCAAGAACTATGTTAAATAGAAATGGTGACAGAGGGCATCCCTGTTTTGCTCCAGTTTTAGGGGGAATGCTTTCAGTTTAACACTCCTTTGAGAATAATGTTGGCCTGGGGCTTAGCATAGACAGCCTTTACAATGTTGAGGTATGTTCCTGTTATCCCTAGTTTTTCTAACATTTTGAATATGAAGGGATGCTGTATTTTATCAAATGCTTTCTCAGCATCTAATGAGATGATCATAAGATTTTTTATCTTTGAATCTATTGATGTGATAGATTACATTTATTAATTTCCATATGTTGAATCAACCTTGCATTCCTGGGATGAACCCTACTTCATCATGATGCACAATCTTTTTGATATGATTTTGTATTTGATTTGTCAGAATTTTATTGAGAATTTTTCCATCTATGCTCATTAGTGATATTGGTCTGAAGTTTTCTTTCTTCAATGTGTCTTTGTCTGGTTTGGGAATCAGGGTGATACTGGCCTCATAGAATGTGTTTGGAAGTGTTCTTTCTTTTTCTATTTTATGAAATAGTTTGAGAAGTATTGGTGTTAGTTCTTCTTTAAAGATCTTGTAGAACTCAGTTGTGTATCCATCCAGTTCTGAGCTTTTCTTGGTTGGTAGACTTCTGATGGCATCCTCTATTTCCTTGCTTGAAATTGATCTGTTTAAATTGTGTATATCATCCTGATTTAGTTAAAGCATATCATATGCCTCTAGAAATTTGTTGATGCCTTTTATATGTTCTATTTTATTGTAGTACAAATTTTCAAAATGATTTCTAATTATCTTCTGTATTTCTGTAGTGTCCATCATAATATTTCCTTTTTCATCATGGAATTTAGTAATTTGAGTTTTCTCTCTCTTTCTCTTTGTTACCCTGTCTAATGGTTTATCAATTTATTTATTTTTTCAAAGAACCAACCTTTTGTTTTGTCAATTTTTTCACTTGTTTCTTTTCTTTCAATTTCATTGATTTCAGCTCTGATTTGAATTATTTCCTACTACTTTTGGGCTAATTTGTTCTTCTATTTCTAGGGCTTTGAGATGTAGTGTCAGGTCATTTATTTGTTGACTTTTTCTTTGAAGAAATGAACTCCATGCAATGAACTTTCCTCTTAACACTGCCTTCATAGTGTCCCAGAGATTTCGATTATTGTATCAGTTTTCTCATTTACCTCTAAGAATTTTTTAGTCTCCTCCTTGATATCTTTTGCCACCCATTGTTCATTCAATAGCATATTATTTAGTCTCCAGGTGTTGAAGTAGCTTTTATTTTTATTTTATCATTGATTTCTAATTTCATTCAGTTGGGTTATGATAGAATGCAGGGTAGTATCTCTAGTTTTTTTTTTTTTTTTATTTACTAAGATTTGCTTTGTGGTATAACATGTGGTCTATTTTAGAGAAGGATCCATGTGCTGCTAAGAAGAAAGTGTATTCTCTCTTTGAAGGATGAATATTCTATATATGTCAGTTAAGTCTAAGTTATCGATTGTATTATTGAGTTCTATAATTTTTTAAAGTTTGTTTAGGTTTTGTTTGGTAGATCTATCTAGTGATGAAAGAAGTGTGTTAAAGTCACCCAGAATTATTGTGTTGTGATCTATTTGACTCTTTAACTTCAGAAGAGTTTGATTGATGAACATTGATGCTCCATTGTTTGGGGCATAAATATTTATAACTGTTATGCCTAGTTGATGTATGTTTCCATTAAGCAGTATGAAATGTCCATCTTTATCCCTTTTGATTAACTTTTGCTTGAAGACTACTTTATTTGATATGAGGATGGAAACCCCTGCTTGCTAATGTAGACCATGTGAATGGTACATTTTATCCCAACCCCTCACTTTCAGTCTGTGGGTGTCTTTTTTTATGACATGGGTCTCTTAAAAGGCAGCATATTGTTGGGTCTTTTTTAAAAATCCAATCTATCAGCCTATGTCTTTTGATGGTGAGTTTAGGCCATTAACATTTAGGGTTATTATTGAGATATGATTTGTGTTACTGGTCATTTTTGTTTATTGGTATTTAGCTTGACTCCTTTGGTTGGATTTTCCTTTATTGCAGTTTTTCCCTTTGCAGAGTTTCATTGTTTTTCATTTCTTCCTTGTAGAATATTTTGCCAAGAAAGTTCTGTAGTGCAGGCTTTCTTGCTGTAAATTCTTTTAGCTTTTGTTTATCATGGAAGGTTTTTATTTCATCATCAAATTTGAAGCTTAATTTTGCTAGATATAAGATTCTTTTGTCTTTTAGATAAAAGAATTATCTTTTAGAGCTTGGTATATGTTGTTCCATGATCTCCTGGCTTTGAGAGCCTGGGTTGGAAAATCTGCTGAGATTTGAATTGGTCTTCCCTTATAGGAAATCTGATTTTTCTCTCTTGCGGCCTTTAAAATTTTATCCTTTTTTTAAAATATTTTTTTAAGTTATACATGGGCACAATGTCTTTATTTTGTTTATTTATCTTTATGTGGTGCTGAGGATCGAACCCAGGGTCTCACACATGAGAGGAAAGTGCTCTACCGCTGAGCCACAACCCCAGCCCCAAATTTTATCCTTATTCTGTATGGTAGACATTTTCATTATAATGTGCCTTGGTGTAGATCTGTTGTAATTTTGTACAACTGGTGTCCTATCGGCCTCTTGTATTTGATTTTCCAATTCATTCTTAATGCTTGGGAAATTTTCTGATATTATTTCATTGAAGAGATTGTGCATTCTTTTGGTTTCAATCTTTGAATGTTCCTCTATCACAATAAATCTTAAACTTGGTATTTGATGGTATCCCATAATTCTTGGATATTCTGTTTTTGATTTCTTACCATCTTCATTGTCAGGTCAACTTTATTTTCAAGATTGTATATTTTGTCTTCATTGTCTGTAGTCCTGTCTTCCAACAAGTCTAGTCTGTTGGTGATGCATCTATTGAGTTTTTTAATTGGCTTATTGTTTATTTCATTTCAAGGATTCCCAGGGGGTTTTTTTTCAGTATTTTTATCTCTTTCTTGAAGTAACCTCTTGCAACCTGTATTTGCTCTCTTATCTCTCTCTTTGTATGATTGATTTTTGCCTGTATCTGTTCACTTAGGTCATTCTTTAACTTCCAAATCATTTTAGTTAGGTATATTCTGAACTCCTTCTCTGACATTTCACCTAATTCACTATCTATGGATTCTATTGTTGTAGTGTCTATGTTTGTTTGGGGCACTTTCCTCCCTCGTTTTTTCATGAGGTCTATGTGTCTTCCTCTCTGGCAGTGTAGATCTGAGGTATTACAACTTCTGTCCTGTTGTCTTATAGTGTGCCTATAGGTTACCAATACCTCACTTTTAAGGGAGAGATCTATATTAGAGCACTCAATGTACCCAACGTGAATTCATATATCTGTTAGCTTCTATATTTACATTTACAGTTTTGTCACTATAATCAGAAATGTTGAGTTCTGTTATCTTCAACCATATAGTCAATAGGTTTGAGTAATGGTTTACAGTTTCTGATGGTGGAAGGGGGTCTAGGGGTTGGCTGAGATGTTTATGAGGTAGGATGTGAGTATATGGAGGTATTAGATTGTATGACTAGTGAGATAATCATAAGAAGTTGGCTATTAGTAGGAGAAACAAGAGATAGACAACCCCAGGCAAGACTCCCTGTTATCTCAGCAACAGCATAACTATTAACACCCCTAGTAGAGAAACCTCTGGTGCAGCCAGGCCACAGGGACCTTGGTGACATCTTACCAGGTCCTTATTGTTGTCTCTTGATAGAAGTGGCGATATCCCAGTTTCATGGCAGTGGCAGCCTCAAGCCTATATGTTTCCTGATATTGGGCTGCAGAGCCACGTTTTGGTGACTAAGGAACCCCAGCAGGGTGGCTCTCCACATGGACGCAGAGTGGCCCTCCGCAGGGGTGGGGGGTGGCTCTCCCCTGGAACTCCAGGCTGTGGTGGCATGGGGCAGGCCCAGAACTGTTTTATCCTGTCAAATTGCCATCATTTTTTGCAACCACAATGGAAGCTGAATACATCCATGAATTGAGGATTGAAATCCTTCTTTTTTTTTTTTTTTTGGAAAGGATACTTAAGCATAGAGTTGAAGTGAACGTTTATACATTTAATAAGTTTTTGTTCATGTTTGTTTATTTGCTTTGCAGTACTGGGTATTGAACCCAAGGTGGCTTTACCCCTAAACTACATCCCCAGACCTTTTTATTTTGAGACAATCTCTTTATAAATAGCTGAGGCTGGCCTTAAACATGTGATCCTCCTGCCTCAGCCTCCTGAGTTCCTGGGATTACAGGTGGGCACCACCACATCAAGCCTACAGTTAATAAGTTCTATAGCCAAAATTAAAAGTCGAATTGTCTGACTGTAGAGTCTGTGCTTTTAAGTTCTAGGTTGCAGCTTTGAGCCTAATCAAAAAAAAATTTTTATCTTCTAAATTCCACTTTTGAAAAAGGCCGAGTTGTAAAATTTCAGAATTGATTGATGAGATTCTTCTCCTTAAAATATTGGGAGAAATAAAAAAAAGCAATCCCTCCGGCAACTAATGATACAGGAAACAAAGTACTGCTATTTAGGCCAAATGGTTTCCTAAGTACATTCAGAAGATATTGTTTTCATGGCATGACCATGTCACTTACTCTTAATTATGAAGCCCATCATCCAATTAGAAATGTGGAGTCTAATATTTAATGTAATGCTTTTATCTTTTCAAAATAGAGGTCCACAGATTCTTTAGCAATGTTTTGAAAATCACTGGTTATTTCATCAAACAAATTCGTGCCTGCATATGCCCTGCTTTTGCATAGTATACTTTGCACTTGATGTGAAAAGGGCCACAGAGCCCCAAAGGCCTCCCTGCACAGATCTCCTGTAATCCCACAAACCCCAGGGTAAGAATCTTTGGTCTTACAGTTCTGCTCATAAAAGGACATTTTTTAAAAACCACAAGAAAAGAATCTACAAAACAATTTTTTGAAAGCAGTAGCCCAACACAGTGAATATCTGTGGTATATTTTAGAAAGAGCCCTGGATTTGGAGAAAGGATGCAGCTTTGCAAGGAGACTCTGTTCTTATCATCTTTTTTTTCTTTTAATTTTAAAAATAATAAATGTATGTTCTAAGCCCAGAGTTCACTCTCAGAATTAAGTGCCAAGGCAAAGGTCTGCTTTTGTCATCTCTTCATCCCTTAGGACAACCACTTAGTCTTGGTTTTGTGCCTACGTGAAATTGTATATGTGACAATGTTTTGTCAACTAGAAAACATTATGACATTGCAGCCTCAGATTTAATTGTATTCTAACCTCATCGCTAAGAAGAGGCCTCGCATGTTCTTCTGAGACGCAATGGAATTAACTGTCTGTCTGTCCAGCTGGCCTTGAAGATTCAAACTGTGTAATGTGTATCTCCCCCAACTCTCTCTTTCTTAAGTAGACACATATTTGAGAGGAAATGGGTGGTTGGGATTTGAATCAGGCAAGTAACTGAACCAGTTTTCCACTTTGCCTTGTACCTGTTACTTCAGTAACGTTCCCACCCTCTAGAAATGTGTTAAAACTTTGGGTGACTTCCACGTTCCCTAGTTCTTCCTATAGTATACATCAGATTTGTTTATCTCTGTAAGTATACATGCGTGTACATACCAATTCACAAATACTGACCAACTTGAGAAGTATTACCCAGACTAAAATTCACCCAATGTCAAAAGCAGACCCTGTTTTGTTTGGTTTTTGACTTTTTAAAAAACATTTGTTCTTTTTAGATATACATGACAATATTGACATATTATACATACATGAAGAATAACTACCCATTCTTGTGGTTTTTCATGATGTGGAGTTACACTGGTGGTGTATTCATATATGAACAGAGTAAAGTGACATCTGATTCATTCTACTGTAGACTCTGGTTTTGATGATTCTCAATGGGAAGTAAAAATGAAGAAAGAATTCACAGAAAAGCTTCACAAATATATTGAGTTAATTATTCTATTTATTTCTGGTTAAAATTTAGTATACTTAAGCATACAGAATCTGGGGCTAAAGAAAAAGTACAAAATACATACTTTGTATGTTCTTAGTCCATTGTATATAGATCATTGCTTCATAAATACACCGAAAACTTATACAAATGGACGATTTAAATTCTTCCAGGTCACCACTCTTTCTTAGGAAAGATATACATCTTTCTCATTAATTGTATGTTTTACTAGTTACAAGAATTTATTAGAGGTCATGATTGATTGAAAGATAATAATGACCAGGGCTTAGGGTTGTGGCTCAGTGGTAGAGCACTTGCCTAGCATGCGTGAAGCACTGGGTTCGATCCCCAGCACCACATAAAAATAAACAAATAAAGTAAAGGTATAAAAAAAAAAAGAAAGATAACAATGACCAGACAGTGTTGATAAAAATGTTCCTAAATTAGTGCTATACTCATATAAGTCAGTAAATATGATTAAATGAGTAAATAAGCTCCATTTTCTTAGAGGCAAGATGCACTGTGGTTAAGATCTTGGAGTCAAATTGCTTGGGTTAAAATTTCACCTCTGCAATTATTTTAGTTGTGTGACCTTGAGCAAATTACCTAATATCTATTTAGCCAATAATAATGCCTGTCCCATATAGTGTACTATGAGAATGAAATGAGATTATTTCTTTGCTATGATTTGAGAGAGTATCTTTCAAAGGTCACATATTAAAGGCTTGGTCCCCAGGGTAACACTACTCTGATGTAAGGATCTTTAAGAGGTGGTACCTTGTGGGAGGTCTTAGGTCATAGCGGGTGTACCCTTGGAAGGAATTTTAAAAGTGCATCTGGCCCTCTCTCTCTTTCTGCTTTCCAACTCTAGATGTGACCACTCAATCTAAAATGTGCTTCTACCATAATACTGTCCTCACCAGAGGCCCAAACCAATGGAGCCATCCAATCTGGGCAGTAACCTCCAGAATCTGGAGTCCAAATAAATCTTTCTTTATTTCATAAGTAGCCTGTGTCAGGTATTTTGTTATAGTGACAGGTAATACACCTTTTAACAATTTAACCTGACACCTGGTTTAAAAAAAAAAAAAAGCATTCAAGAAAAGATTTCTATTAATCCTATACTAATTATCTCAAAAAATCACTGTTCTTAAAATGTAAATTATTCTATGACAATAACCATATCAGCTAATATTTGAAGATATCTAGGAATAATGCATCAATACAGTGTAGGCAAACAGGCAGAACCAAAATGAAGAAGGAAAAATGTTGAAAGGCTAAGAAAAATAAGAGGAAGGGTCTGGGGTAAAAGGACTCACAAGAGTGTGTGTATTGTGCAGTGAACGGCAGTGTTTGTGCGCTCATTAACTCTGGGAGGGATAAACTGGGCACTTGGATGCACAGGAGCACATAAGACTGAGGGCTGGTGGGGTGTGCACATATGGGTGAGGTGAAAAAGTCCTGGGTCCATTTAGCTGCTGCTCTGAAGTATACATTGCTCAGAGTAAAGTCATCTAAGAAATAATTTCCTACAGCAGTTTTCACACTTTAACCTCGAAACCACTGTTCACTGGAAATCCATCCTATATACCAGATAAAAGCAGAGCTGTTTTGCCTGAAGCGATTGCTCTCTCTGCAATCTCACTGCCCTCCCCTGGGTCCAGGAAATGGATTACGGATCACAGACCCTTCTGCTCTTGGGATTCCCAAGGCTTTCAAGGTCTTGCCCCTTCTTGCCATGTCTATCCAGGAAACACCGATCTCTCTCTCTTTTCCCTCTCTTTCCCCCAAGCCTAGTCACTTTCTAGTTTCAGGAATACCCATTCTAACTTGTTCCTTTATCCTAGAGAATTGTCATATCTGGAGGGTTTCTTGGTTTTATTATGCAAAAGCAGCCAGACTTGAAACCACCCCTGGTTTTCTGTTCTGTCCAGCCTCCCCAGGGGCCACAAATGGGTGTGGGTCACCTGCATGGCTGAATGCAAAGGAAGACGGATGTGTGTGTGTGGGGGGGGGGTGAAGCCACCATGCTATCTTTCTAAAAAAAATTTATTCTTAAGTTTTAGGCGGACACTATATCTTATTTTACATTTATGTGGTGCTGAGGATTGAACCCAGTGCCTCGTGCATGCTAGGTGAGCACTCTACCACTGAGCCCCAGCCCCGCCCCACCAAGCTATCGTATCAGGCAGTTTTCCGTGTATTTGAAGACTGTTTGATTTTTCTGTTTTCCCCATTACCCTGTAAATTACATGAAGGCCAGATCCACATCTCCCGCCCTTTTCCATCATACCTGTTCAGTTCACACAGTAGGTACTCAGAAGAAAGAAAGGTAAAAAGAATGGAGGAATAAATTAACTGCTGGGTCTGTATAGCAAAGACGTGTAAAACACTGACTCGTTCAAATTTTTGACAGAATGACAGTGCAACCATCTGGAATTCATGCGCTTTTCTCTAAATCTCCTGAATTCCCTCATGTCCCCAACACAGGTGTCCCAGTGGTTGTCTGACTTGTCAGTACACACCACCTTACACCTCAGCTAATGCGTCTATGCAAAGATGTCTCTTTCATGTAAAATGCCCTTTGTAGAAATGGCTGATCCCCCTTAGCATAGCTCTTTGTAAACTTGAAAACACTGAGATGACCCCTCTGCCTATGTTTCCCTGGATCAAATAATCCAAACTCCTAATAATTTTTTTTTCACAAAGCCCATGTTTCATTAATTTATAATTTTGACTATTATTGTTCGCTCTGGTTTCACTGCTTTTTTGTGTCTGTTACTTGCTAACTGCAGACAACACACATAAAAACAGCACCATGCCTGTCTGGTTGAACTAGCCCTTGCTCTGTCCTTGTTCTGCAAAGCAGACTTGTGGATGCTTGCAGCTCACTGGTTGCTGGGGGTTGGTTCATAGACTATTCACTAGAAAAACTGAGGTCAAGTTCAGGTCCTGGTTCTGATACTTTCCAGCCTCGTGAACTTGAGTAAGTGGCTTAATGCTCTTCCATAATCACAGCACTGGGGTCCTTGGGAAGGTGCATGAGTTAATGCAAGGGGAACACTCACACCGGTGCCTGGCATAAAGTGTCAATAAATGTGAATTATTATTTCTGTTGCTGTTAGTGTTACTGTTGCTATTACTATCTGGCACACTATACTAAAGACATAAAAACAAAACCAAAAACTTAAGATACAGTGAGTCATTGGAAGCCTGAGGTACAGAGAAAGGAAAAGGATAAATAGCAAAAGGAGATTAGGGAACTTAAATATTCTTACCTACCTCATTAATTAAGTCTAGATTTTTTTAAAAAAAAAATTTAGTTGTTGACAGAACTTTATTTATTTGTACGTGGTGCTGAGAATCAAACCCAGTGGTGCACATATGCCTGGCAATTGTGCTACCGCTGAGCCACAGTCCCATCCCCAAGTCTAGATTTTTTAAAAATCAAGCCTAAGCAGGAGGCCCATAATACCAAGACTTAAGTTATACCATAGAGCTATAGTAACAAAAATCAGCATGCTTTCAGTACCAAAATAGGCATGAAGACCATTGGAATAGAAAAGAAGCCACAGAGACAAACCCACATAAATACAGTTATCTCATACTAGACAACGGTGCTAAAAATACATTGGAGAAAAGATTAGCCTCTTCAATAAATGGAGCTGGGGAAACTACAAATCCATATGTAGCAAAATGAAATTTAACCCCTATTTCTCATCCTGAACAAAACCCAACTCTAAGTGGATCAAAGACCTAGGAATTAGATACTAGACTAGAAACACTGCACCTGCTAGAAGAAAATGTTGGCCCAACAGTCCAGCATATTTGCTCAGGAATTTGACTTCCTCAACAAGACTCCTAAAGAACAAGAAGTGAAATCATGAATCAATAAATAGGATGATATCAAACTAAAAACTTCTTCACAGCAAAGGAAACAATTAAGTGCATGAAGAGAGAGCCTACAGAATGGGAGAAAATTTTTGCCACCTAGTCCTCAGATAGGGCATTAATATTCAGGTATACAAAGAGCTCAAAAGACTTAATACCAAAAAATTAAATAGCCCAGTCAATAAATGGGCTAAGGAACTGAACAGACCCTTCATAGAAAAAAGAAATACAAATAGTCAATAAATATATGAAAAAATGTTCAACATCTCTAGTAATTAGAGAAATGTGAATTTAAACTACACTGAAATTCCATCTCACTCCAGTCAAAATGGCAATTATCAAGAATATAGGTAACATTAAATGTTGGTAAATGTGGGTGAGGATGAGTCAGAAAAGTTTTGCTCATACATTATTGGTGGGAATGCAAATGGGTGCAACCAGTGTGGAAAGCAGTATGGAGATTACTCAAAACTCTAGGAATGGAAGCACCATTTGACTCAGTTATCCCACTCTTCAGTATATATCCAAAGCAGTTAAAATCAGCATACTACAGTGACCCAGTCACATCAAAATGTTTATAGCAGTATAATTCACAAGAGCTAAGCTATAGACCCAACCTAGGTGTCCTTCAACAGATAAATGGATATATATATGTGTATGTATATATATACACACACACATACATACATACATACACAATGGAGTATTACTCAACCATAAAAAGAAAGACTTTATAACATTTGCCACTAAGTGGATGGATCTGAAGAATATCATGCTAAGTGAAATAAGGCAATACCCCCAAAACAAAGGTCAAATGTTCTCTCTGATATGTGGAAATTAACGCACAATAAGGGGGTAGGATTAGAAGTTCAATGGATTAGACAAAAGGGAATGAAGGGAAGGGAGAGGGAATAGAAATAAGAAAGGGATGGGAATGTATAGAAATAGAAAAAATAGGAATGAACCTTTATTTTATTTATTTATTTTTATGTGGTGCTGAGGATTGAACCCAGGAACTCGCACATGCCACTAAGCCACAGCCCCAACCCCCCTGACATAACTTTTATATACACATATATGAATATTCCACAGTGAAACTCACCATCATGTACATCCACAAGAAATTAATTTAAAAAATAATAACTATGGGTAAATGGCAGAAAGATAATAGAGGAAAGAGAGCAGGGAGTTGGAGGAGGGAAGCAAAGGAGAGGTACTGGGGTCTGAATTAGAACAAGATCTATTCCATGCTTTTATAATTATGTCAAAATGGATTCCACTGTCATGTATAACTAAAAAGAACCAATATAAAAAAAATCATGTTTAGCCTGGTGCCTGGCCTGGTTCATATTAGAAAACACTCATTGGATGGATTAATCCAATTTACCCTCACCGCCTGTATAACCTCTTCGTCAGCAAGCAACTTTTTTTTTCTTTGACCTATTAAATAACCATAGAACAAACTAAATGTTTCCCTGGAGAAACTTCCTTGGAGAAAGCTTTCCTCCATCTCTCTCCAGGGCAGAATTTTGCAAGCAATTTTAGCAAACTCTAGAATAGTTGCTAGAAGAATCATAACTCACAGCCCAGCGTCTGTCTGCGGGGGCTGCAGGTGGTGGCACCTTGCACAGATGACGTCTATTTCCACGCGTGCTCAGGGTGCAGTGCCCCAACGTTAAACATTTACAAGATGCGTGATGACAGATGATGACTGATGTCTACAATGAGAGCCGCAGGAGGCAGCAGACACAAAGAGGGAAGGCCAGCCTTCTATCAAAGACCCCACGCTGATCACTGAGTAGCTTCAGTGCTTCATCTTCACAAGCAGGACCCACCGCAAGATTTTGTGGTTCTGCTTCACCATCCTCCAGTGCTCTGCTTTGTCACCCTCCAGTGCTCTGCATCAGCAGAGTGTGGCAGGGACAGATGCCTCAGATCTGACATCTGCACCACCTCAGAGCAAGAGAGGGGGCGGCTTCCTGTCTCTGTCTCTCCGGAGGCCTCTCTGAATACAATGGTTCTTGTTTTAATACAATGGATATGTCCTTCACTTATGCTGTTTCTGTTTTCTGCTGACTGTTTTGGGGTCCTATAAAACATTCTACTCATTTAATCTGCTGCTCAGATTCCTGCTTCCCACACACACACACAAAATACTGAATCATTAATACAAATGTGAACAGCTTACATGTGACATCAATGAACACCACCTAACACCATATCAGAGGCTTCCCTCCATGACCAAACACCATCTCAGTGATGTTTTGGGAAGAGGCTGTGGTTTGAATGTGTACCCCTCAAGTTCATTTGTTAGAAACTTAATCCTCAAAGCAGCTGTGTTGAGAGGTGGGACCTGTGCGGGGGTCACTGGGTCCTGAGGGCAGAGCCTTTGTTCTGAGAGTGGTGCCCTTATAAAGGATGTGTGTGGCCCCTCTTGTGTGCATTCTGGTGCTTTTCACCGTGTTTTGATACAGCAAGAATGTCCTCAACAGGTACATCCCCTCAATGTTGGACTTTGTAGGCTCCAGAACTCTGAGCCAAATTAACTTCTAGTCTATAAATGACTCAGTCTGTGGTCTTCTGTTAACAGCAGCAGAAAACAAATCAAGAGGGGGAGGATAGGATAGCTGAGTTTTAATGTACAGTAAAATATTAGTTCATTGCATCAATGAATTGAATGTTTAAAATCATACCCTAAATCAATATTAAAAAAAGATTTTGATCACCATCAGCACCTATTCCTAAAAACATTGTGAATGAAAATGGGAATGTAAAGATACTTTCTCATGATGATGAAGATTATGTAGTTTAAATCAGGAGGGAACATCATACTAATGGTAAAGTACTAGAAACGGTTTTATGAGAACCCAAAATAAAATCATGGAGTCCAATACTATAATGATTATGTGATATTTTAGGTAGTTTGGGATGGTCACAGGAAGTCATCTGTGTTAGCTTTTCCTCACTGTGACCAAATATTCAACAAGAAGAACTTAGAAAAGAAAAGCTTGTTTTGGCTCATGGTTTCGGAGGCTTAGTCCATGGTGGACCAACTCTATTGTTTTGGGCCCAAGGTGAAGCAGAACATCATGGAAGATGGACACAGTGTGCGGAAGCTTCTTCCTTCATGACAGCGAGGAAGCAGAGGAATAGAGGTGAAGCATCTCAGGGAAGAAGAACCCTTCCAGAACATGCCCCTAGTGACCCACTCCTCTAGCCACATCCCACCTGCCCAGAGTCACCAACCAGTTAGTCCATTCAAACTAGGATGGAATGATTAGGTTGCAGCTTTCATAACTGAATCATTGCACCTCTGAATAGTCTTGCATTAACACAGGTGCTTTTGGGGGATACCTCATGTCCAAGCCATAACAGGCATAAAACAAAAATTTGGTATATATAAAATGATAAAATCACCATGCCTTGTAAATGGTATAATTTTAAGCCTATAAGTGATAAAAAATCAACTGAAAAATTGCAAGAACTTTAAAAATCCAACAAAATAATTGCATGCAAGGTGAAAAATACTAAAATGAATAGTGTTTGTACATACCAGTAATACCCAATCTTAAAAATTATAATTATTATTAGGTAATTATTATGAAAATTTTACATGCTAAGAATAACTAATATAGAAAAACTTACTCTTTTTTTCTTTATTTTTTGGTAGATCAAATTTGTTCTAAATATACATGAGAGCAGAATGTATTTTGATTCATTGTACCCAAATGAAGCACAACTTTTCATTTCTTTGGTTGACATGATGTAGTGTCACACCACATATGCAGTCCTAGGGTAATGATGTCCATCTCATTCCACCATCTTTCCTACCCCCATACCCCCTCCCCTTCCCTCCCTCCCCTTTGCCCAAAGTTCTCCCCATACCCTTCCCCATTGTGGGTCAGCATCCACTTATCAGAGAGAACATTTGGCCTTTGGTTTTTTGGGGATTGGCTGACTTTGCTTAGCATGATATTCTCCAACTCCATCCATTTACCTGCAAATGCCACAATTTTATTCTCTTTTAATGCTGAGTAACATTCAATTGTGTATATATACCACAGTTTCTTTATCCATTCACCCATTGAAGGGCATCTAGCTTGGTTTCACAGTTTAGAAATTGCGAATTGTGCTGCAATAAACATTAAAGTAGCTGCATTACTGTAGTATGCTGTTTCTAAGTCTTTAGGGTATAGACTGAGGAGTGGCCAACATCATCCTAAATGGAGAAAAACTGGAAGCATTCCCTCTAAAAACGGGACCAAGACAGGGATGCCCTCTTTCACCACTTCTATTCAACATGGTCCTTGAAACTCTAGTCAGAGCAATTAGACAGATGAAGGAAATTAAATGGATACAAATAGGAAAAGATGAACTCAAACTATCATTATTTGCTGGCGACATGATTCTATAATTAAAGGACCCAAAAAAACCCATCAGAAAATGTTTAGAATTAATAAATGAATTTAGTTAGCAAAGTAGCAGAATATAAAATCAATATCCATAAGTCAAATGCATTTCTATACATCAGTGATGAATCCTGTAAAAGTGAAATTAGGAAAACTACTCCACTCACATTAGCTTTAAAAAAGAAAAAAAAAAAGAACCCTTGGGAATCAATCTAACAAGAGGGATGAAAAACCTCAACAATGGAAACTACAGAACTCTAAAGAAAGAAATTGAAGAATAATTTAGAAGATGGAAAGATCTCCCATGCTCTTGGATAGGCAGAATCAATGTTGTCAAAAGGGCCATACTACCCAAAGTGCTAAACAGATTTAATGTGATTACAATTAAAATCCCAATGCTATCCCTTATAGAACTAGAAAAGCAATCATGAAATTCATTTGGAAAAATAAGAGACCCAGTATAGCTAAAGCAATCCTTAGCAAGAAGAGTGAAGCAGGAGGCATCACAATACCAGACCTTAAGTATACTACAAAGTTATAGTAACAAAAATGGCATGGTATTGGCATCAAAATAGACTTGTAGACCAATGGAACAGAATAGAAGAAACAGAGACAAACCCACATAAATACAGTTATCTTATACTAGACAAAGGTGCCAAAAACATACATTGACGAAAAGACAGCCTCTTCAACAAATGGTGCTGGGGAAACTGGAAATCCATATGCAGCAAAATGAAACTAAACCCCTATCTCTTACCATGCACAAAATTCAACTCAAAGTAGAGAGACATACTCTTAATAAAAAAAGCAAAACATGGAAAGATGAAACGATTAGAATGAGTCAAAGGATGAAAATGAAGACAGCGCCTCCTGGTGGCTGGTGCACCTGGCTACAGAAGCATGCACAAAGAGGTTGCTCTTCCCAGGGGTTAGACCACTGGACCTGGAGCAAGCTCATGAATTGTTGGAGTTCCTCAGACTGACTAGGAAGCTCCCTTTGTGCCCTGGCCCTTCTTCCTCAGGTATCCTCTCTGCTTACACCCCACCTACTCCCTGCCTTGATTCAAGAGTCACGTATCATCACCCAGCTTCACCAGGCTCATCCACCTCACCCTGCTTTATTTATCAGCTTCAAACACACCACCAATTGACTCAATTATTTGCTATCTTTCCCTATTAGTGTTAGCTCAAGGAGGGCAGGGATATTTTTAGTTCATCTTGTTCACAGCTGTATGAATGAGTAAATGTAATAAAACATGCATCAACTTAAAGAGGTAGAAAACCACCCAAAATAAAACATTAAATGTGGTATGGTAATGATGTTAAGGGAGATTTTTTTTCTTTTCCAAATGTTTTGCAGCTTGGATAATTACCTTTATGTATTAAAATATATTTATATTTTAAAGGAATTATTGTTGTCATGCCTGGCTAGCTCATTTCCCTAATTGTTTGCTAGGGATAAACAATATATATCTAATGGGAACCGACAAGCTCATTATACAGACTGACAATGAAAGCAAGCACACAATCCATTTTGTTAGGCCTACCTTTCATTTCCTTCTTTAAAATCAAGTTAAATATTCTGAACTATAATTGTTACCTGTTTCTTGTGGCCGCATTTCTATCTTCACCTTTTAATCACTATCCCTTTTTCTTCTAAATTGATCGTACAAACTTTTTTGATCCCAAATTAAATACCTCCAGCTATTTTCAAACTGTAATTAGTTAGTAAGATTAATTACACTTAATCTAGATGTTCTTAAATGTATTCTTCTTTCCTTCAAGGGGAATTTTTCTTTAGTTAGTTCCTAACACTCACTGATTTTTGTTTTTTCTGGTTTTATCACAGCTGCTGAATCTATTCTTTAAAAAAAAAATCCATCTCACTCCTAATGCGCACCCCTTTGGGACTATTTTATTATTTTTTTGTTGGGATGGGGAGTCTATTGCACAGGCTGTTCTCAAACTTGTGGACTCAAATGTTCCTCTTGCCTCAACCTCCTGAGTAGCTGGGACTATAGGTGTGCACCTACATGATGGCTACGCTGTTTTATTTCAAATTAAGTTATTAAAAATTTGAATCAAAGGTATGATATGTCAAGATCATTGTATTGTCTTGAGCAACTAATAAAAAATTTAAAATCAGTTATTAGGTGTTTGCTTTAAGAAACCTTTCCTATTTAGATAGGCTAGATGGTTGCTAGCAACTTCTGAAGATTTGGAACCGAGTTACCTACTTGTTGGAAGGAATTTTAGTGTCTGGAGCCCTTTATTTATGTGAACTTAGTCCTGTGGAAACAGTTTTGGGGCCCATTTTTAGCTCTCCTCTCTCATCAATAAACATTAAAATACCCTAAGAAATAAAATATTGCCCACACTGTGGATGTCAAGAAAGACCATGGAGAGCCTAATTAAATTTTTTATTATAACCTGGTGATTGTAGACTAGGAATAAAAGTTTCTGTGATAGGTACATTTCATTAAAGGATCTGTGGCTTGTCATTCTTACATTTTGGGGGAATTATTCAAGATTTACTTAAAAGCAAAGCCTAAGCACTTTGGGAATGAGGTGATCTCATAGCCCTCACGAAAGCACTTCATAACCTTTCAGAAGAACCAAACGTTCCCACTCAAGCAGAAATTAAATTGGCAGCTGTCTGCCTGCTTTCAACACACTCCAAGTGGCAGAAAGCCCCTGAAGCAATCAGTTCCTGGACAACTGTTCTTACATTTCCATTCAGTGACCTAAACAAGGTCCATCCAAACTAGTTTGTGAGGTCTCGATTCCTTTCTCTGTCCTCTTGGCTCCTAAGAGGTCATGATGAAGCTTTCTGGCAAAACAAACTTGCCAAAAGATGTTTGCTTGGCTGCCTTCCCACCAGCAAAATGATCACACATTCATCCTGAAGCAATATCTAAATGTCCAAGATGGAAATGTCAGTGCTTGTGTTAAGATATTCTGCATGACTAGACCACAACTGTGTATCAAAGACTCATCGTTAAATTCTGAGTCCAGACTGAACCTCTTGGGCCCAGTTACCCCCATCCCAGGCTGTATGTGAGTGTAACACACAGGTGTAAGAAATCCCCAGAGCTGGGCTCAAAAGGAGCTCAAAATAGAAATATTCAGCCCTAGATAAACCACTCTGGAGGGTGTATTAGTCAGCTTTCTGTTACAATACCTGAGATAATTAATTCATAGAGAAAAAGATTTATTTTGGCTCATGCTTTTAGAGATTCCAGGCCAAGACCAGGTAGCCCAGTTGCTCTAGGCCACTGGTAAGTGTAGCACATCGTGGTGGAAGAGCACGTGCTGGAACAGACTGCTTATATCATGAGGCAGAAAGGAAAGAAGATGGGCTGGGGTCCTACAGTACTCCTTAGGAAATACTCCCAACCTAGGGATCTCCCAACAGGCCCTACCTCCTAATAGTGCCACCTGAGGACCAAGCGTTTACTACATGGACTTATATGCAAACCTCAGCAGGTAGTTACTAGTGAAAGCAAGAAATGGAATTTGTGGCTGAGACTCCTATGGTGTCTCTCATTGTCCATTGTTTTCCCTTTCTTTATCTCCAGTTTCAGCTGGGTCTGTGGCTACTCAGCTAAAGACTAAATTTCCTAACTCTCCTGAAGCCGCGTGTGGCTTTGCAACTAAACTCTGACCAATGAAAGGGCAGTCCGAGTGATGCATGCAACTTCTGAGTTATGTGTCCACAAGGAAAGCAGATATGTCCCTCTTTCTCCTTCTCTCTCCCCACTGACTAGAAAGTGGACAGAAGCAAGAAGCAGCATTGTAGACCAGGATCCGGAAGCCACATGTTGAGGAGAGCTGAACAACAAGCAAAGAATCTGACACAACAGAGGCACCAAACTACCTCTGGGCTGTTTGCACTCACACTGTCATTCAAGGTAGCAAGACAGCCCTGTCTTGAAGCCACTGGTATTTTGGGTTTTCTTACAGCAGACTTTCAACTGAAACAAACCAAAGGCCAAGACCTGGAAGGGTAAAAATCTTAGTTTTCTGCTACTATGACAGAATTCCACAGACTGGTTAGTTTATAAATAACAGATTTGTTCAGCTCACAGTTCCGGAGGCTTCAAGTTCAAGACCATGGTGTCAGCACCTGGTGGGGGCCTTCAGGCTACATCACGGCATGGTCAAAGGTAAGTATGGGCAAGGCAGAGGAAATCAAGGCAAACCCATTTTTTCATCAGGGGCCCACTCTGCCATCACTAACCCACTCCCGTGAGGACAGAATTGGTCCCTTCATGAGGGCCGGACTTTCATGACCTAATCACCTCTTGAAGGTCCACCTTTTAACACCATACAATGGCAATTAAATTTCATGATAGGTTTTGGAGCTCACACTCAAACCATGGCGGTAGGGAATTAATCTCTTGAACTGTTTTAATTATATAGAGGAGACTAGAACATAAACTAAGGTTTCAACAAGGGAATTTTAAAAATAAAGGATGATCACATTAACATGGAACCTGAGAGCTAATTATAGGAACATTGAGGATCCATCCGGAGGCTCCTTATATGCTCATTCAGTGGCAATCATTTACTGGGATCTAGATGAACTCAGTGTCATGGCTATGTGCCCCAGCTCCAGCTTCAGGCAGTAGGACTTGGGGTTTAGTAAACTTTGGAATAAACTCAGATTTTTCTGTGTTGTGTGAGAAAATGGATGAACAAAATAGAGCTAGTTGATGTATACCTAAATAAAACCTACAATACTTTAATATGACTAGTTACCATTCCATGTGGATAATCCCAGATCACTTGACTGTTGACTCACAGTTGACTACAAAAAAAAATACACTCTTACAATTTTGTACTCTCATTCAATTTTTGTATTTATTTTTGGTGTATGCAATCAGATCAGAAAACCTAATCTAGGATTAGGACTCCGAGATTTTAGTCACAAAAGAAAGAATTATTTTCATTTGTTTTTTACATGGGGTTAATGATGACTTGTTAATTATCTTTCTAATTAGTTTTATAATTAAATCTTGTGTGAGATCTTCAGTGTATAATCAGAATTAATCTCTGTACTCAGAATCCCATGGAGTTTTCCTGTGAGCCATGTAATATATTGCTTGCATCCCAAGCAATATATTAATTAATTAGGGGGTAAAAAAGAAAGAGAGATCCACAATTGAGTGGATCTCACCTTTGTTAAAACACTCACCTTTGTTAAAAATAAGAACACAAAATAGTGTCTTGAAATAACTTCCATAAAATAAAAAAACTGAAATGTGGCCATATGCCATATTATTAAAACTATGTACTCCAGTTTTAGTTTAGTCTCTGTGTGAAGATTTTCTTCTCCAACAACTAAAAACAACAAAACTTCTCATGCTACTTCTATCACTATGTAGGTGTCATATATGATAGAGAAAAACATGGATGGCTTTTTTGGTTTCAAATGGATAGCATTGTAGTGCATAGTTTGGAATCACTGGGCTCTGATAAAAGTCCAATGCCTTGAATAAATAAGATGGCAGGAACCGGAAAGGATTTGAATGTTTTTGTCACAAAACAGTGATCAGTGTTTGAGAAATGTATTTAACCTGATTATACAGTGTATACATGTATCCAAACATCACATAGTACCCCATCAATCTGTATAGTTTCTAGGTATCACTTAAATTCAATTTCAATGAAAATAAAAATCACAATTATTTATCCTAGAAAAAAATGGAGATTACAAGAAAATATTAGAAAAAAAATAAAATCTAGGAGAATTCTTTAAAAACGAACAACAAAAAAAAAAAAAAAAAAAAAAAACAGATGGCAGAACTAAGCACCTTTTTGGATCCTGAAGAGAGAGTGTATCACAATTATGCTTAGACGATGACAAAGCACAGGGCTGGAAGTCCATGTAATTCAGTGGCAGCATAGGCTTAGTATCAGCAAGGCCCTGCATTGAATTTCCAGTACAGTGGGAAAAAAAAAAAAATTGGAAAGGACAAAGTGTGATGTAGAGCTCATGTAGCACCTTACACCCAGCAAATCCTCATGAAACTGCAATCAGAATTTTTTGACTTAATTTCCATACTCAAAATGCTAGAAAAATGTAGGTGAAAGATAGTGAACAAACTTCTGAGAAGTTGAAGGCAGGGGAAATCAAGATGGCACTGAGCCTGGAGGGGGATCCCTCAAAACTCTGGAGAGCTACACCCACCTCCCTAGTTCCCAATCTAATGGAGGAAACATTTTGTAGAAAAAATTCAGTGAGCACAGGCATGTTGCAGAAGGCATCTGCAGAGGGCATTTGTTTTAGATAAAGTCACATCTCTTGAGCCATATCTATTGCATGATGTGTAAAATGCCACAGGAACTGAAAAACTACAGTAATGGAAATTACCTATAGCTGGGACTGAAAGCATCCAGACTTGGAAGACTTGTATTTAAATAAGTCAAATCAAAGGCCAAACATGGTTTGTACTAAAAGATGGTCAGCATGCCATTGTGGACTAGCTGGAGATAGGTGCCAACTAATCTGAGGTAGGGAAGTAAGACCAATCAACTCTGCAGAACCAGGAGAGGGGGAAAACCCTAGCCCCTAACAGATAGGGAAATACCCACCCATGTTGGATATTCAGCAGCATCACAGGTAGAGGAACGGGTGATATTAGAACAACTTGGCTATGCTGACATCTTTTGTTACTTGCTATTTATTGCTTTGTGTGTTATTCAGTGCAGGTTAAATTCAGAGCCCTTTTGTTTGCCCAAGGTTGTCTCACTTTGGGTAATGCCCTTTCAGAATGCTTTAAAGGGCAAATCTTAGTATAAGGCATCAGCTTTCACTTACTTCCCAGGATTTCTCCCCTCCCTCACCTGTGTCAACTTTCTTATGGATAATTCTCATCAGCACAGGAACAAAGAGTTTTTCTCCCATCTGAGAACAGAGGGAAATAAAACCTTCTATTGAATCTACTTCTCCCACTAGCTACAGTTCCATTTCTTCACTTAGCAAAACTCCTTTAAAAAGTCTACATTCACTACTGCCTTCAAATTCTCTTCCTCTGTTCTCTCTCTTCTTTGTTTTTATCAAAGTAAAATTTAATTAATGATTAATTTGAAATTAATAATTTTAAAACAAGCGATTCATCTGCTCTTTCCAGTTCTATGTTTGCTCCAGGGTAGGGAACTTTACTCAACAGAAATGCTCCAGGTTAGGGTAAAGTACTTCATCCCAGTCTGCTTGGTACTGTACAGGCGTTCAAACATAAAGTCCTATATCCCAGAGAACACCCCATCCCAAGCAAAACAGTGTAGTTGGCCACAACCCAACCCAGGAATGACTACTCAATCCTTTTTCTCTATCTACTCCCACTCTTTTGGGCACCTCATTTACTCACATGGCTTTAAGGACCACTCAAATGCCAATAACTCCCAAATGTGCATCTCCAGGTTAGAACTCCTAATTGTTCTCTTTCTGACATTTGGAAGTTCTGCTTAGCGTCTCAATTTCATCCTGATCATTAAACTACTGATCCCTCTCCAAACCTCCAACAGCCCTTCCCATCTCTGATGATGATTCTATTTGTTGATGGAAATTCCACTTTTCCAGTTGTTAAGAAAACTTTCTAAAAGTCAGGGTCTGTCATGAAATCTATTATTTGGTGTCTACAAAATATCTCCAAAACATCAACATTTCCTATGACCTGTAATCTTACCATCCTGGGTCAAAGCTGATCTCATGTTTTCTTTGAAGTCTTGCAACATACCCTTAAGTGGTTTCTCTTATTCTTTGCCTCCCTCTCTGTCTATTCTCAGTACATCTAGATTTTTTTGAAGTTCATTTTATTGTGGTGAGACATTGAACATGAGACCTCTCTTTTCAACAAAATTTTATGTGTATGCGGGGAAATTATTTATAGTAGGGACAATGTTGTACAGTAGATCTTTGTTTACAAGGATGTGGAGAAATTATTGATGGGCATTTAAAAAAATGGTGCAGCTCCTATATAAAATAGTGTAGAGATTCCTCAACAAATTAAAAATGTACCTATAAGTCAACAACCGTACTTTTGGGTATTTATCCAAAAGAATCAAAATAAGGATCTCAAAGAGATAGTCTTCCAACTAGTATTTTGCAATTCTCATAATAGCCAAGAGGTTGGTGAATAAATGAACAAGAAAATATGGGATATTATTCAGCCTTAAAAAAGAAGGAAATACTGTAATATAAGACAACACGAATGAACCTTCAAGATACTGTGCTAAGTGAAATAAGCTAATTACAAAAAGACAAATGGTGTGGTTTTACCCAGATGAAGTGTCTAAAAGAGTCAAACTCATAGAATCAAAGAATGATGGCCAGAGACTGGGGAGGGGAAAGGAGAGGAGGATTGACTATTCATTGGACTTAAAAAGTGTGTCAGTTCACATCACCCACAGAAAAGGTCTCAAAGCCTTTCCGGTGTCCTAAAATGTCCTGCACTTTCTGTCTGGACCTTTGGAGGTCCTTCCAATTGTCAGACCCTGTCCTATTACCTGGCTTCCAAATTCTAATTCACCATTGTATGCCTGCTAAAGCATGGCATTGACATCCCATCCCACTCCTCCCAACCATCCCTAGAGCAAAGCAAGCATGAGACCAGGGAGAAAGCAAACCCCATGACCTGGTGGAATGTTGACCCAGCAAAGAGACTGTATGGACTCGCCTGGGTCACACTGCCACTACACCCCCAGCCCCACCACATTTGCCACATGCCCCCAAGAGCAGGACTGGCCTCATGCTGGTTTGCTTATGGCTGTCAAAGGCAGTACGATTACATATGATTACTCTAGGTGACAACGACATACCACCCTCTCCTAACCTTGAGTCTTACTTCTAGTCCCTCCCTCCGAGTGGCTTTCAGAATTAAACACCCTAACTCAGATTATTTTTATCCAAAAGTATAATCCCTACAGATGATTGACTTTCTCTAGCATTCTCATTCCTGCGTGTCTTCCCTGCTGAGTAAACACCCCCTCTCCCTCCCATGACTTTCCTGGGCTTTCTGGGACTTGCACTGAGGAATTGGCAAATTACTTGACCCTTCTCTAAACATCCCTTCTATCACTTTTCCTTGACTTTGACCTATCCATCCCCAGAGAGCAGTAACTTCAGTCCTCTCCGTCAGCACCACTCCAGGCCTCTCTGTTTATACTCTCAAGCTCCATTTATCAAGGTTGAAGGTCTGAATGAGTGTCCTTTTATATTCCCCCACGTCAGGTCCTGACCATGAGTCTCTGTCCATTTTCCCCCAGGTTGATAAAATTTGGTTTTTAAATGGAAAAAGAATAAAAAGGTTTTGGCCAAAAACTCACATGGAATATATGTTTGGAATTAAATATCTTTTTTCATCCCATAGCCTCAGCCATCCCCCTGTGTATGTATATGTGCCCACCTTGCATAGACACACGTATACCTGTGCACACATATATTCATGCAAAGGAACTCACACCTGCATCTTTATTCATGTGCACATGGACACACACGCATGTGCCTACAAAATTATGCATACACATCTATATACATGAGCACATGAATTTTTTTATATAAAATGAGAACATGTTACTCATTTTCAGTTTTCCAATAGACTTTTTTGAAGTGTAATATATATGAGCAAATCAGCTTAAGGAATTATTTCAGAGTGAATATACACAGCTAATATCCTTTCACTACTTGTCATTTTCACACATCACTCTGGGGTGAAGATCCTGTCAATCAGCATACAGTTTGAAACCCTGTCTAACCAATGGGTCCATTCCAGAACTAAATGTATCATCCGTTTAACTAGGTCTAGATCTTTAACCACACTTATGAGCCAAACTGAAGGAGGAAATTCTGGGTTCCCTTGCTGTCTTATCAGAGCACCTCCACAAGTTCCCTTGACAGTCTGTCATTAGTTGTTAAGAGAATTGCAGCCCACTGACCAGCCGTCAGGCTGCCACGTGGCCTTTGCTACTTTGGGACTCCATTGTTCTCATGGACGTTAATGAGCTCAAATTCTATCTGCCTCTCCCATTGTCATCCCAGCCTTCCGAGGAGCCAACACTGAAATTCCTGATCATGCTGCTGCCCTTCCAAGACCTTAATGATGGAATGTACTTGGAGTCGTCTTGTGGAACACAGTGGACCTTTGGGAGATCTTCTGGATTTATGTACTGCATGCCTTCCAACATGCCCAGTTCACTTACCCTCTGTGTCTTCTACTTCTAGGCAAGACGTCTCAGGCATTTCCACTTCACTTAGTGCTGATCTTCACTTTCTGTAGACTTCAAAGAACCCCCATAGGCAAGTTTCCCCACCTTGTGGGATTATGGTTGCCAGATTTAGCCAACAAAAGCATAGGCTATCCAGTTAAACTTGAATTTCAGATAATCAGATTCTTTTTAACATAATTATGTCCCCAATACTGCATGAAGCATGCTTTTCTTTTATCTGACAACCTCCCCTGGGGTCCATGCCAGGGTGTTAAATCCTGTGCTCAAAAAGGTCATCCCTGAGTCTATTTATTCTTGTTCATGAAGTCGTATATTCTTTTCTCCTTCATCAACTGCCCGCAAAATTCAATACCAGGGATGCACCCCTGGCTCTTGTCAGGGAATGATGGGTAATTATTGCAGCTCCTTCCATGTATCTTTCTCTCTTCCCTTATCAGATCCAGTTACAGTCTCAGCCAAGTCATGCTGGGATGTAACCCTCATTATAGGCCTGGCAGTCAGGACAGTAAATGGAAAATGTAGCTACTGCTTGGCAGAGAAGCTTCTGCAGTATCTTCAAGCACAAAGAAGCTTCTCCCAGGGATGATGGGCTACCTCTGTAGGTTCTGAGGCTTCAGGAGGGTCTTCAGAGCCAGCATTTTCTGAAATTTACAGCTACGTCACCCCATCTCATGTTTGGGTCCCAGAATTTTCTAGCCAGGGTCCTGACTAGTCATGGGATGCCACGTGTTTAACAATTAGCTTTCTGAAATGGAATGCCCGACACAAAACTGAACCAAAAAAAAAAAATGCTAGATTCATGGTTTTTGCTGATTTCTGTGGTGTAAATATTCCACTTGGCTGATTTTAAGCTACCAATATGATGCTATTGAATGTGGCGTCCTGAAGAAACACTAATGATTCTTGTGAGCAAAGAAAAAGAAGGTCCAGCATATAATTGGCCCGGCCCTGATATAATAGACGTTGGCAACTCATTTAAATGTCTTGGAGCTGGGTGATGCAAATATCAGGGCCTGCATCTGTTGAACAGCTGTGTCCACTCATCTGCCACAGGAGATAAGTTACCAAAGAGAACCTTTGCCTTTGACACTCACAAGAGTCCTCAGTCTCTTGTAATCCCCCCACCAGGCAGCAAGAAAACTGGGCAGTAAATAGCAAGCTCTGCTATCTTTATAGTCATTGCTACTCCTATATCTTCAAATACCCAAATAATTTCATCTACAAAATTATTATCTTTTTCTGGCACTGTCCCCAGGTACTTCCAGCGAAAAGAATAATGGCTGAAACAGAGACTACCTTTATGTCATAAAACCCCCAGAATGTAATTCTTTGTCCACTGGGAGGTGACTGAGCCAGTCTTCAGACCCCATCTTGTTCTCTTGGACAATTCCTGGCACCACTTGAGTTAGTTCTAGTCCCCAAGAAGCAGATGACAAAAATGGGATTACATATGCAAAATATTTATTGAGGGAAATATCACTGGATTATAAATGAGAGAGAGCTGCTATAATTTATGATAAAGCTCCAGCAAGAGGAGTTGCACATTTCACAGGAATGGGCCTGCCCTAGGAACTTGGGCATTCTCAGTAATTGACTGGGCAGTAGTCACAAAGATGCAGGTCTAGAGGTCCTTGGTCCATGTCCCCCTCAGCAGCCAGAGATCCGAGCTGTGTATTGTATGGTGGCTATATCCGTGTTCCTATAAACTGGAAATTATAGCTAAAACTTCACAGGTCCAACTTAGTAATTTTTTAAAAAAAAAATTTAGATGTTGATGGATCTTTATTTTATTCATTTATTTATATGTGGTGCTGAGAATCGAACCCAGGACCTCATACATATTAGGCAAGTGCTCTACCACTGAGCCACAACTCCAGTTCCACTATTTTTTTTTTACTAAAATGGATCATTGGCAATGTTGCAGGCCACACATTGCAACATTTCAGAAGGCTCATGACATCTGGTGCACCTGCCATTAGTTATGTGCATGCTGAGCCCTGGATTAGGACAGCAGCCTTGTCACTGAAGGCTGTCATCCTGGATCATAGTCTTGTTCACCAGTGATTTCCTGAGTAGAGAAAAAAAAAAACAACTCAGCTTCTCCCAACACACTGTCACAACACTCTTTTAGCATGAGATACATAGGGATTTTCTCCCAAACTCCAAACAAACAGTTCTGAAACAGTGGAAACCAGTTGGAATCCTCTAATTCACTTATGAAACAATCTAGCTCAAGATAGAATTGAATGCTACGGATTAAGGGCTCAGTCTCAATACCATCCCCATATTTTAAATGCCAATAACAAGCCCAAGTTTATTTAACCTGTGCACCTGACTGTTGGAGTACCTACACTGCACTCATTCAGGTTTCATTAATTTGCTTCAGCAGCTCATACAACTCAGGGAAATGCTTGTTCACTATAAAAGAGGTCACAAAGGATATAGATGAAGAAATGCATTGGGTGAGGATAGGGAAGGGGCACAGTGCTTTGATGTTCTCCCTGGAGTATTTCTCTCCAGGAACCTCCATGTGTTCAGCTATTTCGAAGCTCTCTGAACTCTGTTCTTTTAGGTTTTAATAGAGGGCTCATTACACAGGGATGATTGATTAAATCCTTGGTCATTTGTGATTAACTTAACCTTCTGTTCTTCCCTCACTGGAAGTTAAGAGGTGGGACTAAAAGTTCCAACCGTCTAATCCTGCTTGGTCTTTCTGTGACTGGCCCCCATTTTGAAATCAACCAAGGGCTGCCAGCCATTTGTCAATTTAGTCACATACAAAAATGACACATAATTTCAGAGCATTTTAAGCATTTTAGGAGTTGTATACCAGGAAACAAAGGTGGAAATCAAATATATATTCACAATATCACACTTCTCCAACACCAACACTTCATTCACCCATGAGTGCTTCTCGTTTCTGGAACTGTGCCATCTCCAAACAACCAAACTCTCACTCAGATGAACACTCGCAGCTCATGTCTTCATTCATCATGAATATGGTACATGTGCTCTGCTTGGTTGGTTGTCAATTATGCAATTGTTTTCAATCTCATCAAGAAACAAGTTGGGCGGGAAATAGTTCATGGATCTTCAACATTTGTCATCTTTCAAGTTCTCTTCTTGACATTGCATGTTGCATTTAATTTTCACAAAATCCTCCAAGGCAAGTTTCATTATCCCAGAGAGTCGGTAGATGAGCTCCATGAGGAACTGCATTGGATGACCCTGGAGTTCACACCTGGTTCATAAAGGCAGACTGGCAAAGCAGGCAGAGAAATTTACACTCAAGACTGAAAGTCAAAAAGGAACATGGGGATTTTTATGTAAGAAAGTAACACAATTACTGTATTCTTAAAATTAGTTTGTGTTAGTATTCAAGTGGGATTTAATCCTTTAAGGAGAGGAAAACTGGAGTCAGAGAAATAAATTAGAAAGTAAGCACAATTATCCAAAAGTTTGGGGGGTGGGTGGGGGGATGCAGGTATAGCAGAGAAGGAAGAGAAAGGAGTGACATTTAGAGATATTTTAGGAGGAAATGAATATGACTTTTTAACTGACATTCCAAGGTTATTTAAAGAGTATCAAGACACAAAATTACAACAGATTTAATTTGAAGATATAAATTGACTTTATTTGTGAGTCTAGAATCAGGCAACACTTCATTCCAACAGATAGAGAAAGTACTCCCATGAGCTGGGCAGAGGATGTTGGTTTTATAGACAGAATAAAGTTGAACAGAAACAGAAACAAAGCACAAAGAGCAGATTGGTCAGTTCCGGGTTACTATCCTTGTAGCAAAAGGGCAGGAGACAGAACCATAGAAAAATAACTAATTGGTTCAGATCAGGTTACTTCAGTTGTTGTTGTTGTTGTTGTTGTTGTTGTTGTTGTTATGAAAATTAAAGCAGAGGGAACTTCATTATAATACTGATTGAAACTGACCTGTATCTGGAAATTTTGCTATTATTACTCTTGATTTCTTTGGAGGTCAAATAAAGTTGAGTTTGGGGTTTGGTGAGGTGCAGCTTTAGCATGAATGACTCCATCTGGATTTTTGGTCTGGTCTCTTGAAATTTAGTTCAGAAGCTCACTCCAAAACAATGGTTTCTTATAATTTTTATTTAGTAAATGTTAACAGAATCAAAAATATTCCAGATGTTGGGATTGGGTGGACTTTGGCGAACAGAGTGGACTTTGAAAGGATGGGGAGAGTCATGGCTGGCATGGGATGTCGATTTGGCTGTTCTGTGCATGGATTGTGAGTGGGGAAAGAGAAAGAAAGAAAGGAAGAAAGAAAGAAAGAAAGAAAGAAAGAAAGAAAGAAAGAAAGAAAGAAAGAAAGAAAGAGAGAGAGAGAGAGAAAGAAAGAGAGAGAAAGAGAGAAAGAGAGAGAGAGAGAGAGAGAGAGAGAGAGAAAGAAAGAACACAGAGGAGTGTTCCCAAAGAGGCTGTGGGTGGAGAAGGCAGAGGGCCTGAGGCTATGCCTTAGGGAGCCTCCACTTTCAAAAGGCAAGAGGAGGAAGAAGAGTTCAGATGCCAACCCAAAACACAGAGCCAAAGGGGAGGTTGGAGGAGGACCAGAGATCTAAGGACCCAGAAGCTGAGTGCCTTGCATTGAAATTATCATGCTATTTCGAAGATTTTTAGACTTAAAATTGAGGGTGGTATAGCCAATATTCAATTTAGCATGTTTGGCTGAATAATGTTATTAACAATAGGGCTTTTTAAAATGGTTTTTTTTTTTTTTGCAATTAAGTCAGAATGTGACATATCCCATAAAAAGAAAAACTAACATAGTTTCTGAAACTAAGATAAAAGGCCAGTAATTATAGAACAGCCAAATAGGTCTTCAGATAAATAGAAGTCCTGCTCAGAAAGCGGGAGTTTGGAGTCCAGCCATCCATTTGCTCATCATGCCTGAAAGTCTGGATACTTTTAGAACATCCTGTCCTCAACCAGCTCCCTTGATTCTCAGCCCCTTCTTTAAATTACAGGTCTCAGCAATAGCTACCCCCTGAAAAACTGGCTTTTTTCCAGGACTGTGGCAAGTAAATATGGCTTGGTTTCTTTTCTTTTAAAATTGTGGAATTTTATTTTATTCAAGGTCTTAAAACTCACACAGTCATTGCTGGTATTTAAACTGTCTTTTTCCATTGGGGTGCTGCACTCTAAAAATATTTAGGTGGACTGGGGATGTGGCTTCATAGTAGAATGTTTGCCTGGCATGTGTGAGGCCCTGGGTTCAATACCCACCACCAACTAATGAAAGAAAGAAAGAAAGAAAGAGAGAGAGAGAGAGAAAGAGAGAAAGGAGAGGGAGGGAGGGAGGGAGGGAGGGAGGAGGAAGGAAGGAAAAGGAAAAAATAGGCAATAACACAAAGAAATTAAAAATCAGCTGAATGAGGACACAATGGAGAAAGGATAATCTCTTTAATAAATGGTGCTGGGAAAACTGAATTTCCTTGTGCAAAGTTAGGAAACTGGACCCTTATCTTGTGCGATACACAGAATTAACTCTAAATGAATAAAAAGACTTAAATGTCACTAGAAATCAGAAAACTCTTAGATGAGAACATGGGGGGAATCTCCTTGATGTTGACCTTGGCTATTATTTTTGGGATATCACACCAAAAGCTCAGATTACAAAAGCAAAAAATAAATAAATGAAACAAAATGAAATTAAAAAGCTCCTGGACAACAAAGGAAATAATCAACAGAGTAAAAACAACCTATGTAATGGGAGAATATATTTGTAAATCATACATATAATAAGGGGTTAATATTCCAAAATATATGAGGATCTCAATGGTAGAAAACAAATAAATCCATTAAAAGTAGGTAAAGGACTTTTGCAGAAATACAAATGATTGTGTAAGAGGAGGTACATGAAAACATGCTTGAAATCATCAAGGACATGTAAATTAAAACCACACAGAGATATCAACTTGCACACATAAGGATGACTATTGTCAAAATGACAAGAGATACATGCTGGCAAAGGTGTGGAGAAAAAGAAACCGTAGTATACTGCTGGCAGGAATGTAGATTGGTGCAGCCACTAAGGAAAGTAATATGGAAATTTCTAAAGAAATTAAAAGTAGAACTACCATATGACCCTCTTCTGAGTACACTCGCAAAGGAGATGAAATCAACCCCTTTTCAAGGCATCTGCACACCAACGTTCATTGCAGCATTGTTCACAATTGCCAAAAGAGGGAAACACCTAAATATTTGTCAGTGGACAAATAAAAATATTTTTTTTAAAAAACGAAATATTAGCCTTAAAAAAAAGGAAGTCCTGCCATTTGCCACTACTTGAATGAATTTCAAGGACATTATGCTAAGTGAAATAAGCCAGACACAAAAAGAAAAAAAATATTGCCTAATATCACTTCTATGTGGAACAAAGGAGGAAAAAGGAGGTCAAATATACAGAGATCAAGAATAAAACAGTGAAATTGCCTGGGGCAAGGAGGAAGTGGAGGGATATAGGTCAAAGAAGCAGATGTATAAGAAAATTAAGTCTAGACATCTCATGTGTAAGAGGAGGACTGTAGTTAAAAGTATTTTTTATTAAGGATTTTAAATAGATTTTAGTTACTCTTGTCACAAAAAACTATGTCAGATGACAGATGTTAATTTGCCTTACTAGAGTAATCATTTTTATTTCTACATGCATCCAGTAATAACATGTTATAAATTTCAAATATATGCAGTGAAATTCACTTAAAACTAAAAATTAAAAAACAGATGAAACTCTTTAAAAGTTAGCTACATGGACCAGTAAAGCACATTAATCATAAAAAAATAAGAAAACTGAGAACCTCACTGAATTGGAGTTATTCATCTAAGCCACCTCACTCCATAGAAAGTGGTCAGCCAAAAAATCTCAGAGCTCCAAAAACAGTTTGTCAGTGTTCCAGTCTGAAAGGTCCCACATGCTACCAATCCTGTCATTATCTCTTGTACTATCCTTCAATGCAAGGTAGAGTTTTCAGTTTTATTTTAAATCTAGTTTTACAATTCCTTCTCCTAACCCACAATGGAATAAATCAGAAGTAGTTATGTGTGTGACTTATTGTGATTGTGGATAAATGGAGATGGGCATTAGAGAAAGATGGGGATGTGAGAAATATAAATAGAAAAGGGAGAAGAGAGCAAAACCCAAACAAGCAGAGACAAGAACTGAACATAGACGGGTACCCGGGGTTGTTTACTATCACAGTAAATAGGGCTGCCCAACAGGAACTCCTTAGCCCCATGAACCCCTGCACAGGACAAAACTGAAGCTTGCGGGGGACCCTCAGCCATTAAGAATCATGGAGATTATGTACATGCTTTTCTTGATAAGAAAACCATACTATATTTAAGAAAGCCACTCATGCAAAATGGTTACTGTTTTCCAAAAACAGTTTGGGGCCTATAATGGTAGAATTTGAATTAGCTTATTATACCCCAATTAATGTTGGATAAGTGAAGTTTTAGTGTCTGCATATGAAAATATCATACTGAATTGAAATATAAGGAAATAGAAGTTTTTAAACTTTGATGTGAAAAGTTTTTTTCTTTTGTGGGACCAGGGAGTAAACCAAGAGCCTCACACATGCCAGATAAGGACTTTACCACTGAGCTACACCCTCAATCTATGATTTCTTTTTAAATTAAATATGAGACATTTAAAAATAAAAAATTAAATATTATATATATGAATGGATAAAAATATACCTATAAGTATTTTTTTCTTTGTACATGAAATCAAAATGTCTCATTGACTTATGTGTCAAATTCCTATGTTGTTAAAGAATGCTGACAAACTTTTTAAAAAGTTTCATAAAGTGTAACGAAATAAAGGACTTGACCAACTCTTCTCAGAAATAGCTGCTCAGTGGATGGAGTGACAAGGCTTTGGGAGTCTTGATCTTTGGGGATCCAGTGCAGAGCCCATGAAAGTCCACGACAGTGAGATGCCTTGTTCGTCTCTGAAGCATTCCTGAAGTTCTTACCTGGGACCAGAGCTCCTGGGAGGAGAGAAGCCCCTGGCTCCACAGGCTATCCAAGAACCTTGAAACTATTTTGAACTTTTGGTACAAATAAGAGTCCATGAGAAATGGGTTCAAGCCAGATTACCTGGAGATTTGAAGCGCAAAACACTAATTGCAAATGTATTCCCTGCTTCAGATCTGAGGAAGAGCCACATCTTTTTTAAAATAATTTTTTAAAGTTATAGAGGGACCTAGTATCTTTATTTTGTTTATTTATTTTTATGTGGTGCTGAGGATCGAACATGTGCCTCACATGTGCAAGGTAAGTGTTTTGCCACCAAGCCACAACCCCAGCCCCGAACCACATCTTTATCCTAACTAGGAAGTGCTTTGCCAGCCAGAGCCCTGTGTCCTGTGCTGCCTCAGTAATACCCACTGGCTTCCCAAGAAGGACTGCAGGGTGTTGTCAGGTGTTGGCCAGCCCCACAGGAGGCTGCCTTTTTTTTTTTTTTTTTCTGTAGTGGTAGATGGACAACATGCCTTTATTTTATTTGTTTATTTTTATGCAGTGCAAGGATTGAACCCAGTGCCTCACACAAGCTAATCAAGCACTGTCAGGAGACTGCCTTTTCTTAAGACCCCCTCGCCAGAAATGCTGGTGAAAGCTGGGCTCAGAAAAATTCCTCCTGGTGTAGAAAGCCCAGGAGGAACTTGAGTTGCAGGGTTAATCACCACCACCCGGCAATTGGCTCCCAGCCTTGCAGTACCTCATACAGGCATTATGAGCTAGGAATTGTGCGCTACCCACCCCACAGACATTTACTGTGTAGAGATGCCTGGGAGAGGGTGATTGAAGCAAGCACCTCCCACATTCCCCTGTGTACCCACTATGGCAGAGAGCCCAGTGTTGGTGGGTGTCCAATCACATTTGCCAGACAAATGAGGGACCACGTCTGTCCTAGGTTTCTGTTTTCTAATTCTGAAGGCTGATTTTCATGCTGTGCCAGGGCTGTGTATTGGATTAGTGATTTGCTATCAGGATTGTATTTGTTTTGGGTTGGAAGGGAAAATGATGTATTTGTTCTGGTATGAAAGATAGAAACCCAATATTGTTGGGCTATCTGGGTTCCTCCACAAAGTAGAAGCCCGAGACAAAGGCTTGTGGGTGCAGGGCTAATTTCAGGGGACAGGATTGTGTGACGGGGTGTAACACAGGGAAGGAGGGAAAGAATACAAAAAGGTATCATCCAATGAGCTACCATGATGGGTAAATTATGCTCTGTCCAGCCTGGACCTTCTGAAGAGCCTTATGAGATATGTCTCAGAACTGTCTTCCCCAGGGAATAGGAGGCTGAACCCTGCATTATGTCTCCTGGACCTTGAATCCTTTAGGTACAAATACACAGTGGGCTCCTATAGGCCTTCTGTACATTAAATTCCTTCAAGTCCCAGGACAGGGAGGAAGAGGCATTCACAAGTATGCACAGGTATGCTCAAGTGTGCACAGGTATATACAAGTGAAATTGCACCTTCAAGTAGTCAGAGCCTTAGAGGATTGTGGAATGATATGAAAGAGATGATCCTATTTGGGGACCATATTTAGCCACAAATAAAACATTTGGACATATCACAGATGATTTATGACCCCTTCCTAAATTATTATAGCATTATTGATTGGATGGGTGGGTGGGAAAATGTGGAAGTCTTGCTTAGGATTAGAAGAAATAAGGGTGGGCCACCTTTCAGCCTTACTAGTCTATAAAAGAAGTATTCTCCAGTCACTTGGTTAAGATCAATGCCCCATGAGGCTCTGACTTCAGTGATTTTGTGGCAATTACTAATATTATATTTAGAAGTCCATTCTTGAGACTGAGACTACACACAAATGGATCCTGAAAAACAGAAAGTTATCATTTATTTGGTTAATTATGTCTAACTAGGTAGCTAAAATGCATAATAAGAATCCAATGAACATTTTACCACAGAGGGGGATTAATTGAATAATTAATAGCTTTCTTCACTTAGCATGAATAATTATGAAGTCTAAAGGAAGTACAAGCTGAATTCCATTACAACAAATTATTCCTAGGCCAATACTAGCTGCATAATAAAAACAATATTCAATACAACCAAACTGTAGGATATGTAAATTATGGGAGCATTCTCTTAGAGCTTGTTAAAACAAGTTCTGACCCTGAGCAATAATGGCTGGATTTTTCAACATTGTCATGTAAAGATATATTTTGTGGTCTGTTGGTTTCTTATCCAGACTGACAAGGCATGTTATACAAAAGTAAACCAGTGGCCTCACTGTGTGTGTGTGGCATTTGGCAAGGAGGGAGAGTCATAGTGGTTGGATTATTTTTAGAGATGATCGCATTGGTTTTAAATGCAAATAGGACATTTCGAATGCAAAATACACTGAAATTTCTCTATAACGAGCACCAATCCCTATACAAGTCCCTCATCACAGCTTAGTATCTAAAATTCATTCCTATAAGAGAACTTTGCTTCATGTATAACCGTGCAGTTCCTGCAAAAAACCGTCAGTCTGTTTTGCAACAGCACTTTGGGACTGGCCCTGCTCGGCTGTTGTTACTCGGAGAGTTTTCATTCAGAGCATGCAGGGCCACCTCTCCCTCCTGAAGCACTTTTCCCTGTGTTGACTGCTTGCTGCCTGCAGGTAACACCAGTTTCTGGTGGGTTGAATTTCTAGGAAGTTCCGGGACTAAAACCCAAATGAAAATCACGCTTACTTCCCTGATCACCTGTCAAGAGGTAATTAAAATAGTTCCTTGATTAGAACATCAACAGTTCCCACCATTTGAACATATCTTAAATCCAGATGCATCTTAGATTTGATGTGATTATTTTTTATCATATTGTCTGGCGAGTCTTGCAGTCAATTCTATCACAGGATTAAGGAAAAAAAACTGCACTCAAGAAGAGAAACTTAGCGCACAAATCATTGTATTTCAGGAGGGTGCATAAAGTGAGTTTCAAAATAATGAAGTTTAAGGCATAGTTCTGTTTTTCCCCTGCTTCTATATCCCTCTTGGATGTAACCATGCTCATAGGAGAGGTGGAAACTTCAAGACAGAGGCATTGTGAATTTGTTTTTTCTCCTCCTTCCTCATTCCTTCTACATCCCATTTGTCTTATCAGATACACTGTGCCTGACACTGACACCAGGCTGGGCTCTTTTGCATGAGTGATAAAATTATAAATTCTGAACAAATTGCAGCCTCTCTCTAGCCCCCTCCTCACCTTCCCTGCTTTACATTTTCCATGTTAAATACCACCACCTGACATACCCAGCACTTGGCTTATTTATTACACATCTCCCCCACCTGTCAGGTAAGGTCTTAAGGATGCCAAACTTTGTCTGCTTTGTTCACTGATAAATCTTGTTTGAGGTAGGCTCCTTCAATATTGCTTGAATAAATAATTATTGGAATGGATAAATATTCTAACAGAGAAAGGTAAACAAACGAAGCTTCATGTCAAACAAAGGAATGAACAGACCAAATAATTACAGGTTGTAATGAATACTGAGTGATAAGAAAGTAGGTAATTAGTGAGACCAATTTGGAGAGAGAATAGAGAAATCCCTTGGGGGAAGTGAGGCATCTAGACCCAAGGGTGAGAGTGAGACAGGGCAGAGCCTGGGAGTCCTGGAGGAGGGGTACAGAGCAGCACCCTGGAGTGGTAGGAAGGGAGGAGGGTTAGACCAGCTCACACTCAGCCCTGGAGGCTGTGAGAAAGTGTTGGGATTTTATTTTTAAAGCAATAGGAAATCACTGAAGGATTCTTCAGTCCTCCCATGAACTACATGATCTTAAACTTTTGATCCCCTTCCCCCCAGGAGAAGCATGTACTTGGGCTCTTTGAGAATCTCTGTTCTAAGTCAGAACGTGGTACCCATCTCACTAATCCTGAAGTATTAAGATTCCTCCTTGATAGCTTCAAAAAAGAGAAATCCTTAGCAACATCTCTGAGACCCTAGCAACAGCCCCTAGCATGTATGGCTCTAGGCTCGATGATTTCACATTGGATCCAGAGGCTGCCAACCTTCTTTGTCTGTCTACAACTTTGCAGGGTGGGTAGGGGGGGTTCCCTTATTCAAAGATCTCTCCCTCTCTCTCTCTGTCTCTCCCCCTTGCTCTCTCCTGCCCTCCCAGCCCCACTTCCTTGTCTTTCTAAATGATTATCCCAAGCCATGGGAAGAATCAGCCTTTATTTGCACTGCTACCCAGGAGGTAGAATCTGCGTTTTCTAGATTCACCTTCTCCCAGGTGAAGCAGGTCACAACCTCTCAGGTGGTCTCCACACCAAACACAATCCCATCTGTTCTCTTTCCCCAAAGAGAACTCACATTCCTGCTTTGCCTTAGCCTGGCCCTTTTGGAGAGATTGCTAGCTGTCATTGACTGGAAATACCCCCTCAGGCATCTCCTAGCAATGCAGCAACTCATAGGTGACTCTTCACAGTGCTCTGTCTGAGTTCCTCAAAGAGTATTCCAAAAGGCCAGGGTCTCATCTCATGAAAATGAGCAAACCCTCTTTTCATCAAGGCTTTGTGAATGCTGACTTAGCCTCACATCATTCTTGTAACAGAATTAAGGTTAGTTCCTGCTATGACCAATTTTAGCCTTTCATGGTAACATCGAGTTTGAAGCAAAGGCCAGTAAATGATGATGCAGTAATCATGCTGTCTGAAAGCATAGCCTCATTTTCTGGATAGTGTCTTAGAGATGATATGGAAAATTTCCTTTACCTTCCTGCAGTGAGGAAGACATTCTTCATTGTAAATAAAGGAGAAATGAGTTTGATCATGCAGGTGAACTTTCAGACCACTTATGTTATAACGAATCTTAAAAGAGTAGGAGGCCAACCAATTATACAAGTCAAACGTTTAATGGCAGCAATGCTTCTGCATGATGCACAAAATACCCATGCTTTGTCTTTTCAGTGGGAATGAGTTCCATCGTTTCAACACCTGGTTCTTCTGTGTATACCTACATAACCTGAATAGTGGTGGCCTAGCTGCTCATCCACTCACTGTGATTCTTGTTGATTGACTCATAACCTCTCAGATGGTCAGAGATCTTTGAATAGGGAACCCTTCACCTACCCTGCAAAGTTGTAGACAGACAAAGAAGGCTGGCAGTTTCTGGATCCAATGTGAAATCACAGGTCCTGTGCTCCTCTCTGGAAAAGGACTCTGTTCAGTTCTAGAGGAATCCCATGGATTGAGATGGGGAATGGCTTTTTCTAGAGGAAATTGGATTTCCTGTTACCAGGAGAAGGAAGAATGAAGGCTGTGGAACCACAAAGTAAATCAAACAAATGTGTACTACACAGTGCGACATGAAGAAACCAGTGTAGACAACCACTACCATTTTTATTGAGTTCCCACTATATGATAGGTGTATATAACTCAAGGATAAATATCTTCCCATTTCTCAAATATTTTAGGTCACTACCTATTTGACCTGTGGTTTCATTTTCTCAAAACAATCAAAGCATCATATGATGGAGACAGGGAGGAAGCAGAGATAAATTTAGCTTAGAATCCTGCCCTCCTCCCTTATCTCAAGCAACTGAATGATTAGCTCAACTCCTGAATGCCTACAATGAAGTTCTCCCAAACAAATACTGTCTATATCCAGGACTCTAACACTATGTATGGTTAGTCTTCCAGGAGAAGAGATTCAACAGTTCATCAACCATGCCATGTCATTTTCCTTCATCTGCTCAGAGGACACAGGTGAAACTCTCATATTTAGAAGCCAATTTTCCTGAATTCAGGTCACAATTTTGCCATTAAGACTTTAGAGGAAAGTAAGACGATAGCCAGAATGAATTCTAGATTTGCTTTTTTAGTTTAAAGCCTTCTAACCTTGAACAAGACATCCATATTTTTCCTGTGCCTCCATTTCCACATCTATAAAATGGAGATAATAATCCTAAGAATGTTTAATAATCATATAATAATCCTCTGCATACCATACATTTATTTTTATTCTACAGAGAATGAATGTGAAAAGATGTATAATATTTAGAATGCTAAGTTGCATCCTTTATGATTCAGTTTTGCTACCAAAAAAGAGACACCCATCTTCCAACAACAGCTTAAATAAAAGTTTATTTCTTTCTTATGTGGAAGAAGTCTGCAAATAAGCAGCCCTAGAAGTGAGTGGCGGGGGTGGTGGGAAGCTCCCACCACCAGGATTCTAGACGCAGGGAGTTGGACACAGCAGCCTCAGAAGTCCTGGTGCTGCTATGTGCGGGGGCGGGGGGGGGGGGGCTTACTCTCATGGGCTGAGCTGTGTGAAAGCCCCACAACACGCTCCTGATCATGTCTTCCTGTTGCTAATGGTCCCGGAGTTAGATGGCAACATGAGCAACTGGAAATTGGGACCCAGTGATCAACGAGCAGAAGAGACCATGGGTGCAGTGTAGGCACCTGGCAGTCTCTGCCACCCCAGCTCCCCGGTGCCGTGGGAGTGAGTTTTCATTTAGCGCTGACCGCTTGTTGTCATCATTGACATCAGGTGCTGTCCTCCTTCTCCTCCTCCAACCCCATTTCTTCCCCCATTTCTTCTTCTTCCTTCTCATTTTCTTCTTCTTCTTCTTCTTCTCTTCATCTTCCTCCTCCTCCTCTTCTACTTCTCTTACCCTTTCTCTTCTTTCTCCTCCTTCTTCCTTTTTTTATGAAAAACTACATACAGTTATAAGTTAGTTGGTCAGTGTTAAGTTATACTTTGGGGTGCAATATGTGTTTTAAAAACACTTTTCCTTGTTGGAAACCAATGATTTATTTCAGGAACAAAATAGCAATTGTTAATTTTACTAGAATTCTCTCTTTAAACACGTACACACACCATATGGCAGCAGTTAAATGTCCCAAATTCCAGCTGATCATCTAAAAAAAATTAAAAAATAAAAACTTCATACTCATGCTATTTTGCTGTTACATTAGAGATTAGGGGAATGAGATTAATCAGAGCAAAACCCTCGTAGTGAAATGGTTTGCCATACTTGCCCTATGGATGGTCTAGCACTGTCCTCTTTATGAATAGAAAACAGAGCTCACTGCCACACTGTACCAGAATTTGCACACTATGTCTTTCTTTTCTTAAAGATACCATTGTTTGGCATAATTCCAAAAAAAAAAAAAAAAAAAAAGAGAGAGAGAGAGAGAGAAAAAGGAAGCCAAAGTCTTTAAGGATTTAAATGCCCTCTGTATTTCAGTAACAACAAAATAGTTTTCTTATTAATATGTAAGAATTGTAGTTTAAAAAAACATTACTTTAATTGCACTTCTTCAAGCCTTCTGTCTTTATAGATTCAGATGTAATCTATAGTAACTATTTTGTCATATAACCACTTTGCATATATGTACATATTTATTTGCTGACATATTCCTTAAAGGATTTCAGATGATTCCATCATACTGTGCAATAAATAGTCAAAAAATGTTATTAGTCAGCTTTGCATTTATGTGACCAAAATGCCTGACAAGAACAACTTAGAGGAGAAGAGATATTTATTTTGGCTCACAGTTCCATAGATTTAGTCCATGGTCAGCTAAATCCTTTGCTGAGCTGAAGGTGAAACTGACCATCACGGTGGAAGAACATGGTCAAGCAAAGCTGCTCTATTCCTGGGGGTCAAGAAGTAGACTGGTGTTATGGGGGTGCAAGTCAGATGAATGCTTCCAGGGCTTACCCCTGTGACCCACCTCCTTCAGCCATGCCCCACCTGCCTATACTTACCCCCCACCATCAGTCCCAACTGGAATGGACTGATTAGGTTGTCGCTCTCACAATCCAATTATTTTACCTCTAAACATTTCCACATCAATACCGGAGCTTTGAGGGGGCACTTCATATCCAAACCGTAACATATACCATCCCCAGAAGATGAACATGTGAAGTTGAATCACTGATGTGGTTCCAAATGAGCTCAACTCTAAACTTCATTTGGCTTAAGGAGATATACATTTAAGTTAAACCCTTAAAGTTGTATTATTATAAAGATAACTGGCTCTTTGGGTACAGTCACAAATTCTTCTAAGTGACCAGTTTTCATTCCAATGCAAGTCAAGTAGGAGGGCACTCCAACGAAGGTGCCTGCACTGAATGTTATCAGATGCTTCTCATATGAGTGTACAGTCATATACGTGCTTCTTGTCTCCCCTGATGAATTCCATGGATGAATTATTTTTCCACATAAGAAAGTAAATTTCTGTTGATTATAACGATGAAATAAAAACAGGGGAGAGATGGAAATAAAACACATTGTTTTATCCTGAGGCAAACATCTTCATCTCAACATGGGGTGGCTCTACCTTGGCAGCGATGCTCATAGCCATGTGAACAGCTCTACAAATGTGTGTATTAAGTGTGGTTTCCACTATGAGGAAATCACTGCCGGAGAAGCGGAGCAGTTTCACCCTGAGACACTGTTCTGTAAAGTTAAGAACAGCTTTATCCCCAGGAAGCTTCTAACAATGTTTAAATCCTCGGAATTTTACAAAGCAATCTATTTGTGAAGTCTAAAAATGCCATACGGAATAGTAAACACAGCCAATATGTTACATTCACTTGGTATTTTTGTTTTGGGGATAAGGTTCCTTAGACAGCAGCCCTAGACAAAGACAGCTGAGGGACTGTGCCTGTGACATTGCTCAATTTAGTATGTCTGTTGAAAGAATTATTTATCCCTGATATTTTATAGACTTCTCAAGGATATGTTTGTTTGTTTGTTTAGGGTTTTGTTTTGTTTCTCAGTGTGATTTTAAAAGTGACAAATTAATTTTAATGAAGAGTGATCTTCCATCCTAACTATGATGAGACAAAAATGTTTATGGTAAGCTTTTTATTAAGACTTAATGGAGGGCCAGGGTTGTGGCTCAGCGGTAGAGCACGTGCTGAGCATGCATGAGACACTAGATTCAATCATGGAACCACATAAAAATAAACAAAATAAAGGTATTGTTTTCAACTACAACTAAAAACCAAATTTTTTAAAAAGACTTAATGGATGGAGTTGGAGAATATCATGCTAAGCAAAAATAAGCCAATCCCCCCAAAACAAAGGCTGAATGTTTTCTCTACTATGTGGATGCTAATTCTCAATAAGGGGGGGGGCACTAGGGAAGAATAGAGTTACCTTAGACTAGGTAGAGGGGAGTGAAGGGAGGGGAGGGGAGAAGAGGTGATACAGAAATAGGAGAGATAGAAGGATGAAACAGACATTATTACTTTATGTGTATATATGACTGCATGACCAATGTGATTCTACAACACATACAATCAGAAAAATAAGAAATCACATTCATCTATGTATGATATATCAAAGTGCATAAATGCATTCTACTATCATGTATACTAATCAAAACAAATAAAAAATTAAAAAATAAAGACTTAATGGAACACATCAGTCTGAATAATGGATAATTTCAGGCCAAATCTTCCACTTATTCAGGTATATAAATGAATAGACATTTGCCCTCCATAACACAACAGTCCTCTAAAAATCTTGGAATAACAATGATTATTGAAAGGGCCTTTGTCTCCCAGAATGAGATGTTCTCATCTTGTTACTAACTCATGGAATGCCATTGTTTTCCACCAGATCAAATAATTCTTGACAGGCTAATGCACAGTACAAAATCACAGAAGTAATACTCAATCAGGATTTCAACTCGCCTTTAAGCTGCTCTCTCTGTGCAGATGTGAGTCTATTTAGAAGATAATTCTGAACAGAGAAAACTCTTGGCTTCCATATGTCCAACAATCACATCATCTATCCTTATTTTACAGTTGAACTCTATTACCATGGAACCCTTAAACATGAGTACTTGTAAATTGGTTGGGAAATGCAAAAACAATCATCCCTGTCTCGTGGGGTCATTGTGAGGATTATTTGGTTTTGTTAGTGTCGCTAGAAGAGCACTGCACTAGTCCTTCTGCCAAGAACAACTGCGTGTTTTGCATAAAATATGGAAATGCATGTTTTAAAGTGTATTGATGAGCTGGCAAGAGGGAAGACATCTTGAGCCAAAGACTGACTCAGAGTGAGAACCCAGAGAGGTAAGCAGAAAACAGAGGTGGGCTTTTGTGCTGAAATCATGGTGTCCTTTTGTGTGTGTGAGTGTGTGTGTGTGTGTGTGTGTGTGTGTGTGTGTGATTTTAAGTGCATAGGACAAAGCCCAGGACTTTTCCTGGGGTGGGGAGAGGATGTATGGAAGAATATAAGGACAAACTTGTAGCCTAAATCTTGAGTCCTGAAGGGCCAACTCTTCATGTAAAGGCCAACAAGAATGATAACTTATCTCCTAACCCCACTAAAGAAATTTGCCTATCTCAAATCTTGACACACTTCTACATCTTATAACTACAAACTAGACACCACATGTTTTTTCAGTCTACATCCATATTGCTGGGTTTGTTCAATAAACTTCAAACCAGGAACTTGAATTCAAATGATCCAGGATTGAGCAGGAGTCCAGCCAACTGGCGAATACAAGCATGAGCCCTCCAGAGGAGTCCACTTCAAGCCAGTGTTCACAGAACTTCCACAGTTGAAGGTCCAAAAAATACACACTCACATTTTTAAGTAATCACTGTGTGAACACAGACCCAGACACACAGAGACAGGCATGAAGCTACGGCAAAGAGGGAGAGTCACAGACGTCACAAACACAACCAGATACGCACAGCTTTTGAGCATAATTTACATGTACAGGATATTAAATATGTGTGTTTAATATGATAAAAAGGATTTAAAATGTGTAAGGGGTACACTGATATTTCTGTATCTACTATATATTTATATAAGAAATATGAGTGCATACTGATACTTGGGACCACAGTGTGACTGTCTACTGCCCATCCTAGCCTATCACCTGTTTCCTTATTTCTAATTCCTCTCTGACAGTGAGAAACTGGATCTCATAATATGCTTTATATTTGTTTACTTTCCTGATCCAAATATACACATAAAGTGGTTTCAGCATCTCTAATGAATACTCCTGTGAAAATAAATGCACTACCTCCAGGACAAGTTTGGGTACAAATCTTTAGGCTTATAGAGCACACTCAAGTTACAACTGTCCAAAGGTATTAGATCACTTCTTTCTTACCCACTTCCCTTAATATGATTATGTATTCACTTGTATCACTGTTATGCTCAATTGTTGATTTGTATTTCATTTTAGTTTGCCCCACAATCTGATTAATTTTAATTCTTCATTTCTGAGATATGTGAAATATTATCAATATTTAAAATCCCAAACAAGGGCTGGGTGTGTAGCTCAGTGGTAGAGCATTTGCCTAGCACACATAAGGACCTGAGTCCAGTCCCCATTACTGCAAAATAACTAAATCCACAAACAAGATAAGATTGCCTGTAATCGTTATTTTATTTAACATTGTATTAGGAAATCTAGCTGATACAGTGAAGTCAGAGAAAGAAAATTTACAAGTATTGTAAAAGAGTAAAAATTCTCATTACTTGAAAATGATATTATTGTCTACATAAAGAAGTAAAATGAATAGACAGATATATTTTTATAAATTAACAGGGTTATTGGCACACAATCAACATAAAACCAACTGTATGTATATACTTCATTGGTAAATGTAAAAATACAGCAAAAAAAACCATTTAAAACCATTAAAACAAGCTATGTACATTATAAATCTAACAAGAGATGTGAAATAACTTAATGGAAACAGCATAAACATTATTAAAATATGATAAAAATAAATGGAGTCATATGTCATGTTCAAAAGTTGCTTTATTTAATAGCATAAGCTGATCAGTTCTTCTCAATATAATTTCTAGATTCAAAGCATTCCAACCAAAATTACAACAGTTTTCTGTTCTTCAGTTTGGGTTCTTTTTGGTGGATCTTGGTAAGATGATTCTAAAGGAAGAATAAGCATAATTATACTCTCAAGAGAGAATAACGTGGGGGATTTCCCCTACTAAATATCAAGGTTGAAATCTATAACAATTAAGACTGATGGTATTTGAACAGTAAAAAATCATCCAATAGAACAAAATATCAAAGCCCAGGAACACAGCCACGTGCATGGGAAGAGTTGAGTTATGGCAGAGCTGGCTTTTCAAATTAATGGAAAAATAATGGCCTTTACAATAAATGGAATGGTGTCAAGTGATTATCCACACGGAAACAATGCAAATTCAATCTTATTTTTCATCAGACAAAAAAGACTCTAAGAAGATTAAAAACCTAAATGTGAAAGGCAAAAACCATAAATTTATAGAAGGCAAAAGTACACTCCTTTCATAAATAAGGGAAAGGAAACCCATTCTTATAACAGATAAAATACGATAAATTTTAAAGAAAAATACTGATATATTTGAATACATTAAAATTAGAAACTATTTACCAAAAGATGAGAAAAGAAAGTGAAAAGATACACAAAAACTTCAAGAACTTATTTACAACTTATATAACCAGCAAGAGATTAATGTGGTGGTTATATAAACAGATCCTGCCATACCCTTATTCCCGATAAGCAAATAACCATCTAGAAAAATGCATCCCAAATTTGAACAGGCTTTTCACAGAAGAAGAAAAGATGATCAACCAGGGGCTGGGGTTGTGGCTCAGTGGTAGAGTGCTCACCTAGTACAAGGGAGGCCCTGGGTTCAATCCTCAGCACCACATAAAGACAAATAAATAAAATATATAAAAAAATGATCAACCATATTATCAATTAGGAAATAAAGACTAAAGCAATGAGCTGCTCTGAGATAGCTACCTGATTGCCAAAAATTTAAAAGCTGATAATATCTGAGTATTGTGCAGGATACGGAGCAACTAGACACTTCATGCAGTACTTACAGATGAGTGTCAATTGGTAGAGCCACTCTGGAACACAATCTAGCATTATCTGTTAAGTTGAACATGTGCATACCTATCAGCCAGTCAAATTCAGAATATATGACCGAGAGTACCTTCAGTATCCATATGAAATGACACTAACAAGAAGATATTTAGCAAAAAATTAGAAGTAATTTCACCAACAATAGAATGTGTACATTAATAGTGGTCTAAATACATACTGGGCTACCAATTAACAGTGAAAACAAATGGATTGCAGCTACACACTCAATCCACACACACCCAGATTTGATCTTCTTTACATAAATTATGAAAAGCTATATGACATATCCTTTAGGAATGAAAAAGAAGTGGAAAAACTATAAAGAAAAGTTATGGAATGATCAGTACAAAATTCATGTGAAAAAAAAGGAAGAGAACAGGATTAAAGAACTAGAGAGCTTTCAAATCAAGAGTCAGATGGTATTTCTTAATCAGGCTGTTGGATGCTGAGGAGTTTGTTGTTTGTTTATTCTATACATTTTACATACCTTGGATTAATTTTTATCTATTGGAGATCTAATAAGATATCTTAACAAGCAAATTGCAGAATAATATGTGCAGTAGAGCACCTTGAAATTTTAACACATTTGCATGCAACAACTCCATCTATTTGTGAGTTTGTAGTTGCATTTAAAGGTCTGTTGGGCTATTCACCCGTTGAACATAGCGATTACTTCCAAGGAGAAACCATGGCATTGTAGACAGGTGTCTTAATCCACTTTGTGTTGCTATAACAGAATCCCACTGACTAGAAAATTAATGAAGAAAAGAAGTTTATTTCTCACAGTTCTGGATACTGGGAGATCAATATCAAAGAGCCAGCATCTGGCCAGGGCTTTCTTGTTTAATCATCCTAAGGCTGAAGATGAGAGGGCAATAGAGAAGATGGGGTGGGGAAGAGATTGAGATTGAACTCGAAATCTCAAACTCCTATCATCTGTGTTAATCCATTCATGAAGATGGAGTTCTCTAATTATCTCTCAAAATTCACACTCTGAACGCTGTTGCATGGGGATTAAGCTTTCAACACAAGCTCTTTGGCAGACACATTCATATCATAGCAATAGGGCTCAAGAAAAACGTGAGTATAGTTTTAAGTTTTTCTGTGATGAGAAACCATTTTTTTGTATTAGTTGTATAATTAGAATAGATATAAAATTAAAGAAATTTGTAGAAAGTTTGGGAGGAAGGAAGGAGGGAAGGATAAAAGGGAGAAGGAAGGAAGGGAGGAAAGAAAGATGGAAAGAGAGAAGGAAAGGAGAGAAAGGAAAGGGGAGAGGGGAGGGAGGAAGAAAGGAATCGCAAGGAAGAAGGAAAGGAGGAAGGGAGAGATGGAAGGCAGGGAAAATGCAGGCCTCTGAGAGCTCACAAGGTGGCGCTAGAGAGAGGCTGCGAGCGCAGGAAAGCGACCCTGCTCCCTCTGCCGGCAGGGCGGATGAACTGCAGAACTGCCAGTCAGTTCACTTAGGACTTCTCAGAGGGAGGGAGGAAGCCACAGTGGCTTCTTGGAGCTGTTGACCTTTTCTGCTTATGAAGGGAATGGCAGGATTTGAGTGACTCAGATGCCTGTGAGTCAGCGGGTCCCTGGAAAGGAAATCAACCTGCTTGGGGGTTCTCAGTGGAGCCTCCTTCTTTGCTTTTGGGAATTTCTTCCAAAAGTATGCTAATAAACTGCCATAGTTCTGAGAAAAATGTGCAAACTTCACCTTCTATCATTAATTATTCATCACATATTTTTTTCCCAGAACACTAAGTCCTTAAAAAAATGAATTCTGTTTTTCTAAAACAGGTTAAAATTTTATCTAATATTTTCCTATGACAAGACATCACTTCTGTCAGAACACGAGGTTCTTTCTCTTCTCCATTCCTCTCCTTGACTGGTAAATATTTCTCCCCCGAGACAATAATTAAATTCACAAATGAAATTATTTGTAAAAGCACTGTATTTAAATATGCAATAGTATAAACCAGTCATTCATGCACAGTTTGGGTTTTGAGGCAGGCAGAACATTAATAAAGGTAGAAAGCTAATCTGTAACTCAAACACTTTAATAAATAAAGAGAACAGCTTTAAAAGAGCAGAGAAAATGTGCTGACCTTTTCCAACTCTATTTGTAAAATGCGACATAATTTACGGCACACAGATCTGTAACTACAATAGCAAGTTCCTAACCTTGCAGGCCATCTATCCTAGAGCCATGTTCCATTTGGCTGATTTTAAGACAGTGAGTTGAAGGGCAAGAAAGAGCCATCTTGTCTCGTGGTTTGGGACAGCCCATCACATCTGTTAGGAAATTTTGGCAACTAAGACATTACTGCATAAATTCTGTTCATAATTTTTTTTGTAAGTCATCCATTTTAAGTGCTTTATAATCAAAGTGATATATGGCAGGCATTTTCAGAATGAAATGGAGAATAGTGGGGAATAGGGAACTAAAAGGGAGGGGAAGAAAGACAGATATTGGGAAGAGAGAAGATTCTGATTAAACTTAAAACTGAAACCTAGATGTTAAAAATGATAAATGATTTTCGCCTATTGGTGCATCACTGTGAAGCACCTCCGATTTTTAAAATTCCCTACTGTCCTCCAACTTGAATTTTACCCATTAAAACTGAGTAATTCGCATTATGAAAATCTGCCTTATCCTTATCCACCATTGCACCTGTCATTTGGTTTCCTGTTGACTCATTCATTCACTCCTTCACCAACTATTTACTGCTTATCTATGACATGCCTCTGTCATTAGGTGCATAGTGAGAGTGCACTGCATCATGAAGCAGTCAGAGTCTAGAACGTTTTCCTCCTTCTCACTTTTCCTCTTCTCCATCCCCAGCTCCGTTTCTCCAAGACCTTATCAAATGCAACATCCTCATCCTCTCTGACCTCTGTTCTGACCTCCACCCCCATTCACCAACCCACATCCCTGAAACCCTAAATCTTAGGTACAGCTCTCACATCACAATCTACAGGACACCAAGCCCAAAGCAATTCACAGTAGTACCCTGAGCTACCATTGCTTGGGAAATATTTAGAGGCATGAACACAAAAAATCATAAGTCCATTCTCTTCAGCAAGGCACAAAAGGAGGGACATATGTTCAATGCTAACTCCAAGTTAAAAGCAGTTCTTCCTCCAGGGACTTCAAGACTTTTTTTGTGTGGTCACAACAGGGAGAAAACAAAGCTTTTAGGATGTCCAAGTGTGCGTTTCCAGGTGGAACAGAGAAGTGGCTAGTGGAGCTCGCTGTGTGCTCAGGGTAGAGACAGAACTGCAGTGTACATCAGAGCAACCATTCTGAGTTAAAAAGCAAGGGTTGCAACCATTACTGGTCAACCTTAAGTGCCCTGAAATAAGTTGCAGACATCCCAGCGTCTGGACCACAGAAGAGGGTGTAAGCTGGTAGTCAGCACCCTGGAGAAGGGTTTCCATCAGTTTTAGTCACAGTGGTCTGTAGATGGGTGCCAGCCTAGCTTTTGTTCCTATGCGTAAGCACATGTGGTTCTCATTACAGGGCATAAGTTTATTCATTCTAAGCAACTTCATTTTCCATTCCCATAAAGTTCTAAGTTTAAAGAATATTCTTAGCTATTTGACTTTGAACCTGGGTGTACCTTTTGACCATTGGAATCCAAGTTCTGACATCATAGTGAGTGATCCCAGATGAGCCATCTCCCTGACATGCTTTTGTCTTAATGAACCTGGGCTCCACCTGAGTGTGCTATGGTTCCTACCAAGGGAACTTCCACTTGCCATTTTGTGTTATAGTTACTGGTGTATTCATGATATCTCCCCAGAAGAATGGCATGCTGATAGCTAACACACACAGTGCTCACCGTTTTCCGGGCATTGTTCTGAGGGTTTACACTTATTAAACCCCATAATGTTCATGCCAACCTTATGAGGTTGGTGCCACAATCATCCTCATTTTATAGGAAACTGAGGCATGGAGAAGTTACAGTATTCAATAAGTTTTTGGTAAATATTTGCTACATTCAATTTTGCCTCTTTGAAAGAGTCTGGGTGATATGAGTGTGTATCTTGTTATCTTGATATAAGCAAGAAAGATATTCCTATTTTGACTCTTTTAACTTGTTCAAGGTATTAATTTAAGGTGTTTTCAACATTGTTTATCCGAAGGCTGGTATGTGATGGCTTCAGAACAATAAGAAATAGAAATCTTGTGCTATGCATTGACTCTTTCTAATGCTTCTGGGTGTTTTTAATGATTTTGGTTCATCATGATGAATAATGAAATTTCACTTTTGCTTTTGCACGTTCTAAGCATATTTCGTCCTGAGTTAGGTGGTCATTGTATTTTAACAAAAAAATCATAAGTCCTTTCTTTGTAGTCTCTATTTTCTTTTCTTCTCTTCAGAGATTGAAATTGTCAACTGACTGTTCTTAAAATTGTCTGCTTCACAGTTAGATAGTATAAGTAAGTTCCACTGTTCTGCAGCACCAGGGGTGACCACTGTTCACAATAATCTATTACATATTTTATGAAGTGCTAGGAGAATAGAGCTCAGAGTCTTCAAAAAACAGAGAAATGATGAGATGGAAATGCTAATTACCCTGATTTGATCATTACACGTTGTGTGCTCCTACTGAAATATCACACTGTACCCTATAAATATGCACAATTATTATGTGTTGATGAAAAAGAAAGGAAAAAGGAAAAACAAAGAAATTACCTTTTTCTGTGACCTTCAGTATATCTCCATGAAACAGGCTCTTGGGATCACCCATGAAAACAGAAGCCAGTCTGGGTACTCTAGAAATTGAAGGATGGCAAGTAAGTGGCTGTTGTAGATTAACTGATCTTTGGCGAGATGATGAGAAAATGTGCTGCTTGTTGATAGACACATCTGAGAAACTGTGAGACCAGGTGAGGTGTCGAGGTGTTGGTGTGTGTATGAGTATAATTATCTTTGTGTATAATTATCATTGTGCTTTTTCTGGTTTATCAAATTCTTATAGGACAAGGCATTTTGCCACATATAGTTAGATGATTTTTGTAAAGTTTCGTGCTATGGTTAGAGCTCTTAAAAAAAAAAAAAAGCACTTTTTCCCACTGTCCCTTGCATAAAATGCAAAAATAGGGTATCAGCAGACTTTTTATGCAGCTGGGTTATGAATCAACAGTTCAAAATGTCCTGACTTCAAACTGGCCTGGGGGAAGTCTGGCTAAAATCAAGACTTTGGGGAGACATGTAATATGACACTAAGCAAATTCTGAAGCTCATTGTTTATCTTTTTTTCCCGTATTGGATCCCCATATGTGTACTTTTTTCTAGGCTGTCTGGAACCACACTGAAGCTTTTTTGCCTTCAAGGACGCTCTGTAAGCGCAGAGCGTGGTGACAAGAGCCATTGGAGCAAGGGGTGGGTTGGCAGGAATGAGGGCTGAGCCAAGCCAGCCCAGTGGGGCTTGTTAACCCAGCCCTCTCCACCATGGCTGGAGGTGTGCTTTGACCTTTATGCTAGTGAATTCCCTGCAGTTCTAAGCACTGAGCAAAAGTAACCAGACTCCATTTTTAGAAATTAAAATATAAACTTCTTAATAAAATATTTCAAACGATTCTCTCTCTCTCTCTCTTTTTTTTTTTGTATTTTCATTTCTGGCATCCACAGATGGCTTTTATTGCTTTCAAAAAAAAGATCATTCTTTGGTTGACACCTTATTTGGCACATATATGTGGCAAACAGGTTTTCTAGACCAGAACATGTGCCATCATGGAGCAGTGGATGGGATTTTTAAAACTGAAAGTCTCTGGGGAAAAAATCAATGTCATATGGTTCTTTGGTTTGGACTCCCTCAGAAGAAGACCCTGAGACAAGGATTTGAGTACAAAGAGTCTATCTGGGAAGGGAATCTAGGAAACACTGTTAAAAGAGTGGGGAAGTGAGCAAGGGAAGAGAGAAAAGCCCACAGAGCCCTCCAGCCTCTGGGAGGCCGCAGTTAGTGACCTCAGCCAAGGAGGGGGACAGCTGAGGTATTGATCCACCAGCTGCTCGTCCATCATTGTCTGTGGGCGGCTTCCAGAAATTTATCTTCCCAGCACTTCCTGCTTGCCCCTTGAGAGCACGAAGAACCAAGAGTATCCTGGTAATCAGAGAGAGAAGAAAGATCCCTCAGTCTGCATCAAGATGTCCACAGTAAGTGGCCTAGAGGTTAGGGGAAGGGGAATGAGCCAAGGCACGGATTGCAAAACTACCTGCCTATTATAGTTTGGGTCTGGAATGTACCACGAAGGCTCAGGATTGGAAGTCTTGATCCCCAGTGAAACCATGTCCAGAGGTGGGGCTTTGGGGAAGAGATTGGATCATGAGGACTCTGACCTCATCTGTGGATTAGTCCATTGAGGTTCTCATAGTTCAGTGGACTATTGGGAGGTGGTGGAAACTGTGAGTGGGACCTAGTTGATGAAGTAGGTCCTTGGGAGTGTGATCCTGGGGACTATATCTTATCCATGGCTCCTCCTCTTCTTCCTCCTCCTCCTCCTCCTCCTCCTCCTTCTTTTTCTTCTTCTTTTCCTCCTCACTCTTCCCAGTCACCATAATCTGAGCATCACCTTGCTCTTCTTCCATGTCCTGCCTCACCTTAGGCCCAAAGCAATGGATCCAGTCAACCACAGACTGAAACCTCTGAAACTGTGAGTCAACATTAATCTTTCCTCCTTTAAGTTGTTTTTCTCAGGTATTTTGTCACCGTGACAAAAAACTAACATATTGCCTTATTGTACACAAAATGGAAGTTGTTGACTACGTAATGAGATTGTGCTTCCTGAAGACTTTTCCCTCCCCTTCACTCAACTATATAGGTTTTGCCTATACCACATAACCCCATGCCTAGACTACGCCATGCCTGACACTTAGGAGATCAAACTGAGTTGTTGACAAAACGGAAAGAAAGAAAGAATTGACTTTTATGAGGGCTGAGATACTCAATTTCATCTCTCTTTCTTCCCCATGTACAAAGCAGAGACAACACTGTGACTTGCTTCAGTTGTCCCAACTGCTATCATAATGAATATTTCAAAGCTCTCTAGTCTCCTGAATGAATAGTACCCTCTCATTCCGTAATTGTGGACATCACACTTTGATTCACAGGCAAGTGGCCAGGGCCTTTATTATCTGGGGTCCTGGGAAACCTGTGTAGCAACAGGATGTCCTTAGATGAAGACAAATTAGCCTTTCATGCCAAAGTTGTTATGCTCAGGTGTTTATGAGGAGCAGATGTGGAGTATCCAGAAATGCTCCTACAGATCTCATCTGTACCTTCACTGAGAACCCACTGTGTGCTGAGCAGTGTCCAGATGGCTGTCCATGGATTATAGCATTTAACCTGTGAGGTTTCACTGGGATGTCTATAAATGGGGAAGACAGCCATTTTCAAGGGCTGCTCTTTGCTGGCTGTTAAGAGGGAGTTACAGAGACTTATCAAGGTCTGCAGATTAGGCAGGGCCTGCAAGCTCCAGTCGGCATTGTTGTTTCCTGCCATACTGGGGCAGGAACTCAGTTCTTTCCCTGCTGAGTGAGGCTTCTTGCCTGACCCTGAGGCAACTGGCGTTGGACCCTTGGAACAATACATTCCAGCACTATGTGTTCCTGGCAGTCTATGGAAGAACGAGCATCATGTTGGCCACTCTCTTCACTCTTATCACAAATCCTTTTCAGTGCTGGAATGAAGTTGCTGGAGACATTGGAGATGTCACCGTCACCCCACAGCAAATGTGCCTCTCAGCCTCTCAGTCTTCAAACTCTCCCCTTTTCTTTGTCCTAAATTTTAAAACTCAACTTTTATTTTGTTCCCCGTTAGCAAACAAACCTTATTCCCACCCTGCTCTCTACCCTCTGAGCTGCAACCTTCCAATCACAGGCAGGAGTGCACTGGAGATATATTTAAAATTACCTTTATGGCCAACGGAGTTGGGGCATCAGTTCTGGTCCTATCTGTACTGGGAAAGGTTGAGCTGCATGGATCAGAAGTGGGCTGACTAGGGGCCACTCTCCTGAGGGATGCTGGTGGGGCCACAGGTGCCCTTCTCGTCTATGGAATAAGACCTATAGCTTGTGCCTTGGTTTCAGGATTTTAATATTTGCTAACTAAAGCATAACTGGTTGTGGAGCTGAGAAGTGACAGGCAGCTGTCACTTGTGTAGGGGCAATAACTAGAAGATCAACTACATTTTGGTCTGATTTCAGTGGAGTGGGATATAAAGACATGTAAATGATGAATATACAGAACAAAGAATATAAGATGAAAATATTTTGTAAGTATCATCTGGAAGTAGTGGGAAGCCACACAAAACTGTGGTGACTACATCCTAAACAGGGAGTGTTATATTTGCTTTTGCCACGAAGAAGAGTTTACTCAACAACGGAAACTTTCTTACCAGCCCAAGTTCACCCAAAAATGTGCCTCAGCAGCATTTTCTTTGAAAGGGCACAAAAACCCCAGGCTGGTATCATTAGGAAAGTGAGGATATTGAAACCCAAATCCCTGTGGAGGACCTTGCATAATTGGGGAAAGTAATCCAAATGGCACACGCTGGTGCCTGAACAAATTACCAGAAATTGACTGCCCTTAGTGCAAGCTAATTTAATCTCCTTAGAATCTAGCCATCTTGGCAAAGCTGTCCTTCCCTGGAGGAGGAAAAGTGAATTAAACAGCAGTTTATACCAGGTACTCCAGCCTCTCCTCCGCAGGAAAAAGTCTACAAGGCTAATCAGTAGAAATAAAGGGATTCGTTTTATATATTTGGCAAAAGGCTGGCTGTTTGCATTGGCTTCCTTAACGCAGCTGTTAGCAGCAGACAGATTTATAGTGATGGTTACTGCAGAGAAAAATGACAACCGGCTGCCGGTCATCACCCACCTCTGACAAGCTAGATTGTTCTGGAAACACTTATTGTGTACCTCTGGAATTCTGGCAGCTCCAGGTCTCCTGAGGCCTTGTATAAATAGTCACCTGACGTGAGGGGAGTCCTGATGCTACTTAGGATCCCTCCCAGGTAACATCTGCTTTTGTTTTCTTTATGCTCACAAAGACATCTGGAATCGACATTATGCCTTATCATCTTCTTCCAGAAATTGACACAAAAACATGAAGTGTCTGTCGGCTGGGGGCTGATTGTGGAAATCAGTAGATATTTTAGTATCATGGCTTGGATCTGGAATGTTCCCCAAAGGTTCATGTGTTCAGAGGTGGAGCCTTGGGGGAGGTGATTGGTCATGAGGGCTCTGACATCACCCATGAATGAATCCACTTGATGCAGTCATAGCTGGATTACTGGGACGTGGCGGAAACTGGCAAACTGGGCATTGTTGGAAGAAATGGGTCACTGGGGCATGCCCTTGGAGACTATATGTTGTCCCTGGCCCCTTCCTTGATTTCCCTCTCCTTCTTTCTTTCTCTCTCTTTGGCCTGGCTGTCTTGAGCTGGGCAGCTTTCCTCTGCCACACCCTTCCACCATGAAGTCCTTCTTCACCTCACCCAGAGCAATAGAGCCGGCTGAATGTGAACTGAAACCTCCGACACTGTGAGCCAAAATACATCTTTCCTCCTTTAAGCTGTTTATGTTAGGTATTTTTGTCACAATGAGGAAAAGCTAACTCACACTTTGTAACTCCCGGAAATGTAGGCACAGAGGAAAGGCGGTTGAAAAATCAGTAACTGATAAAGAAGATTTAAACATGCAGCTGTTTCAGAAAACAGTTTTATTTTTTACCTGCTTTCAAAAAAGAATCTATAAATCAATGTTAATTTGTTAAAGATACCTAGCTGCTTCTGGATTTTTTTCCTGTGATAATAGATAACATTAGATTATATAAATGATATATATAACACATTAAATTTGCCATCTGAACTGTTTTCATGCACACAGTTCATCAGCATTAAATATAGTCATATTATAAATCAGATCTCCAGAACTTTCTCAGCATTCAGAACTGAACTCCATACCCATTCAAGGATTCACCATTTCTTCTTCCCTTCTGCCTCTGGCAACCACCATTCTACTTTCCGTTTCCATGAATTGGACCACTGTAGGTACGTAAGTCATGTGAAGGAAACCATGCAGTATTTGTTTTTTGGTGCCTGGCTCATTTTTTTGTATCATACCCTGTAAGGTTCTTTCATGTTGTAGCATGTGTGAGAATTTCCTTCCTTTTTAGGAATGAATAATATTTCATAGTGTGTTTAGGCCACAATTTGAGTTTCCTTTCATCTGTCAATGGACATTTGGGTTGGTTCCTCCTCTTGGCTATTGTGAATAAAGCTGCAATGAAGATGGGAGTGGAATAGCTCTTCAAGTTAGAGTTTTCAAAATTTCCAATACATATCTAGAAAGGTATCACATGACATTTCTATTTTTAGTGTATTGGAGGGACCATCATAATGTTTTCCATGACTGTTGCACAATTACACACTGACATTACACAGAAGTTCCAAATACCCTACATCCTCACCGACACTTATTATTTTCTGTCTTTTTAAGAAATAATACCCATCCCAGTGGATGTAAAGTGGCACTTCATTGTGGTTCTGGTTTTCATTTCTCTAATGATTGGTGACATTGAGCATATTTTCTTATACTCATCGGCCATTTGTGTGTCATCTTTGGAAAAATGTCTATTCAAGTCTTTTGCCTATTTTAACCAGGTTATTTGGTTATTTCATGGCCAAACTGCAGGAATTCTTTATACATTCTGCCTATTGTTTCCTCATGAGATATATTATTTTCAAATATTTTCTCCTGTACTTATGTTGCTTTTCACCCCATGATTGTCCCTTTTGATGCACAAAAGTTTTTAAGTTTGATGTAATCCCATTTGTCTGTTTCTTCTTTTATCACCTGTCCTTTTGAGATCATATCCAAAAAAAAAAAAAATTGCCAAATTCATCATCAAAGAGCTTTTCCCTTATTTTTCTACTAGTAGTGTTAGAGTTTTATGTCTTACATTTAAGTCTTTAATGTATTTTAGTTTTGCACACACTATAAGGGTTAAACGTCATTCTTCTGAAGATGAAGATGCCCAGTCTTCCCCAATAGCATGTATTGAAGAGATTCTCTTTTCCCCATTCAGTGGTTTTGGCAACCTTGTTGAGGAGGATTTGATTTTATATGTGAGGGTTTACTTCTGAGTTTTCTATTCCATGCCATTGGTCTATATGTCTGTCTTTATGCCAGTACCATTCTGTTTTGATTATTGTAGTTTAGTTGTATGTTTTGAAGTCAGGATGTATGATTACTATTCCCCCAACTGTATTCTAACTTTTTGGAAAAAAAAATTACTATTATACATCATTTGGGATTCCAAATAAATTTTAGGATTCATTTTTTTTTCTTGAAAAAGTGCCATTGGGTTTTTAAGGGGATTATGTTGAATTCATGACTCACTTTGAATAGTATGAACATATTAGGCCTTGTAAACCCATGGCAGTAAGATGCGTATAGACTCATTTTTATTATCTTTAATTTAATTCAGAATTTTTTTGTACATTTTAGTGTACAAGTCTTTCACTGTCTCGGTTAGGTTTATTCCTAAGTATTTTATTTTTGATGTTATTATAAATAGGAATTATTTTCTTAATTTCTCTTTTCTAGATTGTTCATTTTTAGTGTATGGAAACACAACTGATTTCTGTTTATTGATTTTATATCTTGCAACTTTACTGAGTTGGTTTATTCATTCTAAAAGTTCTTTTTGTGTATGGAATCCTTAGGGTTTCTGCATGTAAGACTGTGTTATCTATGGATGAACAGAGATTATTTTACTTCTTTCTTTCCTTGTATTGTTTTAATTTCTTTTTCTTGCTAATGACTCCAGCTAAGACTTCAATACTTCTTTTCAGTGAAAAGCAGCATCAAGATTGGAATTATTGTCTTGTTACTGATCTTAGAAGAAATGTTTTCAGCATTTTACCATTAAGTTTGATATTGGCCATGGTCTTTATTATGTTGTGGTAGTTTGCTTCTGTTTCTGGATTATTGTACATTTTCATTATGAAAGGATGCTGAATTTTGTCAGCTTTTTCTGTATCTATTGAGATGATGTGGTTTTTTCCTTTATTATATTAGTGTGGCATATTACATTGATTCATTTTTAGATATGAAGCCATACTTGCATTTCAGAAATAAATTCTATTTGGTCATGGGGCATAATCCTTTTCGTATGCTCTTAAATTTAATCTTCTAGTATTTTGTTGTGAATTTTTGCATCAATATTCATCGGGGATATTGATCTATAGTTTTTATGTAGTTTCTTTGACTTGATAACAGGGTAATGCTGGCTTTATAGAATGAGTTTGAGACTGTTACCCTTCTTCAATTTTTTTTGGAAGAGTTTCAGGAGAATTGCTGTTAATTCTTCTTTAAATGTTTATAGAATTCCCCAGTGAAGCCATGTGTTCCTGGGCTTTTCTTTGTTGGGAAGTTTTTGATTACTGACTCAATCTTATTGCTATGTTCAGGTTCTCTATTTATTTGTAATAGTTTCTATGAATGTATTTTCTTGTTCTGAATTGTCAATTTTGGTGGTATGAAATTATTCATAGTACTCTCTTAAACTCTATTTTATTTCTATAATATTGGTTGTAATGTTTCCTCTTTCATTTTTAATTTTAGCTACTATTTTTCCTTAATCTTGTTAATTTTGATGATCTCAAAACACTTTTAGTTTGTTTTTAGTTTTTTTTTTTCTATTTCCTTTACCTTTGCTGTAGTATTTATTATTTCCTTCATTTTTAGTTTTGGGTTTATTTTGTTCTCCTTTTTATAGTTACTTGATACGTAAAGTTAGATTGATAATTTGAGGCCTTTTTAAAAATATAGGCACTTTATGAGTTTGGTGTGTTGTGTTTTTTGTTTTCCTTTATTTCAAGACATTTTCCTTTTGTGATTTTTTTTTTTTAACCCACTGGTGTATTGTTTAATTTTAACCGATTTGAGGGACTTTCCAGGTTTCCTTGTACTATTTATTATTTCTAGTTTCATCTTATGGTTCCCAGGAAAGATGGTTTTTATGATACTAGCCTTCTTGAATTTGTAAAACCTTGTTTTGTGGTCTAATATTTGACCTAAGCTGAAGGATATTCCATACACACATTCCACATACATATAGAGAAGAGTGTGCATTCTTCTGTTGTTGGGTGAACTATCCCGTTGATATGTTAGATCCAATTGCTCAATTGTGTTGTTCAAGCCTATTATTTCCTTATTGACCTTTGGTATGGTTGCTCTCTATTATTGAAAGCGAGGTATTAAAGACTTCTAGTAGTATTATGTTGCTCTCGGCTGGCTCCCTGCCCATCCCCCCATTCTATAAAAACTTCCTCTATATATTTAGGGAGGTTTGGTGTATAAATATTTATACATATTTATTTTGTTGGTAAATTTGCCCTTGTATCATTATACTATGTCCTTCTTTGTTTCTCAGAGCAGTTTTGAACTGAAAGGCTACTCTATTTGCTGAGAACCTTATTTTCATATGTCTCTGTGATTCTGTTCACATCCTTTTGTTTCAATTTTTTATTTTTATTGTTTGTTTTTATTACAGTCTGATTATTTGTCTGATTTTAATACAAATTGACCTTTTTGGTTATTATTTGCTTAATGTATCCTTTTCTGTCCTTCTACTTCCAGACTATGCGCGTCTGCAAATCTAAAATGACTCTCTTACAGAGGGAGGTTTTTTGTCTATTTAGTGACTCAGCACCTTTTGATTGGGGAATTTAATTCTTTTACATTAAAGGTGATTACTGATAGGGAAGAACTTATTATTGCCATTTCATTCATTGTCTTTTAAATGTTTTGAAGCATTTTTGTTTCTCTGTTCTGCTTGTATTTGCCTTCCTTTGTGTTGCTTTTTTTCTTTTTTTGGTCATGGTATCCTTTGATTCTCCTTCTTCTTGTGTGTGTGTGTGTGTGTGTGTGTGTGTGTATCTTATACCTGTCTTCTTGGGGGTTACCATTTCAATTACATAGAACAAAAAGTTATAACATTCTATTAAATGCTATTAAATTTACCACATGCAATTCTAAAATATATTTCTTTTAGTTGTTATTGTATTCAATACCTTTATTTTTATGTGGTGCTGAGGATCGAACCCAGCATCTTGCACATGCTAGGCGAGTGCTCTATCACTGAGCCACAACCCCAGCCCACAGCATGCAATTTTAAAATAATAACTTCAACCCAATACCCAAACTCTATGCTTTTACAGCTCCACCTCTCCCCTACTCCATGTTTTGATTAACAAATTGCTTCTCTTTGTATTATATATCCATTAATATAGATTTATAGTGAAAATTCTGTTGCAATTTAAATCATACGCACCAAAATTATAATACAGGCTACTCTCTTTGCTGAGAAACTTTTTTCATATATCTCTGGGTTTCTGTTCACATCCTTTTGTTTCAATTTTTGATTTTTTTTTCCTTTTTAGATACACATGCAGTCAAGTGTATCTGGATATATAATACATGCATGGAGTATAACTAACCATTGTACCTGACGTGGACTTTTGTCTCAACTTGAAGGCCCCCTTTAGCACTCTTACAGAAGTTTATTCACCTGGGAAAGCTTTAATTTCTCCTTCATTGTTGAAGGTCAATTTTGCCAGATACGACATTGTTGTTTGACATGGTTTCTTTCAGCGCTTTGAATATATCATCTTGCTCCCTTCTGACCCCAAGGTTCCTTCTGGGAAATCTGCCAACAATCTTATGGAAGTTCTCTTGTTTGTTATGAGTTGCTTTTATTTTCTGCTTTCACTATTCTCCTTGACTTTGACTTTAGATAGTTTGGTTATAACGGATCTAGGAGTAATTTTTCTCTGGGTTTACCTGAGTTGAATTTCTTGAAGCTTCTTGAATTTGTATAAAAATTTCTTTCCTCAGATTTAGGTAGTTTCTTGCCATTTTTTCTTCAAATAGGTTCTCTGTGTCTTTCTCTCTTTGTAGATTCTGATGATGCATTTATTGGCCCAGTTGGTGAGCTTACAAAAAAAAACATTTATGAGACATAAAGGAAGCCAATAATAGAGGAGAGAAGTGTCAAAATCCCCTTCAGCTGTTTTTATTTTTCTTCCTTCCTTTTTCTTTTTGTTTCTCTGACTGGATGATTTCAAATGACCTGTCTTCAAGATCACTGGTTCTTCTATCTGATCAAGTCTCTGTTCAACCCCTCTAGCAATATTTTTTTTAGTTCAGCTATTGCAATTTTTAACTCCAGAAGTTGATTGGTTGTTTTTTTAAAAAAAATAATAATTTTTATCTCTTTGTTTACATTCTTGTTTTATTCATGAATTATTTCCCTAGTTTTGTTTAGTTGTCTGCCTGCATTCTTTTTCCAAAAGCTCTTTGAGCATATTTATGACAGCTATTTTAAATTCTTTGTCAAGCAGCGCATAGATCTGTATTTCCTTAGGGCCACTTTCTAGGGCTTTTTTTGTGTGTGTGTGTGACTTTAGATTGTGTTTCTCTGTTTCTTTGTATGCCTCTTGAAGAGGCATCTAGGAAACAACAGCAACAAGAAAACAAAAAGCCTTTGCATACTATCCATATTGCCTTTGTACAGGGAAAGACCTTCACCAAAGAGAGGTGCTAGAGATTCTGACACCTCTCAAACCTCTTCTGATCTCTTGCTTCCCCTCTTGGCCACTCCTGGAACTGCAGCTCCGTTGTGTGGTTTGCCTCTATTTTCAGTGACTTCCTGTCTAGCACTGCCCTGTCTCCAAGTCAGGAGAGGCAGGTCAGTCAATTCGCAGACAATCCAGAATGTGGAAGGCATGGTTCACTCTTTTGTTTCTATAACAGGGGAGGGGCTTTGGTACAGAGGATTTTCTGTTGATTATGCTGTGCTATGCCATGGAAGGGGAAAGGAGAGAATGGATGTGCAGAATACCATACATTCTCCTATTTGCTGGGATCTCTTCTTGGTTTTACCTTGACCTGCTATAACTTATTGGCTGACCTCTGGAGACCTCCCAAAGGTTTTCTAGTCTGCATAGTTGCTAATTCTGTGTCTTTGGTGGGGAAAAGGAGGTTCTGGAGCTTGCTAGTTTGCCATCTTACTGAAGTCATGTCTGGACTTTTAAAAAAAATCTTGTATTACAGCTGCAATAGGTTCTCCTCACCAAGTCTGTCCCTGTTTCACTATAGAAAAGCCATCTGAAGAATTTCTCTGTAGGCCCACCTACCCCATAACAAATGGAGGAAGCAAACTCAGTCTTGAAGTCTACCTACCCAAACATGTCCATCTTCCTTGTTACCTAAAATAACTAGTGTTATTTTGATACACATGTATGAATGGGAAAAGAAACAAACTATTAGAGCCCACCCCCAGCCAGATAGGAGGTGAGGTGTGTATTCCATAATTATATTCACCTCAATTATAGTAAGTATTATTAATGAAATAAATGTTTATTTCCAGCTCCATGGACTCTCATTGACAAAACATTGAACACATCATTTTCTTTGCTTTTCCCACTGGAACACACCATGGTTTTGTCTTTCTTTCAGGATTTAGAAATCTTTTTTTAAGTTTCAGGTATGGAGTCTCAGGTCCTGAAACTTCTGTTCAGAACTTGCATTTAAATGATCATTTTGTACTGGATGAGGATTGTTGGAAGTCTGTGGATATATGTGTTGGAGGGAAGGTTGTGACCTCACTCCAGAAGGGTTCCAAGCAAGGTTGGGCCAGGACCCAGAGAAGAGGCTGAGTATGTGTCCCTGAAGTACTAGAGACGTGCAGCTCTCCCACAGGCACCTGGTAGGGAGGTGTGGCATGGAGTCTGGCAGCCTGGTACTGACAAGGAGGGTCTGGGTGTGGGCCAGTTCCTGAGGGAACATAGCACATCAGTTCCTTCCTTGAGAAACTAGATGGCACACAAGGAGGAACTCTTTTTTAAGAATGTTTAATTAGGGTGGGAGTTGTGGCTCAGTGGTAGAGCACTTGCATCACAAGTGTGAGACACTGGGTTTGATCCTAGGACCATATAAAAACAAAGGCATTGAGTTCATGCACAACTAAAAAAAAAATGAAAAAAGAAAGTTTAATTAATTATAACATTTTGAAGGTATAAATAAAAATAATTTATTTCCAATAAACTTCTTCCTGGAAATGATAAAGGTTGGGGTATGTGTGTAAGACTGGCTGTCCTTACTTTGGGCCTGAAGATAGGTGTTGGGAGTCGCCCCAGCTCCAAAGACTAACTTCCCCATTCCCCAAGAAGAGCCATCCAATGGTGAGCCCTGCTGGCTCACATGATCCTGCCATCCAATGATGAGCCCTGCTGGCTCACATGATCCTTACCCACCAATCAGAAAGCACCCCGTGCCAACTGTCAAACCATTCTGTCATAACTGTCAAACCACCCCTGGCTCTATAAATATGCAGAGCTGTTCCTCAATAAACGGGCATTTTCCCTGATGGCAAGCCTTGATCGTTCTTTCAATAGGAGCTCTTTATCTCTGACTAGGATTGATGAGTAACTGCCATTTTTCTGAACCATTTGAGTTCCCTGTCTTGGCACTATAGGATTTGAAAGGGGACCAATACATAATGAATATTATACTTTCTCTAGTCTTGGAAAACACAGGCTCATAGTGTAAAGGTCGGGCGAGCGTCAGAGGAAGAGACCACCAAGAGACTGTCTCATGCAACAGGGTTTATTGGGGGTCCAGCATGCTGGGGCTCAGAGCTCACTTGAATAGAGCAGAGAGAAAGAGCCCCGGGAAAAGCTTAAGCAGAGCTTATATACTTTCCTTGGAGAGGGCAGGGACTTCACATACAGCATAGCCAATCATTGCACAGTTTCTGGGAGGGGTTGTTTTCGTAGAGCAACCAGATGATCAGTGGGCATTTCTGGGAGTTGTTTTCAACTTCTACATGAGTTTCAGGTTCCAGGAAAACAGAACTTAATTCTTACATTCTTAACCTTTTCATTAGCTCATCATGATTTGAAGTAGAAACATGAATTATACCATTTATTGCTCCTAAAGAATTGTGAAGATATATACATACACACATATGGATTATTTTTAGAAGTGGAACTATAATTGCTTTTCCACTTGATGCCACATTAGGATTATCATTCCATGACATTGAGTATTCTTTCATAATATCATTTTCAATGACTATACTGTATTTTAATGAACTGTTTTTTAAAGGAAGAATTGGATTATGTCATTTAAGAAGTAAGGATGGAGTAGGGAGGAGAAGAGACCTTTCTAGCCAGGGGAAGCTGCCTGGGGTATGCACATGGATATATATAAAGCCTTTTTGTGCCATAATTGAATGTAGATTCATCTAGGCCCATAGCTCAAGCTGTTTTTATTGTACCAGAGATGTTTCAATAATGTATTGAAAATATATTTATTCATTCATCCATTAATGCATTCAAGTTGAGAAATATTTGTTGAGTGTTACAATGCACCATCCTGCATTCTAGGAACAGAATTGAACAAAAGAGAAATTTATACTTTGGTGAGCAAGACCTATAGAAAATAAATAAAATAAACAACTCCAAAAACCTTAAAGTAAAAAAGCAAATCTATATAGTGTTTAGTTAGTAAAAAGTACTATTAAGCAAAATATATGGAAGGCCATTGTTTGGAACTGAACTCTGACATTAGTCCCTAGCTGACCTGACCAAAACAGAATGAATTCACTTGTGCTAAGTGACATGATCAAACTGAACTTTGAAACAGTCCAGTTTCACTCACAGCAACCATTCTGAAGCAGTCCAGTTTGAATCAGCAGAGTGCTGAAGTCCCTTCTGTTTTAGTTTCATAAGGCAAGTGATTTTGAAATGACCAGTTTTAGCTTTTTTTATGCTTTCTTTAGCCTTTTTTTTTTTTTGTCTATAAAGCCAACTTTCTCTTCTCAGCTCATAAGGTATTCATCCTATTTCATAGAATGAGATGTTGCCTAATTCCAGAGTCACAAAAAAGGCAGCTAGATCTCTTAAGTTTGTTTTAATTTTGCTTTCTACAGTGCTAAAGGGAAGGCAAGCATAAAATAAATGCATATGTGTCAAAGTTTAGATTGCACATCCAGGGAATGTCTCATTGTTGGGGAATTTGAGTAAAGGAACAAGTTAGGCATTTAATCTGGGGTAAAGTTTTCTAGGCAGAGGAATGGCAAGAGCAAGTTTCCTGCAAGAGGTGTGTTATGGTTTAGATATTAGGTGTCCCTTGAAGTTTAATTGTGAGACAATGCAAGAAGGTTTAGAGTGAAATGATTGGGTTATGAAAGGCTTAACCCAATCAGTGGATCAATCCCCTGATAAGGATTAACTGAATGGTAACTGTAGGCTGGTAGGGTGTGTCTGGAGGAGGTGGGTCATTGGGGCTGTGCCTTTGGAGCATATATTGGGTGACCTGAGCTTAGTCTGTCTCTGCTTCCTGGTGTATCATCTTGAGCCTCTTCCCTCCACCATATCTTTCCACCATGATGTTCTTCCCTGAGGAATGGAGCCACTGTCTAGGAATGAGACCTCTGAAATCATAAACTCCAAATACACTTTTCCACCTCTAAAATTCTTTCTGTTGGGCCTTTTAGTCTCAGCAGTGAAAAAGCTGACTTATACAAGATGTGTGCCTGGTGGCTTTGGGGAACAGGGAGAAGCTCAGTGTGGCCAGAAATGGGAAAGTAGAATGCAGGATGAGAATAATGGGTTATGAGGTTAGGCTGGGGAGCATCCTAATAATGTATAGCAGACAGTGAGTGACTCCTGAGCTACTCTACAGATACGATGTTGGCTTTAGCCCCGAATTATATGGGAGTCAGTGGAGGGTTTTTAAAAAAAAAATACTTATTTTTTAGGTGTAGATTGACACAACACAATGCCTTTATTTTTATGTAGTGCTGAGGATCGAACCTGGGTCCCCGCCCATGCTAGGCGAGCGCTCTACCACTGAGTCACAATCCCAGCCCCCAGTGGAGGTTTTTAATACAGAGCACAGATTATAGAAGAGAGAGATGAGAGTAGGGGAGAGTGTAGAAGCAGGGAGACCAGTTAGAAGACCAGATCTGTACACAGGAGAGAGATGGTGATTTGGACCATAGTAATAGCACCTGGGAAAAGGTGGTTCAAGGAAGAGACTGTGAATCACCACCTGCAGTGCTGCTGGTCAGCCAAGCAAGACGAGGACTGAGAATTTGAATTCGGAAATGTGGACATTGTTGGTGACGTTGATAAGAGCAGTTTTGCTGGAATGGTGGACTTAAAAGTCCAAGGGGAAGGCAATCAAGAGAATGGAAGGATAGATATGAGAAAGTATGGTACTACTTTCAGAAAATTTTCTTTCAATTAATTGAAACAGTAGCCAGGGGGATTGGTGGAGTCAACGGGGGTGGGGTATTTTGATTTAAAATAAAATATTGTTTATAATAACAGAAGATTCAGGAGAGAGACAGAAACACTGACAGTGCAGGAAATTGTATGTCGAGGATTTTTTTTTGAAGTCTCTACTTACCTTATGACGTGCCACGTGATGCTTTCTATTCTTTTCCAGTCTGTTCTGTTGAATCCCATTCCGGGCTGATCATGCTGTATTCAATTGACTTCACAACTCCAGATTTGAAAATAAAGCACTGTATCCTACTGTGCTGCCTAAATTTAAGTCCCCTCTTCTCGCTTAGAATTGTCTCTGCAACAGTACTCACTGGGGGAGAAGCTTTACTTGGAAAAGTCTGGGCAACTCAGTTGATAGACACTTGAAAAACCCAAGAATATTTTGTTTTAGAGACTGGCTGTGTTGATAGCCTGAAGCTCAGGAGCCTAAGGGTTACTCAAACAGGACTCCTCAGTTGATTAAAGTGCTAACACTGTCTGCATCCAGTCCGTGAGTCCAAAGCCATCCATATGCACAGACACTGCCCCATCTAAAAGAGCAAGAAAGCAAATGAGAACTGATGAAATATTCATCCTCCTGATAATTTTGTTTGTTTTGTGGAGACTTGATGTTTGCTATTGCCCTACTAATATGAATCTTTGGCATTTTAACACACTAAATTGACATTTTAAAATGAGTGGGTGAATGAAGCTTGCTTTCCAAGGGAATGATATTTTCTTGATTTCATATGTGAGGGACTATTAATTGTCCCTGATGATAAAACATCAAAAAATAGAGCACACATAAGATGCAGATACACATTAATATAGTACATTAACAGTTAAAGTATTTTGGAATATATTCTGCTCATCTACATACACATATGCATACACACCTACTACATTATTTTTATAATTAAAATCATATGCATACTTTGGAGACACTCAACAAATACTCAATAAACAAATGCATGAAGAAATGCATAGCCAGATAGGTACGTGCAGCTTAGTAACTTACCTAGCCTTGAGCTCTGACTTACCTTTGCTTTTCTTCCTTCCTATTCCCCCTTGAATGTATTTAGAGAAAAGAATATTTACCCTTCTTAAATGGGCTGTGATGTGAATATATATTATTGAAATTACCATGAACTTTAAAGAAGAAAGTGTTTTTGGAATGATAATGCCACTTAGCTACCTTTTTGCTTGGCCCCAAATCATCTAGTAAGGTTGGCTGGTGATAAGAACGGTGTGCATGAATTTTTATCTCAGAGTGGAAATAAAATATTCTTATTTAAGTGGGGTTTAATTTGGAAATGCAAAAATGTTAGACTTGAGGAAACTGGGTTACTCACATTTGCATCAACACCGCCCGTCTCTCTGGTCTCCTTCCTTCTTATGGGGAGATATCAAGATGGCATTGCTTCAGATCTGGGTACACTGCTTCTCGCCTTCTCTCTCCCTCCTGACGTGCAAAGACTTTCATCTCAGGCTTTGTAGCCTCACCATTGCCTGATGTTTGCTCTTACTTTACGTGACACATTCATGTTCCAGACAAGAAGAATAGGGAAGGAGCCAAAAGCCCATTAGAGACAAGCCAACCATTTTCATAAACCCTCTCTTGGAGGGGAACACAATATTGGCTGAAGATTTAGATATTGGAACTGCTGGAATGGCATCTTCTCTAGAGGGAGACTGCAATGAACCTCTTTCATATGTGAATGCTATCTGGGTTTTACTCTCCTGCATTGATGTTGATAGTTAAATAATAGTTTATGAATGTTTCTGGTACATGTTTTGAATCTTTAGATTAAGGAAAATCAAACAGGGTTGCCAGACTTGCCAATAAAATACAAACACCTGTATAAATTTGAGTTTCAGATAAATAATAAATATATTCTTAGTATGTCGCAAATATTCTTGGATATAATTTCTTTTTTTCTTTATTTTTTTATGATCCTGGGGATTGAAACCAGGGGCATTTTGCCACTGAGCTACATCATCCCCAACCATTTTTGTAATTTTTTTATTGAGACACGGTCTCACTCACTTATTGAGTCCAGCCTCACTTGCTGAGGCTGGACTCATACATGCAATCCTCCTGCCTCAACCTCCCGAGTCCCTGGGATTGCAAGCATTTACCACTACACCCAGGCATGGTACATTATTATATTATATTAAACAAATATTCATTGTTTTTTTCTGAAATTCAAGTTTAACCGAGTCTCCCTTATCTGGCCACCTTCTTAGACAGGAATCTCTACTGTGGGCCAGAGCTTTCAGCCATGGGCTAACTCCCCAGAAGAGGTATTATCATACATCATAAAATACAAGGTGTATCATAAAATACAAATTGTAAAGTTGTTGACATTGACCCCACGCATGAGAACTGTGTTAAAGAAGGAAGAAAAATAACCAACTCTTTTAACACATAAATACTTATCTTGTCATTTGAGGGACAATTTTGAGCCTATATAAGAAAAATCATTCTATGAAGAAGATGATTTATTCACCTATAGCTTTTCAAGTAATGGCAGGCTGTGCAGAAGGTACAGCTTATGTGTTCATAGACTGAACCTAGAGTGCTGTTGCTAAAGGTTCTAGGAATAGACCACTATAATTAATCAGTTCTAATTTGCAACATCTTTAAAAATCTCATCCTGGGAATTAGATTCCAACCTTCAGGATAAATAATTGTATAGACTGGTGGGCAAGCTCACTGTAACTTGCCATCCCTGATCTTGGGACTTATTTTCTCTAAAATGCCTTATTGACATTCTTTGCCACCAAAGAATGACTTAAAGCCTAGCAGCAAAAACCTTTGCTAAGAAGTATGAACTAATTTTATCTACTCTGAGATTCATTTAACAAATGAGCTACCCCTACCTACTCTCCGTTCCCATGGGCTTTCACAGAGAGATGCAAGAAAAATGGGGCGATCGATATCACTGGAAAGAAAAAACATACATAAAATGAGACAAGACTATTGTCTTACTAATTTGTGTGGTACATCAGGAAAAGGAAGTAATAACTCTTTCTCATTGATTTTAGAAAGTGTATAACTGAGGACAATGTTGATTTGCTAGAAACCAAAGAAAAAAAATCTCTTGCCTTGAGAGGGTACACAGGCAACTGTCAAAGCCAACTAGCCTCTGCACACTGATAAGGCCAGAAAGTAGGCAGAAAGTCAGATAAGGAAATTAGTGATTTGAGGCAAGCATGTCAAATCCAAGGGCAAAGATCATTTCGATTTCAATTGGTCCATGGAATCGGCAGTGATTAAAATAGACTTCTATATCTGCTTTGAAGTCCATATAAATTTAAATTTCAGAGACAATTTCAATAGTTGCACTTTTTTTTTTTTTGATAGTGGGGATTGAGCCCAAGGATGCTTAACCACTGAGCCACATCCCCAGCCATTTTTATTTATTTATTTATTTTAATTTTAGTTTTTAAAACTTTTGAGACAGGGTCTCACCGAGTTACTAAGGCCTTGCTACATTGCTGAGGCTGGTTTTGAACTTGTGATCCTCCTTCCTCATCCTCCCAAGCTGCTGGGAATTGGTACATATTTCTGCTTCCCCAAGAAATTTTTTATATTCTTATTAAATGTTTATATCACCAACGTAACACTCCCCAAATCTCTTTACCAATGGGTTTGTGTGCATCTACACCCCATAAGAATAAGAGCTCTGTTTCTGCTTAGAGAAGGTTCAACCAAATGATGTCAGAGTAGAGGGATCCATCTGTCATTGCCACCGGGCATAGCTTCCACGTCTGCCTGCTAAAGAGTAATTTGTCTTCTTTCCTACTGCAGTGACCACTGAAATCATCTGAAAACACTCCAGCTCCATAAACTTTGAATTTTTTCCAGCACAAGAAAGAAATGAAGAAAGAGCTTCAAATGCAAGTACTTTAAAATAGACATTTAGCTATCAAGGGTAATTCACAAAGAATATCATCTACTCTATAATAGAGGCCATCTTTTTTGTTCGTGCTACATTTTGTCAGTGATCATAGATATTTTTTTCTGTCACATGAGACTACAATTTCATTTTCTTTCAGGACTGGATTTAGCAAGCAGGACTGGTCAATTAGAAGCCCATTGAATGTGCCGTATTGAGTGACAACTCATCCATCCTGCAGTCTTAAAATTCTCTGTAGGACAGTGTTATAGAATAAATGTTTTGTCTGAGCCATTTTCCTCCTCCTCTAACTTCTTGGGAAGGGCAACAGTGGAAAAGGCAATTAATCATAAGCTTGGTTGGCTTCGGCAGAAACAAATGTTGCAAAGTAAGAGCAGAATCAATGAAGATCACCACTTCAATGGCGACTGCCTGATCTGAGAGGGGCTCTGTCTCAGGGATTAGTTGGACCAGGCACAAGAGACAGACAGATATGCTCCCACTATCTTGATTGCTTTGGGGCATGATATAAAGAAGAAGGGATGGCAAGATATAGGAAGGAAAAGGAAGTTGGGAATGTTGAGGTGAATGATCAACTCATGTGTCAGAGAAGGCTTCTCATGACAGCAGCAACAGTAGGGAGGTGGCTACGATTTATTAACTCTCTATCATGGGTCAATTGTAGATAGGATCATTGAGCTGTGAGAGGTAAATTAATTTGCACAAAGTCACACAGTCATTCAGTTGTTTTTTCTTTTTTTTTCTGTGACTCCAGATCAGTGTCAGGGGCATGTTTTCTAGTCTAAAATACCATCCCCACCATTTTTTAATGTTTCTTCTTTGCTGTCCTCTCTATCACCAAATACTACACATTCCATGTCCCCTTATCATTCGCATTTGAGAACTTTCCCAGTGGCTCAGTGGACACGTAGCTTGCTTTCTCCATCACAGAGACTGTACCACACTCAGCAGTGTTATAGAAATATTAATACTTTGGATTTTGGAGATCTGGGTTTGGGTCTTTAGTGTTGCTTATTCTTCCTTACTTTTGCCAACAATATATTTGAATGGTAAAAGCTAATTTATTATGAAGTGAATGAAAACTTAACTTTTAGGGGTCCTCACTCGGCACGGGCCCTTGATAAATACTTGGGAAAAGATCTGTCAGTGTAGTCATTTGGTCAAATATTTTTGTAAAATTTGCAATAATGAGATTTTCACCATCATCGGTGAAGACCATCCTATCCCTTTCACTCAGATATCTGGGAATGGAGGACGACCAGGCATTTCTCTATTCTTGCTAAGGAAAGATCAATTGAGAATGCATTTAGTCTGTGCTTCATGGGCTCTTGTATGTGGTTCTCAGTCACTGAATGTGGTCTGGCAATAGCTGAGCATCCTGATGTAGGAGGGCTTCCAGCAATGTTCCTGCTGCAGGCTGCATTAACCCACCCAGGGTTTGGTATGAAAGTTGGACTGTGAATGTGTCCTATAGTGCTTGACAACATAAGCATGTGGATAGTCAGGGAAAACTACCTAGAAGGAGACTTTGGAAAATTCTTCCAATTACTAGTGAAGTAAAACTGAAAGTGGAAATTTTGGTTCTTCTTGACTTGCGGTCAAAGAGAAGCAGAAGTTCTCTTTGGTTAGAAACATACTAAAAAAAAAATTGTAGCAGATACAACTATAAACACACAAGGAATGGGTTTTGTTTTGATTTGTTTTATGAGACACAGAAAATCTTTATTGTCACTGGAAGCCAGGGTTCTTGCCCCACTTCACCAACAGCCAATAGTAACAAAAATACAGACTTCACACAATAAAATATAACACAAACATGGGGGAAAATAGTCCCTGGGACTACATTGACTTTGATACTGAGGTAACCAATTGACCTTGTTCAGTAAAAATACAAAATACCCTCTGACTTAATGAAAATACAATAATCAGCTACTTATAACATTTAATTCATATATAACAATGTAAATAAAATACACTCTTTTGCTTGAATGTATACCATGTTTAATATATTACTGTTTAGAAAAGAAAAACTCTATTCTACTTAAATTTTCCTTGTGCTTCTTACCTATCATTGTTTGAAAAAATCAGAAAAGTATGATACCTAAGGAAACTGACTTATGGATTTAAAGATGCAATCTGCGTGTCCCCCAAAGATGGATAAGTATTAGAAGATTGCTGCATCTTTAAAAACCGTTGCTTTCTAAAATCTATAAACAAACTCTAGACACAACTATAAAACCCAAAACAAAACAAGGGCACAAAATTTGTTCAAGTAGATTAGAATGCAGGAAAGTTTTCACAAAACTACTGAAATATTAAGTAGTGCTAAGCTACTATCAAAAACTGAACATTTAAATGGTACTCATACTAGTTATACACACAGTAAACACTTTTTATAGGAATTACAAGAACTACATTTTAACAGACTTCCTGTTTTTGTAGGGCACAAGTCCCATATAGTCATGTGTCACTTAACAGGGATAACTTCTGAGAAAGGTGTGAGAAGGTGATTTTTGTCGTTGTGTGAATGTCATGGAATATTCACACACACCTAAGCTGGATGGGTAGCCTGTTGCTCCTAGGCTACTAACTTGGAAGGTATTTTACTGTACTGAATATACCAGAGGCAACTGTAACACATTAACAATCATTTGTGTATCTAAACATATCTAAGCATAGAAAAGGTACAGTAAAACTACAGGGTATAAAATATAAAAAATGGAACACTTGTAGAAAGCACTTACCATGCATGGAGCTTACAGGAGTGTAAGTTGCTCTGGATGAATCTGTAAGAGATTAGTGAATGTGGACATTCTTATACACTATTGTAGACTTTATAAATACCGTATGCATATGTCATGCTAAATTTGCAAAACAAAAATCTACGATAATGTTAGTTTTAGCTTACTATAACTTTTTTACTTTACAAACTTTTAAATTAAAAATAACTTTGACTCTTACAATAATGCTTACCTTGAAACACACATTGTACAGCTATACAAAATAATGTCTATCTTTATACCATTATTTTGCATATTTTTAATTTTTTGTCACTTTAAAATTTTTTGTTGTTGTTTAAAGTGAGACCAAAACACAAACATTAGCCCAGGGTTGAGATCCTCAGTATCACTGTCTTCCACTTCCTTGTCCCATGGAAGGTCTTTGGTTCTACCACTGGGACCACCATTGTATATGTATATTCCTGACTAAAATGTTCCTATGTGATGCATGACTATTAGAAAGTATTGAGTTTGTCTCTGAGATTGAGAGTTTTATCCCCATGACATGTTGACACTGACAAGGCAACATGGGCCATCACAATGAAGACATCAGTGACAAACTGTTGAGTGTCATCAGTATATTTGATTGATCACTGTGCCAGAAACTTGAAATGTCCTAAAATCCTATACCTGTACATGGAAGAAACTGGATAGATGTGTTTCCAACCAAAAAGAATTACCAATAACAACTTGTAAAATTGAACTATAGTACAAAATAAACAATGAGCAGATCAAACAATATAAAAAAGAAAAAAAATGAAATAAAACCTTAATCAACTATGATCTTTAGAAAATGATACTAGAAGATTATTATCATAGAAAAAACTGATTAAAGAGAACACAGTAAACAATGTCAAGAAAAAATATTGTAGACCTAAGTGGGTAGTTCATTCACAAACATATTTTATCATTTTTCTGTATTTTGTGTCCATTTTTATCATTAAAAATAATTTATTGTGCTGGGAGTGATGGCGTGCACCTGTAATCCCAGCAGCTTTGGAGGCTGAGGCAGGAGGATCGTGAGTTCAAAGCCAGCCTCAGCAATTTAGCAAGGCTCTAAGCAACTCAGTGAGACCCTGTCACTAAATAAAATATTTTAAAAAGGGCTGGGGATGTGGCTCAGTGATTAAGCACCCCTGGGTTCAATCCCTGGTACCAAATAATAATAATAGTAATAATAATAATAATAATAATTTATTGTATTTCTAATTCTAAATAGTCACTTTTCTATCTAGTTTTGCATTTGTAAATTTGTGTTATTTTTAAGAGGGACCTTCAGATTGTACGGGTTTCAGTCCTCATAAACCTGGATCCACCCTGTTGAACTATTGCTAGATGCCAGTGACAGAGCCCTTGGAATAAAAAACTGCCTGCCCTCCTGGGGCTTGACATTCTAACCGTGGGAGCTGTTAGATGACTAGTAAAACACGTGATAAATTAGATGGTGATAAACTCTCAGAAGAAAAGTGAGTTAGGGAAGGAGATAAGAGGGTATCGAGGAGGCGGGTTTCACAATTTTGTCTGCCACAGGGAGGCACAAACTGCAGAGACAGGAGGGAGGGAGCCCAGGTGCATGTCGGGCAAGGGGGGAGCCTGGTGTGTCCCAGGTCAGAGTCTCCAGAGTGGGCAGAGAGAGGAGAGAAGCAGGAGGGGTGAAGTCAGATAGCCAGGGGGCAAGCACCCACCACAGTGTCCCCAACGTCTGACCCTTGTGAGGCGGTCGGCTGTTACTGAGTGGAAAGAGCAATCCTCAGAACGTTTGGAGCATCAGCTTGATAGAATGTAACTGGATCCCTTCACTGAAGTTTTGAAAATAGAGTGAAGGGCAGCAAGTGAGAAAGCTAGAAGGCCAGTTGGAGAGAGGACCACGGCTGGATGGCTGGATGGCTGGGTTCTGGGTTGATTTGGAAAGTAGAGCTGACAGCATTCCCTGATATTCTGAGAGAGAGAGAGAAAGGGATCAAGGATGGTTCCAAAGCTCTATTCCTGAGCAACTGGAAGAATGAAGTGACCTGACCGTTGATTACAATGGGTAAGATGTGACAATAGCAGTTTTCCGTCGCCATGATGTGACAGTTGACATAGTGTCACGTGGGCTGTGAGTGTATGAGTTCAGGAGGGACGTGGGCTGGAAATGCAAAATGGGACTTGTCAGGTACGTGGGAGTGTGTGCATAAGAGTGCTTGTCCCCAAGGTTGAAAGGGACGACTAAGCAACAAAAAGAAGAAAGGGAGAAAAAAAAATCAGAGCAGAACACTGGGGCTTAGTCCTCATCACTCTTCTATCATTCCTCAAAGTTCTAAACGTTCTACAAACATCAGCTCTGCCATCTCATTCTCGATGTGACAAGGACTCCACTGTTCATGGACTGTTCCAGGTTTCCAATAAACCAAGGAACTATTAGAAATGTCTCGCACCTTGCTGATTTCATCATTTTAGAAGGTTTTCTAATATTTACAGTGTATGGAACTCTATTGAAGCCAAAATCTGAAATTGTTTTTCTTTTAATTGAATTTCCATCTCTCCTTCTGTACATACTGAAGGTTGGGAGATTTATTTTTGTGACTGTTTTCTTCACACACTTGGTGAGTGTTGGCATTTAAACAATATTTTTAATAAAAACAATTGAAAAGGTTGCACTGTATCCTGAGTGGGTTTATGCCCCAGTTCTTTAATACTTTTGCCATTTCTGGGAGCTCAGTGCTAAAATGACTATAGCCTAGTTACAGAAGAAACTCCAGTCAAGGAATTTTTCTGAAGGACATGCATAATATTTGTCTCTTTAGATTTTCTAGCACTCATCTTGAAAGGAGCTCCTTCACCTGAAAATTATACATGTATGCACAGCCTCAGGTATGTGTCAAGAGTAAATGTACTGTTTGTACTCTGTTTTGTTTTGCTTTTGCAGTGCTAGGGGCTGAACCCAGGGCCTTGCATGCCAGGCAAGTGCTCTACTGGTCAGTTACATCTCCAGCTTGACATTGCAGAGTTTTAAACCTCATCGAAAGTCTTGTTTTTTTAAAGGATCAGATGATGTTCGTGTATGTCTTAGAAACTGTGTAAATCAATCTGGTTATTTTTTTAATAACCAGATTAATTTTCCAAACCAACAAAGGGAAAGCATCCCGTGCTGGCCTCCCCTAATGAGAACCTCCTGCTTCTTGAATGAGGAATTGGATCCATTTCAAATAAGTCAAGGATGGAGTTGGTCTTCATTAAGAGCAGAGCTACTAGGTGCTTGCAGGTGGCCCTGGTGCTGTGCAGAGGGCCAAGGACGACTGCCTTCCCTTCTGCCCTCAGCCACAGCTGCTGCCTTAGAGCAGAAGTCAGGTCCCTTACAGTGTGACAAGTTCCCAGCTTCCTTGGTTGAGGTTTTCTGCTCTGGGCTGAGCCTTCTCCTTTAAGTCACCGCTCTTAGTGAGCATCACATACCCAGAGGCACAAGTAGAGTGTTTTCATGTTCACTTGGATGGAATGAAATCAGTGGACAGGATCCCAGGAATAAACAGGAACCAAGGCAAGACTCTGTTACAATTCAAAACTAAGAGACAGAGCCTCCCTCCCTGCTCCAGAGAAACAGGCCCAAGGGGAAAAGGCAGACAAGTGGCTGCTACTAGGTTGTGGTAAAGATTGTTAAGCTTCAGAAAGGAGAAAAGCTTAGACTCCCTGAGGATGGTGCTCAGTCTTTGCATCTTTACACTTGGGGCAAGTAGGCTATTTTTTTTTCAAGCCACATAATGTTAAAATGAAGTGAATATGGGGGATGTACATCATTTTAACAGATTCAGTATTTAAACTGCAGGGAACGTGTAATAGAGGCTCACTTGATTCTGATATTGGCAAGCTATTCCTTCCAACACAGGCTGCCATTGATTGCCAAAGGTATACTTTTGTTTTGGCCCTGGACAGGGATACTGGGGACTGAATCCACCACTAAGCTAAGCTACATCCCCAGCTACTTGTTTTTTTTTTTATTTTAATTTTAATACAGAGTTTAAGTTGCCCAGGTTGGCCTCCAACTTAGGATCCTTCTGCCTTGGCCTCCAGAGTTGCTGAGATTACAGGTATAGGCCACTGCACCCAGCCCAAATGTATTCATTTTTTAACATGGAAGCCGTTTTGACTTTCTTGGTAGTCCCTTACTTAAGATCGACCTCCCTTTATCTGAGAGAACAGTTTGGTGTTGAGTAATTCTGAAGCCCTGACATCTGATATCGGAAAGCTAGTGAGCATATTTAGAATTTTAATTCTGTACCATTGCAATTTCCAAATATATTGAATAGACTGACTGGCATCAAATTCTGTATTTCACCTTAATTATATACTTTCCTATTTCCCTTCTTTAGATTCGTAATAACTTGAATCTAAGAAACTGCCAGTCTATATTTGAATCTATTTCATGGCTTTCCACAAGTTCAATAAACATGACTCAACTGAAGCACACAAAATAAGTACTTACTATGCCAAAAGCTTTGTTATGATGAGCAACATTATAATTTCCTTTGTCCCAACTTTGAATTTATCAATCATAGTATTGTTACCAAGGATAAATGAAAGTTTGTCTCTCTTGGAGAGAAACATATGTAAATGAGGATATGAATGATTATTTCTAATTTCATAATGACAAAGTACATTGTAATCAGCAATTTGCATTGTAAATATAATCCCTAGTGATCTTTGGGGAAAGGCTGGAGAAACCATTTTAGAGAAAGCCTTTATTTTCCTAAACAGCCTACATAGAGATTTAATCTGATTATGTAGGTCAGGTCTTACAGATGGAAGATTCATAAAGCCTGAATAAAATTATCTATCTTGCTGATCTTTTACCTGAAGAACATGAAGCATGAAGATATATTTTATTGGATAGATACTTGCTTAGATTAGTTTTCTTTTTATGGAAAAACCTTATTTTTATTTTTGCTTTCAAAGACCAAATCTCCAGCCTATTAGAAATGATGCTACGACATCGTAATATTTTATGCAAAATGAATATTAACATAACCACTAGATGGCAGTGAGTTGGCATAAAAAATGTAGGTTGACAAGAAGATGTGTGCTCAGAGTTAAAAGGGGCAACAAGAGAAGTGGGCTTTCATGGATGCCCAACACCCTCCTTGCCTTCAGCCCTTGGCTCACCACTGGGGTGGTGGTTTTATGTGGCTGGTGATAGAAGCACAGTGATCAGGGAGCAGTTGGAAGGCTCCAAAGTGAAGAGAACTTGAGCTTTGGAATCAGACAGACCTGAGCCTGAATCTTTGCTCTATCACTAGCTATTGATGAAATCTAGGGCAAATTTCCTAACTGTGCCAGACCTCAGTTTCCCCAACCCTGAGACAGCAGTAGTAATTCCTCCATGGTATGGGACTCTGAGTTTCACCCCAGACGCTGTATAGGAGTACCTTGTCTATGGAAGGTACTTAGTAAATGATTCTTGCTGCATTCTTCTAAGTTATTCAGAATTTTTCAAAAATGTAACCATAAAGCATAAATTATTGGTGCTCAAACATGTTTGTATTTCTGTAGCAAAATGTGTTCATACTAAATGGGATAAATAATACATCTAAAATTCAGTTCAGATCCAGTTTTGTTATCCAATGAGTGAAAAAAAGTCTTGCCTCTCAGAGTTTTGGAGTTTGAAATTGCAAGCAAGAGACAGTGGGTGTGAACTACCCATTTTTAATCCATTTCCACAGGAACCTGTATGCACACTGCAAAGCCTCTTGGTATGAATGCCCTGAGTGAGAATACTGAGTTGCTCCCTTTTATTCCCCGTCACCCTGGCAAGTGGTTATGCTGACTGTTCTATCAGACTTTGTTTTCAGAACTTGCACCTGGCAAAATGACTGCATAAAAAGCAGAGAGAATGGAGAATAGGTCATTTTCTGTACCCAAGAATGAGATATTTTTTAATTAAAAAGAATTTTTTTTGTACCAGGGATTGAACACAGGGGCATTTAACTACTGAGCCATATGCCCAGCCCTTGTTATTTTCTTTTTTTGAGGCAGGTCTCACTAGATTGCTTACAGCATCAAATAAGTTGCTGAGGCTGGCTTTGAACCTGCAATCCTCCTGCCTCAGCCTCTCAAGCTGCTAGGATTTCAGTAGTGTGCCACCACACCCAGCCAAGCATGAGATGTTGTTGAAGAAAAGGCTTATGTTAGAGAAGGCATTGAGAGCTCAAAATCAGAACGATTACATTTACCAAGTAATTTGATATTTACAAATTTTCTTTTCCTTAAAACTTTTTCTTAAAACCATCGATAGACATACAATGGCATATTCTAGGAAAGCTATCACCAAAAGGAGAATGAAATATTGTTCTGAGTGATGGTTCTAAGTACGTACGCCCCATTCCAATTTCTCCTTAATGTTTTTAGGAAAGTATTTTCAATCATTTCATTTGTGATTGTGCAGCCAGTTCTCCAGGGTTGTCAAACCCTCTGGGACAGAAACCAGCTTCTCTCCTGTTTTTCTTTGCTTGTAATCTCCAGGAAACGTGTAACTTGTACAGTACTGTGTTTGAAGATGTTAGATAAATGCTGGCCTCCTTAGCTTGAAATTGGAAAAATCCTTCCACGATAGTTCAGATATTCTCAGAGAATAAGTTAAATGCATTTGGGAGTTACATGAATTCTTTCAGAAAACAAAGACATGTGACCCAGGAAAAGCAATTTATCTTAAAATCTTGAAAGAGCTAATGGCAGAGCTCCTACAATGAGTGGGTCTATCTAAACATAATTTGGAGGATTTCTCCTGCATTTTGGGTACATGAGATCTAAAGTAAAAACCCATCTAAATAGTCGTAGGATAAAGTAAAAGTAATTTCTATTATGTTTTTTTATCAAAATTAGCGTAACAGGAGAACTGTGCCCACAGGGCTATGCAGAATACCGCTGTGAGGTTTCTGAATGAGAAAAATCCTGTCAGGTTGGCCCAGTGATAGATGATCAGTCAGAAAAGGTCAGTCAATCAATCCGTCAAGTAAATAAAACAACAGACTGCTCATGAACTTCCTTTGATGAAAACTCTCTGATGGTTTCCAAGAGTCCGTAGGACAAAGCCCACCCAGTTCCTGAGCAGGGCAGTGGTGGCCCTCTGCAATCTCCTTTACAACCTACTGTTTTCTGTCTCTTCTTCCTATTTGTCAATTGCCTTGAGATGTTTGTTTAATGTTCCTTGGATTTTCTTAAACTCAGTCTCTAAGCCTTGAATGTCCTTTCTGCCCATCTCACTTGTCTTCGCCCTTGACTGCTAGCGACAGTCGTCTACTCACTTCAAAACCCAGCAAAAAATAAACACTGCCCTCAGGAGTAGGGCTGCCGTAGCACACTCTGTGAAAAACACTAAAATGCAAAAAAAGCATTTTAATTCTTCTGCTTCTCATATCTGCTCATTAGTAAACCCTGATGGGTTTGAGGGAAGAAGTACTTCCCACTGACCTTTTACATCCTACTACTAAATACCACACTTGGAAACTCCTGGGCTTAGAACTGTTTGCTCTTATTGATGAAAAGTTGGAGGTAGTCAGGATCCAGCTCTCCAGTGTAAAACCCGCAGTGAATGTTTAAAGAGAAGTAACGTGACTCCTCTGTGACTTTCTTTTTCCACTCCTGGAGTCCTCATTGACAGATGAAGAAAAGGGGACCAGCTCTGGGTTGCATAACTGAGAGGTAGGAGAATCTTGGAACTACATGGAGCGTCACCTACCAGTGCGTTTTCCTGCTTCCTACAAACCAATAGGCATAAAGGCTACTTTGCTCCTGGGAGGCAGCATCCCCAGGTGGAACCACTTAGTGATTTTCCAAGTGACTATGTGTATAAATGTAAAATACAGTATGCTTTTTCTTTTTTCTTCCTTGTAACTAGGTAAGTTAATATTCCAGGGGGAATTATTAGGCATATGGAAAAAAATATTAATGGAAGTTTAGTTTGCTCAATCTCAGTGGGGGTGGGGGAGGACTCCTTCAGGTTTTGCTATGTACAGCTTCATGTGGTCCCATTGATCATTTTCCAGGACATGAGAGGGCTGAGGGGGGGATGGGTAAATCAATGACGACCTTCTATCAGTGGAAACGCAAGAGCTTCCCTTGACTCTGGGAACACATTTATGTCAGGGGTTCATGTTTAAGTTCTTTTGTGTTTTCTTCATTAATTTCAAAGGAAACTGCATAAATGAATGTATCTGTTGGAAAAATGTCTGACTGAACAAATATAACACAAGATGTCACATTTTTTATCCATTCGAGGGACTAGGTTAATTTTCTAACATGAACCTGGCTACAACAAAGATTATATATCTTATTTAGTCATGTCTAACTTGGTCAAAGTCCAACTTTATCGTTTGTCACAATTTTTGGCATGCTCAATCCCCCAGTTACTTTGAGAGAATTTTTCCAAATTCTGAAGTCAGCCAACAGACACACAGTTGATATGAACAAAAGCCTCATTGTTTTTCTTAGATGGGTGAATTTTATTCACCATGTGGTTTATCACTCTCAAAACTGAAAATCCATAATATTTTCTTACGGCTATTCTAGGGTCTCTTATCATTTAGTTAGCTGTTAGTGAGAGTTTCTTTTTTGGAATGCTTTATTTATAATATGCTTGCTTTGATACTTAATTTTTATTTATAATGGAAAATTCTAAGCATGTTCAGTAGTTGAGACAATAAAACCAATGCACTCATCTCCTGGCTCCAATAATTATCAGTCCATGGCCAATCTTTCCTCGGTACTCCTCCCTACTACCTGCCACCTCTCTGGATTATTTTTAAACACATTTCAGATACCATATGTGAATATTAACAAAATATCTATGTATCATATGTGTATTTATATATCTTTTAAAGAAACAAGGACATTCCTTTTAATAAACATAACCACAGTGTTATCAATAACTATCTCCCCCAAAAGTAACTCCACAATATTGTCAAATGTGCAGTGAGTATTCACATAAATCTTTTATCATTTGTTTGTTTAAATCAGGATCCAAACAAGCTCATAAACTGGGCAGTTGGTCCTTCACACCTACTCACAGTGCCATTTGCTAAATACATACCATATTGTCATTTACAGGTCTGTCCCTCCATCGCCTGTACTTCCTGTGAAATGGTAGTTATATCTAGAAGTTGCATTAGATTCCAGTTCTATATTTTTGCCCCCCAAGAATTCTTCTTAGTGCTGTTTACTTCCATTTGGAGGTAAATAATGTCTGGCTGACTCTTTATATGACCTTAGCCACACTGGTGATCATTGCCTGGATTCATCAGTTTATTGGGGTTTGTGAAATTATGACACTCTATCATTCCGTCTTCATTTGTTTGGTGGCTAGTTCTATAAAAAGAAGTTCCCCTTAGCCCTTGTGTGATTCCTTGAGGTAAAACTGATATTATTAGAAAGACAAGACAAAGTTGACTCTTTCCCTTTAATTCCTTTCAAAATTAGTTAATTCCCTAATGTCATTAAACATAACCAAATTCTAAACGCCGTTGATATGTTTTTATCCAATACATTGCTATTACTGAGACTCAAATTCTCCTATATTTAGCCCATGGAAGATGACTTAATTTTTGTCAAATCCTCTTGATGATAGAAATACTCGATACTTTCTTTGGTATCTGGATTGAAAAGATGTCTTAAGTCCTGAGTTCTTTTTGGTGAGACATGGTTCCTAGCACTGGGTTCCATGGGTGCTCATGGCTATTGGATTGATCATTGTTTCTAGACTTTTCAACAAGCAGAACTGAGAAATATGGATTGCCTTTTAAAGATAAAATACATCAGGAATTCCTACTGATACTTCCACTTTAAATTCAGTAATGAATCAATCCTTTATCTCTCTTTTCCCACAACCAACATCTCAATATTCAAAGACAGAAATATAATTACCCATTTACCTTATCTCACTGTACACACAATAATATTGGCATACTAATACCATCACTCCCACCAACAATATGATTATTAGTAAATGCTGAAGTTTTAAAATTACTGTTATATTCTTACTATGAACTGCTCTCCTTTTGCTGACTGTGTGGCCCACTTGCACCTCAATTCTTGGATTGAGTTAAATTTTGTGTAATAATATACAAACTGTCTCCATGTTTTTAAGGCGTTCAGAAAATCTAACATCTCTGGCTCCTCCACCCCAACTCCCCCTCCTCCTATACATTATCATTTCAACTGATTTTTGTTTTATTTATATTTGTTTTTGTTTATCCTTCCATTGTTGTTTTACATCTGAGCAACTCTTCATTACCACATGTATATTTTTATGTCAAGTCCAAATATATGTCCCGTGTTTTATTTGCTTGCTCTTAGTTTAACCTTTTGATTTTATTAAGGTGTATATTTCTGTTAACCATTACATTTTAATGGTATTTAAAAATATATATTACTTTCAGTCTTTCTTTTCATTTTTTGGTAAATTCTGAATAAAACCATTTTCCCATCATTCTTACATAGTTCTAATAGTGCTTGCTGATTATCATAGGAATAGTGTATACTTTTCTGAAATAATGTCACCTTCCTGTTCAGGAATATCCAAGTAGCCACCTGCAGGCAACATGCCTTTCCTCTGAGTGAGACAAGTGTTTGTCCACAGCACAGAGGAAACTGGCAGAAACAGAAGAGCCTCAGGTACTCAGATCTCCATGTAACAGAGGATTAAGGAAAAACTAACTTAAAAGAAGGGTGCCACTGGATTTAAATAAAAACCTGTTCAATTGTTTTTATCTGTCATGCCAGTTGCTGGCATACTTTTCTCCTTACTGACTGAAAAAGATGTCATTTCCATGATTCTAGGTCCTCTTTTCCTAGTTCCCATCTTAAAACTTTTACTTAAACCATTTGCAAGCAAGAGGGTTTAAAATTTTTTTTTGTCTTTTAAAATTGCTAAATTTGGTTACATTTAAGCCACATGAGGTTTTCTGCAGACCAAACATAAATTGACTTAGGGACCAAAGCAGCTATTGGAGAATAACAATGATAGGAGCTTCATTGACTATGGAGCATCAATTGGATGCGACATATATTGCTCTGTTTTTGTTACTATCACGAAATACTTGGTGCAAGCTAACTTTATAAAGAAAAAAGTTTACTTTAGCTCACACTTTTGAAGGCTGCAAGTCCAAGATTGGTAGCCTCATTGATTTGGTATCTGGTGAGGACCCAAGAGTGAATGTCATCATGGTGGGGGAGAAGGGGCATGTCTTATTCCAGATTTTAAAGGAAATGCTTTAACTTTTATACATTCACCGGGATGGTGATTTGGGTTTGTCATATATGTCCTTTATGATGCTGGGGGTAAGTTTCTTCTATCCATAGTTTCTTGAGTGTTTTTGTTTTATCATGAGTGGGTGCTGAATTTTGTGGAAGACTTTCTCTGAATCTATTGAGATGACTGTGTGATTTTTGTCCTTAATTCTATTTGTGTGATGAATTAAACTTATTGATTTGAATATCTTAAACCATACTTGCATCCCTGGGATAAAATCAACTTGGTCACAATGTACAATCTTAATATGTTGTTGAATACGATTTGCTAATATTTTATTAGGGATTTTTTTTTTTGGGTCTAAATTCCTCAGGCATATTTGCCTGTAGGTTTAGTTGTCTTTCCTTAATATGTCCTTATCTGGTTTTATATGAGTGTGATACTGACTTCATAAAATGAGTTTGAAACTATTTCATTTCTTTCTATCCCAGGAATAATTTAAAGAGCATTAGCATTAGTTCTTTTATGAATGCCTGGTAGAATATTTTGTTTTTCCTTTAAAAATTCTGTTACAACTCACTGATTTTTATTTTATTACTGACTAAAAGATGATGACACACTGAAAATCATTGCTCTATTTGGATGCACAAATTCTCCTAGGACTCTTCTTGCATACATATGAAGAATAGGATGGATTTTCTTTCATGATTTCTTTATTATTATTATTATTATTAATTCTAGTCAGTACCTTTCGTGATTTCTAGAGGGAGTCTTCCTATACAACAAATAAAATTCCAAGTGGAAATTTACATTAGCACCAAGGTAGTCATTTTTCAAAGAATTAAATGCCATTGGAAGAGCATTGGTCCCAAAGGACAAAAACCAGGGTTAATTCTGACTCTGAAACTTGTTTGTGTCCTTAAATAAACAAATGTCTAGGAAGTTCATTTTCTTAGCTCAAATGCAGAGATGATCAGTGTGTCTTGTTGGAAGGTTTTGGTAAGGATTGAGAGGACAATGATTATAGTTTGCAGACAGCGAACTGCTATAAAGAGTGAATTGTTACTTAGGTCTGTGCACAGGAGTCTGCTTGCGGAGCCCTTTAGTCAATAAGAGTGGACTAGTAACAGGACAAAACCTTCACTGGGCACTTACTAAGCCCCGTGCCCAGACTGACTCATGCAATTTTCATAATAAGTACTATTAATATTGGCCCTTTTTGAAAATGAGCAAATCATGGTTCATGATTACTTGACAACAAACTTCTGTCTGTAGTGATAGCAGATTTATGTTTTGAACCCAGGGAGCCTGGTACTCATGCTTGAATACTTAACCACTCGACTTCACTCCCTATTTAATTAAGGCAGAAACCAGCATCGTATATTGGTGTATCTGAGCATTTATAAAATTTTCCATAGAATTAACTATTTTTTTGCAAACTAAATGCTTACCATATTTGAGAAAAATCAGTGAAGAAAAAAAAGTACACTTTAGCTATATTTCATAGAAACAAGAATGCAATCAACAGCCCACCACAGAAGATGATCAGACATTGGCTTTGAAGCTTGTAGGCTGGCAGAGTTTTCTGAACGTACATACATATGTGTGTGTGTTCATGTGTGCACTTGCACAGGCAAGCGTGTATATACTAATGTGTTTGCTGTTCACTTTTTCAGAAAGAGATCACCAGCGCCTTAGGAGGGATACAGGATGGCTGCTCAGGAATATCAAGAAGACTTGAGGCTTAGCTGTCAGAGTGCGAGGGCCTCTGAGTCCTGCCCTGGTGACCCCATCCCTAGGCCTAAACCTAGCCTTTGATTCTGGGCACTATCTAAGTCTCCCAGTGGTTGAAGAAAGGTACCTTTTAGCTGAAGTGACCAGGAGATCATGGCCAAACAGTCCATTTGGTGTGGCTTGTGTGTCCAGGTTAATGAGTGTAAATGCTCAGGGAACCTTCTGAGAGATGTGCCACCCATCCATGACTTTCAGCCTGAAGGTTGAATCAGCACAGGAGGTGCCATGTGTAGAAAGGGGTGCTTTTTCTCTCCGCAGTCCTCCCCTTTGGAAGATTTCAGTGTTAGAGATCTTTTTTCTTCTGAGCGCGGCTCTGGGATGCTGTCCAAAATCTCTGTTTCTAATGAATTGTGCTGCCAGATTTAGGAAGAGCCAGGCTCCTCTTTGGAACTAGGCGAACTGGGCTAATTAGAAACAGGCCTTGTCATCTGCCATCCAGTTCTCACCAGGGCCGGCAGGAAAACCCAAGCCTCTGGCTCCCACACCCCACACAGCAACTGCCAGATTATGCTTGGCTTTGTTGGAAAATGATTTTGCTGGTTTACAAATTACTGTCTCTGTCGTGTGCATCCGAATTAAGAGGAGTGGTTGGTTTTTAAAGGTTCCTCTGTTTGATGATGAAAGCAGAGTGACTTCCTGAGGACAAATTCAGATTTTGATGTGCCGTCACCTGTGCTCAAGGGCAGCCCCGATTCACTCCAGTGTGTGACCTTGGCGACCTAGCCACCCTAGAAGGATGCTCTTTGCTGAGAGAAATGAGAAAATCCACTGACCTCATTGGCTTCCATCCTGTGAACCTCTCTGTAGGCTTCAGAACACCTGGGTCTGAACAGGGGAACTTCAAAATACCTTATCTGACTAGAAAGTCCTTTTATAGCTGCAGGAAAAATGTTCCCAGTCCCGCTTCACAGATACCTGGGATTCAGGAGGTCCGAGGATTTCTCTCATTTGGCTTTTAGCTGAATATTCCAGCAGAAAACAACAGAGGCCCCTGGTGCTAACTGTCAGGACATGGCACACAGAGCCGACTTGTGGCATGGATCCCTGGTGAGACTCTATGACTTAACGGGTCTCTGATAGCCCCTGTGGTCTGTTTTCTACAGTTAGTGCATTAATTTTCTTTTTTTTTTTTTTAAAGAAAGAGTGAGAGAGAGTGAGAAAGAGGGAGAGAGAGAATTTTAATATTTATTTTTAGTATTTGGCGGACACAACATCTTTGTCTGTATGTGGTGCTGAGGATCGAACCCGGGCCGCACGCATGAAAGGCGAGCGCGCTACTGCTTGAGCCACATCTCCAGCCCCCATTAATTTTCTTTATTCATGGTTACTGTTTTTGAGGTTTCGGTGATCTATGATCAACCACGGTCCAAAAATATTAAGTGGAAAATTTCCAAAACACTTCCTAAATTTTCAATTGCCCATAGTTCTGCATAGCACCATGAGATCTTAGGTTGTTCCACCGTGTTCTACCAAGGATCAGAATCATTCCTTTGTCCAGTGTATCCGTGCTGTGTATGCTACCCACTTGTGTTCGTTACTTAGAGTGAACCTGGGTTATCAAAATGATGGTTATAGTATCATAGTGCTTATGTTCAATTTACATTATTTTACTTAATCATGGCCCCCAAGTGCAAAAGTAGAGACACTGGTAATTCAGATATGCCAAAAGAAAGCATATCTTTCCATTTAATGAAATGGTGAAATTTCTCTACTTAATAAGGGAAGAAAAAATCATGCTGAGGTTGCTAAGATCTACAGTACAGGATATTTTCAGACAGAAGGCACATTCACATCACGTTTCTTAGTATATTATTGTACTCATTCTATTTTATAATTATAAATGTTAATCTCTAATTGCAACTAATTTATAAACTAAACTTTATTGTAAGTGTGTATGTAGAGGAAAAAACATGCTTTACCTAGGGTTTGTCCATACCATGCTTTCAGCCATCCATGGGGAGTTTTAGAATTTGTCTCCTCCCACATTTAGCAAAGGGGGTCACTGCATCCATCGTCTATGCTACATAAATTCTCAGATTATTCAAAGATGAACAAGAAGTTCAAATGGTAGGTTTATGCAAATAGTTAATTGTAGAACTACTACTATTACTATTCTCTCCTCCTCCTCCTCCTCCTCCTCCTCCTTCTCCTCCTCCTCCTCCTTCTTCTTTTGAAGTATGTCTTTCTATTTTTCCTCTCAAGCATATCTACTTCAGGAAGTGTGGAGAGCACAGAGCCTGGTGGGAAAAGTGTATCTGGTGATAATGGCATGTCCCGATAGGAAAAATTCTGGGGTAAGCAGAATTTGGGTTTTACTGTTAAGCTAACATGAGATTACCTATCCTAACAAGTTTTAGGCACCTTGTTTTTCTAAATGCTCTGTCATTTGTGTTAAAACAGGAAAATGTGACATCTAATCTTTTTTTCCTGAGAAAAATAATCATTGTCCTCCATGTTTTGCTAATAATAACTCCCCACCCCCAACACACACCCCATTTATTGTAAGAGCTACAGTGTCTGTAATTTGGAGAAACCACTACCCAGCTGGGTTGTATTTGATTTGTCCTTTGTACTTGAGCTCCTGGTGTGTGTATGTGCATATGTGGGGAAGCATGTGGGTGCAGACGTGTATCTATGTGTGTTACTGGAAGGTGAAGACACTATCAGAGATGTGAGAAGTAATCACAACTGTTTATAAGGAATGAGTTCTTCATTTTTATTTCCAAGATCTGTCATAGTTTTATATTTTTCATTTTGCATTGAAGAATTAATCTACTCTTTTAAAAACATCTTCTATATTTGTTCATTAGAAAAATTAGATCTTTTAGTATTTGCATTTAAACAGTTTTCTCCATGTTAACCATTTGCTTATAACTCTCTGAAGAGCAGATTTGCTTACTTAAGTTGTGATTTTCCAAGGGCCATTCTTAGTTTATCTGGAAGAACAAATAGAAAGGAAAACAGGGAGGGGCAAGGGAGTTGGGGTGAGGGGAGAAGATGAGAGAAAGCCTGACCCTTTCACGCGTAGACCTCTGAACAGAAAAACTAAGGCAGACAGAAAATCTTCAGAACTATCATTTGTTTTGTGTAGTTGCTGATGACACGCTGGGGCAATTTCCAAATGGAACATTTTCTTGCTATCACAGGGAAACAGCACATGCCAGGGTGGGTTCTGATCTCTGTGGCTAATATCTCCATCTCCTGTTATCAGAAGCAGAAACACGAATGAAGCCTGATGTCCATTTGTTTGAAGACTAAATGGAAGAAGAAAATTGAACCTTGATGCACAGAAATAAGCACACACAGAAGGGATACACACAAACACAACCAGGGAAATCTGAATAAGATAAGTGGGTTGTGCCCATGTCAGCTTCCCCGTTGGGGAGAGTATAGTATGGTATTACAAGTTATTAACCTTTGGGGAAAGTGGGGAAAAAATACAGAAGATCTTTATTTTTTTTTAATTACTTTTGAATTTATAATAAAGCAAAAACTTGCATGCTGTATTTCTTTTAAAATAAGTGAGATATTTAATGTGTATTTTGAAAAGAATTTAATTAAAAGACAAAGTGCCTGTTTTGCTTTTAAATTAAGTATTGGTATGTATCACAGCAGCTAGAAAGTGAAAGAAAACAGAAACAGTATACTTCAATTTGTAGAGGCTATGTTAAGTGGATTAAGTCAATCATCCAAATTATAGTGAGAAATACAAACGCAAGGATTTTTTGTCTATTTTTTTTAATAAGTTATGTTAGAAATACATTTCACCCTGATTGAAAACATCTAGGCTGAACTAAAACTTTTATGACTTGTTGGAAAAAATAATGGAATTAGTCAAGCCCATTATCATTTATGGCTATAATAAAGGCCTTTGCCAATACAAAGAACATAACTATGTTTTTTAGGGATGAGAAAGAAAGCCTTCTAGGAAGAAGGCTTCAGAATGAAATGTGGGTTGAGATGAAAAGATCATTAACTAACCACATTGGCTATGGCAGTGGATGAGGAAATTGAGAAAAGTGAAGCCTCTGTCATCCATCAATTCATCTATCATCTGTCATCTGTTACCTCTTCATTATTCAGAAGATACAATTTAAACTCTTTAAGTTTAAGATAGTTGAATTATTTTCTACATAAAGTATTACACATCTAAAACAACATATAAAAATGTTACCTAAGATGCATTTGAAAGAAATAATAGAGACGCCCTGTACAATCCCTTCAGGTTTCCCAATAGTGACACCTTGCCTAACCATACTATCATATCACAAGCAGGAAACAGACACTGATACAATCCATAGACCTTATTCAGGGGGAAAGACTCTTCTTGAAACCAATAAACTCATATTTTTAAGGTTATTAAAGCAAGAGTTGATTAACTACTAGTATACTTTCCAAAGAACACATCCAACCCCCTGCAGTTAACTATTTTGTTAAGTTTGCTTCAAATTTTACAGGTCTAGAGGACTTTTCTTCTCTTCTACCTTCCCTCTATACATCACACACCCACACCCACCCACACACACATATACATACACACACATGTTTTGACTCTAAATGGCCCCAGGCCACTATGATATGCTTCAGATATTTTCTGACACAAACTTATTATTAAAAAGCTGTGGCATGGATTATTTGTAGCAAAAATTTTAGAAGTGAGACTTTCTAGAAACAGAATAATTAAGTTCCTTATAAAAGATATTTTACTGGGTTGGCCATGTAACTCACCAGTAAAGTGTTGCCTAGCATGCCCATGGCCCTGGGTCCTACCCTCAGCAACACAAAGAAGAAAGTTAAGTTGTGAAGGAAAGAAAGACTACCTAACGGCTTGTCACAGTCCTTGAGATTTATTAAATCCTTGCTACAACACAATCAAGCTATTCAGACAACTTGAGGTTTAGTTGTGTGTGTGTGTGTGTGTGTGTGTGTGTATTTTATTTTGTCCTTTGTACTTGAGCTCCTGGTGCGTGTATGTGTGTTGTTGTTGATGTTGTGTGTGTTGTTGTTGTTGTAAGATACTTTCTGGATTTTGAACCCAGAGTCTCATACATCCTAGGCAAGCGCCAAGCTATACCCCAGCCCCTTTTATTTTGTTTTAAGATAAAGTCTTGCTAGTTGCCCAGGCTGGCCTCAAACTTGCCATTTCTTGCCTCAGAATTCCAGGTAGCTGGGATGAGATTTTTGTTTTGATATGTGATTTTGTAATATTTGAAGAAAGCAATGATATTATAAGGAAAGGGGCTTCCCTTTCAAATGTCTTCTTTGAAAGAAAGAGTTGAGGCAGGAGACTGGGTACCATTTTCATCTGATGCAAGCTTTGAGCTGCCTGTGGGGCATCCTAGGGGAGAAGCTACTTTTCTGCTTGGAAAAGGGGTCAGCAAAGAAGTCTGGGTCAGCTGTGGAATGTAGGAAGAGGGTGGGCCTACTGTGTTGGAGGCAGGACAAGTAAATTAGTAAGGAATTTATACCGCTATTGGCCAAGTTAGCCAAATAAAGTTCATTGGTGGTTGAGCACAAGCAATTTGGGGAGTCTGAAAAACAAGTCAGATTGGAATGTGTTGCCGAGCGAATTAAAGATAAGGAGGCAAAGAAAGTATCTATTGCCTATGAAGAAAAAGAAACAGAGAAACAGCAAATAGCAGAACAAATTGGAGGAAGCTATTGTTTCATGTGAATATTCCTTTTTCTTTCTTTTTTTTTTCAAGATAAGAGTTATGAGAGCTGTGATTCTAAACCTTGATGGTACATTAGAATCACCCCGGGAATGATTCTAGTGCCCAAGCAGCTGTCAAGAATAATTAAATCAGGACCTCTGCAGATGGATCTCCTCGACATCTCTATTTTTTAATCTACACAGTGAGTCCAGTGTACAGGCAAGTTTGAGAACCAGTGTACTGAACGTGCTCTTAAACCACTCAAGGTGCTTGTTAAAATGCAGATTCTGATTCAGAAGTCAGGAGCAGGGCCCATAGTTCTGAATTTCTAATAAGCTCCCTGGTACCGCTGCTCCAGGAGGGACAGTACATGCGAATAGGAATGATCCAGAAAAGAAAGAGGGTAAAGACAGGGGAGAGAGCGCCTAACGCAAGAGAGCGAGATGAGGTGTGATGCCCAGCACCTGGGAGGCCCTGGGTAGGGGGAAAGTCTTTGCAAATGGAGAGCAGAAGAAGAAGCTGCAGGATCATATATTTGGTAGTCGGGGAGATAAAGGAGATGGCACTACTGATTTTGATGGTCACACTTTTCCTCTTTTTATGCTTTCTGCCACCTCAGACCAATCTCCTTCATAAGGACATCTCCCTTTTCTGTGAAAGTTAAGAGCTGAGGCTGTAGCTCAGTGGTAGAGCGCTTGCCTAGCATGAGTGAGGCTCTGAATTCAATCCCCAGAACAACAACAACAAAACTATTTCTGTGAAGGTTAAAGCCTAAAGTATGCTCTAGGGCATTTAGCCCTTATATGGCCTATTTTACAGACAAGGCCCAGAGAGTCACCTCTTCCCAGGAGGACAGAGTGAGGCTACTTATAAGTCTACATGGGCCTTGCAGAGAGGCGTTTTATTCTTTCTTTGCAAGGTTAGCATTAGCCCAAGTCACCAGAGTTGGGCTGAGCCCACCACCAATGAGGGTTATGTCAGCTTAGCCTCTATGCTATGCTTCTCTTTTAGCTAATGACTTGAGGAAAATCTTTTTTCCTATGTCTGCTACTGCTTAAGAAACATACCCAGGCAGCTGATCTGTGCCTGGCCTACTATAATAATGGTATTACCCTCTCCTGAACTCCTGTCTACCAGGTTTGCTTGCTATTTCATGGCTTTTCTCGATGTGTACTTACAATAAGTACATCACTATTTCCATTTTATGGCTGGGTTGACTGAGGCTTACAGAGGTTAAGGAACTTGCTTCAAGTCACATTCTTTAAAGTAACAGAACTGGAATTTAAACCCCAGCAGTCTGATTTGACCTCATGCTGTTAACTACAACAGTCTTCTCCTCTTCACATGCATTGGTTAATGAGGTAAGCCACGCAGGGCGACAATTCTTCATGGATCTCTTGCATTTCTGTGTGTCCATATTTTGCTAGCAGAGGCATGGTCACCTTTGTTCCAAACTATATTTTAAAAGATGCTTATACAGCAAACAGTCTTGGATCATACAGGTAGTGACTCTCTCCAGATCAAAGGGCAGGCATGTGGGGTGCCTAGGGTAAAAGATTAGCATCCCTTATATCTGAGTTCCCTCTACTGCGTCATTACTGCTGCGGCTGCAGGTATCATCAAACCCTCTTTGGCTTGCCCTGTGGAAATGGGGAGCCAATGTAAATGCTGATACTCTGGCTATTGAATTGTGAAAAATAAACTGTTCTTTGTCTCCACCCCAGGAGTTTGATGGATGTCAGTATCCATGAAACTACAGCAGATTAACATCCTTTCATCTAGTTCTATTTTATGATTGTACACAGCAGCAGATTAGAAAAAGGGGTGAAACAGCTGATGCATTCTAAGGAAACAGCACTATGGTCCCTAGATGCATTAAATAAAATTCTAGGAGGTCATTGTTTTGCACCAGGCTCTTACACTAGGCCCCAACAGACCAGCCTCAAATGGAGTCATTCATACCAAAGTTCCATGACACTGAACTGAAAACAGTTTTCCGATCTTCCAAGAAATCAGGAGGGAGAGATAATAACCATGTTTCTCCCACAGGCCAGTTCAATAGGCATGAAAATTAAATTCCCTCTGCTTAACCTGCTGTTAACCAGTCCGTTATTTTTCTATGTTTCTGTCTCCCTGTTCCCACCTTACAAGAAAAGGAACTTTGAAATAATGAATCCGGTTTTTTTTTGTTCTGGGTTTTGGCTTTTTGCAGCATTTTTCTGTCTGTAAAACCTACCTTTTTTGCTCAGCTCATTGGAACACACATTCTATTTTATGGAAAAAAAAAAGTGCTGATTTTAGAATTAGAATTAGAATTTAGAATTTTAAGATTGCAAATAAAGCCAATACAGTTATTTAACTTTGTTGTGATTGTGTGTGTGTGTGTGTGTGTGTGTGTATGTGTGTCTTTTGACACAGGGAAGACAGAAAAAGGTCTAAGTGCAGACCAGTGAACCCTTTGGGCGGATTGCCCAAACCCCTTGGTTACCCAGCTGTTTTATAGAGGATACTAGGAAGCTCCAACCAGATCAGACTTTCAGAGCTAAGATGCTCATTTCCTGCTGCTGGGAGTACTGGCAACTGAAAGCCGTCCTCTGAGTCTCTCCTGATTTGTCTAGAGATGCCTTGCCCAAGGTCATGCCTCATCCTATAGGTCAGTGGTATGAGGCTAGGTGAAGGAGGGAGGAAGTGGCAGGTGTGCATAATAATCCGCTGCCTTCTCTTCCACATAGAACAACCCTGATCTCAGCTCCAGAGCTTCCTTAGGGAGAGCCACGAGTTTTCTGCCTCTCTTGAAAAAGCATCAAGTTTGACTCCTTCTCTGCTTGAACTACTTCCTTCACTCACAGTTTCAACCCTGAGAGCTCCCCGACAAAATTTCCAGCACACAATCTCGGTGCATATAGCTTAGAGAATGATTCCCAGGGAACCAACATTTATAAGAGACAGGTCTCTCATAAATCATGATATAAAATAAAAGGTTATACACAAAATGTGCTTCCAAAAATTTCTGTGTGCTTTTAAGTCACAGTATTTTGGCATAGATAGGTTTAAATAAGCCATTCAAAATACCACCTATAGGCTCAACAAAAATAACATTGCTAATACAAATCTTGATAGCTACATGAAAGAAATTATATTTTTAAGCATTAAAGTTTTGATAATTTTGTAGTATGTTCACTGAATTGCTTTTTCTGACACATTATTATACTAATAAATAAAAAGCAATAGAAGAATCATTAGCTTATCACAAAATGCCCTGATGGAAATTTTAGCATAATTGAATTTCTGTTTCCCCTTGAGATACAAATACAGTGAATGTATCATAGATTATGTAAATGGAACAGTGGGAAGCAAGTCATGCCATTTAATGTGTCCAGGAAAAATATATTAACCTCCTTCAGATGTAGGGTTTTTTTTTTTTCCTCCTACAGATGGAGGCGAAAAGACCATAAGCTTTGTTGGAATAAAAAAAGCTGTGACTGTGCAACCTCTCCAGAATAGATTTGGAGGGGAAAGTAATAGTGAATACACTTGCACCTTGCTTTTATCTGCAGTTTTACTTTCTGCAGTTACCTATCTTCAACTGAAGTCCAAAAATATTAAATGAAAAGTTATAGATATAGTTAACCATAAGTTTTAAATTGCAGACCCATCTGAAAACTGTGACGGAAGCTTATGCTGTCCAGCTATGTCCCAATAACTGTTTGTCCAGTGTATCCATGCTGTATATGCTACCCACTCATTAGACACTTAGTAGCTAGCCATCTTGGTAATCAGATCAACTCTCAAGATATCACAGTACTTGTGTTCAAGTCATCCTTATTTTACTTAATAATGGCCCCAAAGTATGACAGTAGCAATTCTAGTGATTTGGATATGCCAAAGAGAAGCCATAAATTGCTATCTTTAATGGAAAAGGTCAAAGTTCTCAATAAGTAAGAAAAACAATTGTATATTGAGGTTGCTAATCTCTATAGTAAGAATGAATAGGAAGAAAACCATAGTATTTATAAGATTCAGTACTAATACACGGTTCCAGGATCCCTTGGGGGGTCCTAGAACATATCTCTTGCAGATAAGGGAGACTACTGTGCACTGAAATGACTTGCATCTGAACTGAGAGTAATAAACAAGCAAGAAGGAGGACAGAGTAAAGGTCAGATAGGTCAGTACCAGGCTGATGTACTAAGGAATCCAAATTTTTTGGCAGTGACATCATCAGCTTTATTCTATCTATTCAAATTTGTATAGACATGACATCCAGCTCATGCCTTTCCTGAGGGTTAAAGGGTTATCATGCTTTTGGATTGTTTCTGCTTCCAAAAAACTAAGTGATGAAACAGAACACCCTTCTTTAGGCCCCATCATTATAAGTTTTGTCCCGTTTGATAAGCTAACTAGTTTTATTAAAAAAATCATGCTGAGGGAGGTTTAATTTTCAAACTCTATTGAAGGGGAAAGTTTATTACATAAAATAAAATCAGCACTAAACTAAAATATTCTAAACCCTTAATTTTTTTTGTTTTACATGAGAAATGGACATTTCTCATGAACAAATGCATTGTATCTGCAAATTTCATCCTTATCGTACAACCAGTTGGACCAGTTACTTTTAATCAAGAGACTATTGTGCAGGGTCTAATATTCAACTCACTCATGTACACAAACAGGTGAGCTAAAGGCTTTAGAGTCTGCTGAGCATTTGGCTGGGATTACAGTACATCTCCTATTCAAGGTAACAATCTTTAAATTAAAAAAGAAACCCAGAGATAACAAGTACTGCTGATATAAGCACACAGAAGTATTGGTTCAGACCCTTGCATAGTTTATCAGCAGTTGTGTACAATAAACAGAACTACATTGTTCTCCAAACAATTAATGTATTGCTTCATATTCCTGGTATCATGTTATTCTGATCATTAGAACAAAAATGAGACAACAGATTGAGCAAGTCTTGACAGAGGAGCCGCAAAAGTTCCATTCATGGAAATGTTCTACAGAGGTGACACAACAAAGAAACAGTTTGTTAGGAGGCCATCTTCCCTGATAATATGAAAACCTTCAAGATTTCTGAACGTAGAGATATTGAGGGGTTTTTATTTCTACCCCAAATCATCATTGCTCAACAATGTTCTAGCAAGGGGAACAAAAGGTAAAAGTTTAATCCAGTTGAAATTTGGGTGCAGACAGCTTACCTTGAGATCAGCATTGAATTCAAAGGCAAAGTCTGATACTCTGTGTGTGTGTGTGTGTGTGTGTGTGTGTGTGTGTAGATGATCAAGGACTCTTAACAAGACCATTCCCAACTCCAAGTGCTCCTAAGTGAGAAAATAAATAGACATTAAAGTGTTAAATGCAATGGCCAGAATATGAAAGGCCTCAATTTGTGTCAGTCTGTGACTATACACACCTGGGGAGAATGGCTGTCTGTTTGGGTTTCTGGAAGGGATTTACTATAGTCAGGTTTGCATTGCAGCTGTAGAAAATTCCAAGTACCGGGTATAGTGATATGTGTCTGTAGTCCCAGCTACTCTGAAGGCTGAGGCAGGAGGGCAATTTGAGACTAGGAATTCAGGGTCATCCTGGACAACATAGTGAGATGTCTAAAAGAAAAAGAAAATGCCAACAGAGTTCTTTGATGCCTAATTTCTCGTACAGTCGATACCTCTTACCAACAGATACTTTGTGATACTTCTTAGAGAAATAATCTTGCTAGCTCTCCTGGGCTAGGGTCAAGGATCATTTGGGGGATTTTAGAAGCTGGCCAGAATCTCTCCGAGCAAGAAAAGGTTTTTAAAATATAAGAAAACATGAAGAAGAATGGGTGTGGGCTTGCTCTATGTGGATGAAACAAGACAGTCATGACAGCCATTTCTGATTAAGAGTTTTAAATTGTCAGATTTTGATGTCTATGTGACACATCCTGGTACTCAACTTTGGAAAGAACACCTTGTGTTAAGTGAATGAGCCTAGCTTTGCACTTTTAATGAGTTGTTCCTCCATGTTTACCATTCAGAAAAAAAAAAAAAATAGAAATCGCAAATAAGGTAAGCTTAAACCACAGAAGGTCTGACACAGCGCCATCAATCAAAACTCTTGGTGAAGCCTACCAGTGCAAGTTGTATTGTTCTCATGAGGAGGCAGAAGGAACCCTGAGATACCATCTTATCTTACTCTTATACCAGATAAGCCCCAATATCAATACTGCACTTGTCTTGTGGATGAAGGGAAAAGTGACCCTTTCATTTCTCCTTCTATTTTGAAACCTCAGAGTTCCCTGTTTCTATCAGTGATACTCAAGGTGGGTGAATCATGGCCACCTGAGCTCTGGTTCTGGTTTTGCTTTCAACATCATCATGAGACTCTGAGGAACAGTAGGAATGGCAGTTTAGACTTCATGGATCAAGAGAAAATACTTTTAGATCACTTACCTTTGGATGGCTTTTCTGAGTCTGAAAATAAGCAGTTTCTGACATTCTAATCCAAAGAACTGTCTCTAGTCAGTTTTACAGCCATTTCCCATAGTGTCATTTTTTCACAAAATAAAAAAATTTAGGGGGCTGGGACTGTGGCTCAGTGGTAGCACACTTGCCTGGCATGTGAGAGGCACTGGATTTGATTCTCAGATCTTTATTTCTATCAACAACTAAATCAATAAATGGGCTAAGGAAATGAACAGACAACTTCTCAGAAGAGGCTATAGAATCAATCAACAAATATATGAAAAAAATGTTCAACATCTCTAGCAATTAGAGAAATGCAAAAATTCCTCTAAAATTTCACCTCACTCCAGTCAGAATGGCAGCTATTAAGAATATAAACAACAATAAGTGCTGGCGAGGATGTGGGGAAAAAGGCACACTCAAACATTGCTGGTGGGACTGCAAATTGATACAGCCAATATGGAAATCAGTATGGAGATTCCTTGGAAAACTGGGAATGGAACCACCATTTAATCCAGCTATCCCACTCCTCAGATTATACCCAAAGGACTTAAAAACAGCATACCACATCAATGTTTATAGCAGCACAATTCACAATAGCTAAACTGTGGAGCCAACCTAGATGCCCTTTAGTGGATGGATAAAAAAATGTGGCATATATACACAATGGAATTTTACTCAGCAATAAAAGAGATTGAAATCATGGCATTTGCAGGTAAATGGATGGAGTTGGAGAATATAATACTAAGTGAAGCAAGCCAATCCCAAAACACCAAAGGTTGAATGTTTTCTTTGATATGAGGATGCTGACTCATAAGGGTCATAATGGAGAGGTGGGGAGCACTGGAGAAATGGAGGAACTTTAGATAGGGCAAAGGGGAGGGAGGGGGAGGGAGGGGGCAAAGGGGTAGGAATGATGGTGGAATGAGTTAGACATTCATTACCCTAAGTACGTGTATGAAGACACGAATAGTGTGAAAATACTTTGTGTACAACCAGTAACTTGAAATTTGAGCTCTCTATGCATAAATATGAAATGAATTGCATTCTGCCATCATGTGCTGAGAGCCATAGCCAAGTAGGAATGATGCATGGCATTTTTGGTTGAAAGGTGACCCTGCTCAGGGATTAGGGTGGCTCCAGGTTTAGGGTGGATCCTGCTGAGAATAGGGCGTATATTGCTGCTTCAGGCGCCCACTCCTTGAGTTCCTGTGGAGTTCTCGCGGTTAGACAAACATCTTTTTTATAATTTTCTAGATTTAGAATCCATAATCCAGATAATGAAAGTAATAAGGAAAGAACTTTTGTTAGGCAGAATAAATGTTTTCATTTTTTCTTTTTTTATATTTGCAGGACATTTGGCCAGAAAGTTCTTATATGTTCCTGTGTGGGCATATGTCTGGTAACAAATACGAGATGGAAAGTCAAACTTTAAGAAATGCTCCCTCAGGCTTTGCATCTGTCTATACCTGCTTCCACTCCAGGTTCAGCTTTGAATAAACACTGTGCTCTCAGCCAAGGACGAGTAAATCCAGTATTAGTCACGATTGTCTTGTTTTCCCCACATAGAAGCCCACGCTATTTCTCCTCCATGTTTTCCTATATTGTTTTCAATCTTTTAGCTTTGAGGAGATTTTTTGCCCAGATTCTAAGACTCCCAAGTGATCTCTACCAAAGACCAGAAATGCCAGAAAGGATATTTCTCCAATAAGCTTCTGAAATTACCTGACACTAAGGGGTATTGACTACAAAAGCAATCAGACACCAAAGAACTCTGCTTAGAATTTTCTGTAGAGGCAATGCACATCGCTGTGTTAAATTCATCCTGGACACGGAGAAAGACAGGCACCATCTCTACCTAGGCACAGTCATAGACTGGTAGATTGAGGCCCTTTCATATTCTGGCCATAGTATTAGACACTTCACGTACATTTCTTTGCTCAGTCCCCACAATAACATGGCAAATAGGCAATCTTATTATCTCCATTTTCTAGAGAACTCAGGTAACTTACCCAAGACCATTTGAACTTTTGCATCTGATCCCAAAAGCTACTGTTTTAATTACTTGGAACATTGTCATCTGTTCTGAAGATCCAATCCCCTGAGGAATTACTAGTTGAGAGTATTTTAACCCTTTAACTCTAGAAGAAGAATCTGAATGCGTCTCCTGACATGCTTATTTCATGTAGTTCCAAGACAAATTCACAAAAATAGTCTATTTGAAACTCAAGTTGAACAAAATCAAGCATAGGAGCTAGTGCCTGAAGAAAATAAATAAAATCGAAGAGATGTCTCTGGGACCATATCTGATCCTCATTTCAAGCAACATATTCTAGTCTTTTGCATTAAAAAATTTGAGACACTTTTAAATTTGTAAGTTATGGTAGAAATGTGTAACAACAAATCCAACTATTATGTATAATGATAATGCACCAATTTAAAAAGCAATAATAAATAAATTTATGTTACAAAGTTGGTTTCTAACAAAGCATTTTAGAAAAATGTCTTTGTGATGGTAGAGCATTAAAAGGAATGTGTTCAAGACTGACGAAAGCAAATTTCCCACATCCTGTTAAGTCTCCAGGGTGTGTATTTGCAAAACGCAAGCTTTGGTCTGCACATGTCTGATTTGCACAGTCAGTAGACTATATTAGAAAACATTTCAAAATCAATCTGTCCCAGTTGTTTGTTTAAATTTTGCAGTAACCTCTGTTTGTGGATCAGGGAAACTTGATGGTAAAGCATGGATAAAAGTGAGACATCTTGGAAAGAAACTTCAATTTTCTTTGAAGTGTTTCAAAGCCATGAGGGGCAGGAAAGGGAATGACCATCATTAAATTACTCATTTAATTAATTAAATGAATAATTAAATAATCGTTTAATTCCTTCATCAGTTTTAAGAGTATTATCTCCATTCCCCAAGAAAAGAAACTGAGACCCAGAGAAGAGGACACAGATGTCCCATCCATCACCTAACAATTCAGAGGTTCTGATCAGGACTCAATGTGCTCACTTTCATCAGTGAGCTTCCCTATGCCCCAAGGACAGGCAGAGGAATAAAATGTTTTTTAAAATTCACTTTTATTATGTATATGTTATGAATTCTTATGAATTATTACTTAAGTTACTTTGGCATAATAATGTCACTAGTTCTATTGGGGAGGGGCTTTAAAATTTCTGCTTTTGGACTAGATCACTGAGTTTCCTTAGTCCCTGAAGGAAAAAAAAAAATGAAATTGTAAGTCTTGACTGTGCGGGAGAGCTTTGATGCCTCATGTATTTGTTTTAAATGTGGTGTCTTCTTAAATAATAAAGCATGTCTTTGTGAGAGTCGAAATTCCTACATGGAGCAATCTGTGAGAGATTTAGATTCAAAAACTACAATTTGAAAGTGTTTTCAAGTCCTTGGAATAAATTGGTCTTAATTTGGATAAGGCTTATTAAATATGAATTGAGGAAAGTGAACATTATTTCTAATTCCTCTTTTGTGAATTTCAAACCCTGATGTCCCTGAGCTCTTGATTCTTAGCTTTTCTACCTCAGGAGGCAAAGGTGCCTTGACTGAATGTGAGTGAAGCATCCTGTTTCACGAGGCAAATTCACAGCAAGCGTCAGGAAGGTTAGAAAACCTTGTTTAAGCGTTTGGCAGGTTTGGATTTTTTCTTGCCATAGACATTTAAACAGGCACCAGGTTTTTTGTCCTAGAACCTGTCTTGCAGAAATGGTCCCTCGCTTCCCTTCTAAGGGACACTCTGCAGAGGAAGTGGAGAATGAGTCACTCTCAGGGACATGAGGCCACAGAAAGGGTTTCAACTTGGACAGTCTTCTGAAACCGAGGGATAGGGCTGTGCTTCTCTAGGGACCGGCCTGTAAAGTTTTACCATGACAGGGTAACTGCAACAGTTAAGGACATCTGCACCAGGGCAGTACTACAAAACAGGGCCACCAAACCAAGTCCTTGGGATATTGAGTTGTCATAACTAGACAATTCAATATTTATTTTATTACCTAAACTAGACTTTAAAAAAAAAATATCACCAAGTTCACTTTTTCCCTTCTTGGAGTATGCCCTGAAAGTTTTCCTATCAACCAGTCTAATTATACAGATTATGGGCAAAATATATTTTTAAGGCCTATTGCAACTTAGTTGATCAACCTGCATCTGAAGGGGGAGGGGAGTTGATGAATTGAAAGAGGTCTGGAAGGACTAACATTCAATACTTGTTCCTCAATGATCCAAGCAGTGTCACTGCAAACAAATCAATATGTGTATCCAAAGGAAAAAGTCTGCCCGTGCCTAAGAGAGAGACAACTTTTCATTCTGGATCCAAATGTTTCTATGGAATTAAATCCTTGATTAAAAGTTGAGAGACTCGGACTATCCAAAGGCCAGTGAAGATAATGTTGAATATAAATTTGACTTAAAATGACTTAAAGAAAATTATTCACACAATTAGAATCCAAGATGCAATGGTTTTAAGGCTGCCTTCCTTCAGGGGCTGTCTCCTCATTTTCTAGGTGTGGTTTGGCTGGTGTTGCTCTCAAGACTGGGTTCACTCTGTCTAGATGATCCAGGAGACCCCCTTATCCATGGGGAGTATGTTCTGAGACCCCTAGTGGATGTAAGAGGCCATGGGTAGTACTGAACCCTATCGACACCATGTCTTCTCCCATACACACTTGTATTATGATAAAGTGTCATTTATAAATGAGGCACAGCAAGACTAACAGAAAGAAGTATGATAATATAATAAACAATATATTGTAAGAAAAGGTATGTGAATGTGATTTTGCTCTTTAAAGAGTTAAGGCAAGTATTAATGTTTTTGGACCATGGGTAGACAAGGGTCACCAGAAGAGCAGAAAGTGAAACTGGATTCCAGAGCACTATTCTGTAGCTGTCTCAGGGCTCACACCACTTACACTACATCCTGGGGAGGAGGATTAGGGAACTTCTACTACACATTAGGTCACATCCGTGTGAACACCCAGGGCTAACTGAATTCCTTGTACCATTCTTTGTGTTAAGGATCCTGAGATGATCTTGATTGAGTTAAAATCATGAAGGGTCCCTCTGGCATGGTCATTCTCTGCTCAGCCCATGTCCTAAGCAATGGATGAGAGGTGGCATGGATGGAGGAAGGATCTTTGCAATGCCTACCGATATTCATGAAATCTTAGTCCGAGATTCATTTTTCAAAAAAAATAAAATAAAATCCCTCAGAATATTAAGTAGATGTTCTGGAGGAAACAATAAAGAAATTGGTAAATTTGAGCTTTCAGCCTAATTAAGAATATGCGGTTTCTTCCTTACTCATGGGAGCCTTTTACTTTTGTATGGTGACAACTGATTCTTTCTCTATTGGCCATCCCATTGTGCCTTTGCAAATCTTTGGGCCCTCTGTCCCACCCACTATGCCCAATGCTGAAGTGACCTGCTCCACGAGGGCACTGACCCACTTTGATCAGGCGGAACCCACCAGCACCTGGCTGCAGGCCCACTCCCTATGCCTCTGGCTTCCAGGGTTTCTCTGTAGATGTCTATAGAGATCTGCTGGGCAGTGCATAGGAGTTAACATCCCAAGCAAGGCCATGCTTGACCAAATGGGGTGGGGACCAAGGGATAATTACCACCACTCCCCTTGTGTCCTCTGGGTGAACAGTTCTGTAGCACATCTCAGGAGGCTCCTCAGTTAGCTTCACAAACTTCTTGCATCCTTTTCTTTCATTCTACTCTCTGGGATCATTTATCATCAAATAAATGTCTGCCTCTAAGCTTCAAGTCAGGCTGTGCTTTCAGGGATGCCCTGGCAGAAAGGCTATAGTTCCTAAGCAGTATTTATATAACATGTTCACGGAAAATGGAAATGTTACCTTGTAACATGTGCATGATCCCCCAAGCTTCTCAGACTACAGCAAACTGGAATATAGGCTTCCATGCAAAACAAAACAACAACAAAAACAACAACAAAACCTGATTGCCTATTCATTGCAGAGTCCTATGGAACATGCCTGTTTCTCCCCACATTCCATCATCTTTCCCCCTCAACAGTAGGAATCTTATCATTTTTATTTTTTCTTGCCCATGAGTTACCCTGCTTATATGCTGCTATAATTTGAATATTAAGTATCCCTCCAAAGCTTCTGCAGGAACGTTTGGAGGTGAAATGATTAGGATATAAATGTGGCAATCTGATAAGTCCATCACAGTTTGAATGCACTAACTGGGTGGGAACTGTAGGCAGGTGGGGCATGGTGGGAGGAGGTGGGTCATGGGGCTGTGCACCTTTCTTTTGGCTCCTCCTCCTCCTCTTCTTCCTCTTTCTTCATCTCTCTCTCTCTCTCTCTCTCTCTCTCTTTCTCTCTCTCTCTCTCTCTCTCTCTCTCTCTCTCTCTCTCTCTCTCTCTCTCTCTCTTCTTAGCTGCCATGAGCTGAGTGGATTTCCTCTACTGTACCCCTCTGTAATGATGCTCTACCTCATCTTGGTCTCAGAGTAATGGGATTGACTCAGCATGGACTAAATCTCTGAAACGGTGAGTCAGAATGAAAATGTCCTGCTCTAAGTCATTCTTGACAGGTATTTTGATCATAGTAATGAAAAGTTGACTAACATGTACATTTTCAGAGAGATGAAGTGACTCAAGAGAAGGTCGAGTCTTATAAGTTGCTGTTGCTTTTGCATAAAGTTAGACAATGAAGCTGCAGAGATGCAGCTACATTAGAGAACAACAAAAGTAGAGGGATAGCAAACTCATGTCAGGAATGAGCCATGTGCGATAACACACCAGCTGAAAACCCTGAGATAAAATGGCGAAGAGCTGGCTTTGGTCCCTGGTTAGCTCCCCTGAGGTAAGTGCTGATAACCACCTCAGGGGAGGACATAAGAATTAGATGATGAGTCTCAAGTTCTTACAGAGCAGGCATTTTAGAAACACTTCCTATGGTTATTTGGTTGTTTTCTTATGTTGAGGCTCAGAAAAAAGTACCCCAACGTGCCAGTTGGAGCTCTGTGCTGGTAAATCTCAGTTGTCTAGTTGGCTGGATTGAGAGAACTAAAAACCACGCAAACCACTAATATGTCTGTGGGTATGTCTGTGAGGGTTTTTCCAGAGATGGTCAGTGTATGGGTCAGAAAGTTGGGGGAGAAGACCTGTCCTGGATGTGGGCCTCACAGTCCAAGAGACAGAGGATCTATCTAAAAGAAAATAGGGGAGGGCTGGGGATGTGGCTCAAGCGGTAGCGTGCTCGCCTGGCATGCGTGCGGCCCGGGTTCGATCCTCAGCACCACATACAAACAAAGGTGCTGTGTCCGCTGAAAACTAAGAAAAATGAATATTAAAATTCTCTCTCTCTCTCTCTCTCTCTTAAAAAAATGGGGGAAGAAAGCTTTTTGCAGTGCTGGGTGTGTCTAGGCTTGACCTTTCTTGATTGGGTGCAGTTTTTCTGCTGCCATTGCCCATGGACATAAGACTCCAGGTTCTTCAGCCTTTGAACATGGACCCCTACCAGTGGCTCTCTGTGGGGCTTCCAGATATTGAACCTTGAACTGGGGCTGCATCATTGCTCCCTCTTATCCTGAGGCTCCAGCTACTGGTTTCCCTGGTTCTCCTACCTGCAGATGGTCATGGTGAGACTTCAGCTTCTGACTGTGTGAGCCAAGCTAACAAATCCCACTTTGTGATTATAGACATCTCATGGGTTCTATCCCTCTGGAGAACCATGGACTCACATAGACTTCAAACTGAAAGTACCTGGCTAGCAGCAGATGCACGGAGGACCTTCTTTTTTTTTTTTTTCTCTGCCTGAAGACCAGATGTGTGAACTGGTTTCACACTTCTTACTGAAATGCCATTAACCAAGGAAGATTAAACTCCTATCACAAAGAAAGAGATGGAAAGAGAAATGCCATACCTAGAACCTAGAGGAATTTTGACCCAGGCCATTGTCTGTTTTGTAGGCCCATTTTCTTCACTAAAATTCATTGAACTACCACACTAAAATTGCCTATGGCCCACCCAATTCTCACTTCTCTCTCTCCCAGAAAAGGTTTTTTTAAGCCTCAGTCTGTGGCCCCTCTTTAATTTACATATTTTGTATGGTTCCTGGGAACATGCACATGGTAATAATTTGTAAGCCTTTTCTCCTGTTAATCTGCCCATCCTTACTCTGTTTCAGCAAATTCAATGACTGAACCTTCAGAGGGCATGTTGGAACTACCCTATATGCAAAGTTCTTCCTATCCTTTGGGTCCTTCTTTTTCTCCAAAAGAGTTTAAAGAATCTTATCCTTTAAGATCTCCCAGAAATCTTATATTATAGGTTGCTGTTGCTTTGCATAAAGTCAGACAAATATCTACAATGACCAAAACCTCAGTTGAAGCTAGCATCAAGATAATTTTTCTCATTTCCTTCATCTAAGAAAAGTTAAAAAAAAATACAAAAAGATGAATAGATAAAGAAAATGTGGTATATATACATAATGGAATATACAAAATGAGGTATATATACATAATGTGGTACACATACATAATGAGGTACATATACATAAAGAAGAATGAAATTATGGCATTTGCCAGTAAATGGATGGAACTGAAGACTATTGTGAAATAAGCCAATTCCAACAAACCAAAGGCCAAATGTTCTCTCTGATAAGCAAATATTTATATACAATAAGGGATGGAGGAGAATAGAAATTCATTGGATTAGACAAGAGGGAAAGAAGGGAAGGGATGAGGAACGGGACTAGGAAAGACATAGAATGAATCAGACATAACTTTCTATGTTCATATATGAGTACATGATCAGTGAAACTCTACATCATGTACAACCACAAGAATGGGGTTCTAATCAGAATAAGTTATACTACATGTATGTATCATATGTCAAAAATTCCACTCTACTGTCATGTATATCTAAAAAGAACAGATTTTTTAAAAAGAAAATGGAGTAACTAAATTTGTTTAAGACAGTTCAGGAAAGAAAATAGGTGTCATGCATGGTTTATTTGGCAAAATGATTTTGAGATAAATAGGCTATAGGTAGATAATTTATAACATGCAGGGATTCAGGAAATAGTGTTTGAATAAACACTTCCTGAAGAATTCAGTAGAGAATAAACTTCAGACAAATAAGAATAGAGAAGAAACAACTTGAGATTTGGATATGATCATTAAAAGTATATTTAGGTATAGAACTAAAATTAAATGAAAGGAACTAAAACTAAATAAAACTGGAACTGAAGCTAAAGACACTATAGTTTTAAATGGTTATATTTTTCAGCCAAGGTGTACTCAGACAACTACCTAAAAATGGAGAGAAAATGGAAAGTATTTAGGAAAAATAAAACAGTTTTGCTGACTGCCTTATGGGTATTAACAGAGTAATGATTTACTTCAAATCAAGTTCTTGGAGGAAGGGGAAGGGTAAAAGTTCTGACTTCTATTGTTCACAGCAGGGAACCAACAGCAGAATGACAAAAAGTATGCTTGGGGGGGGGGGGCGAAGATCCCTATCTACAAAGTATTCATAAAGGTAATGAATAGAAAAAAAGGAAAAATTCAAGCCTTTCTCAAAGTTGAATAGTATTCCAGAGCAAGAGGGAGAGAGAGTAAGAGAGACAGAGACAGTGGGGGGAAAGGAAGGGAAAGGGAGGAAGAGATATAGGTCTGATTACCTTAAAAACAAAAGGAAAATAAAAGTCAATAAAAGGAAAAACCATAAGCAAAGTCAAACCTACACTGGGAGAGGTAGAGAGGAGCAGGTTCCAGCTTGGCTTGTTCAGGAAGATGCTGGGAGGTAATATTCAATGTCATTTTCAGAGTCTTTAATGCCTTCCTGTGATTTCCTAAAGGTTTCAACTCCTGCCTTTGAGGGTGTACCACATACAGTAAGGATACAAAAATCCTACCTTCCAACCAATGCATTCTCCCCGAAAGGCAAATATGGACTAAAGATTACAGGGAGACACTGAGTATCTAGGGGTTTCTTTTTTTGCAATGCTGGGTATCAAACCCAGGGCCTCCCACATGCTAGGCAAGAGCTCTGCCTCTACTCCCCAGCCCTAGAGACATCTTTATTTCTACTCAGTTATCTGAGATAAAGGCAGACCAAAAGGACTTCAGATAATCTTACCTTTTATTTGTTGTTTCATATGTTAAGACTATATAAATATGTTCCAAATACAAAAAGTTATTCATTAGTTTATCTTCCAGTCAGCCTGCATGCATGTTCAACTAATTGTTGCATCTAGTGAGTGTATTCACAGCGTTCCTAGAAATAAATGATGCATATGTTTCTTATAAGGCCTTCAAAATATGGCAGAAACTACCAGCCAAATTTGAGTTGTTGAAATTATAGGTCCAAGACAGACTCACTCTATCTCCTCTGTAGGGGAAAAAATTGTGAGGAAAATTTCTCTTTATTTGTAATTTATTTGTGGTTATTTCTTGGGGGAACTTACAACCCAGTTATTTGTTTATAAAGCCTTTTTCTCAGATTTTAAATTCTCTTGAGCAAAGAAAGCAAGCATCCCAGTCATAGGGAAAGGTTTGTTACCTTAAGTTAATGGAATTAAAAAAAAAATAGCCGAAAGTCTGTTTTGTTAGAAATAAACAGTCATAAGCCACATAGATGACATCAGAGTTCAACATTGTTGGTCAAACCTTGATGTTTCTCACTCTTAAGTCTTGGTAGGAAATGTGAGTTAGTAAATACATGAAAGGAAGTCATGATTCATCATTGCTATTTCCATCATTCAAACAGAAAAGGACTAACATGAGGGTTTCATTTGATGCTTTTCGTTGTTGTTATTCTTTTTCTTTTTTTCCCTGTTAGATGGGCGGGCTTAAAGCAGAAGGAATATCTGTACAGCACAAAGTCACCGGGTACCAATGTGAACAGCCTTGGGAGAGAGGCTGGGGCCAATTCCAGAAGCAGCTCTACCGGATGCAGGTGCAGAGTCTTAATCCTGTTGGTGGAAATTTGTAAAAGGGTTCCTAGTCTCTCAGTGCCCTTGGATTTAAATTACCTTCCTGGTCACCCCCTTCAATATGGAGCTGGATCTGTAATTAAGGGGACAACACAGGAATATACAAATTTGAGATTCTGGAATAGACAGGAAAAAAATTCTGCAGACCAATGTTATACAAATGAAAACAAAAAAAAAAAATGTTTTGGTGTGACAACACATGCATTAAATGCACTCTTTATAATTAAATGTCGAACAGCAACAAAATATGGAACCAACAGGAAAATTGCAGTGAAGCCCCAGCATGCACTTAGTACTCACGTTTGAATCCTGAAGCAGCACAACATTTCTTTGGCTTCTCCCAGCTGCACAGCTGTTGTTTTGTTTTGGTTTTTAATAAGATTCGTAGGTCTCCTCTTTCTCATTGGTTCATGGGGGAAAAGCCATAATCCACCTATAATTCTAAAATCCCAGGATACTGCCTTTCATGTTCTCATGTAGATCTATGTACTGTACACAGTCTGTTAACATAGACATAATGAAAAATATCTCTGATCTACTTTCTCACACTCAGTCTTCTCTTCTTGAAGAAGTTGGGGTAGTGGTTCTTTCTGGAGTATCCTCTCCTCTCTTCCTTGAATCACCATGATTTAAAAAAAAAAAAAATTAGTTGTAGATGAACACAATACCTTTATTTATTTATTTTAGATAGTGCTGAGGATGGAACCCAGTGCCTCACAAATGCTAGGCAAGCACTCTACCACTGAGCCACAACCCCAGCCCACCATGATTTTGATCTTTCCTGGGCCAGTGCTTCTAACTAGATGTCCCCAAGCAACCTGGGGTCCAGGCCATCATAGTCACACTGCAAGTTCCTAATGCTGTGGGCCTAACTTCTCTCATCTATAGAATGGAGATAAGAATAGCAGTCAGAGCTAGCTCATTGATTACTAGGATTAAAAGATACATAAGAGCTGATATTCACTGTGTCAGGCATCACCCTAAGTGCTTTCTGTAAATTGGTCATTCATTTCCTCATAACTGTAGTGTAGACCTCTAAGATAAGTACTACTATTATCCCCTTTACACATGGGAAAACTGATATTTAAGAAGGGGAGCTAATTTACCCAAATACACGGCCAGGGAACATTGCTGCTGGGATATAAACTCGGGATGCCTGAGTCTCAGCGTGCTCTTGTAATCCCTATGTTCCTATCATGAAACTGTTCTTTAAACTTGTAACAGAATATGTGACACCCGGTTCTTAATTATTCAGGGATTTTAATTTACTTTCATCTTTTGTAACTATATACCATATTCTTTCGAATTCCACCCAGGTAGCAAGAGCAGAGGGCCAACCGAGCTCCTTGAACTCTGAACCTTCCAGTGGGCAAGGCTGTCTCCCAGGTAATTGCTAGCTTACCTGTCTCTCTCACCAGCACCCAAGTCCCTTAAGAACTTATTGAGTGTGGCCTCTCTCAGCTGTGTACCCTCAATGCCTAACAAGCTTTTGGAATTCAATAGAAACCTGATAAATCGTGGAAGGATGAAAGTCTGTGTAAATCAAACAGTGCTCTTCCTTTGATCTTTTCTCTGGTGCAAGTAGCTTCTTCCACATTTTCTGCAGTGAACCTTCCACCTGAACATTTCCCTGCCATCCTCTCTCCTGGAGATCAGTGGTGATATTACAGGTAATCAAGATAATAGAGATCTGTACAGTACTTTTTTTCTAACCAACCACAAACTTCTCAACACTTACCTACTAAAGTTCTGTATTTTTTATTGTTATTTTTTAAAAACCCAGAGATATTTTAATTTTTTTTTTCATGTTAATGAACACAAAATAGATCTCTTCAAAAAAACTTTTTTTTTTTTTTTTTTTAATCTAAAGTACCTAGGAATAAATAAAAGTCACAATCTTGACTTTGGTTTCAACATGTTCAGGATATTTGTTTTATCATGTGTTTTGCAGTTTCCGGTAATAACCCTCCCATATTTTAAAGAGCAATCTAACTTTACATCGTATCTTAGAAAGAGCTGGGAACTGAGTGTTTCTAGCAGATGGAGTTGAATTCTGTCATATTCTCTCAACTTCCTTCAGTTTTGGTGAACTGATTCTAAAATATGCCTAACTGCATAGATTTATTATTAGCTTAACCATTAGTCATTCGGATGCATGATACCGTGGAGTTAGTGGGAGTTGGATTTTTAAAAAATGACTCAGAATGAATCTGGATGCAGCCAAGTCACAAAACCAGGTCTCCATTAGGGCACCTTTGCCTCCTCTCAGTGTGCAGGCATGTCTCCTATCACTTCTGTCACTTCTGGGCTATGATATCACTGTCCAGCTCTGCATCTGCAAACTCAGTTCTCCAGATCCCAGTGGGAGTGAAATAAAGAAGATATTAGAACTTTTATTTATGGTTACTTAAATACTTTATGTGTTCCATTTTTGTGTATATTTTAAATTGTACTCAATATATCCAAAGAATAATATCTATGCATAGCTTATAAATACATATACACATATCAGAGATGCTCAGAACAGTGAAGTGTTTTGATAGGATGTATGAGGAGCCCGGTGCAGTGTGGCAGGCCTACAATCACAGTAGCTCGGGAGGCTGAGACAGGAGGATCAAAAGTTCAAAATCTACCTCAGCAAAAGCGAGGCGCTAAGCAACTCAGCGAGACTCTGTCTCTAAATAAAATATAAAATAGGGCTGGGGATGTGGCTCAGTTGTCAAGTGTCCCTGAGTTCAATTCCTGCTACCAAAGGAAAAAAAAAAAAATGCATGAGGAGCTACCAGTCAGACTTACAGTGAGTGTTACTGGGCAGATGTGATGTCATTAATTTTCTCCCTCAGTCTGGACTGAAAGCAAGACCTACCCAAGTGGAATTTAGGGATATGGCAGGGATCCTGAGACCAGCAGAAGTGAATGTGTCTCTGTGAGGTGGGGAGTGGGTGGGGGGTGTCCTGGAGATGTGAAAAAGACCCCAGGCAAGACAAATGACAACTCACCCAATTTCAGCCTTTCTGAAAGGTAATTCCATTTCAATTTTGTTTCCTTGGGAAAAGACAGCAGATCATCTCTGGAAAGAGCAAATCTCTATTTTGGGTTCTGTTCTCTTTATTTAAATTCTGAAACAGTCCAAATTCCGAAGCTTAATCTTTCAAAAAAAAAAAACAAAAAACCCTTCCATATTGTCATTACACTGCAGAAAATGCCAACGAAGGGAAGAAATGAACTTGAAAAACCAAATCCTTCTGTAATGATCACTTCCAAGCTCTTTATCTCTATTTGATATGGAGGAGAGGGAGCTGACTCCTCACTCAGAGCCCCAGGGAAATGAGAAAGCAAGGTATTCTCTGATTCACTTAGGCTGATTGTTGGTGAAGACTTACTTTTCTAATCCCACCTGTGTACCTGGGGGAGGGAGGTGGGAACAGCCTCATGTTGTGGTAGAGAATAGCCTGTAATGAGCAAATGCCCTGGGATGGACTGATTGGCTACTTTCTTTAGAAATGCTTGGTTGGAAAACCAGTTAATTGGCATATCAATGATTTCCCCTGAGAGTCAGACTGTCAGCCACTTATGCATTTCCTTCCTTTTATGCAACCACTTACCTTGCAGAAGTTCTATCACCTAAGGCAAAAAAAAAACAGGAAAAAAAAATCTTTACTTGATCTTTATTTTCCCAAGTTAAAAAAAAAAAAATCTGAATACAACATTTTTGGTCAAAAAAATTTGTCCCAAGTGTAAGTTTCCTAAGTATTCAAAACTGAATACTTTTTATCTTAAAAGCCTTTTAAAAAATGTTTTTATCAGTCTCTCCTAGTTATACATTATAGTGGGATTCATAAATGCATGTAACATAATTGGTTCCATTTCAATTCCCCAGTACTTCATCTTCCCCTCCCCCTGCCTCCCCTGACCCCTTCCCTCTGCTGGTCTTCCTTCTCTTCGTTTATTGTTTTGTTTTTAATTGGTACATTACAGTTAAACCTAAAAGTGGAATTCATTGTGATACATTCATACATACATAATTTGCTCAGTTTCATCCCTCAGTTCCTGCCCTTGCTTTCCCATCCTTTTAAAGGATGGTTCACTGTCCCAAGGCCAGATGTTCTGATCCTGGTTTCCTATATTTAACAGGAAGGAAATCTGCAGCTTAACCTGAGTAGGAATAAAGTTATGCAACCTCAGAGGTTTTGAATTGGGACCAGGGCTAAAATAACACATATTCTGAACCATAGAAACCCTTTAATTCTCAGGGAATAAATCCAAGGAGGAAAAAAATAAAAAAATAAAAAAAAGGAGATGCAAAGGATAAAATAGACCAAAGGATCATTTTCTCCCAATCTGTTAGATTATCAAAGCTATTTAACATGAATTGCCTGGGCACCTGATGGCAATTAGAGAGATCCATTGCTAGGTTTAGGACATGATGAAATGAGTTTGGGTATAATACCCTGCAAGGAAAAATTTCAAAAGCCTACCAGCATTTCCAGACAATTAAATTGACATTTTACAAATGAATGAAGAGGAAAATGTTAATACAGAAGAGACCATGGCTAAGAATTTACCTTTGGGCTCACTTAGCCTTCTGCTTGTCAAGATACTCTTTGCTTTGGAAGGATGATGATATAATTTCAAATACAATAAATAAGATTTATTGTTGAGGTTCTGATAAATGCCTCTGAAGTGAACTGGGACAGCTACTATTTTATATTTGTTGACTTGCTTCATACTTAAGAAAAAGTATAATTCAAAAGCTAAAGCCCGATGTGCATAGCTTGGTATTCAGGATGAGAATGTAGACAAGATCTGCTTAAACTTTCCAGTTAAATTTTCAGCTTTTAAGGATGTAAGGAATGTTTCCGTAGTATTGAAAATATGGAGGCTGTGTGGAGAAATGGTTAGAAATTACTGTATCAAATGTCTCTGCCTTCTGATCTGAAGAAGAGATAATCCACATACCCTTTGCCTGAACTATAGGTTTTATTTTACCCTCCTTCATTTCCTAAGGTTTGATCGTCCTCTTCTGAAAAATCATTCAGTATGTGTTGGGAAACCGGCCACTTCCTTTGGATGTGTGGCTACAAAAACAGACTAGCTCAAGGACAGTGACCATAGGAGCTGTTGGCAGAAACTATTTGATATTCTCCGAGATCAACACATAACATCTGAAGGACGGCTCTAGGGGAACTAGGAGTGTGGGCCAAGATGTTCTAAGATGCATGGGCAATTTTACAGCCATAAATTATGTTTCAAACTTCTAATCTTCCTTCCACGTCAATGTTCCCTATTCTAGAACCTCGTGTCTAAACAGGTGAGCCTTTCCCAGGACAGACATGAGATGGACCGGCTCTCTCTGGAGCACTCACAGCAGCTGAAACAAGGAGGAGCCAGCTGGCAATACCCTCTCCACATTCTCAGAAAAGCAATTGGCCTGCTGACAAGCTAAGGGATTTAGCTAGGTGTCTTTACTTAACCGCTTAGCCCTCTGAACAACACTGATTCTTCTTTCTTCCCCATGGAGCAAGGATTTGTGGAGACCCTGTGATAAAGCCGGGAGCCCGTTGTGGGGAAGACCACAAGTTCCTAATGTGGAAGGAATGGGAGCTTGCTGGAGTTCATCTCCTTGCCCTTTGCTATTCCAGATCACCAGATGAGACAGGTGTGTCCTTGCTTACGTGGGAGGACATAATCACAGTCACATTCCTGACGTCCTCGAGTAGACTTTATCCCTTCCTCCCAACATGCCTGGCATAAAAGGTCACCTCTTCATATCCTGAATCTCCCTCAAGTCCACTCTCTCTTCCCTGCCAGTCTTTAATTTAGTCTGTGCTGTGATTTGGATGGGTTTGTTTCCCAAGGTTCTTGTATTGGAAGCCTGGTCCCCACTTGGTGACACTGAGAAGTGCTGGGACCTTTAAGAGGCGGGGTCCAGTAGGAGGTTCTTAGGTCAATGAGGGTGACGCTGTCCTAAGGGTCTAAGGAGAGTGAGTTGTTCCAGAAGAGCCCTTCCTCCTCTCTGTGCCTGTCTCACCCTGAGATCTCTCCCTCTCTTGCTATCTATACAACCACCAGAGTCAAGCCGGAGCCAGCACCATGCCTTTGAATCTCTAATACATGGGTCAAATAAACTTCTTTTCTGTATAAAGTATGCAACTTCTGTAATTTTGTAACAATAATATAAATTGAATGAATGTAGTCTCATTTTATTTCATAGAACATGTCAATATATACAATCCATTTTTCTCCCCTTTCCTTTCAACTGTCCTGACGATGTGTCCCTGTTTATCATCCCAGCAGCAGTTAGGGCTACTTTCTGAAGTTTAACATGTGGCTTTGTTTATCTTTTCCAGGCCTTGCTCATGCTAGGCAACCATGCTCTGTTCATCTTTAATCACATTCTACTTTTCTTCTTTCCTGTGCCTCTCTCCATTTTGATATCTATCCTGGAAATCCCATCCTCACCTTGCCTAAAAGCCTTCCCATAACTTTTCCTCCTCCCACAGTTTGTGGCCGGAACAAACACTAAGATGGAATAGCCTCAGGCTGGGGCTGTAGCTCAATAGTAGAGTGCTTGCTTGCCTGGCATGTGTGAGGCCCTGGGTTCAATCCTCAGTACCACATAAAAATAAATAAATAAAAATAAAGATATTGTGTTCATCTACAACAATAACAACAACACAAATATGGAATGGACTCCCAGAATCCTTTGCACAGACACTAAACTCATGGAATTGTAAGTGTTGCTGGTGTATCTTATCTCCCTACCATTCCATGGTGAGATCCTAATATTAAGAACTTTCTTTACCAGCTAATGACAGAGCCCCTAGTATACGTTGGTATTCAGCATATATGAAGAAATGACCCACAATGAACTAACTGAAGATCAGAACTCAGAATCATGCATCATTTTTATAACAATGAATGTTTAAAAGATATATTTTGTAATAGACTTATCCATTCATCATAACTGAGGGAAAGTGTGGCTTCATACAAATCAATATTATATTTTCTGAAAGATGTATTTTTCCATCCTAGCCTCTATATAATAAGTATCACTTAGGTTTTTGTTCAAATCTAAGTTTATTTTTAATCAATAGGAAATAGTTAGAAAGACAAAAAGGATGAATGAAAGTGTGGGGATTGAATAACTTGATATGGTTACTTTTAAAGCTCAGAAAAGAAGTAAAACAATGAATAGAAGTAGAAACCCAATTTTGAGTGTGTGTCAGTTTCCATAGTGCAACCCTGCCATGCTACCACTGGTAGTCACTGAAAACTGAGGTTGGGAAGTGTGTGAGCCCACTCCAGCACAACAGGCCAGTACTGTCACAGGTAGCTTTGCTACAGATCCCAGTGCACTCTGATGAGGTCAGTAAAAATACTGCAGAAGTCCTGCTTCTGTGTGTGTATGTGAGTGTGTGTGTGAGTTGAGGACAGAGTTTGGTATCAGATCAGTCTTGCAGGAGTAAAGTCAAGTGTCACTTAATGATGAGACGTGTTCTGACAAATTCATGTTTGGGAGAGTTCATCATTGCAAACATAACAGATTGTGCTTATAAGAGCAAGATGGCGACAGTGTCACTAGGCAATCAATATATTATTGGACCAATGATGAGCATGCAGGTCCCTTGTTAACTGAAATATCACTATACTGCACCTGCCTGCACTGACTTGGTCAAAGAGGTTTGGTGCTGGGCAGTCACTTCAACTCTCTCAGTCTCCTCATTTACAGTTGAAACTGGTGGCACTGGTCACCAACTTAGAGGATCTTGGAGAAATATAGTCATTTCTCAGTATTCTTGGGGGTGTGGTTCCAGGATTCCCCACAAATACCAAAATATGGGGACCCTCAAAACCCTGATGTAAAATGACATAGCATTTGCCTATAGCCTACACACATCCTCCTGTCCTCTTTATATTATCTCTAGATTCTTATATATACTTAATACAATGTAAGCACCATGTAAACAGTTATTATGTTGTATTATTACAATGACAAGAAAAAATGACTCTGCGTGTTGTATTATTACAATGACCAGAAAAAAAAACAACAAAAAAAAACGCCTCTACATGTTTAATACAGAGGCAACTTTGTCTCCAGTTATTTTTTCTTTGTGATTGAATCTGCAGATGCACAACCTGTGGATGCAGCGGGCTGGAGAGCCAACTGCTCTTGCTAAGGGTTTTCCTAGTACTTGGCCCTTAGGGAGTGTTTGGCCAATGTTATCTGTTGGATGTTGACAATGATGCTAACAGTAGTGTTCCTTTGTTCTCAGCTGCAGGAGAGGAGGTATCCTGTTTTCCTGGGTTAAATTATTTAATTTGGGTGTGTTAGTCTCACTTACAGCTTGTCCCTTTTGACTTGTCCCTTTTGGCTTCCACAGGCCCATAGGTTCTGTTTACTAGAGTGACCCTTTGATCCTTTTGCCTCATTCTTGTCTTCTCCTTCTGTGGGTCTCTGGGTACTGATCAGTTGCACAGATTTCATGTAACATAAATTTGTGTCATATATGTTTTCTTAGTTTTCATTTCCACATGGTCTATCACTGCCCAGATACCTTGATTTGGGAGTATTTTAAACACTTCATCAAAAATAAATATTTCTTTTTTTAATTGCTCTTATTTATTTTTTTAAATGCATGACAGCAGTGGAATGCATTACAATTCTTATTATATATATAGAGCCCAATTTTTTATATCTCTGTATATAAAGTATGTTCACGCCAATTTATGCCTGTATACGTGTACTTTGATTTTTTTTGCATTAAAATTCTTAATACACATATATACCACAATTTTTCATATCTCTATTTGTATATAAAGTATGTTAACACCCAATTCAAGTCTTTATACATGTACTTTGTATAATGATGTCCATCACATTCCACCATCCTTGCTAATCCCCTGCCCCCTCCCTTTTCCTTCCACCCCTCTTCCCTATCTAGGATTAATGTAATCATCCCAATAAATATTTCTTTAAAAAAATCATTTTTGGTGCCATGTGCACTGATGCATGCCTGCAATCCCAGTGCCTCAGGAGGCTGAGACAGGAGGATCGCGAGTTCAAAGCCAGCCTCAACAACGTGAGGTGCTAAACAATTTTCTCTCAATAAAATACAAAATATGGCTGGGGATGTGGCACGGTGGTTGAGTGCCCTGGGTTCAATCCCCAGAACCAAAATAAAAAAAAAATCATTCTTGGTGCCTATTATTTTCAATTTATATGACTTAATTTATATAATGTCATTTTTAGATAGCAATTTTCTGATCTATAATACAGTAAAGATATAAAACTGTCCCATAAAGCACTGACCTCGTTTGTGACCCTCTCTTGAACTTATAATGATAATGTGAGTGATAAACCAGTATTTTCTTAGCATATAGTAGTGCACGTGTGTTTCCTCATTTAATCTCTGTAAGTATAAAGGCTGAGGATATAGCTCACTTGGTAGAGTGCTTGCCTTGCATGCACAAGGCCCTGGGTTAAATCTCCAGCACCACAAAAAACAAACAAACAAACAAAAACCAGAAAATAAAGTGCCATTTGGGCTGGAGTTTTGGCTCAGTGGTAATGTGCCTACCTAGCATGTATGAGGCACTGGGTTCAATTCTCAGCACCTCATACAAATAAAGTCCATTGACAAAAAAAAAAAAAAAATATATATATATATATATATATATATATATATATATATATATATATATATATATATATATACTCAATTTGCAGAAGTGATTGGAGTGATGCAGAAGCTGGTGGGAAGTTTAAGTGTTTAAAACGAGATCAGAATGTATGTATTTTCCCCCACAATATGAGCTTACTTCTTCTTTTTTTTACAATTTTTATTGTTGATTGTTCAAAACATAGTTCTTGACATATCATATTTCACACTTTGATTCAAGTGGGTTATGAACTCCCATTTCTACCCCGTATACAGATTGCAGAATCACATAGGTTACACATCCACTGATTTACATATTGCCATCCTAGTGTCTGTTGTATTCTGCTGCCTTTCCTATCCTCTACTATCCCTCCTCCCCTCCCCTCCCTTCCCATCTTCTCTCTCTACCCCATCTACTGTAATTAATTTCTCCCCCTTGGTTTTTTTTCCCTTTCCCCTCACTTCCTCTTGTATGTAATTTTGTATAACCATGAGGGTCTCCTTCCATTTCCATGCAATTTCCCTTCTCTCTCCCTTTCCCTCCCACCTCTTGTCCCTGTTTAATGTTAGTCTTCTTCTCATGCTCTTCGTCCCTACTCTGTTCTTAGTTACTCTCCTTATATCAAAGAAGACATTTGGCTTTTGTTTTTTAGGGATTGGCTAGCTTCACTTAGCATAATCTGCTCTAATGCCATCCATTTCCCTGCAAATTCCATGATTTTGTCATGTTTTAATGCAGAGTAATACTCCATTGTGTATAAATGCCACATTTTTTTTTATCCTTTCATCTATTGAAGGGCATCTAGGTTGGTTCCACAGTCTTGCTATTGTGAATTGTGCTGCTATGAACATCGATGTAGCAGTGTCCCTGTAGTATGCTCTTTTTAGGTCTTTAGGGAATAGACCGAGAAGGGGAATAGCTGGGTCAAATGGTGGTTCCATTCCCAGCTTTCCAAGAAATCTCCATACTGCTTTCCAAATTGGCCGCACCAATTTTTAGTCCCACCAGCAATGTACAAGTGTGCCTTTTTCCCCACATCCTCGCCAGCACTTGTTGTTGTTTGACTTCATAATGGCTGCCAATCTTACTGGAGTGAGATGGTATCTTAGGGTGGTTTTGATTTGCATTTCTCTGACTGCTAGAGATGGTGAGCATTTTTTCATGTACTTGTTGATTGATTGTATGTCCTCCTCTGAGAAGTGTCTGTTTAGGTCCTTGGCCCATTTGTTGATTGGGTTCTTTGTTTTCTTATTGTTTAATTTTTTTGAGTTCTTTGTATACTCTGGATATTAGGGCTCTATCTGAAGTGTGAGGAGTAAAGATTTATTCCCAGGATGTAGGCTCCCTATTTACCTCTCTTATTGTTTCTCTTGCTGAGAAAAAACCTTTTTAGTTTGAGTAAGTCCCATTTGTTGATTCTTGTTATTAACTCTTGTGCTATGGGTGTCCTATTGAGGAATTTGGAGCCCGTCCCCACAGTATGTAGATCATAGCCGACTTTTTCTTCTATCAGACACAGTGTCTCTGATTTGATATCAAGCTCCTTGATCCATTTTGAGTTAACATTTGTGCATGGTGAGAGAAAGGGATTCAGTTTCATTTTGTTGAATATGGATTTCCAGTTTTCCCAGCACCATTTGTTGAAGATGCTATCCTTCCTCCATTGCATGCTTTTAGCCCCTTTATCAAATATAAGATAGTTGTAATTTTGTGGATTGGTCTCTGTGTCCTCTATTCTGTAACATTGGTCCACCCACTGTTTTTGTTATTATTGCTCTGTAGTATAGTTTGAAGTCTGGTATCGCTATACCGCCTGATTCACACTTCCTGCTTAGAGCTGTTTTTGCTATTCTGGGTCTTTTATTTTTCCATATGAATTTCATGATTGCTTTATCTATTTCTACAAGAAATGCCGTTGGGATTTTGATTGGCATTGCATTAAACTTATAGAGAACTTTGGGTAATATTGCCATTTTGATGATGTTAGTTCTGCCTATCCATGAACAGGGTATATTTTTCCATCTTCTAAGATCTTCTTCTATTTCTCTCTTTAGGGTTCTGTAGTTTTCATTGTATAAGTCTTTCACCTCTTTTGTTAGGTTGATTCCCAAATATTTTATTTTTTTTGAGGATATTGTGAATGGAGTGGTTGTCCTCATTTCCATTTCAGAAGATTTGTCCCTGATATACAGGAATGCCTTTGATTTGTGCGTGTTGATTTTATATCCTGCCACTTTGCTGAATTCATTTATTAGCTCTAATAGTTTCTTTGTAGACCCTTTTGGGTCTGCTAGGTATAGAATCATGTCAACTGCAAATAGTGATAGTTTGATTTCTTCTTTTCCTATTTTTATGCCTTTAATTTCTTTCGTCTAATTGCTCTGGCCAGTGTTTCGAGAACTATGTTGAACAGAAGTGGTGATAGAGGGCATCCCTGTCTTGTTCCAAATTTTAGAGGGAATGCCTTCAATTTTTCTCCGTTGAGAATGATGCTAGCCTGAGGCTTAGCATAGATAGCTTTTACAATATTGAGGTATATTCCTGTTATCCCTAGTTTTTCTGGAGTTTTGAACATAAAGGGATGCTGTACTTTGTCGAATGCTTTTTCTGCATCTATTGAGATGATCATATGGTTCTTATCTTTAAGTCTATTGATGTGGTGAATAACATTTATTGATTTCCGTATATTGAACCATCCTTGCAACCCAGGGATGAATCCTACTTGATCATGGTGCACATTTTTTTGATATGTTTTTGTATCCGATTCGCCAGAATTTTATTGAGGATTTTTGCATCTAGGTTCATTAGAGATATTGGTCTGTAGTTTTCTTTCTTTGAAGTGTCTTTGTCTGGTTTAGGAATCAGGGTGATGTTGGCCTCGTAGAATGAATTTGGAAGTTCTCCCTCTTTTTCTATTTCCTGAAATAGCTTGAAAAGTATTGGTATTAGTTCTTCTTTAAAGGTTTTGTAAAACTCTGCTGTATACCCATCCGTTCCTGGGCTTTTCTTAGTTGGTAGTCTTTTGATGGCTTCTTCTATTTCCTCAATTGATACTGGTCTGTTTAGGTTGTCTATATCCTCCTGACTCAATCTGGGCAGATCATATGACTTAAGAAATTTATCGATGCCTTCACTATCTTCTATTTTATTGGAGTATAAGGATTCAAAATAATTTCTAATTATCTTCTGTGTTTCTGAAGTGTCTGTTGTGATATTGCCTTTTTCATCCCGTATGCTAGTAATTTGAGTTCTCTCTCTTCTTCTCTTTGTTAGCATGGCTAAGGGTCTGTCGATCTTATTTATTTTTTCAAAGAACCAACTTTTAGTTTTGTCAATTTTTTCAATTGTTTCTTTTGTTTCGATTTCATTAATTTCAGCTCTGATTTTAATTATTTCTTGCCTTCTACTTCTTTTGCTGTTGTTTTGCTCTTCGTTTTCTAGGATTTTGAGATGAAGTGTGAGATCATTTATTTGTTGGTTTTTTCTTTTTTTAAGGAATGAACTCCATGGGACTGGAAATGTGGCTTAAGCGGTGGCGTGCTTGCCTGGCATGCGTGCGGACCGGGTTCGATCCTCAGCACTGCCTACAGGCAAAGATGTTGTGTCCACCGATGGCTAGAGAATAAATATTAAAAAATTCTCTCTCTCTCTCTCTCTCTCTCTCTCTTAAAAAAAAAAAAGGAATGAACTCCAAGCAATGCATTTTCCTCTTAGAACTGCTTTCATTGTGTCCCATAGATTCCGATATGCTGTGTCTGTGTTTTCATTTTCTCTAAGAATTTTTAATTTCCTCCTTGATGTCTTCTATAACCCATTCATCATTCAGTAACCTATTATTCATTCTCCAAGTGATGCATGATTTTTCCTTCCTTCTTTTATTGTTGATTTCCAGTTTCATTCCATTATGATTAGATAAGATGCATGGTATTATCTCTACTCCTTTATAATGTCTAAGAGTTGCCCTGTGACATAATATATGATCTATTTTTGAGAAGGATCCATGTGCTGCTGAGAAAAAAGTGTAACTGCTTGATGATGGGTGGTATATTCTATATATGTCAATTAAGTCTAGGTTATTAATTATATTATTGAGTTCTATAGTTTCTTTATTCAACTTTTGTTTGGAAGATCTGTCCAGTGGTGAGAGAGGTGTGTTGAAGTCTCCCATAATTATTGTATGGTGATCTATTAGACTCTGGAACTTGAGAAGAGTTTGTTTGATGAACATAGCTGCACCATTGTTTGGGGCATATATATTTATGATTGTTATGTCTTGTTGGTGTATGGTTCTCTTGAGCAGTATGTAGTGTCCCTCTTTATCCCTTTTGATTAACTTTGGCTTGAAATCTATTTTATTTGATATGAGTATGGACATTCCTGCTTGTTTTCGAAGTCCATATGAGTGATATGATTTTTCCCAACCTTTCACCTTCAGTCTATGTACGTCTTTTCCTATCAAATGTGTCTCCTGTAGGCAGCATATTGTTGGATCTTTTTTTTTTTTTTTGATCCATTCTACTAGCCTGTGTCTCTTAATTGGTGAGTTTAAGCCATTAACATTTAGGGTTATTATTGAGATATGGATTGTTCTTCCAGCCATATTTGTTCATTTATGTTACTTAACATGGTTTGTTTTTCCTCTTTGATTATTTTTTCCCTTTACTGTACTACCTCCCACTGTTGGTTTTCATTGTTATTTTCCATTTCCTCTTCCTGTAATGTTTTGCCAAGGATGTTTTGAAGAGATGGTTTTCTAGCTGCAGATTCTTTTAACTTTTGTTTATTGTGGAAGATTTTACTTTCATCTTCCATCCTGAAGCTTAATTTCACTGGATACACAATTCTTGGTTGGAACCCATTTTCTTTCAGCGTTTGAAATATGTTGTTCCAGGATCTTCTAGCTTTCAGAGTCTGTGTTGAAAGATCAGCTATTATCCTGATTGGTTTACCCCTAAATGTAATCTGCTTCCTTTCTCTTGTAGCTTTTAAAATTCTCTCTTTATTCTGTATGTTGGGCATCTTCATTATAATGTGTCTAGGTGTGGATCTCTTATGATTTTGCACATTCGGCATCCTGTAGGCTTCTGTAGGATTTGGGATTCTGTCTCATTCTTCAAGTCTGGGAAGTTTTCTCGTATTATTTCATTGAACAGATTGCTCATTCCTTTGGTTTGGACCTCTATACCTTCCTGTATCCCAATGACTCTTAAGTTTGGTCTCTTTATGTTATCCCGTATTTCTTGGATGTTCTGCTCATGGTTTCTTAACAGTCTCACTGAGCTCTCTATGTTCTTTTCAAGTTGAAATACTTTGTCTTCATTGTCTGATGTTCTATCTTCTAAGTGTTCTACTCTGCTGGTAGTACTCTCATTTGAGTTTTTAATTTGGTTTATTGCTTCCTGCATTTCTAGGATTTCTGTTTGTTTGTTTTTTATAACCTCTATCTCCCTGTATAGTTGATCTTTTGCTTCTTGGATTTGTTTATGTAATTCATTGTCGAAGTGATCTATCATTGACTAATTTTGCTGTCTAATGTCTTCCTTGAGACTCCAGATCATCTGAAGCATGTATATTCTGAATTCTTTATCTGACATTCCATCTGCTGCAGCTATTACCTCTTCTAAAGTTGAGTTGACCTGCATTGCTTGCTTGTGGTCCTTTCTTTCCTTGTCTTTTCATACTGCTCCCGTTTCTTACTGCTTGGTGAAACTGTTGTGTTATTGAATTTCCCCCCTATATATTTATATTGCTCTTGTATAGTTGCAAAGTCTCCCTTTTGTAGAGAAAGATAATGTTAACAGTTCTCAATATCAATAGTACATCATCTAAGCACACATTTTCCTTATTACCATATTTATAGCTAGACTCTATGTCTATAAATGTTGGTTTCGATTATCATTTACAAATATAGTCATTAGTTTCATGAAAGGCATACCATCTCTGGTAGCATAAAGAAAACTGAATTTCAGGAGTAGGATGTTATGTTTAGGGGGAAAGGAGTGAGGGTATGGGGTTAATCTAACTTAGTAACTTTGGAAAGCTCTAACCAATAGATGGGTAATTTGTGGAAGAATGTATAGATTCAAATTCCTATCTGTATTTATAAGATTACCCTATTTATGAATAGTAAAATTTAGGGGGTTGCAAGTGGGATAGAAGGAGTAAGAGGGAGGAAAACAAATAACAAGGAAAGGAAGAGAAAAAAGAGAGTGGGAAAAAGAAAATACGAGAAAAAAGAAAAGAAATAAAAAGGTGGGGAAGGTGGGACATATGCAGTTCCTCTATAGTATATTATTCTGGTGATTCAGTTGTTAAAGACCTTTTTTGTGCACAATTTTTGGTTTCACATATGTTGAGGTTGCGAGGACCAGAGGGGGAAGGGTAGAGGAGACTGGGTGAATGGCTGAAAAGAGAGACAGAAGAGAGAAAAAGAAAGAAAAAAAGAAAAAAAATGTCTCTCAGAACTCTGTTTTCATTTTTTCCAGTTGGTGGCGTTGTCTATTTGTAGCTTGAGTCTCTGGGTTCAGGATGGTGGTGGTAGTCAGTGGGAGAGGACTTGAGCTTCCACCTGTGGCCTCTCTACTCTTATTCTCTGAGATGTAAACCAGGTGCCTGATCCGCTGCAGAACCGAGCTGGTAGCCACGCCAGTCAACCGGTTGGTGGGTTTTAAGGATTGGTGAGATTTTCCAAGATGAGTTCCATCAGTTTTTCTCATAAGGTGTTTGATGAGGTCGGGGGGTGTTGGGGAAACCTTATGTTTGTCAAGAGCTCAGTCAGGTGACCACAGGGGCGGGCGGCAGGGCCCCTTCTCCAGTTGGGGTGGTCTGCCTACCTCACCAGCAGGAGGCTGGACTCCTCTAACTGGGGAGGTCTGTCTACCGCTCAGGCGAGTCGCTGGGCCTGTTCTCCAGGTTGCAGGTCTGCCTACCGTGCAGGTGCAGGCGGCGGCTGGGCCCCTCCTCCAACTGGGGAGGTCTGGGCCTATTCTCCAGGTTGCAGGTCTGCCTACCTTGCAGGCGCGGGCGGCGGCTCTAGCTTACTTCTTCTAATCACTACTCAGCCTCCATTTATAACTACTAAAATAATTTTATTCTGAATTCTGCTTAGCATCGGATTGATGCAATTAACCACAATTTGACTTAACATTAAAATTGTCTGTTGTGATTTTTTTCCACTTAATTTTAATTTGTTCCTTAGCATTTTATTTTAGTTAAAGTCATCAAGTAGTTTGTTAATGATAAAACAGGTGACTAGCTGGTGAACAAAACTATAAAAACTATAAAGAATTTAGACCACGTTCTCAAAAAGAGATTCAGAAAGTCTCTATTTATTCTACAGATTGAGTTGAAGACACAGCCTAGGTAGACTGTGCTTGAGATGTTCCATGGGGTACATAAAACATGCTTAATTAATTTGGCTCTGTAACAGATCATTGAGACTCAGAAATCGCCTAATGAAAACCTTTTCCTAATCTATAAGGTATGGGAGAAGTCCACTGCTGTGACTGGAGAGGAACAGAACATGGCTATCAGCAATATTCTTGTGTGTTTGTTGCTGATACCAGGAAAGTGATAAGGCATCAGGCAACTGGGCAACACATTGGTTATGCAAAGGAGGGAGTCTGCTAATCACAGTTTTACATCACTGTGACAAGATACCTCACATATTTTGGCTGATGTTTCTGGAAGTTCCAGTCCATGACTGATTGAGCTCATTGCTTTGGGACTGAGGTGGGGCAGCACATCTTGGCAGCTGTGCACGGTGGAGCACACCTGCTCACTTCATGGCCAGGAAGCAAAAGAGGGGAGAGGAAGGAGCCAGGAGCTCACAATCCCCTTTGAGGGCTTGCCCCCACAGGACCTGGAGCCTCCCACAAGGATCCACCTCTCAGAGGTTCCATCACCTCCCAAGAGCACCACCCTGGGGACTGAGACTTTAATGCATGGGTCTTTGGGGACCCTCCAGATCCAAACCACAGCAGAGAGGCTCTGTCTTCTCATGAAAATGGAATGGAACATAACCTCAGCTAAAAAACAGTGGGGAACAGAGTAATTTTCAAAAGAATCAAGTTTTTTTTTTTCGTTTAAATAATTAAGCCATACACAGCCTGAGGCATTGGTGTTTTAACTAGTTGCTGATGATTTGGGGACTTGTTTCCAAGGACTGCAGTTATACTGAGCTCCAACTGCTCTTCATTTTCCCTTTAAACCCGCAGTCAAGTGCTTACTGTGAAAATCCTGTTTTTCCTGCCTTCTTCCAGGACACTCAGAGCCCACTGTGTATCCAGCATCGCACTTGACACTTTGCTATGTTCTCATTTAGTCTTCTCAATAACTCCACGAGAGAGGCAGCACACTCCCTTTTCATAGCATAGAGAGATAAACTGGCCAGAAATTAAGGAATTTACATAAAGCCAAAATCCTGGCCCCAGCAGAGTCAAACCAGGTATCTGGAGCTATAAGTACTGCATTTGTGTACAAAAATTCATTGCTTACCTGACTACAGGCCAACAGTTGCATTTCTTTTATAGTCTGCATAGAGTTCACATCCTATTTCTTAATTAAAAAAAAATTTAGAGAGGCATCACAGGTTTTATTTCCTTATATTACTCTTTTCCATCATTTCTCTCTTCCTTCCTCCCCCACCTCTGTTCCTCCCCCACCTCCCTTCCTCCCTTCCTTCCTATAGCTTTATGGCATAGGTATAAGTAATCTCACTACCTATGAGAATTTGATAAGGGATCAGAAGGAATAAATTTCAAACTGAGAAAGCATTAATGGTCCATTAGTCGCTTTCTGAGGCAATAGTTACTCCTGGAAATGCCATCATTGTAGAATATCCTCCTGCACAGATGGGATGTGTGTAAGTGAATCTATAAAAGCAGTTTTGGCCCTGAACCCACAGAGGAGAGGTAATGGTGTAATAATGCAGAAATGTTCTTGGAACTATCAAAATTTCTTACCGTAGAGCAGACATTGTTTCATGAGCCAGAAAAACAAGAAAAATAGCCATTATTGTACAACACATGAATGATATTCAAAATACAAGGAGCTTCTATTGTATTTTCTTCATATTATTTTGGCTATTAAATATAACTTTTATATTTGGGTTGTGAGAAAGTATGCTTGATATTATTTTCTAATATTTAATAGAATCCTGATTTTGCAAAGAAGAGTCCAAGTGGATTCAGATGAAATAAAATACTATAGACTAATACTTTTATTACAAAGGATTATTGTACCTTTGCCTGACACACACTTAGTTAGACACATGCACGCACACATGCATACACACACACTTTTTACAGCTCTATAAGTGGAAGATGTTGTGAAGGCATAACAGATGTTTATTGTGATTTTTCTTGTTGTTATTATTGTTTTAATATCCCACTGTTAAACTCCACAAGATTCTTTCTGCTCCCATTTTTTAAAAAAAATATTTATTTCTTAGTTGTAGTTGGACACAATATCTTTATTTCATTTATTTATTTTTATGTGGTGCTGAGGATGGAACCCAGGGCCTCACACGTGCAAGGTGAGCATTCTACCGCTGAGCCCCACCCCCAGCTGATCTTTCTGTTTCCATTTTAAAGGAGGTGAAGTGGTAAATTGAGAGAGGTTGATATTCACAGAATGCAAACTGATAACATTGCTCTAGTTTTCTTTGTTTGCAGTGTTCACACTTTCATTCATGTTCTGGGTGCTGCTCAGAATTGGACAAACACATGGTGTACATGACTAACCAAGATGGTGTCAGAAAACCTCAGGAAGTCCATTTCTTCTGGATGTCCCTCCTGGCCATAGAGAGTGGAGGCCACTGGAGCCCAGGACAGAAGATGAGGGGTGAAGAGGGAAAGTGCAGTCCAAGCTGGGGAATGTATTCACCAGCTTATTAACTGTGGTACTCCAGTGGGTTCCCTACCACAATAATTAAGTAAATCCAGTCCCTGCCACCTCTGAGGTCACCACCTTCTTGCTTGCACTTGTGTTTGTTTGCTTTCTTCTTTCAAGTGTTCTCAGGATGAACAGTTGACAGAATGTGACTGTGCATTCCTTCCTCTTTTAACAAAGTGTTGGGACCCAAACACTGTTTACATTTTATAATCTTCTAATGCAAGTCCAAGATAGCCTGTATGCCCTGTGCATGTGTGTGTGTGCTTGTGAATGTGTGTGAATGTGTGTATGCACATGCATATGTGAGTCGTACACATGACTATAGGAGTGTGCTAATATAACTCTGGGGGAACTAAAGAAAGTTCTCAAGGGTATTTAGACTTGGGAAGTGAATTTCCTCTGCAAATAGGTAAATATAAATGTCCAGAATACGTATGCCAAGAGCGGGAAGTAGCAACTTAGTTAAAAATTCGACCGATTACCTTGAGCTCCTGTTTCCTAAAGAATGTGTGTTCCGGAAGACAAAACATGAGCACCCTATCCATCAAAGTGGAAAGCATTGTTTTATCTCTTTCCCTAGAAGTTTCAGGAATTTCCACTATATCCTGTGGGAATTGAAACATCCTTCAAAGATAATCACTTGCCTGTTTTATCTTCTATCTTTTCAACCATACATTCTTGACGCATATGCTTTTATCAAGGAACGGATCTTTATTTAAAATGATATTGTTTTGGAAAATGTACAATTTGACATTAGTTTACATATCCTCTCTCACTTAAAAAACATGGATATCTAGCAAAATTCCCAAAGTTTCATAATATCTACTTGAACTTCTGATTCATGAGCTTTAAACTGTAGGACTCTACAAGGTTAGTTGCAGTCCTAATGGCTGGTGCGTCTGCTGGTATACACAGACTTTAGGGTAATGAATGGCGACACCCTCACCATATGGGCATCTGAGTTATTTTCTTCTACATTGACAAGATGGATCTCAATGTTAAAAAGAGTGAGGTTAGGGAATGTTGGTGTGGTGATGGCAAATTTTGTCAGCCCAGAAATGACTAACAATAGGAAGAAGGTGAAACCCACATACTGTGGTCACACAGGGCTATGGTATCAGAAGGAACTAGGGTCAATGTGAGAAAAGAGCAGAGAAGTAATAAAAGCAGAAACTATCTGCATAGTCTGTGGACATCCACCTGCCTAGGGGCAGAGTGGAGCATTTGGTACTTCTGCACAGACAAAAATTCAGAATGTGAATTATTTCCCTCTATCTTGTGCCTATGAGTATCATGCTTAACTAACAATAGCCAATGGAGATCACTAGTTTCAAAATGAGCACCTCCCTTAAAAAATAAGTATCTGTCTTAGTTCATTTGTGCTGCCATAACAAAACACCTGAGACTAGGTAATTTGTACGTAATAATGTGTTCCTCATTATTCTAGAGTCTGAGGAGTCGAAGATCAAGATATGGACACATCCAGTATGATTAAGGCTATTCTCCAAGGTGGTACTTCTTGCCATGTTCTCACATGGAAGATGCTAAAGCCCTTTTGTAAGGGAACCAAGACTATTAATTAGGGTGGAGTCCTCATGATTTAGTGTCCTAAAAGACCCCCTCTCTTAACATTACCACATTGGGCCTTAAGTTCTAGCACAGGAATTTTGGGAAGATGCCTGCATTTAAACCATAGCAATAGCCATTCTCAAAATTTAAAAATCTGTATTAGGCATCGTTGGATAATTTAAATATAACATATTCATTTTTTTAAACCCCAGAAACTTTTTTAGCATGTTACTGCCTATCTTGCCATTTCTATTGTCTAGAAAGATAAATTCAGGAGCTCTACCTTAGTGCATGATTTTTGTAAAACAGGCTAAGAAATACTAACTTAGAAAACCTATCTTCCAAAAAGAGACATGTTCACTTTATATGGTTGCTTAGGGACAAAATATGACCCACAGCATTTGTTTTGTTTTTTTGTTTTGTTTTGTTTTGGTGGCCAAGAGTTTTCTTTTTAAATATTGAATACAAATGATTTGGGCTGACAAGTTTTTATTGTATGTATTCCTCTGCTCCAAGTCAGTTTAGTCCTTACGGAATCACAGGTTATATCTATATCTGATCCATATCATCTGTCTTGACATCTCAAGTCTCTGACTCCAACATCTGTAAGTGCTCAATAAGTGCATAAAACAAGATAACATTAAAAAGCAGGAGGAGAAGGAGGAGGAGGAGGAGGAGGAGGAGGAGGAAGAGGAGGAGGAGGAAGAGGAGGAGGAGGAAGAGGAGGAGGAGGAGGAGGAGGAGGAGAAATAATCCCACTAAATTAAAAACAAAAGAAAACAAGGTAACATTTGTGGAAGGTTTACCATGGTGCAGGCACAGGTCTGAGGCAAATAGTATTTTAACTTCCATTCTAATGTAAGGAGAGTTTAGGAAAAGTACGAAAGGTGACCAGATGGATAATGGCAGGGACAGAGGCTTGGGGACTAGCCCCAGGGCTACCGTGCTGAACCACCTTCCCGGTGTAGTAAAGGGCCAGTGGCTAAATCTCCTTTCACTTCAGGAGGTATTTCATTACCCAAGCTGGGATCCCAGCACAACCCAAGCTTTACCTGTTTCTAGATTCAGATTCAGAAATGTCTGAAAACCTCACGTGTGTCAGGGGAGGGAGAGTATAGGGACACAATAGGCAAGTGGTCAGGGAGTCTGATGGACCAGGGGGGAAAAACCCTCATCTGGTAACAGGCCAACCTCTGCAGCCGGGGCCACCTATAGGATTTGAGGGGCACAGTGTGAAATGAAAACCTGGGGCCCTTATGGATGAAGCAGGAACAAGGCTATGACAGAGAAATACAAAATGTTTTTCTGTCTTTCTGGCCCCTCTGAACCTGTGATGCTGTTTTTGTTTATTTGTTTGTTTGTTTGTTATTGAAGGAGCCTCCTCGTGGGTGAGTACCATTTCTCTGCACGGGCTCTCAGTGCCAGTGGTCCTGACCTAGGAGGCCTGCAGTAGCCAACAACTATGGTCTGCCCTCTCATCAGCCATAGAGCCACTGCATTGTGACCCTCCAGGAGACTGCACCCTCAATGCCAGGATGCATTTGAGGACCTGGGTGAGTTGGGTGAGCTGAACATGTCTGGCCCTGCCTGCACACAGGAGGGGGCTGAGGTCCACCACAGTGTTCCTTCATGAAGGACTGCTGAGGTCACACTCCTAGCCTTGATACTCACTGCTCATATTTATATTTATACACAGAATAGTCACTTTATACTTGTGTTCCTTATTTATCACATCAAATTAGAGTGGGAGAACCTCATTGGATTATTGAGAGATCAAATAAGTAGAAATATAAGAATCCTTACAACAGTTTCTGGCACACAAGAATATATAAGGTTCAAGAATCAGATTTATTTATTGGCACTGGAATTTGAACCCAGGACTTGTACATGCTGAGCATGGGCTCTACCACTGAGCCACATCCCAACCCTTATTTATTTATACTCAACCAAAACTAACCCTTGGATGCCTATCAGAAACAAATTCAAGGATTTCAAGATATCTGGGCTTTTTCTGTCGACTAAATATCTATCTATGCAAAAGGCACCATGCTAGGAGCTGTGGGAGGATCCAAAATCACGGGAGGACCACACCAGATGGTCCTGGCTCCCAAGGGAAGCATGGTCTATCTGAGAAAGTGACGCAGGGAAAAAAAAACTGCGAAGAGAAGACAGGTGTGTGACAAGGAGTTTCCCAGAGCTCAGAGTGTAAGAAGCCAAGCTCTGCAGGGTGAGAGGCCCCTCATATCAAAGGGTAATTTTTTAAAAGGTAAAAATTGTGATATTCTTAAAAAAATATTTAATAAGCACATGTCCAAGATTTTATTTCACTCACTCATTAACCCCAGAATCATTAAAATGTTAAAATTCCACAAAGGATCGAAAGAATCCTTCCAATATATGTGTTCAGGGAGGCTGAAATAAATTTGCTTGTATATGCAAAACTCGCCTTTTCTCTGGGTGAGAAATCAAATGCCTCTCCGCCTAGACAAAATCCATTACCATCATCTCTGTGAACAAGCATTGTTGGAATTACTGTTCATTTTCAACAATTTACACAGTTATACATGAGCTGTCAAAGGCAATGAGAGCACAGGCCCTATAATCATATAATCCTCAAGAGTGTGCCTACATTCCATTGAAAGGTTACATGCGCCATGGTCTGAATGTCCCCCAAACCCACAGTGAGATTTCATCTCTATTGTGAAGTATGAAGACGTGGGCCCAGGTGGGACCTTGAACGGGTGATCAGGTCATGAGGGCTCTGCCTCATGAATGTATTAACCATTTGTGGATTAATGGATTAACGGGGTAGCTCAAGAGTGGGCCTGTGAGAAAAGCCGGTTTAGCCCTGTGTCTTGAATGCAATTCCTCTTGCCATGTGACACCCTGTGCCATACTGGGATCCTGCAGAGTCCCCTTCAATAAGAAAGTCCTCACTAGATGCTCTATTTTGTATCTCAATGCCCCCCACCCCCGGCCAAAGGTCCATGGGTTAAAGTTTGGTTCTCAGAGATACAAATTGGGTGGTGGTGGGAAGGACCTTGCAGGAGGTCTTCAGGACATTGAGGACATGCCCTTGAAACGGATTGCAGGACCCTGGTCCCTTCCACTTTCTTTCATTTATTGGCAATGAGATGAGTGGTTTGGTTCTTTTGTGTGCTTCTACCACGATGTGTAACCCACCCAACCAGAGGCCTGAAGGCAATGAGCCCACCGAACATGGACTGCAAGCTCCAAACCTGTGAGCCAAAGCAAATCTTTCTCTTACTAAGTTGATTATCTCAGGTATTTGTTATAGAAATGAGCATCTAACCAACCCACCAATGTCACCTCTTGACGTTGGACTTCTATAAGATAACCTCTAAAAAATATAAGACATAAAGTTCTTTTCTTTACAAATTATCCAGCTCCAGGTGTTCTGGTTTAGCCATAGAGAACAGACCCAGACATTTAATAATAATCCATCATGCCCATTTTAAAGACTTGGACAATTTCCCCAGACACATCCCCAATAATGAATGGGAAAAGGTATATGCAAGCTGTTTGTCATCAAGGCACTGAGGGAAGAAGACCCAGAGGTGGAGTGGGAAGGCATTGCCTCTTCCTGGGCTTTCCCTCCAGACAGTTAGCAGTTGCCATCAGAGCCCCAATATCTCAGCCCCTCTTACTTTAGAACTGTAGGGTGAGAAAGCCAACTCTTTGTGCTAAAGAATCAAAACAGCCTCAGGGCATATTAAGCTTTATTTAAACACACTGGATTTTATCACTTATTTGCACCTTGCTCAAGGTCAAATGGGCTGCAAGTTCTTTTATCAGAGTCATTTCCTACTTAATAATAGCTGAAAGCAAGACAATGAAATGGGGACTCAAAAGGGGAGGGGAGGAGCTGTTTAGTATTTATCTACAAGGTTATAGGAAATTCTCTCACTTCATTTCTTGTAGATGTCACAGCAACCCCACAGGGTCAATAGCATTAGCTCCCATTTTGCAGAAGAGGAAACTGAGAAACGAAATAATTTTCCCAGGGTGAAGTTTGGAGAGACAGAGATTGAACTCTATGATTTGGAGTCAGACAACAAACCAAGAAAGGAAGGCTGTGAGGGATCTTGGGCCAAAGACTTTGAACAGAGGTCTGGGGGCTTGTGGGTGAAGCTGGAGCAAGATGAGGAGAGGTGGTGGGAGCTAAAGGCTTTAAGTCTGACCTTGACTTTCAAGCAAGGACACTGAGTGGCTAATATCGAAGTTTGGCTTTATCACTGGGAGACAGATGGGCTAAGCCATCAATTCCCAATTGCTTAACTTTGCTGAATGCTAGCTTTGGGCAAAAATGTTTCTCAGGTCTTTGCCAGTTCCAGTACTGGAAAAGGGTTATTAAGACAGTGACTAAGAAACTCCTGAGGTGATGAAGAACAGTAACACATGCATGAAACTAGCTTGTCACAAGCACAGAGTGGCAGGGAGCCAGCTCCATCAGAAGAGGAACGAAACTCAAAAGTGAGTAAATCCACCAAATATCTGATTAAAAGATTGTGAGCTTCTGGATGCAATTCTTCATTAAATTTTTTTAAGGACATCTTTGACAATGGTCTTTTGTGTCACGCCCAGGTTCTGTGGATGTCACAAGCGCTGGGGTTTACTGTCCAGCTGCCTGTTCTGGTTACCTGGACCTTCTGCAGCCCTGGTACCATCATCAGCCAGCCTTCAGCTGTCAGAGTAGCTCTGCTCACACTGCTCAGCTTCACTGTTGATTATAAAGCCTCAACTGGAGTCTGCCAGATGCAAACCTGCTGCTAAGACTAAAATAAAATGAAAGGTAGCCAGGAGATGGGAAAATGTTTGAGAAACCTGGGACTGGATTTGGGCTAGGTTTGAGCCACACCTTTAGGAATAAGCTCTCCAGCCAGCCTGGACCATTAGCACACTGTGTGTATGTCTCAGCCATCCTGCCACCCACCCCCAACCCCATCAGCACTGGGTCTCCATTCTGCTCCAGTGACCAGAACCTTGGGAAAGAATGTGCAGTAAATTTATCAACTGATAAGCTCAAAGCTCCAAAGAAATCTGCTTTTGAAAGCCCTCTCGCAAGCCATGGACTGAGTACTCAATGCACTTTATCTAAGAATCTCAAGGCTTTGGGATCCCAAGACTAATACCAAGAATCCCAAGGCTAATCTCATTATGAAATGGACACAGTACTCAGTAGGAAACTTGAAATTCAATCACTTAGTAAATATTTAAGGAGAATCTACCACCACTAGTCTAAGAACAGGTAGCACAATAGCAAAGTCCCTGATCTCATGGTGTTATGCTCCAATTCAGGAGCCCCCAAAGACCACCAGAGACCAAGATCGATGTAAGCAGCAAAGAGGTGTTTATTGCGAGCTAGCTCAGTCCTCCGTGCACACACAGCAACTGGTGACGCTGAGAGGTCCTGAGCCCAGGGTTTACAGTAGTTTTATACACTCTTTGTGGAAGGCAGGGACTTCACATACATCATAGCATCTCTTAGCAAATCATCACACACCACGGGAAAATCATAAAACAACTCTAAAACATGATTAGCACATTCACTGGCGGGGAACAAGTTGGGGTAAGGGTGATTGGTTAGTACAAGAGGGAGATTCATTTGAACTGATTGGTTTAAACCCTGAGGGGAGTACGTGCTGAACTACATGGTTTCCCAACCACCATAAACTACTGGGAGGGTCATCTGGCATCCCAGGTATTTCCCTAACTCGTGCTGATTGTTGGCTGCTAGGGGGTTGCTATGGGTCCCCACCTAGCCTGACTGAGTCAAGGACACCTGGTGCAGCAGATCTCTCCTGTTATTTGTAGATAAACAACTCAGCAGGGTAGGTATGTGCCTAGGAGTGCTCTGTGGATCTTTCCAAGGACAAGCATCATGCCCCCTTCCTTGGACAGGCTTTGCTCTGAGGTAGACACTGGTTTTTCAATGGAACTGATATTCTAATGGGGAGAGATAGATAATAAATATGACTATAATGTAAAGAAATATGCAGAAAAATAGGTAAATATCAGGGATTAAGGGTGATAGGCAACTGGGCACAGTGGTGGCCCACACCTGTAATCCTAGCCGCTCAGGAGGCTGAGACAGGAGGATCATGAGTTCAAAGCCAGCCTCAGCTACAGAGAGACACTAAGCAACTCAGTGAGACCCTGTCTCTATATGAAATACAAAATAGAGCTGGGATGTGGCTCAGTGGTCAAGTGCCCTTAAATTATTCAATCCCCGATACCCCCTGCAAAATGATAGACATTATCTAGGATGTGGTGGAAATCCCCTCCAAAAACCTGACATTTAAGCAAAGATCTTAATGGACTGAAGGAATAGGTTGCCCATTCTGGGAGGAGATTCAGGACATCAAGGGCAAAGATCCTGAGGTTCATGAAGTTTTCTGTGCAGTGTGTGGATGCCACCCACTGTAGCTGAAGTGAAGTGATTCAGAGAGTGGTGGTGCGACAGGGATTTAGGATAAAGAGACTTATGAATCTTAAAGAAAATATCAATGAGCCAGTGAGATGCAAAAAGCACTCAGAAGTAATTCTAACTCCTGAATGACATGCCCTTGGCCTGCCTCCTTGTAAAATGAGGGCAATACACAAGTGAAGGGGAAAACAGCACAAAATTTTGTCACTCTTGTCCAGCCCCTAGGTCCCGGCCCTCTGTAAGTATTAACACACCACAGCAATAGGTGAATGTCTTGCTCTGGAGACAGTCCACATTCTCCCTCGAATGAGTATTCCTTGCTTTACCCCAAAGGTACCTCTCTTGAGATGGCCCCCATTCTCCCTTGAATGTGTATCTACTCTCCTCAACAAACCACACTGTACATGCCTTTGACTGGTGCATGATGCAATTATTTTCTGTCACATATGCCAAGAACCCCCTGGGTCCTCTGGGAACTTCCAACTTCTTCAGAGACATGTCTTCTCCTATGACAGGGGGAGATGAAATCCGAAGGGTCGGGGAGGGAAAATACAGCTCAAAGTAAAGCCATGAGCAAGTGAGGACATTAGCTTCTACCCCTGAGTGGGAGGGAAAGCTATGAGAGTACTTTTGACAAAGGAGTGACAGCCTCTGGCTTATATTTTCAGAAGTTTACTCTGACTACTGTGTAAAAAATAGAAGAGAGACAAGGATAGAAATTGGTTGACTATTATAGTCTCGTTCAGTGTAGCTCAAATTTAATGAGCAAATGGATCACCTAAGAATGTAGACAAATATAATTATGATTCATTTTGTGTGAGGACAGATTGAGAATTTTTGCTTTTCTAACAAGCACTCAGGCTAGCTGGCTCTGTTGGTCTGTAGACGACACTTCGAGTAGGAATGATGATAGAGAATAATGCTAGCAATGGATAGTGATGAAATTGGTTAGAAATCTTCAAATTTTGGACATACTTTGGAGAAATATCCAACAGGATTTTTGGTGAACTGGAGATGGGGAATAAGAGAAATCAACAATGATTGGAACCCAAAGCTGCAAATACAGAGGTACCAGAAATAGAGATGAGGAAATCTCAGGAAGAACTGATGGATTTTTTTAAAAAAAAAGTCAAAAGTTTAATTTTGGACATTTTAGGTTATAGTGTCTATTAGAAATCCCCATGTTATTGAGTAAGAATTTAAGAATAATTTCATAATTCACAGGTGAGGTCTGTCTTGAGATATAAATTTGAGAATCACAGCTTGTAGTTCTTATCTAAAGCAGTGAGGCTGTCCAAGGTCATACAGGCATGAGCATGGTTGGATGAGAGCACTGAACCCTGAGCTCTGGGGTGCTCCAGGATCTGGAAGTTGGGAAAATGCAAAATTTCCCATACGAGTCTGAGAATTAGCAATCAGTGATAGAGACCAGGAAATGAGAAATATCTAGATGTCAAATGAACAAAGCATTTCAAAAAGGAGGTGATTGTCTGTAATAAGTGCTGCTGATAAATCCATAAGCTGAGGACAAAGAATGGAGCATGGGATTTGTCTACAAGGAAGCCTCTGGTGGCCTGGATAACAGTGTCCGTGGAGTGAGCGGTAAATGAGTCTTCTAGGGAAAATGGGAAAAGGGCAGAGTATAGACAATTATTTAAAGCATTTTTGCTGTAAAATAGAATTGAGGAATTGGTCACGAGTTAAAAAAGAGATTTTTTTTAATAAGATGGGGTTATCATTATTATTATCATTATTGAATCGGGGATTGAATACAAGGCCTTGCTTATGACTGGGAATGCATCCTACCACTGCACTACATTCCCAGCTAAAGTATTATTATTATTCTATTATTCTGATGGGAACCATTCAAAATAGGTTAAAAAAATAAACTTTGATGATTCACAAAGACAGTGTGTTACAAGAGCGTAGATGTAAGTGTGTGGCAGTAGATAAGTCCACAGGTCATTCTTTCATGGTATCAGGATAGAAAGCAGAATATTTTTGCAAGTGTGTGGCATTGTTATGGAAACATGTAGAATTCCTGCTCTAGTTATTCCTATTTGCCATAGTTTGTGTCTAGACTGTCCCGCAAAGGTCCACGTGTTAAAGGTTTGGTCCCCAACCAGCGGGGCTTTTGGGAAGTGATGGAAACTTTAAGAATTGGGGACTTGTGAGAGGTTTTAGATCATTGGTGATGTGCCTTCAAAGGAGATTATCAGAGCATAGTCTCTTCCTCTTCCACTCACACCTGGCCATGAGGTGAAAGTCTTCCTCTGTGACACGCTCTGTGACATGGGACTGCTTTGCCATACCACAGGCCCAAAGCTACAGGGCCAATCTATCATAGAGGGAAAAATTCCAAAATAATGAACCAAAACAAATCTTTCCTCTTCATAAATTGATCGTTTCGGGTAGTTTTTTACAGTAATGGAAAACTAATACCTTTGTTTCCAATAAGAAACAGGATCATCAGCTGAGAGTGAGGATCACTGTTGAGTGCGTGAAACAAACCTGCAAATAGAATACCTACTGGAATAGAATTGCTGAGGGCTATGGCAGAGTGAAGCATAGGGCACACAAGACAGTGTGAGAAGCTTGCTAAAACCAGGCTGGGTACACCAGGCAAAGCCCACAGAAGCAATGCATTAGAGTTTGAGGCTGAATGGCTGCATGGGGTTTGGGTGTGGGCATGGTGCTTCTGGAAAAGGTTGAGAAATTACAGCACTACTGAAACTTTGTCTGTCCAGCGGACTCACATTTCAAGCTAGAGATGCCAGGGCTGCCACCAAAGGTACCAGTGCAAGGGGGCTGGGGCTGAAGTCTAGCACATGGGATGCCAGGCTGGCTCATGTTCAAGAGGCTGCATATGCCCCAAGTGGGGCATGTATTTCTAATTTAGCCACCCCATTGGGAGCCTTTTCTTTTTCTAATCAGCCTGCCTGGTAGGCTGGGAAAACCCAGTTGCATGTCATTGTCCCCTCAGCATATTTCAGAATATTTGTTCTAAGAGTCACGCAGAGTTTTACTGAGTACTCTATAAAAGAAATGACTGACTCTGCTAATTTGAGCTAGGTAACAAAAGTCTATGAGCCTCCTCAGTTGGGGCTCAGTGTTTAGAGTAGAGGGAAGCTGAGCTTAGAAATGTGAAAGCATCCTTAGTCCTTTGGGACTTGAGGTCATGCCAATCTCTTTTGATTCCTGCCTGGTCGTTGACCCTGATCCTGGGAGGTTGAGAGCTGGGGCAGCATCACAGTATATGGATGGGGAGGCTGAGCAGCTACCAGACTGGATGACTTATGGGGACCACATCACACTGTGAACACCATGAGGTCAGGCACCAGGGAGCTGGCAACGTGCTAGGGACTCAGTAATATGTATGTGTGTGAATATGTAAGTGAGTGAATGAATAATGGTAACAAATGGTCCCCAGGCGAAAGGCCTGAACCTCCATAGGACACACTAGGATGAAGGGTGGATACAAGGGGAGAGGGCATTATTACTTAGAATGGGAAATTCAAAGTTCCAGAAATTGTGCAGGGCTGTTTTTGTTGTCATTATCATTACCTGCACATCTTCCCTCAGGGTGGTATTGCTTGGAAAGCAGTTATTACCCTTTAGCAAATAATTAAGTTGTTTAGGGTCTTAAAATTTGTTCTTTGACTAATTAAACTTTATGTGTCTAGCTGTTCATTGAACATTATTCTAAGATTGCACTATGAACATTATCATGTTGCATACCCTAAGCTCCATTAGACTGGCATTAGTACCAACTACAAAGTATTTTATTATGCTGATAAACTCCCAAGATAAATGAACCTGAGACATATGTAAGCATCTCATAAAACAAACCCTATTGGACTTTCGGTTTGAATGTTTTTGCAGTCACAATTAAAATGCTAACAGAGACCCTTTTGCCCAACACATAAAACTTGATAAGCAGTCTAGGAAAATGCTATCTTTTTATCAGCAGCAGATATACTAGAAAAAAAAAAACTTTAATATATACTGTGTGGCAGTTAAAAGGAAATAAGTTTTATAGGCCCAGCTACAAAATATTTTTCAGGTGAAATCCTGGGACAATCCTGAAAACTTCAGATGTCAGGTTGTCAATTTCATTTAAGGAAGAGTCTTTGAGAATTTACATTTACTTAGAGAGCTGACAGTCACCAGATAATACACGAACTTAATGATAAATCTTTAAAAAAAACAAAATTCACTGTATCCTTTCAAATGTTAAGCTAATACTGTAAAATAGAACAATATCTATATAAATGTGGCAATCAGCTTTCTATCAGTGGGACAAAATATCTAAGATAATCATCTTACAAGGAGGAAAGTTTTGTTCTGGCTATAGTTTTAGAAGTTTCAATATAGTTGAACATAAAACATATAGTTTTATGTTCACTCGGCCCTGTCACTTGGGGGCTGTGGAAGCATATTGCATCATGCTGAAAGCATGAAGCAGAGGAGGCCTGTTCACCTTGTGGCAGTCAGGAAAAAAAAGAGAGACAGGAAGGAACAGAGTTCAATACCCCCTTCAAAGACACACCCCCAGTGACCTAACTTCCTTCCATTAGGCCCCACCCCTTAAAGGTTCCAATACCCCCCAATAGCACCACAGACTGGGGACCATGCCTTTAACACATGGACCTTTGGGGAACACTTATCTAAGCCACAGCCATAAACATATGAACAATTCAGCTTTAGAACACATCAAGAAGACAAGCTGATCTCCTGCCTGCACTATTAGTGACAGCTAATATGCAGGCCATTTTAGCAGCTTCCTTCTGCACTCAAACATTTCCCGGGCTTGTTTGCAGGAGAAAGCACCTAAAAGGAAGAGCTTAGAAGCCTGAACCAACACCCTCACACTGCACTGAGGCACAAAGATTCACTTAGCATTTTCAGCCCATCAAGTTTTATGTTCTAGATTTTTAAACAACAGCATGGTTACTATCATATGGGTTGAGGTTACCACAGAATTTTGAATAACTGAATAATAGTGTAATTTATAAAATAAAACAAGGACCGATGAGACAGTGCATGCAAAATTTTCCTGTGAAAGTTTTAAAATTAAAGTGACATCCTTGGAATGGATCATTATTCCAGAGAACAGCAGAGTGACCATCAGAAGGTGGATTGTGCACAGGACATCCCCAGTGGCGTGGAGCGGGAAGGACAAAACTCAGTGTGAGTGAGTCATCCTCACCCACACCTCATCTGCTTTATCCACGTCTCTGAAATCTCCAAGGAGGCTACAGCCTTCCTGAGAGAAGGAGTTGATTTTCAAATGTCAGAACTATAGCTGGAAAATAGATCATGGATGGTGAAATCATACTATGGTCGTTTCAGCTGGTCAGAACCTTGTCTTCCTATTTAAAAAAAAAAAAAATCATTTGTGAAATACAAGCTAATATATAAAAAAAAAAGCATAATGCTGTGTAAACATGGTGTGCTAAAATCTGGGTAACTGGATCCCTTGGCTGCCTGTAAAGTAAAGAAACTTCCCTCTGAATCATCCAAAGCCTAATTAATCCGTGGGCTGTAGATAAGCCAGCGTCATTTGGGGCAGCTGGCATTTTAAAACTCTAGCAGAAAGTGCTAGAGTTTCCACAACCCAGTCTCCCATGAAGGGCCAGCAGGACTGAAGAGGGAAAGGAATCTTCAGATAGATGAAAGGGGAGGGAGAAGGAACACGATTGAGTACTCGGATAGCTGTCTCATTTATCTCTCATAATGGCTCTCTAGGCTAGGTCTTGTTATTCTTGATTTACAGATTGGAAACATCAGCTAGGAAAATTTGAATGAGTGGCCCAAAGTCACTGACTTGGTTGAGGTGAATGCGTAAATCTGAGGTTTCTCCTCTCGGTGGTTACTCAAGAGTGTGGCACATCCAACCACCTCATGTCAACAGGGAAGAGAGATTCCTGCATATCTGGGGTTCATGAGCGCCTCCTCTGTACCAGGCTTTGTGTTAGGCATTAGAGTTTGAAAGGCAGATAAGGCTCAGCCCCAAAGAGGGCAAGAGATTGCAACAACTCTTGTTCATCACAGGAACCTCCAAATAAGCCTCAGCCTTCTCCCCATCACTCTAACCACGGTCCAAAGACATCTAAAATTGTAGAAAGACAGCTGCTGTGTAGGAGTGCTTTGCTTGTGCCAAGTATTGTTGAGATCTTTTAGAGAATTTGAACAAACAAGAACTTGAAAGAACAAATATATCCAATGATTGAACTGATTCCTATTTGGAATCGGCTACAGTATAATAAAGAATTATTATGATATTTTTCCAATGAAGGGTTGGTAAATTCCCTCATACCCAAACATGCAGCATGTGGAAAATAAGCGACATCACCAGGACCTAACTTCCGGCTCAGTGTGGAAGCTTGGGAAAGCCAGACCCTGACAACATGGAAATCTTCCCATCCGTGTTCTACAGAGAAAATAGCTGGAGCTACTGCAGATATGGCCCAATCTTTTTTGGACAGCAGGTTGGGTCGATGCATTATATACTTAACACATTTCTCAATGATTTCTGGAGTTTTCTGTTGGCTGCATCTCAAACTCTGATTTCAGGGGTAAGAAATAATTTTACCCTTTCAATTGTATTTATTCCACCAGGCTGGGAAAAGGGATTAGTGGGCAATTTAACATTTACGATTTCACTGCTCTTATGCTAACAATCCCCCCCATTGTTTTCTAGAATAGTGCAACTGCATCGTGTTTAATCAATGTTTTTCCTCCGGGAGGGTTCTCTCTTCCTATCTACAATTTATTGGTTTCTCTCAAGAAGATTCTGTTGTCTCAAAGTCATCCAAGAACCAGGCAAAGTTGTACTTTCATGAGAACTTTAAAAATATTTTGATGATGTTTCACTGGTTTGTTCTGATCCAAACACTGAGAAGATGTGGTTAGGAAAGGGAAGTAAATATGAGACTGAAACATTAACTGGAAGAATTGTGCACAGCTGTGCCTGTCATAAGAGGTGGTCTTGCTGGATGAGGCCACTACATGGAGGAACATTTCTTTGGTTAGCTAAAGAATGTTCTTACCAGAGACCCCTCCATGCCATGAGTTGTCCCTAACCCCCACTCCAAAGTGGTTGTCAAGAGAATTGCAACATGCAGTGCAATACTTTTTTTTTGTAGACAGTGAGATATTCCAGGAAGGAGAAGGCCACTAACATATACGGCATTCCTGTGGGGCCCACGGCCTTTCCTCCCCGGCTCCCACCTGGCACACATGCTTCCTGGCAGCCTCCTGTGCAGCAGCTGTCAGGCCACCTGACAGCTGAGGGCTTAACCAGCCGCTACTGTTCCTGCTCCATCCCGAGGTGGCATGGACAGCAATACCCAAGGGCACCACGCCAATGCACAACCCATGGGGAGAATAAAAGCCACAATTCGTGGGAGGTGGAGACCTCCCTAGAATTCCTGAACCCTGCCAGCACCTCCTGAAAGGCATCAGGCCCGTTCTGCTTTGCTATTTGTTGGGTTTCTGGATATTTGTCTCACCCACCCCCATCTGTCTGGATTTAAGCAACTTGTGGCTATGGTCCCACACATTTAACTGTTTCATTAATGTTATTTTGCTCATGTCGATCCCTGTACTGAGCTGGTGACACAGGACCAACAAATAGTCTTTGTCCCAAAGAATATTCTGGTGGGTGAAAGATACCTTAAGCAAGTGAACAATATAATATGATGGTAAACGGGGCAAGAAAAGTACTTAGAACCAGAGAGGAAGATGGGAATAACTGTTCCTTAGATTTCACGGGCATTTGAGCAATGGTGGTGAAGCTTCTCTCCGGCTGGGTATGTGTCCAGGGCTTTCCTGAGGTGCAAGGTAGGGCAGCTGTGTCTCAACATATTCTAGGTATATTAGTCAGGTTTCTCCAGAGATATAGAACCAATAAGATATCTAGTAAGACATTTGATGGCCCTGTATTGGCTAACACAATTATTAGCCTGAGAAGTCCTATGATTTGTCATCAGCAAGCTGGAGACCAGTAAATCTGGTGGTATAAACCAGAGAGTTTTGAAGTCCTGAGAGCCAGAGAGCCAATGGTATAGATCCCAGGCTGAGTTGGAAGGTTTGACATCTAAGAATGTTAAGGGCAACATTCTTGGGTTCTATCTCATGACCCAGTTCCAGCATCAGGCAGCTTCCTTTACCTTTGTCTTCTATTTTGGCACTTGTTTGGACGATGCCCACACACACTGAGGAAGGCAATTACTTTCTTCATTCAGATTATCAATTCCAATGCTAATTTCTCCTAGAAGCACTCACATGGAAACACTCTGAAATAATATTTAGCTAAATATCTGGTTAAACCATGATCCAGTCAAGTTGGCACGTAAAATTAACCATTGCGCTGGGGCCCACAGTCCTTGCCCTGGCATTGCCACTGGGTAACTGTCAAAGTAAAATAAAGTGAAGCCCAGGTCTGATGAAACCCCCTCAGCACACAAAACCAGTGTTAGAGTCGGATCGGGAGTGTCATCCAAGGCCCGGGTGTCAAAGGATTGGTCTACAGTCTGTGGCTGTACTGGTAGGTTGTGAACCTTGAAAAGCTGGGACCTAGTTGAAGGACGTTAGGTGATTTATAACCTTGAAGGGGTTCTTAGGATCAGCTCTTTCTTTTCTCCCTCTCTTTTGCTTTCCTGCCACTATAGGTGAGCAGCTTCCTCTGCCATGTGCTCCCTACCATGACACACTACCTCACCACAGGCCCAATGGCAAAGGGCCAAGTAGTAATGAACTGAAACCTCTCAACCCATGAGCCAAAATAAACCTTTCCTCCTTGTAAGTTATTTATCTTAGCTGTTTGTCACAGTAACAGAAAACTGATTAACATAGCCACTAAGACCTAGAACATGACTTTAACCTTGCTTGATTTGCAAACATAATTGAACCTTAACATGGGCTACTTTTTGTAAATGTCCATATTATAAAAATGAAACAAGCTCAACCAGACTGACGCTACCAAATAACCTCTCATTATACAACTAAGGACTTTCCAATGAGATAAACCAAATAAGGCAACTACGTGAATATAACTATCAACTATCTTCTTTGCTTTACTTACATGTTCATTCTATGAATCCTTCCCTCCATGCTCCTTTGACAGAACTTATAACCATTTTTAGGGGGGTATTGCCCAATACAAGAATTACTGTTGGGCTGGGGATGTGGCTCAAGTGGTAGCGTACTCGCCTGGCATGGGTGCGGCCCGGGTTCGATCCTCAGCACCACATACAAACCAAGATGTTGTGTCTGCCGAAAACTAAAAAATAAATATTAAAATTCTCTCTCTCTCTCTCTCTCTCTCTCTCTCTCTCTCTCTTAAAAAAAAGAATTACTGTTTACTCAAATAAACTCTTAAAAATATTATTGTGACTCAGCTTACCTTTCAACAGGGACTCTGCTGACATTCAACATCTTGATCTCCACCATCTTCCACAAAGGGAGCATTGGAGCCAGTGCTTCCCAAGCCTTCCAGCTAAAAACATTGATTTCATAAAACACTTTTGTCTGTCCAGTATGTTCAAATAATGCTGACAATTGTACAGCCAGTGTGAGTGTGAGGTGCTATGAAAGGTCACAGGGTGATATAGGGGCTCTTGTCTTATCTTTTTTTAATGCTAGTAACTGTTACTGAGGTCTCGTGGGAAAGACATTGTACTAAGCACTTTGCCTACAAGAAAGACCTTCATTCCTCTAGCGATCCTACGGGAAAAGCACTGTTACCTGTAATATTCAATTCACAAATGAAGAGACAAAGACCCAGAGAGGTCAGCTTACTTGCCCCAAGTCACACAGTCACAAAGGAGCAGAGCTGGAAACAGAGCTGGTTAGATCCTGGAGACCTTGTTTTGGACCATTGTCTCATATGGCTTCCACATTCACTAGATAATCAGCGATGACTGAAGGCTGTGAGTTCCCTACCAACATGTGGCCCAACAGGAAGCTTCATGTTAAGGTGAAAGGAGGAAGACTATTAGCTAATAGATGGCTTGGAAAGATTTTATAGGAACTGGAATATGACCAAAGAGATAGAACCAGAGATAGGAAGAGGGTTGGAGTGCATGAAGTATGATTATAGGGGAAACGGATCTGTGGAGCAGGCCTAGGACTGAAAGTGGCTTTAGATCTCTGAAACAGCCAACTTAGTAGAAATGGGATATTGCATTCAGGAACAGTTCGGAGACCTCCGCCCAGCCCTCCAGTGTTAGAGTGATAATAGGTGGATAGTTTATCCTGGGCTGTAGCATGGGAGTGAAAGACCCTCATGCAATGAAGAAAATTCCTGAAAGGGCAGACCCAAGAAAGGTAGTAAGAGCCCATTTTCTACTGCTCTTTTAAAGGGCTAAAGGAAGTTTTTGTTTTGTTTTGTTTTTGCCACTGGCGAGTGGCAAACCCCAGCCTGATTTCCTGGTCTGTGTTTCCACAGGGAAACAAAGATTGGTCGAAGCCTAAGGGAAGAAGGGATTTGTCAGTTTTCGCCTTAGTTGACTATTTTGACGCAGCCATACTAGAGTATACAACAAGGAACCTGGAAGTTTATGGGATTTATTTTCTAATATCTGTCAAGCTCTTCCATTTCTGTAGACTGTGTTTATTTTAAAAGTCATGTGGATGATCATGCAGCTCTTTGCTATGTGTGTGCAGTAAGACTGCAATCATGACTGCTTAGGAGAGAAATACAGTCCTGTGAGCTGACAGTGAGCCTGAGGAGACGAAAATCTCATAGTAGCTTAAGATCTTTTCATCAGAGACAGAGAACCAAATTTAGCTATCTCAGCAGCAAACTGGCCAAGCAACACACACCACAAAGCAAAGAACACAATTGAGAAGGAAAATATCGGTATTTCACTTTGTCAGAAGTGAAGCATAGCGATAAAGTTCGGCACAAAATCCAGTGTCATTTGACACCCTCTGTATCATTAATAGAAGAGAGATAAGGATACGGACCGGCACTATCCATCCCAGTAAAGAAGTCTTGGATCTGGTTTGTCTCCCAGCATTGGAACAAAGCTCATTACCCCAGGCCTCGGGGGAGAAATGCGCATGTCAGGTCTGGTGGAAATCAAGGGAGAACCTTCATCATCCCAACACGTGGAACACTAACAACACTGAGATTCTGTGTTCTGCCACAGTCTTTCAAAGACTGCACCCTTAAGACAAACCCTTCCCTTCACCCTCTCCTCCCCACAGTTTCTCATGGTGGGAGACCTACACTATGCATGGCCAACTGGTAGAGGCACGAATTTTACACTCGTGAGCACTTCATGGCATGTTACCACCAAGTTCATACTGAGTTGGGATTTCTCTCTCTCTCTCTCTCTCTCTCTCTACTGTGGAGTAGAAAAGGCACATGCAGCTTAGATAGTCTTGGGTTTTGGGTTTCTCATCCACCACTGTTTAGCTGGGTGGCCTGGAGCACAATTCCTCACCTGTGCACTTTGATGGCTCCCCTGATTCTTCTGAAATGGTCAGAGCTGCCCAAGCAGATGGCACTCTCTTGGGCAGGGCTCTCAATAACTCTGAGTTTGACTTGCACTGCCTCCTCTTTGCCTCCTCTGTCCAAGCCATGTTTATGGAGAGAATACGTATTTCTTAAGGGAGCTCATAGGTAGAGCTCGGTAGCATGGGAGGAAGATACCTCAGCCATGGCACAGATAAGATCTGTTTGGTCAACAGAAGCACATGAGAGGCAGTCCTGGCAGCCTTAGAGGTAGTCTGGCACTTGCAGAAGTGGCTCTATTGTCACATTCTCTCCAGTGGTGACTCCCCCGCCCCCACACACTTAAACTCTTCCAACTGCACTATGCCCTCCCTGGTTTCTGCATGCTTTCTCACTGAGCTGCACATCCTCTTGCCTTTCCAACCTGGAACAAACATCCCATTTTATTAGCAAACCCCCCTTGCCTTGTTCTTACCCTTTCCCCATTCACCTCCACTAGCTGGCATGAACATTATTCTCATGCAAGCTTCTCTCCCTGTCCCCACTTCTGCCCTCTTCCTTCCATAGAGCTGTCCCATAGCCATTGACTATGCTTTGGATCTTGAATGTCTCCTGAAGTCCTGAGTGTTGGAGGGCTAAAATCTCCAAAATCATGAGACAAAATAGCCCTTTCCTTTTTATAAGTTGATTTATCTCAGGTATTTGGTGTAATGACAGGAAGCCAACCAATACTCTATCTTTTCCTTAGGATTCTGGCCCTACTAGAGGACTTCCAAAGATGAAAGAACTCCAGTGGTTTCCGCACCTTTAATTTTAGTATTATAGTTGTTCCTCTTCCCAGCAGCACAGACAAGGAAAATAAAAGTAGACAAACTAAATCTCATAGCAATTGATTTTTGTTGAACTCACATTATCCTTGATCTTAGTATACAATCTATTAAAAGACCTTGCCATCCTATGCCAAAAGGTTTAGTGACTTTAGGTAATTATTTGGGCCTAGATAATTTCTTTCACAGTCAAGACAATAACACATTCAATGTAACAAATGGAAATAACCTTAATACTCTTCCATTAGGCAGCTACTGGGTGATCATCATGATCTAAGTGCTCTGTACATAGGTAAATAATGATGAGAAAACCTCAGGAACATAGCTGGTGTGATGTATTTAAAGTGTTCTCCTCAAGCAACTTTTCATCAGGAATGTTCATTTACATTTCCAAAGGAAAGGAGAAAGTAGCATTCTTATATTCAAAAACTATAAGAACTTACATATATGGTTTATATCTTAATGTTTTCCAATATACTTTACATCTCTCTTTTTATTTAGGAAATATGCATTCCCCCAAGATAACGATCATAGCACAGAAAGAGTCACTATGGACCGATGTCTGTGTCCATCAGATTTAATGACTTACCAGGAGGCAATGATTTAGTGGCAGGTTTCCTGTCCTGCTCTGCATTTCTCCTCTGCACAGCTCAATTACTTGACCATGTTCCTGAAACAAAATCAGCCTCATAAACAAACCACTTCCTCTTTCCTTCTCCTTTACCTCAGTCCCCCTTTGTTCTCTCCCTCCCATGCCACACAACCCTACTCAGGAGCTCCCACCAGAAATACTTATTGTCCCAATAAACATTTCTAGAGAATAATGCAGCCTGCAACAGTGACTTCTTTGCTTAGACTCTCGATCTAGCCATTGTCTTAGTTTTGGTTCTCCCAGGAGCCAACCCTGAAACCATAATCGGAGTGTAAATAGTTCATTAGGGAGATGATGCCAGGAAACAGGTTTAGGGAGTGGGAAAGTAAGATAGGAAAAGAAAAGAAGCAAATGCAAGCTCATTACCCAACAAATGACCACTGTACGTGATTGGAGCATCATTTCTCTGGGAGCTACACTAAATAGTTGTCATACCTGAGGAGTGAGGGAGTTGGGGTATTTATACATCCGTTTCTACCAGGCATTCAGCCACTTATTGTTAATTCTCAGCATTTCTAGGCTGCCCTGGGAAGATGAAAAATTGGGTTCTTTTAGTCATAGAGAACCCTCAGGAGGGGGAAAACCTCAGATACTTGTAGCTGGATGTATGCACTGAAATCGTAAGGACAGGGGCATGTGGGCAGGGCATTGCAAATTCTGGCAAAACCTTTGTGGTGCTTACCCATGTAAATGGTCTCCTCTACATGCTCCTCTTATACCCAGCTAATTGATTACCAGTGACTTGGTAGGGAATGATTCTGAGGTTATGTTAAAAGTCATCAGGACAGAGAATCTGTGATTGTGGTTGAGAGACCTCCCCTAAAAGATATTTGGGTAAAGAAGGAGTTGGATATCTCACTAGATGCTCATTATCCTGAATCCTGGATTCACTCCTGAGAATGGTGGAGTGGGCAGAACCAAGCACCCCAGTGGCCCAAGAAACAAACAAACAAATAAATACCATAAGGGAAGTAGATAGGTATTCAGAACTATTTTAGTTTATTCAGGCTGCTATAACAAAAATCTCATACTGGGTGACTTATGAACACATTTATTATACCTCACAGTTCTAGAGATTAGGAAAGGATGAGGTCACAATACCAGCAGATTTGCTGCTTGTGAGGACCTGTTCCTCATAGATAGTGCCTTCTTGCTGTGTTCTCACAGAGAGGAAGAAGTGAGCTCACTTTTGGAGGCTCTTTTATAAGGGCACTAATCCATCCATCATGACCTAATCACCCCCTAGGGTCTCCACCACCTAACAGCAATCGCAACAGAAGTTGGGTTTCAACATACAGATTTTGAGAAGACATAAACACTCCTGCCATATTAAGGACTCTAGTGAAAAGATGCCCTCCACTCCCTTAAAATCAAAGTCTCTTCTCTCTTCAGGGAGTTCAAGGGGGTCCATGCCCCAAAGGTTCATCCTAGCTCCTGTATTAGTTTTACTGAGCTCCTTCACATCATCTGGGCTTTTAGATAACTGGGTCTGGGCAGAAGTGAGGACGCTGGGGAACATAGAAAATGAATTAGCCCAAGTAATGAAAAAATTGACACAAAGATGGAATATTTCATGTGATTTTTAAAAGTTTAACTTGCACTTTTCCTAAGTGGAATATCAATTAATGTTTTCAGTTAGAAAGTGCTCAGGGAGCATCTGCTATAGGCCCACCGTTATCATATGGTCTTGGGAAACTTAAAAATATATAAAATAAAAAGAAGAAGAAGAGGAGGAGGAGGAGGAGGAGGAGGAGGAGACACAGTCCAGGCCCTAAAAAAATCCAACGAGCTAGGAGGAAAGGTTGGGTTGGTAAGTAACCTTATCAATATTCCAAAGGAACCTACATCCTGAGCCTGCCAGTGCCTTGCTGGGTGTCCAGGAGACGCATCAGTGTCCTTCTTGGTCCACTCTCAGGGGTGTTTTGGAAATGACATCTATGTTTTAATTCATCTAAAACAAAAGTGGTACCTGGCTTATAGCCACCACTCAGTACATGTTAGATCCTTGCCTTTCCTAGGAGATCCTGGATTAAGAGAATTCCCTGTCTGTCATACCTGGAAGAGCAGACCCTCTACAAAGAGCTGACATCTGAGACAGTTAATGGTAGATGAAGAGTATTTTGTCAAATGGAAACAAAGGATCAGTCCTCTAGGCAAAGAGCAAGCCATATTCAGAGAAGCAAAGAGGGACACTGGACATGTGGGGAGTAGGTATTTAGGGAGCACCCGGTGACTGCACAAATGAGGAGGTGTAAATGTCACACTTACTTTCTCCGGCAATGAAAGTATTTTTTCATATTTTCAGCTGAGCAGTGGACATGATCAGAGTGGTATTTTTTAAAGTTTGACTCTAGCAAAAAAAAAAAAAAAAAAACTATGAGAATATGTGAATTGCCATAAAATCCATTACCTTCTTTCTCTAAAATCTTCCAAATAAGCCCTGAATATTATAAACTAAAACACACCAATTCCAGTTTCCTAAATCGAGTCACCTCAGTTTGAATCTCTGCACCTTCTATCCCATAATATCTCCAACATACCTGAGAGATACTCTGAACCCAAACCAAAATCTGGCAGCTCACCTGGCCAGATGGGGTAAATGCCAGCTGCACTGGCTCCTCAGCCAACACAGGCAGGAAGGTCAGACTTCCATACACTAAGTTAGTGGGTGAGTTTCAAATTGAAGGAAGTAGTAAAAAAGAAATGATCAGGGTGCTGTTCTACAGTAAGAAGGGCCTAGAGCTCCATTAGGTCACATAATTAGGGATATAACCAATTCTCTGAGGATGGAAGAGCCAAGCCCAAGACTGAAGAAGTTTCCAGCTATTTGAAGACACCATCAAGGGAAAGCATTTCAGCATGAGCAAGAGATCACAGAGGAAAAACCAGAAACAGGACGGAGTAGCTGGAGCGAAATGGGGGAAATCACTGATCTTTTCTTCTTGGCTGTTTACGTGTTGGAGAGAACGAGAATATTTCACGTGTCGTTCACTTCTCTGCTGAAAACAGAACAAAGTCTTGGCTTGATGGAAGTAGGAGTCCTAATCAGGAGAAGCAGGATAACGGCATAAGGTGGATGATTCCAAAGGAGAGGGAAACCTCTCAGATGCACAAAGGTGTGGACACAAATGGGTGAACTTGAATCACTCAGGGCTATGTTGAGGCATGGTTTCCTTTCCCTGGGAGGGACTCCACTCTCTAGCACAGATGAAAATACCAAGAGAGTCATGGTCATGGGTTTGCCTGGGGAATTACTCTCCTAGATCTCTGCTCACATCAGTTTAGAATCTTCTGACCTCAGGACTAAAAAATGCCAAAGGCAAACTTCTAGGGCAGTCGCTTACCATCAGGGACAACCACAATGATATCATTTCAGAGAAATGAGTTGTCTTGAACACCACAGAAAAAGGATTTCACGTTTTCCTTCAATAATGCCTTCTAGCAGTTGAAGCTTTTCCTGAGAGTGTCTCCTGAGGCCTGATCACACCCTCCCATCTGAACCCAGCAACACGGCTGAGTGCTCTGAAGACAGAGTTGGGGACTTTGAGGGGATGCAGGAATGAGCAGACAAGGTTTGCTTGCTCTTATAGGAGCATAGAGGAAATGCATAGTGATGTGACCCTTGCTTTCTCTGATGAATGTTTGCATTTCCTCTCTCTCTCTCTCTCTCTTTTTTTTTTTTTTTTTTTTTACTCCTTTTTATGAGTCCCTGTGGAATTATCTAATTGTATTTATGTTCTCCATCACTTCTGCAGCTGTGGAGAGCAGAACAGGTTTCTGGAAGTTCATATACACAGAGACAAGTCCTTGCAAGGTGGACTGACCCCCTCTGAATGCTCCACAAGTGTCTCAGCCCCCAATCCTCTCCTCTGTCACCTCTCAGACACAGAAATGCCACATGGGAGGAAAAATACATTAGGCCATTGCCAGCCACAGAACTTTAGGTCAATTCAGGTCATTGATTCCCCAGTAGGACCAGCAGGGAGGGGTTAGTGAGCTAAAAGACTGTTAAATTGGTAAGTTTTCACAGAGGAAAATTAGGGAGGGAGGATAAAGAAGAAAAGGCAATGCAAAGGAAAGATCCAAAATCCTTGGTGGAGCCAGTGGGAGGCAGGCCTGTGAAGAGTATCAGGGTGAGACATTTGGGAACCATGAAGGGTGTGAACGCCCAAGACAAATTGCCAAACAGGGACACGAAATTCAGGAACTTTTTTACAGACTAATGCAAACTTTATCCATTTCACATTTTTTTTAAGGTCAGCTTGCAAGAGGCAAAAACCCTTATGTCAGAGACTCAACCTTTTTGGTATCAATGCATTGCTCATTCATCTATTTTGCATGTATTTATGGGCACTTGCTGTGTGCGAGGCCCAGTCAAGTACTGAAAATATCACCCTGTCTGAAGAAGCTGCCTGCCCTTTTGAATATATCTGGTTCATTTAAACCCTCTCCACATGCCTCACCTTTTACCATTTTGGATTTCCTTGTACTCAACTTACTCCTACTTCTTTTATTGTCTGATCCTGTTCTGAAGTCTCAATATTTTTTTGAAGATTGAGGTGAAAACCAGACTCAAAATCATATTAAAATCTTGGGTTTATTTAATATCTCTTGTCAGCATCCTCTTCTGATCTAAATGAAGGGGAAATGTTCTCTTGGTTCTTTTCTTGCTGTTTTTCGGACTTGGTGGTCAGAGAAGTGGTGGGGACAAATACTGGTTGAGCACCTGTGCTGTACCAAGTACTTTTCTTAGATTACTTTACTTGTATCTTAGAATATCTCTATTAATTTTGTTTTACAGATAAAGAAATTCAAGTTCAGAGAGCTTAATAAATTTGCCTAAGCACACACATCCAATAGGGGTAAAAGTCGCCTAACCCACCAAGTCAAGCTCTTTCTACCAATGTGCATGAATTTTCAGCTAATTTAAAAAACATGCTGTTATAACAAATCAACTAATTCAGTGAAGTTTTGGGATACAAAATCAATGTTTAAAGATCAGCAGTGTTTCAATACACTAACAATGAATTGCTTTAAAGAGAGAGAAATAAAGAAAACAACTCCAATTTTTTTAAAAAACATATACTAAAAATGTTGAGGAGATAAAAGATCCATATATTGAAAACTGTATGAATAAAATAAACTGAATAAGACATAAGTAAATGGAAAATATTTCATGTCCATGGGTTGGAGGAATTAATATTGCTAAAATATCCACACTACACAAAGTGATCTATAGATTTGATGCTATCCTTAGCAAAATTCCAATGACTTTTTTTTTTACATAAATAAAAAATACAATCCTAAAATTCTCTGAGACCCACAAAAGACTCTGAATAGCTAAAGCAAAAAGAACAAAACTGAAGGCATTACACTACCTGAATAAAAAAATCTGCTACAAAGTTATAGTAAACAAAACAGTATAGTAATGGTATAAAAACAGCCACATAGACCAATGGAAAAGAGTGAAAAGCAAAGGAAACAACCAAAAGGTGAAGAGAGAGCCTGCAGGAAGAACACATTTGCAAATTGGGTATCTAATGAGAGGCTAATATCCAAAATGTACAAGAAGCTCAAACAACTTATTAATAAGAAAATAATTAATCTGATTTTTTATAAAAAAAAAAAAAACAGCCAAGGATCTGAACAGATAATTCCCAAAAGAAGATATACAAATGTCCAGTTGGTATATTACAAAATGTTCATCGGGGAATTAAAAATTAAACCATCACAAGATGTTATCCCACACCTGTTAGGCTATTATTTAAACAAACAAACAAAACCCCAAAGGTAACAAATGTTGGTTAGAATGTGGAGAAAAAGAGAAGCTTTGCATACTGTTGGTGGGAATATTGATTAGTACAGCTATTATGTAAAAACTACATAAAAGTTCCTAAAAGAAAAAAAAAACTGATGATAGAATTTCTACACGATTCAGCAATCCTACTGGGTATATATCCACAAGACATAAAATCAGTATGTCAGGGGCTGGGGTTGTAGCTCAGTGATAGAGCCTAGCATGTGTGAGGGTTCGATTATCAGCACCACATAAAAATAAGTGAATAAATTTAAAAAATAAAATAAGATCAGTATATCAAAGAGGTCTGAAATCTCATGTTTATCGCAGCACCAGCCACAGCAGTCAAGAGGTGGAATTACCCTAATCGTCCATCAGTGTATGGATGAAGAGAATGTGCACAAATACAATGAAATACTATTCAGCCTTTAAGAAAGAAGGAAATCCTATTGTTCATGATAACAGGGATGAACCTGGAGGATATTCTATTAAGTGAAAGAAGTCGGCACAAAAAAGACAAATATCATGTAATTTCATTTATATGTAGAATCTAAAATGTTAGAAACATAGAAACAAAGAATAAAATGGTGGTTACCAGATGTTTTGGCTGGAAGGATTGGGGATATATTGGTCAAAGGAAATAAAATTTCACTTAGAAGAAATAAGTTCAAGAGAGTTATTGTACATACAGTGACTTTACAGTTAATGACAATATATTGTATACTTGAAAATTTCTAAGAATATAGATTTTCAGTGTTCTCACTGAACACGGGATTAAAGACACCTCTTTGATGTACTGATTTTATACTCTTTGTATCTACCCCCAGAAGTACTGCTGAATCGTATAGCACTTCTACTTTCAGTTTTTAAAGAATTTCCATGTAGTTCTTGTAATAGCTGTACTAATTGACATTCCCACTAGCAGTAGACAATGTTCTCTTTTCTTCACATTCTTGCCATCATTTGTTACATTCAGTTTTCTTTCTTCATAATAGACCTTCTAATAGGTATGAGGCAACATCTCATTATAATTTAATTTGTATTTCCCTGGTGGTTTCATAGTGTTCTCACTACCGAAAGAAAAACAAAACACAAAGGTATCTGGGATCGTGCATATGTCAAATGGTTCCAGTTAGCCATTCCACAATGCACACATATATCAAAACATCATGTTGCCCTTCATAAAATATCATTTTTATTTATCAATTAAAAAGAAATAAAAATAGAAGCATGATGGATAAGAACACAAATCATGGAACCAGACAACATAGATTTGAGTCCCCACCTTGTCATGTACTAGCAGAAGAAATTTAGGCAAGTAACTTCAGCCTTCTTTATTTCAGTGGCATTATCTATGTCTCTATGTGGGACTGCAAATAGCACCTTCCTTAAACAGTGTGAGGATTCAGTGAGTGAGCTATCATTATAAAACAGATTGTTGCTTGGAACACAGTAGGTTGATAAATAGATATTAAAATTTCTAGTAGCTTATTAATAAAAAATGTGGGTAACTACAGAAATTTTCCATGGTTTTCTTTCCCCAAACATTTCTGTACCAGATATCTACTATACAGTTATCAAAGAACATTGTCCCTTCTGCCTTAAAGTCATTGTGTTAAGTTGGGTTTCAAGCACTGTGACAAAATACCTGAGATGCTCAACTACAAAGGAAGAAAGATTTATTTTGGCTTATGAAGATGTCAGTGTGTGGGCAACTGGTCCCTATTCCTTTAAGGTCAAAGGCAAAGCAAAACATCATGGTGGGCAACATTTGGTGGAACAAAGCTGCTCACTTCAAGGTGGCTGGGAAGCAGGGAGGAAGGAAAGGGCCAGTATCCAATACCTCCTTTGAGGGTATGCCCCCAGTGATCTAACTTCCTTTCTCTAGGCCTCATTCCTTGAAGGTTCCACCACATCCCAACAGCACTATCACCTGAAGACCCAGCCTTCAACACATGAGCCTCTGGGGGTCATGTGAGATCCAAACCGTGACAGTCACTATGTCTTTTTAAATGTCACAAATTCTGACTGATTAAATTTTCCTTCATTATTTAATTTCCAATAATAGCACAGTTAAGAAAAAAAAAGCTATAGCTATCTAATAGCATATTAAGCAATTCAGAATGAGAACACAAGACTATGTACCAAAATGGAACCATACTTTCTATATAATAAGTGAAAAAGAAAAGGTGTAAAATTATGCAAAATACTATGATGATATACATATGAAAAAACAGATCAGAAGAAAAAGACCAAAGTTACCATAATATTTACATTAGTAACTTGGAATTATGGGTGAGTTTTTCATTTATTTTCCAAGATTTTTGTCATATGACTTGATTTTTTTATATATTACAATAAGCAATGAACCATCCAAATGCATTCTATGATATACATAAAAACAAGCAAAACATCCATATATAACCTATTAGAATAATTTTAATTTCACGTATATGTAAGAGGATACGTTTTGTGTGAAACAAAAGGCTAAGCATTTTCAGAAATTTCACATTAAATGAGCAAAAACCTTTAGAAGAATGAGAATCTAAGTCCTTCCATAAGAAAATAAATTTTCCTTAACAGCTAAAATCGGCCATCTGTGCTAAGAAAACACTGGAGGAGCCAGGAGGAAATCTGAGGCTGCTTTCATTTCCACTGTGGAAGCATTTCTAACAGATGGAGGCTTCCTCTTCTTCCCTCTGGTCAGGCCTACAGGAACTCTGTCCAAAACAGGGCTCCTGTCCCCACAGCTGGGTCCCTTGGTAGTGTTTGCTTCTTGTGCTTTAGCAGCACCTCAGCAGGCCCCAAGGTCTGCAGACTCTCACTTCTGCTATTCTTGCCTTATCCTCCTCCCCAGCCCTGCCCTCCCCTTCCTCTCTCCTCTCCTGCTCTGACATTAGTAGGTCAGCTCATGGAGGTCACTGGAAACTGACAATAACATCTACTGTCAACTTTAAGAGTGACTTAAAGCAATTTGTGGTGACCAGTCATTGTCCAGCATGGCGGCATAGTGGTCAGGATCTCTGACGTTTCATTGTTTGATTTGAACTCACAGCTTCACCCCTCCCAGCTGGCAGACTGGAGAAGTATTGGTTCAACTCATGGAACCTAAGTTGCCCGTCTGCAAAGCTTGTATTATAACAATATCTACCTTATACAGTTCCTGTGAAGATTCACTAAAACTACTGTATAAAGTATGGGCATGACATATGCTCAATGAAAATTATAACTTTTTATGGAAGTTTCTGCTCAAGATTGCTCCTGAGATATTTGCTTACACAACTCTTTTCCAAATCTTCCTTTAGCCTTTGAGCTAGTTGCATTCTTCGTACCCATCTCTCCCTGCCCCCTTTCACAGGATATCGGGTTATTCTATAATGGCAGAAAAAAAGTGAGTCTGATAAACGTCTGTACTTTCATATCTAAAGAAGGGTGTAGCCATTTGCCAAGAGCCTGCTGAAAGCCACTGGGGTCTATCTAAACTTGAGCCTTGGTTTTCATCCTACAAAGCCCAGAGAGATTAGCCAATTGTCCAAAGTCTTTGCTACAAATGGTAAATCAGAAATTCACTAACTATCACATTATGTACTGTTAGGGTTTAGATGTGGTGTCCTCCAATATGTGAGGCAATGCAAGGTTTGGAGGAGAAATAATTGGACTATAGCCTTAATCAAATCAGTGAATTAATCCCTGATGGGATTAATTGAGTGGTAATTGGAGGCAGGTGGAGTGTGGCTGGAGGAAGTGGTTTATGGGGGTGTGTGGCTATTGGTATATATTTTGTATCTGGAGCATGGAGCTTTGTGCTTACTGATCATCATGTGAGCTGCTTCCCTCTGCCACAGCCACACTCTCCCGCCATGATGTTCAGCCTCACCTCTAGCCTGGATGAATGGAGCTTGCCTTCTATGGCCAGCAACTAAGACCTCTGAAACTGTGAGACCTCAAATAAACTTTCCCTTCTCTACAATTGTTCTGGTCAGATACTTTAGTCATAGCAGCGAAAAAGCTGACTGAAACATGTACCAAATATATATATATTAGTTTTTTCTCCCTTTTCTTTCTTTCTAAGAGAACTGACTTAAACTCCAAAGAATGAATCAGGTATCAATTGATGAGAAATTAGGATCTCATAGATTTCATCCAAATACCACTGCCTCTCAAATCACACTTCCAAAAGGACCTTGAGGTAGCTAATCCTTAGCACAGGGGTATGAGGTGGCACCCCCAAACTCCATTCCCTATGTGAGACAGGGAGGGAGGTAGAGAGGGAAGCCCAGCTAGATCTTGGTTATCTTGCTTTACACAGAGGAAATTTCTTAAGAATGGAGTATAAATCTTTATAAATTGCATCATTCTTTCAATTGACATTTAATTTCAGCAGTGTGTTCCACAAAGAGAAAGGAAATTGGCCTCAAGACCACAAAAGAATGCAGTAAACCATTTACAATCATACCTTATGCCAAAAAGTATTATGAAACATTTTAACACACTCAATTAAGTAAAATAATGACAAAAATAGAACAGAGACCACCAGAAAGTGTCTACAAAAAGGAAAAACACTCATTTCATTGGAAGACCTCCTAGCATTTACAAGTGTGTTTTTTCTTTTAAAACAAAAATTACTCTCAAAGTTCTCTTCTGTGAAGACACCTCTCTCTTGGGGCTGGGGATGTGGCTCAAGCGGTAGCGCGCTCGCCTGGCATGCATGTGGCCTGGGTTCGATCTTCAGCACCACATACAAACAAAGATGTTGTGCCTGCAGAAAACTAAAAAATAAATATTAAAATTCTCTCTTTCTCTCTCTCTCTCTCTAAAAAAAAAAAAAAAAAAAAAAAAAAAAAAAGACACCGCCCTCTCCCATGTTTCTCAGTGGATCTCTCCCACCTTTTTTTAAAATATGTTTTTAGTTATAGATGGACACAATACCTTTATTTTATTTATTTATTTTTATGTGATGCCAGGGATTGAACCTAGTGCCTCTTGCATGCTAGGCAAGTGCTCTACCACTGAGCCACAATCTCAGCCCCTCCCTCATTTGTTGACCTCTTTACAAGCCTCATCTCCTTCAGAGTGGAGCTCTTTTCCCAGCCTCCTGGAGTCTCTGGGTGGCTCCATGAGCAAACACCACACTAGATAAGGAAGCCTTTGGAAGTTAGTTGCTACTGGATGACAGCAGGGCAACCAGAAAACAGCCAGAAGTGAGTGCCTAGTTGCCTTCTATTTCTCCTTCACCCACAAGCCTTGAACTTCACGTTCCAGACTATGCTCACCACCTTTGAACTGGTCCTATGAAGAGTCTTACTGCCTCTGAGGAATGGGGAGAGCTTCAAGGAAAAGAGAAAGGCATCTCATAACAAGATTGCATTCCAAAACAGCATGACTTCCCATGAATTAAAATGGTAGTTGAGTGGTGGCTACGCTCCTCAACCTATGCACTCAAAGTGTTTGCCCCTTGAATAAAGAAAAGAAGGCTGGTATAGCTATACCGCCTGATTCACATTTCCTGCTTAGAATTGTTTTTGCTATTCTGGGTCTTTTATTTTTCCATATGAATTTCATGATTGCTTTCTCTATTTCTACAAGAAATGCCGTTGGGATTTTGATTGGCATTGCATTAAACCTATAGAGAACTTTTGGTAATATCGCCATTTTGATGATGTTAGTTCTGCCTATCCATGAACAGGGTATATTTTTCCATCTTCTAAGATCTTCTTCTATTTCTCTCTTTAGGGTTCTGTAGTTTTCATTGTATAAGTCTTTCACCTCTTTTGTTAGGTTGATTCCCAAGTATTTTATTTTCTTTGAGGATATTGTGAATGGGGTGGTTGTCCTCATTTCCATTTCAGAGGATTTGTTGCTGATATACAGGAATGCCTTTGATTTATGCGTGTTGATTTTATAGCCTGCCACTTTGCTGAATTCATTTATTAGCTCTAATAGTTTCTTTGTAGACCCTTTTGGGTCTGCTAGGTATAGAATCATGTCATCTGCAAATAGTGATAATTTGAGTTCTTCTTTTCCTATTTTTATGCCTTTAATTTCTTTCGTCTGTCTAATTGCTCTGGCCAGTGATTCGAGAACTATGTTGAACAGAAGTGGTGAGAGAGGGCATCCCTGTCTTGTTCCAGATTTTAGAGGGAATGCCTTCAGTTTTTCTCCATTCAGAATGATGCTAGCCTGAGGCTTAGCATAGATTGCTTTTATTGGAAAGCAGTATGGAGATTTCTTGGAAAGCTCGGAATGGAACCACCATTTGATCCAGCTATTCCACTACTCGGTCTATTCCCTAAAGACCTAAAAAGAGCACACTATAGGGACACTGCTACATCCATGTTCATAGCAGCACAATTCACAATAGCAAGACTGTGGAACCAACCTAGATGCCCTTCAATAGACGAATGGATAAAAAAAATGTGGCATTTATACACAATGGAGTATTACTCTGCATTAAGAAATGACAAAATCATAGAATTTGGAGGGAAATGGATGGCATTAGAGCAGATTATGCTAAGTGAAGCTAGCCAATCCCTTAAAAACAAATGCCAAATATCTTCTTTGATATAAGGAGAGTAACTAAGAACAGAGTAGGGAAGAAGAGCATGAGAAGAAGATTAACATGAAACAGGGATGAGAGGTGGGAGGGAAAGGGAGAGAGAAGGGAAATTGCATGTAAATGGAAGGAGACCCTCAGGGGTATACAAAATTACATACAAGAGGAAGTGAGGGGAAAGGAGGGAAAATATAAGGGGGAGAAATGAATTACAGTAGAGGGGGTAGAGAGAGAAGAGGGGAGGGGAGGGGGGAGGGGGGATAGTAGAGGATAGGAAAGGCAGCAGAATACAACAGACTCCAGAATGGCAATATGTAAATCAATGGTTGTGCAACTGAAGTGATTCTGCAATCTGTATATGGGGTAAAAATGGGAGTTCATATCCCACTTGAATCAAAGTGTGAAATATGATATATCAAGAACTATGTTATGTTTTGAACAACCTACAATAAAAATTAATTAAAAAAAAAAAAAAAGAAAAAAGGGAGGAATTTTGGTTTGTGGGACATCACAGAATATCTGAAACCCTCCACTCACATACACTCAATCAGGGCCAGCTCTGCTCAAAACACAGAAATACTGGAGTTCAGCCTTGGGATCTGTCCACACAACCTCCCTTTGGGGTTGATTCTCGCTGACCTCTCTTCTTGACTAAGATCTCCAGGATATCCCGAGTCCTACAGAGCATCCCTTCCCCCAGACCTCTCCCTCTCCAGGGTAGATCATGATTCCCCCTTGCACTTGAACCATCCATTTCTCAGGGTACCTTAATTTCATCCAGTTGTTGGGAGAAAAACAGCTGAGTAACTCATTTCACATTGTCATACAAATGCATGTTGAAGACAATTCTTCAAGGACTAGACAGATGCCCCTCTTATTATGAGGGGATTACATCCCAAAAAAGCATTGCAAGTTGAAAATATTATAAATCAAAAATGCATCAAATATGCCCAAACTACCAAACATCACAACTTAGCAATAAAATAGTGCTCCTTACTGTGCTGGTTAATCCCTCCTGATTGTGTGACTGACCGAGAGCTGCGGTCACTGTAATTGCCCTGCATTACAGAGATCACACCACATATTGCTTGCTCAGGAAAAGGTAAAAATTTTAAATTATGTCTGTTCCTATTGAATGTGTATGGCTTTCACACCATAATAAAGTTGGAAAAGTGTAAATCAAACCATAGTAAGTTGGGGACAGTCAGCATACATTTTTTTTTGGACACTCATGAAATTTTCTGTATGGAACAGGAAAGGAAATGCAGTAATTAGTAAACTAGCTCTCCAATAGGCTAGCCCTGATTGCACAAGTACTATCTAGGATGGCTTTGATTCTTTCTCTTTCTCTCTTTCTCTTCCTCCACTTTTTCTGTGTGTGTGTGTGTGTGTGTGTGTGTGTGTGTGTGTGTGTGTTTGTGTGTGTGTGTGTGTGTGTGTGTTTGTAGTACTGGGGATTGAACCCAGGGTCCAACACATACTAGGCAAGTGCTCTGCCATTGAGCTACATTCCCAGTCCCTTCTTCCACTTCAAAAAAACAATTTTTAGTTGTAGATGGACACAATATCTTTATTTTAATTTATTTATTTTTATGTGGTGCTGAGGATCGAACCCAGAGCCTCACACATGTAAGGCAAGTACTCTACCACTGAGCTACAACCCCAGTACCCCCTTCCTCCATTTTTAAGTCTACAGTTTCTTCTCAAACTCATCCGGTAAGTAGGTTTGCTATTGTGGTCTCTATTTTGTAACCATTACCTTCATCTGTAAAATGGGCCTTCATTGTGTCTAAAAAAGATGATTGCAAATATTGAAATAGGTGATTGCTCAATGTTAGCTCCATTCTCCAATAAATCTAATGTTGTCAAATCAAGATATTACCTTTACCAAATAGAAGGTACTCAGAGCTCTAAGAAGAAATGATCTTTTGAAAAATTATCACATTGGTGTTTTGCAGTGTTTACCTGATGCTATCCATTGCCATTGTCCCGTCCCTGTATACACTGTGTACATACTTGCACCACAGTCTACTGTGGTTGGCATTGATTTGCACAAAACCTGTTCCTGCTGTCCTTTCTAAAGATGGGAATAGGATCCATTCATGATCGAGTAGCTTATCCTTTGCCCCAGGTCTAGGGATGAGTTCAAAGAGTTTTGTGATCTGCAGGGAGCAAAAGTTTCTCGCTATAAAGATAATGAAAAGCGGGAGGTGCCAGGAGCCACCAACATGAAAGTCCTAACTGAGTCTGAAGTTGATATAGAAGAAAGTGACGTCAAAAGATGGAGAGGGAGGGCTGGGGCTAGGGCTCAGTGGTCTCACAGGTGTGAGACCCTGGATCGATCCTCAGCACTAGAGAGAGAGAGAGAGAGAGAGAGAGAGAGAGAGAGAGAGAGAGAGAAAGGAAGATAGATATTGTGTCCATCTACAAAAAGAGAGAGAGAGAGAGATGGAGAGGTAGAGAAAGAGTTTGGACAGAGTTTGATTCTCTGGATCCAGCATCCCTGAAACTGGAATTCTTTTCTTTCCTTTCTCTTTTTCTTGAACATATGGGAGTTTGAATCTTCACTAATAATTATTTCCATTTTTGTGATTACAATCAATTTTATTGGTACAATATAATTATATGTAAGAGTGGGATTCATTATGCTTTATTCAAACATTTACATAACTTGATCAATCTCATTCCCCGGTGCCTTCCTTTTGCCTTCCCTCCTACACTCCCCTGATCTGCTTGTTCTGTTTTATTAACTTCCTTTCTGTTATTATTATTAGTAGTAGTAGTTTCCCCATGCCCCTCTTCCTCCCTCCTGCTGAATCCCTTTTCTTTATTCTCTTGGTCTATATTATTTTGTGGTGTTCCCCAAAAGCTCACGTGTGAGACAATGCAAGGCTTGGAGGAGAAATGATTGGGTTATAGTCTTAACCTAATCAGAGAAAAATCCCTGATGGTATTAAGTAAGTGGTAACTGGAGGAAGGTGGTGTGTGGCTGGAGGAAGTGGTTCATTGGGGGTGTGGTTATGGAGTATACATTTTGAATCTGGAGAGTGGCATCGCTCTCTGCTTTCTGATCATCATGTGAGCTGGTTCCCTCCACTACACTCTTTTGCCATGATGTTCTGCCTCACCTCTAGCCCTGAGGAATGGAGCCAGCTGTCTGTGGACTGAGACCTCTGAAACTGTGAACCCTAAATAGACTTTTCCTCTTATACATTTGTGCTGGTTGGGTTCTTTAGTCACAGCAGTGTTAATGAGATCTATTTTTTAGTTGTTTCTCTCTCTCTCTCTCTCTCTCTCTCTCTCTCTCTCTCTTCCATATATGAAAAAAATCATTGACCTTTGACTTCTGAGTCTGGCTTATTTCATTTAGCATGACATTCTCCAGTTCTCTCTATTTATCAGCAAATGACATAATTTCATTCTTCCTTATGGCTGAATAAATATACTGCATTTAACTTACCTATTTGTCTGTTGACAGGCACCGAGGCTGGTTCCATAACTATTTTTAATAGGTTATTTAACCTGCAACCCATCAATGGATAGTATAACCAAATACGGGCATTGAGCAGTGTTGATTTTGCTGAAGTCACCTACCAACTAAGGGAAGTGACTCAGTAATCAAGTCCCCTAAACATATCTTTGAAGCCTGTGTTTTATTATACAGAGTGGGAATTTTGCATTCCGTTTGAAATTATAACCTATGTTTTTAATTACAAAAACATTTTAAGCTAAAAGTTATATTGGTTTAATTTCTTCCCTACCCTTCTACATTCTTTAGGAAAATTAATGCCATTTTTTCTGCAGATTGTTTCATATCCCAGAGGTCACGTAACTAAATTTGAGAAGCACATGCTAAAAGAAACCAAAGCGGGCCAATAGGCAGAGAACTCAAGCCCAGGAATGTCAACCACCAGAAAAATCTTCCTTCTCGCCATTATCTAACAGTCCATTTAAAGGATGTAAGTTATTTTTAAAGGGGATAAGTTTAAAGAGACATCCTTACATGTGCCACCACAATGACATCATATATAAATGTTCAGGTCCTATTGAATTCCCCTTATGCCACCTTTGAAAATATAAAGGAAGGAACAGAATTGGTGTTCCATCTGAAAACAGTCTTGCTTAAGAAAACACTTCATTTGGTCTCTGTTTTAGTATCTTAAAAACCAAAGAATGAGCAATATGTAAATGAAGACAAGGAATGATTAATTCTCAAAGTGAAGAGCTCTGCCTTTTTCTGGCAATTCTCTCGTTTCTTGGATATTTGCCTATTTGGCTTCCAATGTTTTTCTTTCTCCATCTCCCAACCTTGATCTTTACCTTCTTTTCTGGGAGGTTCGTGCCATGGCTAGCCAAACACATAGAAGACAAGTTAGAGATGGAGGTTATGCTCTCCTAGAGGAATCCAGGAATTTGGCCTCCTGAATTTTTAAAACCACAGCTTGCAAACCTGCCCAAGGCTGTGAAGGTCTATTGCGATCCTAATATTCCATCGTTGTGTGACAACACACAGCAGCAGCACATGTCAACCATGAAAAGGAGTTCTGGTGACTGTGAATCTCCACTGACAAAACAGTGGGGGAAGGCAGAGGTGGAGGTTATGTTCTTCTAGAGGGATCCAGGAATTTGAGGTCAATAATTAGATGATAAGCTTGGGAAAAAATTGGATTACATCATTCAAGAGAGAGCTATTGGCCAAAAGATAGAAAGATTGGCAAAACTATATGAACTTGAAATCCTTTTCTTTTAAAATGGAAAAAACTGTGCTTGACATTTGGAAACTGCTGCTTTGGCAAAGATAAAGGTACTCAGGTTTCCAAATGTAAGGTTGAGATAAAATGTGGATGCTTCTTAAGATTTTTTTTAAAACATAATTTAGAATCTTTGAGCAAAAAGTCAGCTTCTTGGAGGATATTTAGTAAAGAAAATATTTTTCTGGGCACGATATGCTTCATTTTTCTTAGAGGAAAATTAGCAAAAAAGGGAAAAGACTGAAGAGAGTCAGCTTGCACCAATGAGGCGGAGGCTGAAGTAAAAAATAAACAATTCTTTTTTTTGCCTCATAGAAGTAGGAGAGAACAAGCAAAGAAAAAGACAGAAAAATAAATTGATCAGAAATTATTTTTAAACAAAAGATATATGATTTCTTCTCAAAGGAATTGTAAGAAAGGTTTATATTGTATAGTAACCATCATTAGGAATAGAAAGCATACCATACTGAGCCCTGAGTTGTATCAAAATCCCATCTGTCGAAATCCTGTACTGTGAGTAGATGTTTAACTAGTGAGAACTGTAAGAAACTAATATCTAAGTCAGCAAAAGGGCCCCTAAGATTCACATCAGCCTCAAATTCCTTAATTTCTGGTTCCAGGATAATCTCTATAATTTCTCTGGATGGGGGCTGGGGCTGGGATTCCCATGAGTCACATGTCTGCCTGTCTGTCTGCCTCCACATTAAGTATGACTGTCACAATATTCATAGATAGAAACTGTTCCTGCAAACACTAGCAGCATTGGTTTTTGTTTGTTTGCATTTGCCTGAAAACGAGTAAAAAATTGTGACTGTTTCTCTTCCAAGTTTTCCCTTATACATAAGAGAAAAACTGTTGATCAAGTTTGAGCCAGAGTGTATTTCTAGAATAAAATCATAAACAGTGAAAGTTAATAACAGAAACTGACAACTTCAACTGCAAGGTTTGGAACCAGTGGCTCTCGTAAAGCTCATAGGCAGTCTCAGGAAATAGTCTTGTCTTTTAAAATCTTTTTATTTGACTTGAGACTGAATTTTCATCTATCCCTTATTAAATTGAAAAAGGACATGATACCAAAAAGCAGGATTATAGGTATCAGAGAGCATTATGTTTTCTCAAGCGTCTCCCTCTCTCTTTCGTCTGAATTTGAATGCCAACGTACTTATTACTCTAATCTTGGGAGTCTCCAAATTCCAGTGATTCTCTGAGCTCCCCTGGAACTGCCACACCCTTCTGAAAAGGTAGAAATAGTGAGGTCTGACTAACACACCAATCTCATCTAACAATCATGCTTTTGATGTCCCTAAACACATAGCCATCAAATACAGCACAATGTCACTGGTGGACCTGATGTCTATCTTTCCAGACAGCTGTATAAAACTTTAAATATCTAGAGTCTAAGTAACAAAAAACGTCAGGGAATCAAACTTATCTCTGTTTGTAGAGCTGAAGGTCAAGTACAACAAAACCCAGGAATTTGAAATTTAGTTAAAAGACCACTTGTTTCATGTTTCAGACTGCACAAGAGTTCAGGTCATCTCCCAGGTCTTCTTTGTAGACACGGTTTTAATTATTTTCTCCTCTATTTCCTTGGGTAACGTGGGATGATAGATGAAAGCACACATATTGAGTACCCCACAGATGTCAGGCGCTGCACTGGGTGTTTTCACAAATGCTCTCAGTTATCATTCTCCAACAATTCTGCAGCAGGAAGCATCATCCTGAGGTTCAAGCTCCAGTTAGATTTCTGGGTCAGGCTTCTTTCCCACAGGCAACCCCGTGTTATGGGGTGCTGGGTTCATTGTCTCTGTTCAACAAAGAATTGAAGAACAGGACACACAGATAGCAAGCAAGCAGCAGGTTTACTGCAAAAGTGATAGAGACAGACTTCTCCAAATACAAAGGGCCCCAGAGCCGGGAATCCAGTGGGAAAATTTTGTCTTGATTTTATGGTCTCTGGAATTTCCTCCTTTCCTTATCTCCTCCCCTATCCAGGCTCTCCTCACTATTATTGATTGGTGCCCCCTCTGTCTACCATGTCTGTTTAGTTTTTCTGTTGGATCCCCCACTTAGGAGCATGAGTATCTAACAGTCCTCTGCTTGTGCCCATGAGCACTTTCGTCAACCAGAAAGTTGACTTCCTTAGAAGACTTCATGCTCCTTAGTTCTGGCCCTGCCCCCAACCTCCTCTCACCATCTTGCCTTGGCTGCCTAAGCTCCTCTACATCTCCCTCACCTGCTTCTCAGGTAACCTGCTTCATGAGTCACTGGTAAAGTGAAGATATAAACTTCGTCATTTTAAAATGTGTTTCTTTTGACCAATGTAAAAGTATCTTCTGCACATCTCCCATCTATCAAGAAAATTTCTTGAGCTACATTTTCTGAAATGTGTATGGAAATAATATAAAATTACAACAATTTGCATCCAGTGTTAAAAAATGATATTCATGCAAAGCAAATTCGATATCATAATTTTTGTGAAAGATGAAAAGCATACCTATTATGATTGTTCTCCCAGCTCCAGAATCATTAGAGAGACAAGCAGTTTTCAACTAACCAAACAACCAAGCAAAGAAGTAGTGAAAAAAAAGGGAAAAGAAATTTGTACTAAGGTAGTTCCCCTCTTGTCAAAATGTGCAAGTAGTCATTTCTTTGGGAACACATTAGCTATTGATGCCCTGATTCTTACAATCTCTTCATGGCATATTTGAGGTCAAATGTTGATGTGAGGGTTTAGAAGCCCATTGCCCTAAGAAAGGGCAGAAAAATCTAGCAACAAGAGATGTAGGTTCAGTAGATATTCCAATCAACTTGAGTACATCCCTTCTAGAAGGCTCCACCTGCCATCTACAGGTTAGAAATTAGCCAAGTACAGCTAGGGCTTCCACTGGCATAGTTACCATAAGGTGAAGAGAAACAAATACACATGGAGATGTGACAGGATAAGTCATTCAAAACCTCATTAGAACTGCCCTGTGATTAGGGTTTTGTCATAGGATCTCTTCAGAGCTGCATCTGCCATAGTTCAACAGCACGAACTGAGATATTCCTCACCTGAACATTCTATTACCTGGCCATGATGTAGGTTGTTGGGAGGTTCTAGGTTGAATCCCCTGGCTTCCTCAGTTATTAGGTTGCCCAATGTCCATCATATATGAAAGATCACAAAAGGAATATCTTGTCTTTAAAAAAAAAGGTTAACATATAATTATTAAGGAGAAATGACCTTGAGAGCAGCCATTCCTTCCTTGTGTGTTGGGGAAAACACACCAAGTGTTTGTTGTTATTCTGCCGAGCTTTGGACGTCCAGTCTGAATCAGCACATGTGGAGGTGCTGTGTCGAGCCCTGGGAAGTGCTGCCTATTTGACTGTTGTGGAATATAAAATGGGGGTTGAGGGTATGGGTGCAAAAGGGAACTTTTAACTATGGTAATTCAAGGAAGGCAGCTTTTGAAACTACTTTGGTGTTAAAGTCAAGTTCGATTTGTCATATTGTTTGAAAATGCTTGGAAAGTCTGTTCAAAATCAGGCCATGAGGTATGCAGTAAGTCTGTAGGATTGGAAATAAGTCCTGATAAATACAATGCTAAGAACAGTGCTCTTTTATATCAGTTCTTTTCAAATCCCTTCAACATATTCAGTCCATTATCTTTACAATAGAAGAGAGAGAAGGGGGAAGAAAGAGAGAGACTGAGAGTTGGCAAGTGTCATTATTATCATTTTAGCAAGATGACCTCTATAACCAAAATCACTCTAATATACAAAGCAAGGAGAAAACTTGAATTTCATACCACTGAATTCCCACTGAAATTGCTTCCATTTCTCTGCTTTGGGGCAGATTTATTGACACTACACAATATAGAAGAAAAATCTCATAATGGAGCTGACAAGACCCTACTTTTAAAAAGTGTATCTTTACCTGCGAGAGTGCTGAACACTGCTGATCAAAGTATTCATCCAATATGACTAAAATCCCAACTTTATTTTGTACCACCTCCATATTTTTCTTACAGAAGTGCCCATATCTTCATTAGAAAAAGAAAAACTGAAGTTATAAAACACCTTCTAGCACCCAATATTTTATTTTTATTTCTTTTGTAATTCTCCACAAAGATGATGAGTTCTTATTACGGCCAATTTACAGATTATGAAAATGAGAAAATGTTCTACTGTCGGGTTTTTATAATCCTGTCTTCCTGCATATTGTGCTTTTTAAGAGTAAAATATGATATGTGAAGAAGGGATTGAATTTCATTATTTCTCTGAATCATTCTGAATTCTGAATCATTTAATTATATAAATTCATACCCCAAAAGTGGGGGAAGGAGTGGTCTGCAAGTTTAGATAGGACCAAGTCTGCCGAGTCCCATTAAGTCTGGTGTAGAGTGTTGTAAAGCTTCTATCCCAAGTATAGTCCTTACTCTAGTTCAAAGACTTCCAAAGAATTGAATCACTGATGTGATGATATGGAAAACTCTAAAAGTAAAACTGCACAGGAAAACTGCATCTATATTCAATGAAATTAAATGAGTCAAAGATGAGTGGTTGATGGACTAAAGTTGCCTACGGATGAAAATATTGCAGTCTGTGCTACCAAAAAAAAGTTATTGAAAAATATCTCTTCCAACTTAACAAAAGATAGAAGTGTTTGAAGGTGATGGTATTCATTGGAAATATTTGGAATTCTGTCTGCTCACTGTTCCCATGATTGGTATGAGATCAGAAAGGACATTTTTTGCATCAGCTGAAAACATTTGTTCATTGTTCTGCTCACAACTCAGTAATGGTGCCCTGGAAAACTTTATTTATTAATATAATGCCTTGAAAGATTTGATGACATGATTGCATTAAAATATTTTAAAGATCAATTGCATGCTTCCAATTTTAATGTGTTTATTCTTTGAGTAACTCTTGACTTCTGTGAATTTTGTCTGATAATGCTTTATATTAGAATAACATCCATATTTTTATAAGGGCATTTTAAAAGTTGATTATTTACTGTTTTAAGTGTATTAAAGTTTTGGCTTCACTTTTTATAAATGAGCTTCACTCTACTTTTAAAAAATAGAAATAGGGCTGGGGCTATGGTTCAGTGGCAGAGTGCTTGCCAAGCATGCATGAGGCACTGGGTTCGATCCTCGGCACCCCATACAAATAAACAAATAAAATAAAGGCATTCTGTCCAGCTACAACTACAAAAAAAATTTTAAAAACAGAAATCACTGCATAATTTTAATTTGCAATTCTCTTACACTGGGCAAGGTTGAGAATCTTTGATGTGTTTAAGTGCTATTTGCATTTTTCTCTGCACATTTTTCATTTAGAAGTTCTATTTTTCTACTATGTTGTGTGTTTTTTTTTCTTTCTGAATACTTTTTTCATCCCTTAGAGCCTTGAATTGTCTCGCTTAGGTACAATGTTTAAGTTTTCTGGTGAGACGTTTGATGGTAGGCTCTTCTCATTCTTTGGTAAGAGACCTGACTTTCTCTCTAGAGTTCTCGGTCCAAGAAGTTTTTTGTTGTTTTCACAAGCCTTACTATTTGGAAATTTTCAATCAAAATATTACTGCTTTGCTTCTTAATCTCCACGAATTTGTCTTTGGTTAACTATTTAATTTCTTCTCTACCATTTTCCCTGTTCTTGCTCGCTCCAACTTTTGATAAGTTTTAGAGGCTTGGCATCTATTGTTTGTGGCTTTCAACTTTTAACATGTTTAAACTCTTTAATTTTTTTGGTCAGTATTATGGGATATTTCCTTATCTTTGCTTTCCAGATTAATACTTTCCTCTTCAGTTTTGTCCAGTTTTTAAATTGCACACATCCATTGATGTATGTATAAATGTATACTGGTATGTATATATGTTATGTGATCAATGTATTTTTGCTTCCAAATTTATTCAAACTTTGACCTAATGAGGACATGATTACTTCTACCCAACTTTATTCGTAGTGTCCAGATCTAAGTCACCACTGTCCCTCAAGTGTATTATGTATTCTTTGCCCTGTGTTCATGTTCACACAGACCAGAGTGATTTTTTTTTTTTTTAATAAAAGTAGCATCATTTCATTACTTTGCTCTGATGGCTTTCCATGTCATTCAGAAAATAGTCAAAGTCTTTATCATGGCCTACAAAGTCTAACTTGATATGGACCTTTGCTATTTCTTTTATCACTGGATCTCCATATAGATCCCTACCTCATTCTTTTAATCATTTGGTCACCTCAAAACATTTGCACTGTTTTTTCTCCTTATTCCTGGATAGCCAACTTGCTTTCTGAATTCATCAGCTCTCAGAAAAATATTTCCTAACTCTTCTACTTAAGATTTCAGCCAGGCATAGTGGCACATGCTTGTAACCACAGCTACTCCATATGCGGAGGTAGGATGATTGCAAGTTCTAAACAAGCCCAGGCAACTTAGGAACACCTGTATCTCAAAAGGAAATAAAAAAGGGGCTGGGGATGTGGCTCAAGCGGTAGCGCGCTTGCCTGGCATTCGTGCGGCCCGGGTTCAATCCTCAGCACCACATACAGACAAAGATGTTGTGTCTGCCAAATACTAAAAAATAAATATTAAAATTCTCTCTCTCTCTCCCTCTTTCTCACTCTCTCTCACTCTTTCTAAAAAAAAATAAAAAAAAAAAAAGGAAATAAAAAGGGATGTGGGTGTGGATCAGTGGAAGTGTGCTTGTCCAGCACATTGGAGGCCTTGGATTCAATGCCCAGTACCACATTTAAAATAAATAAATAAAAAAACAATCCAATGACTTCAACCCTACCATTCACTCTCCCTATCCCGTTCTGGACTTTATTTCTCTCCATATTGTTTTATTTTCAGGTGATCTACAATATTTTATTAATTGGCTGATTAACATTGTACCCTTGTATAACTTCCAAGAGGGCAGAGATTTTTGTTCGTTTGGGTTACTGTTATATCCCTAGTACCTAGAATACTGCCTTGCACGTGGTAGGCACTAATACATATTTGTCAGTTTGGTAAATGAATAAATAAATGAACAACCTATCATCAATTTTTTTCTTGGCATAATAGCTTCCACATGAGAACTTCTCTGAGATGCTGTGGCTGTTTTTAAGGTTCTATTCTCTTTACTAACCAACTCTATTTTTTTTCTGAGATCAGTTATTACGATTATTGACCTTAGACCTCCTATTACTTATTCCTCAGTTTTCCTCAAAGGTCTGCTTCTTCTTGGTTGTGTGTCATTTCTTTATGTACACTTTTCTTTTTGTTTTTCCATTCCATTATTTTTTAGGGCCAAATGACCACCAGATAAAAATCTCTGAAATGGGGAGCCAAATAAACCTTTCCTCCTTTTAAGTTTATGATCTCAGATATTTTGTCACAGTGTAGAAAGTTGACTAATACACATCCATTTCTTTCTTCCCAATATTCCATAACACTTCTTGGCACTGAAGGTTTATTTGTGGTTGCTTACTTTTCAAAGCATCTTTTTGATCAATTCCACAGGAATTGCGGGCAGAAGACATAGATGTGAGCACTCCTTCCACCATCTTGCATAGAAGCCTCCCCTGTATTCCCCAAATCTGATCAATTTATTTTAAATGCCTCAGATTTCTCTACTTGGCTCTTTAGTCAAGAACATCTTGATGTAATAAATGTTGTTGAGGGATTGTTGGGTAGGATCTGTTCTCCATAAATATTCTTCTCCCCTTCTCCTGAACCTTCAGGATGAAACAAAACATCCCCCACCAAAAAAATAAGAAGAAGAAGAAATGATAACTTTTATTAATTGAATGCCTGTCTTGAGGCTCATGTTGGAATACTGCCACATGGGCATTATTGTGGCAGTCTTCTGTTTTTAAACATGGTTGTAGGGTTTCCATTTGAACTTGTTGAGTGTGTTTGTTGTTTTTGCCTTATCTTTTCATCCTAAATGTGAAAAAGCCACCAAGTGACATTTGACAAGAACCATGACCAGTTTATAAGAGGAAAGTACAGCATCATTTTATGTTCATTTATTTTGTATTTCCTTCTGTTTATCTTATTTTTTTATACTCTTTGATACTTGGATTAACTATGTCCTCTGAACTTCAGGATTTCTACCAGATGAGCTATTTAATTAACCCACATTCCTTTATAGAACATTATGAATAAATAAATCATCCTTGAAATTAAACTGGCCAATTCAAAGAGATTTTTGGTATCAAGAGTTTTTGACTTAAAATTATTTTCTGTTGATAAATAACATTCCAGGTAGTTAAACCTGCCCTTGGTTATGTGAGCTTTATTAATCTCCCAAAGTACCTGGGGCAAATATGATCCAAAAATAAATAAATAAATGAAAGCCAAAAACCAGAGAAAACCTAATGCCTGCTAAATCATATTTGGAATAATTCTGTATCCTTTAAAGTAATTCAAGGTCAAAGCAAGGTGAATTGACTCTAAGAACACATTAGGACATATACTAAGTACAAAATAAAATACAATGTAAAGAGTATACTCTATTCCCATTGTTTTTTTTTCCTTGAATTTCTATAGGTCAAAATAAGTGTGATACAGTCTGAACTAGAATGAAACACTTTGGATAAAAATCAAACATATAGAGATGCCAAAATGTCTTCATTGCTATGAGCGATGGCAGAGAACTGAATTCCATTCAAGAGCAATCATTCCTTAGGAAGCGTTTCCATTTCCCATCCTTTCTTCTTTGTGAATTCTTGTTCATTTTTTTCTACCATGAACATATTATTCTCTAATTAGGACATTAACATTTTTCTCTTTTTCTTATCCACAGGCTATTAAAATCAACTGAGCCCCTAATTATTTTGTTAAGAGAAAACACCCTAATTGGAAGCCATCCTTCCTTCAAAGACACTTTCAGAGTGTCTAGCCTCACAGCTATAGCTTAGGAGACACTTGCCAAAAGAACCCCCAGGTGCTAATTATATGATTATATAATTTACATAGATATGTGTCACATTAACATAACTGTTTTGCTTTTTTGAAAATTAATCTCATGCAAACGGATGAGGGTAATCTTTGGGGCATTTGAGGATTTTTCCCTGGTAATCCATCCAAGTACATCATTCTTTTTTAAAAATGGGTATTAGTTTGTTCTAGTGAAGAGTGTCTCAAATAGAAATTAATAGTATTATTTAACATTCATGAAACTAACTGGAAAAATTCTTAAATGGTGAGAGTTGTAGTCCAGAGGTACTACTTTTCCCCTGGGCATGGAATTGTGGAAGTTGGGTAGGGGGGATCTTTAGAAAATACAGAGGCCTGGGCGGGGGTTGTGGCTCAGAGATAGAGAGATTGTCTACCATATGTGAGGCACCAGATTTGATCCTCAGCACCACATAAAAATAAAATAAGAATATTAAAAAAAAAAATACAGAGGCCTGCACTGTATTTACCCTCCAAGATTTATATTAAGTTATTCTAGGAGGGGGCCTAGGCCTCACCGTTTTTCCCAAAGCCCCCTGGGCTGTTAAAACAAATAGTCTGGGTAGCACTGATAATGGGTACCTACATCTAGTATATTATATACTATTTTAAAAATCGCTGTGACCACAAACTAGTAATTGAGCAATTGTAAAAACATTTCAGCCAAAGCAATATTGTAAGCATTTTTTTAAAAAGTGAGCAAGCCTCTTGGAAAAACCCATTATAACCAGCATTGAGTCCAAATTACCAATTCTTTCCTCCCTTTCCTTTTCCTAGTCACCCTTTCCAGCATTAAAAATGGCTTGGTCTTCACAGCTTTCTTAAATGATTAGGAAGAAATGTTCACAATTTGAAATGATTTTATGCGAAATTTTAGTGAATCCCTCTACATTCTCACTGAATAGGAGCAATGTTATTTCTGTAAACAAGGACAGAGTGCACAATTCTTACCAACCTAATGACACTCTGGAATAGTAAGAGATTTCTAATTGATTTTTTTCGCTTTTCTCATTAAATTAACCTTTTCTCTCCTTTTGGATGGGTCTGAGATCTGCAGTAATGCCTGGTATTAGTCACAGTCACATAGTGAATTTTTAATATTGATCTCTCTAATCATTAACTAATAAATAAACTCTTCCAAATTTAAGGTTGCATCTTTGTCCCAAGACGGCTGGGAATTCTGAGTGCCATCATATATCCAGTTGCTTGTAACTCTGAAAAGCATATTTCAGCATTTTTTTTATTTTGGTTACATAAATATAAACTTATGCAGATGTAAGAAGGAAAGATACAGTAGAACTTTACATTTGAATTTATATTAAGTATTTGTGTTCAGATCATCATACATTGTTCCTTTATTGACTTAATAGGCACATGTTTTCCAAGGTCACTGGAAGAACCAGACATGGTGTTGCACATTTGTAATTCCAGCTACTTGAGAGACTGAGGCAGGGAGATGACAAGTTTGAGGCTGGCCTGGGCAATTTAGCAGACCCTGTTTCCAAACAAAAGAATTTTAAAGTGCTGGGGATGTAGCTCAATGGTAGAGCACTTGCATAGCATGTGTGAGGCCCTGGGTTCAATCCCAGGCACTGCAAAAAATAAAACAATACCAAAAACTCAAAACCATTGGCAGGAGCCAGTTAATGATCGTGATGAACTGATCTTAAAATTGAAGACACGCCTGCAAACAAATTATGGAAGTACATTTAAGTACCTCTCATCAAGATTATATTACTAACTCACTCAGGTTAATAAGTAGAAACTATATTCCTCTCATAAAGAAAACCAAAATTATGGAATAGCATGGTGTAGTGGATATGTTGTTTATACTCTTAAAGGCTTTAAAAATGGCTTAGGCCAAACCAAGTTTCTGCCAGTCATTAAGAAATTGTGTATGTGAGAATGGTAATCTTTTGGGAAATGTCAGATGTTCTTTTAATATTCCCGGTTTTGCCACTAAAATTATGCCACCAAATTTTCCTCCACCAATGGCCTTGGAGAAAAAATAGTGAAATAGTTCCAGCCTTCCTTGCAAGCCAGCCAGTGAGTCAGCTAGCTGTGTTCATTGAATGCCAGGTGGCTGATGTACCCAAAGTAGTTTACTTTGCCAACGTCAAACTGCTTTTCTACATGATCACTTGGGTACCAAATTTTGCATCTGCAAATGGACAAATTATGAATATAAATTGGAAATTTATACTGTGAAAAATTAACCCTACAAGTAGAAACTAAATATTTCATTTGGATGTGCATCCATACCTTACTTTCATCAATATAAAATTATTGAATTATGACAAAATACATCTAAAACCTATCTCACTGTGTCATCATTTCACGCACGTGGTAGCAGTACATTCGGGACCTTTGGGAAGTACATCTAAAGCAATTTAATCAATTTTTCATCTTATGTAGCATTTCCTGAAGTACAATATTAAAATGAAGTATGTGGGGAAACAAAAGAAAGAGGAGAAAAAAGGGGCTTTCATGTGAGTTAGGTAAATATTGCCTTAGAGTTTTAAAATAAAATGCTTTTTAAGTCCCTTAATGTGCAAATATTCACTGTGACTCTCCAAGAGGGCAATATAACATGTAATGTTTTCCAAGTGTGTTTGACCTTATAGGACCTAGTGAAACTTGGGACCTAGGAAATGCTGATTTAATGAATCAGCACTGTACTTTGAAGGTCATTTCCATTCTCTTGTTATTATCACAAGTACTGCTTTTGTGTTTGTTTGTTTGTTTGGTTAGTTGGTTGTTTGGGTTTTTTTTTTTTTTTTTTTGTACCAGGGATTGAACCCAGGGGCAAATTCTCACTGAGCCCACATCCCCAGCCCTTTTTTATATTTTATTTAGAGACAGGGACTTGCTGAGTTGCATAGGGCCTTACTAAGTTGTTGAGGCTGAACTTAAACTCCTCCTGCCTTACCCTCCCAAGCTGCAGGGATTATAGGTATGTGCCACCACACCTGGCACAAGTACTGCTTTTAACCCATATTACACCTTTGCATGTGTTCCAATAAGTGAAACAGATTATATCTAAGAATACATGAGAAGACAATCTCAGTGGTATAGTGTAGTCAACTTATTTCTCTGGTGTTTTTTCTGGAACTAATGAAGTTTCCTCTTTGACATAATGCCCAGGACCTAGAAGTGAACAGTTCAAATGATCTGGATCTCATTAAGTTGAGGACCCAAAGTGGTCATGGGGCTTAGCATTTGCAATCCTTGCTTTAAGTAGTCACTTCTACGCCTGATTTTTTATAATCTTGTCACTGATGGCTCTTACTAGATACAGTTTATGGAAAAAGCTATGGTCATGCACACAGCCCTTTGGGTGGGGACTATTTAGAAATTAATTTCCAGATAATTGGTCATTACATCAGCTAAAGGATTTTTCTGCTAGACTGCCATAGCAAAATACTACTTACTGAGCAGTGTTTGTGTTGCTGTGTTGTTCTCACAGTTCTCAAGTCAAGAAGTCCAAGATCAAGCTGTGGGCATGCAGGTTCTGGCTGGGCTCTCTCCCTCCTCTGCTTACATCTAGCCATGTCACCACATGGTCTCGCCTCTGTGTGCACATCTCTGCTGTCTCTCCTATATCTTAATTTTTATTTTATTTTTTTACAAGGGTAACAGTCAACTTGGACTGGATGAAACAACAATCCATTTTAATAAATTACCTCTTTACAGGCTCTTTCACCGAGTGCAGTCACATTCTGAGGTGTTGCATTAGAACTTCAATGTACAAAGAGGTCGTAATTCAGTTCATAACACACACTCAGCAGACTCGGCTATCACCTCCATTACTCAAGGTTTCTGGTGAAGGTGGGGTTCTTCACAGTAAGGAAACCTGAGCTGACAGGGCTCATATGGACTTAGGGGTTCACACAGAGGCGCTTGCTCAAATCAGACTATTTGGGGGTCAATGGGCAACTTCTTTAAAAAAATATACTGATGGCTTTTTAAAGAATCAACTTTATTGAGGTATAATTTGTAAACAATAAATGTTCCTACTTCATTGAATCTTAATGAATCATACACTCATATAATCACCATCACAGTTAAGATTAGGATATTCTGTCACATTTGTGCCTCTTCATTACTACTCTCTCTCAATCCCTTGGAAAAACAAATTCTTTCTCTCTTCTAATAATGTTGCCTTTTCCAGAACGTCTTATAAGTGGAATTATACCATATGTACTCTTTTATGTCTAACTTCTTTTGCATAGAATATTTTGTAATTTTTTAAATTCACCAACATTGATGCATATAGCAGGGGGTCAATCCTTTTTAAGTACTGATATTCCTTTGCATGGATAGACTATACATTGTTTATTCATTCTCCTGTTGTATGGAAATACTACGATTCATTCACCTATTGATGCACCTGTTAATGAACCTGTGATTCTAACTTTGGTAGTGGTGTTCATGGATTTTTGTGTAGAAATATGTTTTCGGTTATTTGGGGGTGAATACCTTGATATAGAAAAATATAAGGTTGTATAGTAACTCTTTTAAAACTACCATTCAGATTTCCAAAATGGTTGTACAATCTTACACTCACGCCAGCCCATGAATATGGGCTCCTCCAGCTGCTCCACTGAGACAACTGCCAATAATCTTTGTTTATTGCAAATATTTAATGTGCAAATATTCCCTGTGAATCTCCAAGAGGGCAATATAACATGTAATATTTTCCAAGTATATTTGACCTTATAGGACCTAGTAAAACTTGGGACCTAGGAAATGCTGATTTAATGAATCAGCACTATACTTTGAAGGTCATTTCCATTCTCTTGTTATTATCACAAGTACTGCTTTTTAAAAATTTTTATTTATTTATTTATTTATTTATTTATTTATTTATTTATACCAGGGATTGAACCCAGGGGCACATAATCACTGAGCCACATCCCCAGCCCTTTTTTATATTTCATTTAGGGAATATATTTAGTTTGGTCCCAGAAATTGAACCCAAGGATGCTTAATCACTGAGCCACCTCCCCAGACCTTTTTATGTTTTATTTTGAGACAGGATCTCACTAAATTGCTTAGGGGTTCGCTAAGTTGCTAAGGCTGACTTTGAATTTGCCATCCTCCTGCCTCAGCCTCCTGAGCCACTGAGATTACAGGTTTATACCACCATGACTGGCATCAATAATCTTTATTAATACTTACCATTGTCATTTTTTTTCTTTTTTATTCTTCTTTTTTATTGTATTTTAATGTTTACTTTTCTTCATACATGTATTGTATAATGTTGAGAGTCTCCTTTCACCTTCCATGCTATTCCCCTTTTCCCTCCCTTTCCCTCCCACCCCAATTCCCTATCTAGAGGTAATTCTTCCTCCCTTGCTCTCCCTTCCAACCCCATTTTGAGTCACCCCCCTTATATCAGAGAAGACATTTGGCATTTGTTTTTTGGGGATTGGCTAACTTCACTTAGCATAATCTTCTCTAATGCCAACCATTTTCCTGCAAAAGCCATGATCTTACTCTTTTTTATTGCTGAGTAATATTCCATTGTGTATAAATGACACATTTTTTTTATCCATTCATCCACTGAAGGACATATAGGTTGGCTCCACAGTTTAGCTATTGTGAATTGTGCTGCTATAAACATTGGTGTGGCTGTGTCCCTGTAATATGATGTTTTTGGGTCCTTTGGGTATAGTCCAAGAAGAGGAATAGCTGGGTCAAATGGTGGTTCCATTCCCAGTTTTCCAAAGAATCTCCATACTGCTTTCCAAATTGGCTGCACCAATTTGCAGTCCCACCAGCAGTGTATGAGTGTACCTTTTTCCCCCGCATCCTCGCCAGCACTTGTTGTTTGTCTTCATAATGGCTGCCACTCTTACTGGAGTGAGATGGTATCTCAGAGTAATTTTAATTTGCATTTCTCTGATGGCTAGAGATAATGAGCATTTTTCATATATTTGTTAATTGATTGAATATCCTTTTCTGAGAAGTATCTGTTCAGGTCCTTGGCCCATTTATTGATTGGATTATTTATTTTTTTGGTGCTTATCTTGCATATGGGATGAAAAGGCAATATCACAAAAGACACTACAAAAATACAGAAGATAATTAGAAATTTTTTTGAAATCTTATACTCTAATAAAATAGAAGATAGTGAAGGCATCGATAAATTCCTTAAGTCATATGATCTGCCCAGATTGAGTCAGGAAGATATACACAACTTAAACAGACCAATATCAAGCAAGGAAATAGAAGAAGCCATCAAAAGATTACCAATCAAGAAAAGCCCAGGACCAGATGGATATACAGCCAAGTTTTATAAGACCTTTAAAGAAGAACTAATTCTAATACTCTACAATGTATTTCAGGAAATAGAAAAAGAGGGAGTACTTCCAAATTCATTCTACGAGGCCGATATCACCCTGATTCTAAAACCAGACAAAGATACCTCAAAGAAAGAAAACTTCAGACCAATATCTCTAATGAATATAGATGCAAAAATCCTCAATAAAATTCTGGCAAATTGGATACAAAAACATATCAAAAAGATCATGCACCATGATTAAGTGGGATTCTTCCCCAGGATGCAAGTTTGTTTCAACATATAGAAACCAATAACTGTAATTCATCAGATCATTTTTCATTTTAGTCAATCCAGTGGATGTATAGTTGTATTTCACTTGAGTTTTAGTTTGCACTTCCTAATGATTAATTATATCCAGCAATTTGCTTTAATTTACATTCTTATTTCATAGTAACCAAAATTTACTTTTAGAGGTTGAATGCTAAAGACATTTCATAGGGGGAAAAATATCATGAATACAAATATATTTTTGTTTTCAAAATCTTAAACATATAGAGCTATTTGGAAGACCTATTGCCATCTTTTGCCAGACATTTTGGCCCTGAACCCCGAGTACAGATAGTTTCAGAACTTTATACCTAGCATGTAAGGGGAGGGGCTCAGAAGTTCACAGTCTGCAGAAGTTCACATAAAAGAAGCTTTTTCTTTCACTGTTCTGGGCAAGTTAACCCTTCAAGGACAACACCTGAGAAGGGGAGAGCTTCTTCTCTCCTTTCCTTCCTCTCTCTGCCAGCTGTTACCATGGAGCCCAATTGGTAATTTCTCTTATCTTAGAAATGTAGACATCTCTGTGAAGCCCAGCTCAAGGCCAGAGGCCTTGTTTACATATTTCTACAAATTACTATACTGGATAAATGTTTGCAAAAAACTAGTAAGGGGGTGTCCAGCACCTGGAGTGCCGATTTCTTCCAGGCTAGCGGCCGAGTAAAATAGGGCAACTCGAAAATAGGAAGTTTATCTACATTGAACTCTTTTGTAGAGACTCTTTTGCTGACAGTCCTAAAATCAGCTAGGGTGAAGATTTCTGGAGAAGCCCAGTTAAGATTTTTTGTGGAGGAGGGGGTGCCACTACACTATCACCAATAAAATTTCTGATCTTCTGATACTAAGTACAGAACCCTCCTCAGCCAGGAGGAGGAGAAGGTTGTTTGTAGAAGAAGCATTTTATTTCACCAAAGGCTGGCTATACTTAGTGGGAAAGTATGGCAAACTGACAGGTGCCTATTCAACAGTCAGCCTCTTCTTGCTTTGTAAAAGAAGCTAGATTTTATTCAAGTTGGAGATGTGTCTGACTGCAAAACTGTTTCTCAGAGCTCCTAAAGAAAGATGTAGTCACATAACTAACCTCTGGCCAACCCAAGTAAGAAGAAATGCCAGGTGGGACATCCAGGAATATCATTATAGGAAGCTGTTCCCCTTTTTGCCTTCATCCCTCTTACCTTCTCATTTCTTAGGTGGCACATGTGATGACCAAAGCTTTATTATGTTCTTGAGGAAAGGAAAAACAAGTTAAAATTGTAGAAAGAAGCAAATTAAAAAAAAAAAAAAAAAACTGGGTTTCTAATGAATTAGTAGAGTTTGCCTTCCCAGTCCTGTTTGCCTAGCTCAACTTCTGTGATGTGAAACAATATCATGATGTTTGTTCAACTGTTACTTGGACTTTTTTTTTTTACAGCCTAAAGTAGTCCTGCTATTGCCATAGAGTAGAGCATGAGTACTGCTGCCAGCTACAACGTCCCTCTTACACCCAGAATTGCCCCCTAGAAGTCCAGCCAGGGCAGCCCAAGAGAGCAAGCAGCATCGACCACTTGGGGCAGCAGGTCCTGAGCTATTGGGTGATCTCATTTAGTTGTAGAAGAGAGATCTTTATCAGGCATGACACTATATGTTCATGAGCATTCTGGCCCTCCAAAAAACAAGTAATTAGATTTATTTTATAAAAATCATTCTGGGCAATCAGCCTGGTATTAAAAAAAAAAAAGATTAGAGTATTGAGCCACCAATCAAGAAACTGACTTTTTAGTATTCTGCATACTCAACTAATTTGGGGAAAATTGTTTGTATTTCCTGAGCATTTGGTGAATGATTCATAGGCCAGCAGGGATTAATTACACATTTGCTTTTAATTCAATACTTACTTTCTCCCCAGTGACATTCCAACCTTGACATTCAGTGAAGGTACCTGGAGAGAGTGGCAAGGCAAAGTCTTAAGGAGGCAAAATAAGGGGTGGGGTTGTGGCTCAGTGGTAGAGCACTCACCTAGCACTGATTTGATCCTCAGTACCACATAAAAATAAATGAATAAAATAAAGATGTTGTATCCAACTACAACTTGAAAATAAATATTTTTTAAAAAGAAGGCAAAACGAGTTAAAACTATAATCTTAGTATAATACTATGTGCTACATGTAGTATAATAATACTGGTATTATTTTATATGTTTTTGACAATGTCACATTTTAAGTATCATTTAACCTGATATTATATATCATATATAATTTTGTGTAATAATACATGCTCAGGTGATTTAAGGCTAGTAGAAAAACCAAGTAAGCTCTTTTGGGTTGCATCTATTCCAGTAGGGGCAACAATAAAGAAGTTACCACAATGCTAAAATTTCTTCTTTTGCACCTTCAATATTTTTGTGTCTTACAAGGTATAGCATGGTATCTGTCAGATTGAAAAAAAAGACACAAATTTTCACCCAACAAAAATGTGTCTAGGCTATATTACTATGACCTCAACATCCATTGTAATAGCCAGCCAGCCCCCAGAAGCCAAGTTAATTATCTGGCAGCTGACCTCAGACACACCAGTCAAGGGCCAGCCCAGTCAAGACCTGAAGGACAGCCCTTATGGGCCCAATGGTTGCTGTTGGAAGTCATTCATTTCTGGAGTTGTTTGTTACTCAGCAAAAATTCAACTCCTGTGAATTTTTGAAATTTCCTTATGTATCATTTTTTCCTTCCTCAAATATAAAAAAAGAAATAAGAAGGGGCTTTTCAGTAGAAAGTTTCTTCTTGACAAACCGTGAAGTCTAGAGCAACAAAACTGTGGTGGAGAAGAAAGGCCTTTTCTATGGTCAACTTAACATGATCAGAGCAATTTTGTTTTTGTTTTTGTTTTTGTTTTAGATTATGGTGAAGCAAATGCCTGCACATCTGTTATGGTTTAGATATGAGGTATCTCTCCAAAGCTCCTATGTTAATGCAGGAAGATTCAAAGGTGAAATGTTTGGTTTATGAGAGCTATGACCTAATCAGTCCATCATAATTTGAATGGACTGACTGGGAAGTAACTATGGGCAGGTGGGGCATGGCTGGAGGAGGGGGGTCACTGGGGTCATGCCCTGGAAGGGTGCATCTTCCTGGAGTCCCCTTACCCGTCCCTCTTTCTCTGTCATGAGCTGAGCTGCTTTCCTCACTCAGCCCTTCCCCGGTGATGTGCTGCCTCACCTTGGCCCCAAAGCAATGGAGTCAGCCTTCAATGGACTGAGACCTCTGAAACCATGAGCCCCAAACAAACTTTCCCTCTTCTAAGTTGTTCTCATCAAGTGTTTTGGTCACAGAAATGAAAAAGCTATCTAAAACAACATCCCTTTATTTCTCCTTTGTTTATAAATGAAATTTTATATTTTTTAAAGCCTCAGTGGGCCTTACTGTGAGCACCCTAGTCCAAAGTGAATAGCCAAGTCTTCCCGGCCTTGGAGACATCAGGTAGTATCGCTGCTCTGGGAAAACGGATTCTCTTCCAGGAGCTCATTTTTTATAGCCACAGGCTCACCTCCAATGGCAGAAAATAGACTGCTTTTGTTTTCAATCTCCAAAGCTCACTTCTGAAATATTGGTTTGTCTTCTTATAACATTCTTGATGTGTTGTGGGTAGGTGCACTTATAGGTTAATTAAGTAATTTATTTTCTTTTGCCCTACCTCATCACACAGAGGATTTACTGTGGCCACAGAGGACTTGTATTACAAGTAGATTAGGATCCTTCTATAAAATGTGAGTTTGACACGTGCCCCTCTCTCCCTTGAGTGTCTGCCACATGCCTGCACTGTGCCTGGATTTAATCCATTAGCTTGCTGTTTCATGTGATCTTAAAGGTGTTTCCATGTGAAGAGTTCCTCATTACAGTTAAATCTCCCTGCTCTTCTCACTTAGCACATTGCCTGGAATCAGGTGGCAGCAAGGTAGGAGAAGGAGTGGGGCCTAGCATGGGTGCTGGGAGAGCTGGTGGTTCCCTTTCATGCATTTCACCCTGTTCTGGGGTATTCTCATTTTAATCTTCAGAACATTTCTCTGGAAGGCCCTGCCAATTACTAGCCATCACTTTCAAGGCTCTTTCACATTCTTCAGATGACAATTTGCTTTTGTTCTTTGAGATATTTGTGTTCCCTCGTTATTGCTTTGGAAGCAGCTTTATATCATGTGGAGTTTTCATAAAGATCCTTAGAGTCCACCATGTCTGCTCTCCCCCCATCCTCACTGTGTAAACCAGAAGTGGGTGTCAAAGAGCAGAAGTGACTTTCCTGGGCTCTGACTCTCTTTTTTTCTTTTTAATTAATTTTTAGAATTTATATATGAAGTGAAAGGCATTGCAATTCTTATTACACATATACAGCACAATTTTTCATATCTCTGTTTGTATTCAAAGTATATTCACACCAATTCATGTCTTGCCAATTGCCTAGCTTCTCTCCTTACACACACACACACACACACACACACACACACACACACTCACACACACTAAGAATCAGGGGATTTGGAGGAATCTAGTTTGGGATTTAGAGAGAAAAAAAAGATGAAGGAGAGGAAGAGAGGGAGAGAAGAGAGGCAGGGAAGGAAGGCAGGAGAGAAGAAAGGCAGAAAGAGAAAGAGGAAAGGAAGAAAAGCAGGTAGGTGTGCAGGTATACATTTTAATGAAAAAAAAAGGTCTTAGGAGTAAAGATGTCAGGTTATAACAAATGAAATAATATTCTCCATTTTCTTGCCTTTATTTTAGGAATAGATATCTCAAGGGTCACAAAATTATTATGGAATGGAAAGTTATAGGAGCATATTGGTGATTCACCCCACTGCTGCCTGGGACCCCTCACCCTACCCCCTAACCCCCGCCCTGCCAAGCCCCCATCCTCTGTGTGAGGCTCACACCTTCCCCTTTTAGGTCACTGACCTCTTAGGTTCCCATCCCTGGAGACTGTGCAGCCTGAGAATCCTGTGTCAGGTATGAAGGATATTCTAAAAGGATTCTAAAAGGTCTTAGTTAGGGTATCTTAGAAGCAGGACCTGGGTGCACGGGCTCATTTGAAAGTGGTCTCAGGAGACAGGAGCAGGGGAACTGGACAATATTTCAGAGAAGAAAAAGACAGTGAACCACTGGTAAACTACTTCTGTCAGCAACTGGCACCCAGGCCTCTGCCATCCCTTGGGGGAAGGGGAGACAACGTGGGAAGCATGTCAATGTCCATGTCCCCACCTAAAGGACTGGAAGCTGAGCACGTATACATCCCCCTCCTGATTATCTCCACCCCCAGCCCCAGAACACACTTCTGGGCCAAACCTCAGGCTGAGTAAGCTCCAGGGCTTAGGTGGAAAGCCCAGGATGGAGAAGCCATGAGGCAGGGAGGGGCATCCAGTAGTGAGGGCTCCATGTAGGAAATGCCCATGTGGGCAGGCGAGATCGGTGGGATGGAGGGATACTGAGGCATTAAGCCCTTCTGCTACAAAGCTGGGCTCAGAGCTCACCCCACATCTAAACTGCCTAGCTCCTTCCTCCATTGGGGAAGACACAAATAGGCTTTTTATCGCAACAGTCCAAGAAAGGTAACAATGAGGACCTTGAAAACTTAACAAATATCAAGTTAGAAAAAGAGTAATTAGCCAGGTGTGTTGGCACATGCCTGTTAAGTCCAGTGGCTTGGGAGGCTGAGGCAGGAGGATTGTAAGTTCAAAGCCAGCCTCAGCAACTTAGCAAGACTGTAAGCAACTTAGAGAGACCCAGTCTCAAAATAAAGAAATAAAAAGGGCTGGGAATGTGGCTCAGTGGTTGAGTGTCTCTGAGTTCAGTTCCTGATTTTAAAAGAAAGAAAGAAAAAATGAGTCATTGCCCATGACATATTCTTTGGGTCTGAATGTAATGATGGCTCATTCTAGAGTTCCACAAATGCTGAATACCACACCATCCTCAGACTTCCATACCCTTGTTTACCCTCATAGAAAATTTACTTTTTCTTAAAAAAAAATATTAAAGTTGTTCACTATTCAGACTTGAAGCCGGTTCTCCAGCTTCAAATCCTACCTCTGCCACCCACTAGCCTGTGTGAACTGGCAACCCAAACTTCTGCTTTGTTCTCCATAAAGCAGGGATTTATTTCTCTCTCTATTGGGGGAGGGTAATGCATACATGTATCTATGTAGCACTTAAAAAAGAAAAAGCTGCATAAGTAGTTGTTATTGTCTCTGATTTTTCAGGCCGACTTGGTCTTATCTCCCCAGTTCCCCAGCATACCCACCCTGGTCCTAGCGTTTCACTTTCTGTACTGTGATCCTTTTTCTGTATTTCAAGCCTATTACACTATATGCCCTAGAGGGAAGACTGGCCTTTCTTTTTTCTTTTAATCTTCAGAGTACTTAGCACTCTGAAAATATCATTGGAATGAATGAAAGTTTCAATGACTTCATAACGCCTGTAGAATAGATCCCAAATTTGCCAACAGACTCAGATTATGACAGCAGCACTACTTTTTAATCTCCTCTGCCACCTTCCTACCTCCACATCTTATATTCCATCCCTAAAGTGCCACGCGCTATTCACTGCATAATTGGTTCCTGCTGCTCCTGCTTTCAAGTACAGCGTCCTGCCCGGGCTCTGCCTCATGAATTTCTTTACTTCCTCAGGCCTCCCTTGAATGTCATCACTCCTGTGAGTTCTTCCAGATGACTCCAACCCCCTAGCCAGAATATATTGCTCTTTTTGATGTGTTTGCCTAGGTCTTTGTTCTTTAACGTCCCGCTTGCGAAAATAAATTGTGGTCAGTCACATGCACGTCTCTCTTTCTGTCTCCTTTAAGTTTGTCTGCTCCTCCTGGAGAGAGCATGTCTAGGCTGCCAGATATTCAATAAATATTTGTTGAAGGTTAATGCCCAGGACTCTGCTGCTTTGGGTGATGTTTAGATTTCAGTCTGCCACGTCTACTCACGGTTCAATAGGTCACCTCTCCTGGCCAAGCTAATCAAAGGCATGCGACCACGCAAGCTAGGTGGTCCATGCCTGGTGGAGTCCCAGATCATTAAATTTTATCCTTCGTATTCAGTGAGCTGTTTAATAAGCCAGGATTTTCCAGGGAGTTCTTTTGGTGGTGTGCTCCATCCTATCCTGTCCAATGTGAGCTGATGGATCTGAAAGATACCTCCTGATAGGGGCTGAGAATTGATGTGTTTAATGTCTTATTTGAAGTTTTCCTGACTTGGTTCCATTTATTTTTATATGTTGGGAATTTTTCTCATTCTTTTCATAGAAGAATAAAACCTGTAGGTTTCTGAAGAAACTGTAGTTCTAGCTGAGCACAATGGTGCATGCCTATAATCCCAGTGACTTGGGAGGCTGAGGCAAGAAGATAGCAAGTTCAAAGCCAGCCTTAGCGATTTAGCAAGGGCCTAAGCAACTTAGCAAGATCCTCTTTCAAAATAAAATGTAAAAACTAGCTGGGGATGTGCTTCAGTGGCTAAGTACTCCTGGGTTCCATTCCTGGTAATCAAACAAACAACAACAACAACAAAAAAAAAAAAAACTTTTATGTTCTTATATGTTCTTTTTGTTTGTTTTCTGAATGGATCCTATCACTTCCTTGGAAAATTAAATCCTTTTGAAGTCTCTGATTGATATTACTGGTTTTTGTTTGTTTTTGTTTTTTTGTTTTGTCTTTTTGTATGTGCAGGTGCTGATTTGATGGAGAGGGAAAAAAGAGGCATAATCGTCAATATTCTTAATGAAGGGTTTGGGAATACCAAATGTGACAATTGAATCCATTAGATGCCTCTTTCCGGGTAGTCACCACAGGGTGAGAAACCAGAAAACCCAGCAGGTACCAACAACTTCTGTTTCCAGGCCTCTCTTTCTCTTGACTTGTAAGTGTCCCCACCTCCCTGAAAACCTAATTCTGCATCAAAGTGTTTTCAGGGATATTATCTTCTTCATGGGGCTTAGTCACATGAAACCAAAAGAGAAACAGGTAATCCTCTTCCACATTCTCACAGGCCTAATTATTTTCAGGCATGTCTTAGATCTAATCATAAAATGATAGGCATTCACACATGCACACATGCACCTACAGACACACACAGAAGAAATCACTTCAAAAAGTTACTAATGCAAGTATATGATTTTGTGCCTGGTGTTTTAATTTAAACCTTTCCAAACTGTTTTTTTTTTTTTTTAATGTTTGAGCTTTCAATTAAGAAATACTACATGGATTTAAACATTACTTCACGTTGATATAGGTGATAAATTGAGTTGAGTGTTCATATGGAGTATGAAAATGAGGCATATATTATGATTTAAAAACCAATATTCACAGCATGTCCTAGGGGATGTAATATTTGTTTTTGTAATGACTTCAATTGTGCATCACAGGATAGAATTCATTCATGCTCAGTATACTTCCATGAGCTCTGTATTTACAGATACTCATCCAGAGTCATCATTAGCATATAAAATGACAAACAGAAGAGTGACCTATTAAATAGTCATAAAGTAACAACAGATTATATTTCTAAAGTGTTGGCTGACTCGAAATAATGTGACTATGCTCTCTTGCTTAAATTCAAATGAATACAACTGAGGTCCAGAGAAACTTTAAATAAAAAATTGTCCCAAATTACATGCTGGAAAATTTTGACTTAGATGTGTCTGATTGAAAAACTCATATAGGCACAAATATGTCACAAGACCATCTACAAAAATAACTGCCTTCTCTTATTTAGCCTCTACCCACTAATTTTTAGTTCCTTCAGACAAAGCTAGACTGGTGCATAAAGAGAAGCTGTCTCAGAAGATATTCAGTTGGTAACTTAATGAGTTAAATGTACTCTTTGTTTGTACTATTCCTTAAGGGAAAATCTAATAAGATGAACTCAAATGGGTAAATCCAAAATACATTCGCTGCCAAGACTTATACAAAACTCTTCTTCCCTCGTTCCAGGGCCGTGACCATTATGTCCTAACTGATTTCTCTGGTTTTTGCCACTTCATCTCTGATCTGTTTCATGTCCTGCCTCCAGGCAAATCTTCACAGAGTATGAAGGTCTTCTCTTCAAAAACCTGTGGTTTAAAATTAAAAATCCCTCCAAATCACTGGAGTGTGTTGTTTATACCACTCATCTGGTACTTAACGTATACAATCTTGTGATTTAGCAAGATGTGTGCAGTTTATGTTTCTTCATGTAATGTAAGCACTTTAAGGGGTGAACCTCAACTGTTTATCCAAAAGTAAGCACTTAATAAATAATTATCAGAGTCAGAACTTTCCACTAAGCTGCATAAAATGCATTATTTTTGTTCTGTGGCTGGCTCTCCAAATGAGCTTGATTCAGCCTGATATATGTTGCAGCATATCTCCCAAATCCACTACCGTCTCATCTTGGTTATTTATCCAGACCTCCCTCCCTCTCTTATTTCAACCCCCTATTCCCTGAGGTTTTCTTTCCTGAATCCTTGACACTGCCTTCCAGTCACCAAAACCTGCCTCTGACTTTGCTGTCTTCAATATTTTTGCATGTGGTCTCAAAATATGATTCTCCAAATCAAATATCCTTGGCATCCTATCTTGGACCCAATCAATATTTACTATTTGTAACTGTATCAATAACAAATTGATTTTCATTCTGTCACAATCTGGCCCATGAGACTAACATCACTGGGGCCAACCCATCCTGACTACCTGCCAGAAAACCATTGTTCCAAATACTTAAAATATGTAGAATTAATATATCCACTGAGTACTGGGTGAATCCACAGAAAGGAAACATTGGTCCCTTAGACAACTCAAGTTTGTTGGTTGGAATGCCTTAGAAAAACTTACAACATTGAACTGAAAAGGGGATGAAGAAAACAGTACAAAAAAATGTAACAAATTTTTATTTTGGAGTCCAGACACAAAACATTCATTTCTAGTATAGTAAGGTATAGATAATAGTTTTCTAACAAGTTCATTAAGGGCTGTGGAAAGAATCAATGGAGATGATAAGTATGAAAGTTCTTTGTCAGCCATAAGTGTTGCTTGGTATAAGATACAGTAGTCTCTTCTTCTTTTTTAATGTTTATTTTTTAGTTGTAGTTGTCAATACCTTTATTTTTTATGTGGTGCTAAGGATCGAACTCTGGGCCTCACACGTACTAGGTGAGCACTCTAACACAGAGCCACAACCCCAGCCCTATAGTAGTCTCTTCTTACCCAAGGTTTCTCTTTCCACAGAATTGCTGAGGTCAGTCAACATCAAAAAATATTAAATGAGAAATTCTATAAATAGACAATTCTTATATTTTAAATTTCCCGTATTCTGAGTAGCATGATGAAGTCTTGCACTGTCCCACCCAGGACATTCCTTTGTCTAGTGTATCCACAATGTTTATCCTACCTGCCCATTACTCACTTGGTAGTGATCTTAGTTATTAGATTGACTGTCATATATCACAAGGCTTATGCTTCAGTAACTATTATTTTACTAAATAATGGCCTCAAAGTGAAAGATTGGTAATAATGACAATTTTATTATAGTCTACTGTTATAATTGCTCTATCTTATTATTAGTTCTTATTGTTAATCTCTCTCATTATGCATAATTTACAAATAAGCTTTATCATGGGTATGTATGTGTAGGAAAATAAATAGGGTTCAGACTATGTGTACTTCCAGGCATCTGCTGTGGGTTCCAGACTGTATCTCTGTGGATAAAGAAGGACTATTATAAGACCTGGCTCTTGCATATTACTGATAGTGGAGAATGGGGATTTTGGACTAGATTGTTTCAGATCCTTCTAGAGCTACAAGTGTGAGAGATCTTCCAATCCTGTTCCTTCACACACAAGGACATTATTGGAGTTTCTTCCTCCCCTTTCCTGAGGATTAGAGCTCTAGTCATTGGAGCTACAAAAATTTCAAGGTCATGTAGCCAAAAGCAAAGGATCAATATTAAGTGCGTCCTGCTCTGCTGGTATGTCAGACCACACTTATGCCTCTTCCCAGATCTGCTGGGACCCATCTGCTCTCCCAGGACTCCACTGAAGACTTGTGTGACCCATGCAGCATTTCATGTTGCTCCCAGAGGCCTAAAGCCCTGGAGCTTCCCCCAGCACTGCTCAATCTCTGACACAGCGATCCTTCCTGGCAGTCATGGGAAGTGAGTGCTAGACTAAGGGATCTGCTCTCCTGCACCTGCTTCAGTGGTAGCTGAAGCAAACCCAGTACCGGAGACTGCTTATCCAAACCCCTGCTGGTCTGCAGTAGCTCCCAGAGGTGCTTAATTGCACACCTCAGAAGTGCAGGGGAGTTAAGCCCTATTGGTTTAGTATTCCCCAGGCTAGTGCTGCCACCAGATCTGTGCCTTCTTTCTCCCCAGTGACACAGTGGCTTCAAATCACATCTTGGCTGAATCTCATGTGACAGCGCGACCAGCTGTGTCATGTTGAGAAGCTAGGCAAGTTGGGTAATATACCTCCTGGGATTTGCTCTCACTTCCTCATTCTTCTTCCCTGAGACTGTACTCCCAAACAGAACATTGGCACTGAGCTCTGTTTTGGGTTCCAATTTCTGGAGAACTTGCCCTAAAACAGTTTCCTAAACATAGAAATTTCTAGTCACACTCTACCTCATTTATGGTAGTGGTATAGCAGCGTTTCTGAGCATTTTCCCATAAAGAAAAATCTTTATTGCCAAACTGCATTTTCTCATTAGAGTACACATACCTATTTGGTGGCAAAATATAAAGCCACACCTAAGAATGTAAGCAGTAATCACTCAGTTTTTAAAAAGCTATGCTAGTTTGCATGAAAATGCAAATAATAGATAACGCATGTTTGGCAGGCTATCTGTGGAAGCAGTTTATTAGGTAGGATCTAAAAGATTTCTGCTCCAGTGTTTTATATTCTAGAACATGCTACCATTTAGTTATTTATGTTTTGTTTCTTAGTATTTTTGAAGAAGTCATTATGCTCTTAGAAATTAAAAAAAAAAAATGGAGAAGATAAGGACATGGCAGAGACATCCAGGACTTAAGAGTATGGGAACAGTGAGAAATGCTGGATAAGGGGCACAAAAAAATCTCAACCGCACCAAGAAGCAATGTCCTGGTTTATATTATAGAATAAACAGAACTGTAGAGAGGCATGGATATGAAATGGTTAATCAGCAACACCTTAAGATGCTGGGCCCCAGGACTATTGCTGTTGGTGAGATTCAGGAACTTTCAGGGCCAAGGAGTTTTTAAAGCAGAATCCAATCTGAGAGTAGAGAATCTATCCTTGGGCAATACACAGTTCCTGCTAATGTTTTGCTGAGAGTAATTTAGTGGAAACAAATGCAATTAAGTTCGAGATTTGCAGGGATTTGTGTAATAGCTTGTAGAGTCTTAGATACTGAACTGTATAAATGGTCGATGAAGTGACTGTACTTCAAGTTTAAACACTGAGAAATTGCAGTGTGAGGGAGGCTAAGGATTCCCAGAATAGGTATAAAGGACCATCACATGTGCTTGTCAGCAGGGAGTAGAAGTTGGGTGTGACAAGGTCACACAGGAAAGTCTGACTAGCAATGACCCTGAGGTCCAGTTGCCTTTGCTACACTTGACTGAGTGTTGCAACAAGACACAAAACCAAACCCACATCATAAGACATTCACGATTCTTGTTTGGAAGTAAGTGTATATTTGAACTTGTATAGACTTTATTCAATAAGGTTATTTTAGTAGTTTTCCTTTCTCTATTAGTTACATAGTCCTTTTTATAGGAGTCTTAGAAAAAGATACCTACAGAAAGAGCTGAACAATAGTTACCCAAAACAAGAAGACACAACTGCAGTTGAATTCATTCTAATCTCAGCTGAATGTTCAGAGCAAGTCTGGTGGAACACAGCAGGGGAGCCTTTGCCTGAGTGGCTTCAGTGCAAAGAGATTGAGTATGGGGCAGGCCAACAAGGAATAAGCATGTCCTTTTCCTGTACAAAGACACTGAGCAATGAATAGTCAGAACAAGGTTACTTGTAGAAACTCATGGCTGGAGCTGATGAGGAAGAGGGAAGAAAGGCACACAGGCAGATCAGGTGACCAAAGGAATATAGTCAATGCTTAAGTGGGGACGCTTTCAGAAGGAATCAAGCAGAATTATGCTATGGAGTATCTTCTTTACCCAGCATTTTTGATGCGAAAGCATAAGCTGAAGCAGAGAAGTCATTTAACAATCGTTAAGGTGATGTTGCCAGTGAAGAAGGGTGTCCAGTTGAAGGGTATCTTGCAACATGATGTTTGGCAGCTCACATTTTCCCATCTTTGTTGATCTACCTTCATTCTTTAAGAACAACCAATGTGGAATCTGACACTGAGAATGGCTTTTCAGAAGGTATCATCCCTTACAAAATTATGTTTCAAATAAGGCTGTTTAGATTTAAATGTGTTTCTAAACATATGTGTATAATCAGGCTTCTGATTTATCTGTTGCAAAACAGCAAATTGGCTATCAGAATCCATGGGTCCTCCAAATCTTAAAGCTAAGGTTTGGGATGGGGAAGTGTTCTCAGGCAGAGATTGTGAAAGGAGCTTTCAGGGGTCAGCTTCTCTGGAGAGCACAGCTCACCACCAGTAAAGAAGGGCCCTTCTGTGGCAGTTCTCAAACCAGTTAAGATTACAGTTAGGGAAAGCAACAGATCCCAGATGGCCAAGCCAGGAGCAAGGCCTCAAAGGCACAGGCTAGTTGGGGCTGAGTGGGGCTTGACTGGAGGGGGATGTATGCCCAAAGCCATCTCCAGAGGTCCCCATGTCCTGGCCACCCTCTGCCCAACAAGACAAATCCCCAGGTCTTCAACAGTGCATCTGTACAGTGTGCACACTTACACAAGCAGAAGCAAATCTCATGGGATGAAAGTCTAATTTAAAAAAGGTAAAACAACACACACACAAAAAAAAAAATGTGGGAGAAGGACTGCTGACACAGATACTTCACTGTTGACTTCATTGACTTGGAACATTTTCTGAATACACATATGTTCATTTTTAGACCAAAATTTGGGACTGTCTTATGTGTAAATAAATCTGGAATATTTAGTAAGATTTCTGCAGGACTCTGCATTATGTGAAATGCGGTACTTCCCTGAGGATCTGGCAGTACACGTACCCATGAATTACTTTCCCAGTAGATGGTCTCAGCAGCATTTCTGTCTGTCCTCCTTAGCTGATTGTTTTAGTCAGCTTTTTCACTGCTGTAACCGAAGGAACTGATAAGAACAACCTACAGGAGGGAAGGTTTATTTTGGCTCATGGTTTCAGAGGCTCAGTCCATGATGAGCCGACTCCATGGCTCTGGGCCCATCAGGGCAAAAGGGCATGCCAAAGGGAAGCAGCTCAGGACATAACAGAAAGCAGAGAGAGCTCTGCTCATGAGAAACAAAATATAAATCCCAAAGTCAGACCCTCAGTGACTTACTTCCTCCATCCACACCCTACCTGCCTATGGTTACCACTCAGTTAATCATATCCACTGATTGGGTTAAAGCGCTCATAATCTAATCATCTCACCTCTGGACATTTGCATTGCCTCACACATGAGCTTTTGGGGAACACCTCATATTCAACCATAATAACAACAATTTTTATTGCCTTCCATCTTTCCCTCCCAATAATGAAGTCCTATGGTTCTGGTCATCTGAATTAATAAGCATCTCATTTCTCTATGGACCAGGGTCTCTTCCATGAATTTCTATCATGGTAGGGATTGAGAACAGAAGAATAGAGATGTATTTCTTTTTTGTAATATTTATTTTAGGTGAAATACCAAAACCATAAGGTAGCAACAACGTAGACTATTTATTTGCTTTGTCTGACTTAATAGGCTTTCATCTGATTTTGTAAGCTTATTTTTAGAAGCAGACATTTCTTCTATAATTGGGTGGTTCTTTAAAAGCAAATGAGAAATTCAAAGAAACATTTTAACCAATCATTTTCCTGAAGAGTAAAGAAATAAAAAGGAAATAAAGTTACATTATTACAGAATCATAATCCTGGAAGGGAATTTAAACTCACTAGCCTGCCTAAGTTGGAGATTCATGAGTATATAAACAGACCACATGCCATCAAGATGGGATTTATCCTAGAAACAGCAATTTGTAGAAAGTGATATGTTTCTAGACCAGTGACTTCTCAATCTGTATCTCCCAAGCACCAAATTTGTATATTTAAGTGCCTAGTTGGACCCAGAGTGGACCCCAGGGTCCTTGACTATGCAAACAGAACTCTACATTTGAACTCTTGACTCCTTCTTCTCTTCCAGTCCTTGAATTTGGTCTCTGAGTTCTATCTACCTATCTCAGTCTTCATTTCTTTACAAGGTCATCTCTAGCCTTAGGAATTGAGAGAAACTATTCAGAAAGGAAGACATTGCAGGAAGTGAGCTGTAGCCTCTACACTTTGTATTAACCTGCCCTTCCACAGGTGGTCCCCAATCTCATTTACAATCTTCCATCTCCAATTCTCTCCTCATGACCTCTTCAAGATGAAAGTACCATAGTGCCATTTGTTCCATCTTTGAGCTATTAGTTCCTTTTTTTTTCTTTTTTGGACTGTATTCTTCCCTTTGAAGAATCTCTAAGAGCAGGAAAAATAAAGAATCTCTTTATTTTGTTCCATAGCATCGACCCCATCTCATGCCTTTGGGAACACAAAACATTTTGAGGTTGAATGTTGAGATCTATCTCATAAATCATCACATCTTGCCTTCTCCTTCTTCTTCGTAAAAGCTCCTTATTCCTCAGGATACACAGGGTGTTCTCAGTAAGTAATTGGGAACGAGCAAATATGCTAATGAGAGATAAGTAAGGGAGGGAAAAATTGAATTTTAGGAAAGCACCCATTCTTTCGTTCATCCTGGCTGACTTTCAGGCATATCACTTTAACCTGAGAAAATCTTATCTTTGCAGACAATCAATTATTTTTTTAAAGTTGACCTGAAATTAGAATAATGATTACTAAAGACTAGAAAAAGTGGAAGGGCAGGAAGAAAGGGGAAATGAGGAATGGATCCATGCGTGCTGTGTGCATGCATGGAAATATCACACTGAATCCCATTAACATGTACAAGTAGTATGTGTTAATCAAAACAGATTTTTTAATACCATTTCAAAAATTTGTGAAGATATGTTTGCAGGGGACATAGGAAAATGTAGGCCCTTAAACATTCTTCCATTTATTTACAAACTAAGTAGGAAATTGTTTCACATGTGTAATTAACTTGTAGTTTGAAGGTTCATTTGTAATTAAAGAACTTCATTGTTTCAGATGATCATGATCTCTTCCCAAGGCCAAAGGAGAGTGGGATTAATAGGATAGCCCAAGTCCTGGTCCCTTTGTCAGTTCAGCATAAGCCCACCTGTTCACTAGAAAGCTACAAGAAAAACAAAATTGGAGAACAGAAGGATTTTGTGTTCTCCTGCTTTCTTTTGCTTCTGATTCTCCCACTCCGTGTCTTAGTTTGTTGCTATAACTGAATACCACACACTGCAAAATTTTCAAGAACAAAGGTTTATTCTGCTATGGTTCTGAAGACTGGTAGTTCAAGAATGCACAGTCACAAATAATTCGGTCCTTCTTGGTAGTGAGGATTCTTTGTAGTATCCAGATGATGGAGAGCACCAGGCCCCACCTCCTCTTTTTGTAAAGCCACAGTCCATTTGATTCAGGGACCCACCCTCATGGTCTCATTTAACCTCACACATCCTAGTGGTCTCATTGAGTTGAATTTTCACTCTCTTAAACTCCACAATGGGGATTAAATATCAACAGAATTTTGGTGGGCTCATGCTCTGCTCCCTTCCCCCCTTGACTTTTCCCCAAACTGGTTATTCGGAAATATGAATTCTACTGAATCAGTGTGCTCATAAGAACTCATGTTAAACCACATTTATTTTCTTATGGATTAGACTATGTGAAGAGACAGTATAATATAGATCTGAAGAGTGCAGGCTCAGCAGTTAGACCGGGTGGAAATAGAAATGCTTTTACTCTCTACTTGGTGACCTTGGGCTTGTACTTAAAACTACACCTCAAAGCCTCTCTTGCCTCATAATGCTCCTTAGCTATTGCCTCCTGTGGGCAAGATATTTTCTAGGTCTCAGGATTCGCATCTATATAAAGATGTTAATAGCATTGAAACCATAGGACTGTTGAGCACACTCTAAAGACTCAATAAATGGTAGCTATTGTTATTGTTGGGTAATGCCTAAAGAATATGGGATATAGCTGCTCAGACTCTAGGAAATCCATAAAGACTTGAAACAAGCTCTTGAACTCTTGAACTAAAAATCCATAATGCCTCTTCACTGCATTGAAGACGCTGTGTTCCCCTGGCATTCGCCTTACACAGGAGCAAGGCTGGAGACGGCTGTCATCCTGTGCACCACCCAGCTACCTGAATCCAGTGGGATTTTGCCAGATAAAGTAAGTGGTAGATACATGCTTTAAAATAGAGTATTGACATGTCAGCTCTAGTGGATCTTTGTTCATTTCTCTATAGATAGTGTTTAACCCATTCAACATAGCCTGAACCTCACCAACATTTGCAATTACATAAAGGAGCATCCTTGAATTATTTAAAAATTTATCTTAGTATGTTCTAACTAGCAGCTTGTTAAATGCATAACTCTGCTTTAGATACCACGAAAGAAAGCAGTAGACGCAGTTTTAATGTGTCTTCTAATGGACTTGAGGAAGATTCAAAAAAAAGATGTACACAGACACAAAAACATCATTGAAATATCCTTTCCCCAACCTGCCTTCATGGAATTACAGTTGTGCATACTCCCTCACAAACCCTGGCTGTGTAGCTTCTTTTTGTCTTTGTTCTGGATTTTAATAAAATTGGACTTAAGAAAATTGTTGTGTTACCCATGATGCCTACATAAAGTTCCATATTTGATTTTCCTGCTGGAATTTGAAGCCAAGACTCATTCTCCATTGAGTAGAAGACAATTTTATAATTTGCTATTATCTTCCTTATTTTTCACACCACAATTTCAGAGCCCAAATTTGATTCAATCATAGCAACCACTTCGAACCTATTATTCAACCTTATGAAAAACTGTCTTTGGCCCTGACTATTTCTCTTTTATTAACTTTTTAAGATGTCTTTGTTTGGCTCTTCCTGATCTTATTCAAAGAGGCCGAGTATACATTTTAAAATAAATTACTCAAAGGACTTGGAATAGATTGGACTCTGCTGTGTCACTGTGCCACTGGGATGGAATTAGACATTGGCATTGATTGTCATTTGTGGTATACTCAGCCTTTCTTAGGACTCAGACTCACAATGCTTCAGGGCGCAATTCCCTACCAATTCAGATCTCATTTAGCACGATGGAACCATTTAGGAATCAACTTTCTCATTTTGGGCAAGTACTCAGGATATAAGATTATTAACATTAAAATGTTCTGTATTAAATTGCTGGATCACACCATAACCAGTAGAGAAAAAAATATAAAGTAATGAGCCAGTTATCATGCCATTTCTTTCTTTATTCTTAATTATCTCAACAAATTGCTAAATCCTTGGAAATCCTCGCTACACTTGCCACCACACTAAGCACCATTTAGGAAAGTGGAAAAAGTATTAATTTTTACAGAAAAGAGGAAATTTGTGGTTAGAACAACTTGTCACTAGTTTAAGGATAATGTAAACCAGAGGTTTTAAAATTCCTATCACCTCAACAGTATGAAACCAGTGAACAAAGAGTCTAACTTGGAATTGTATATCTCACTAGGGGACCATGGGTTTCAGACACTGCTCTAAAGCAGAATTAGGTCTTGTCATTATAGGCTCTCTACTTCCTTCTTCAGGTATGTGTTACCTAGGAGCCTAGAGGCACATTAACAGTCCCCAAACAGATGGGCTTTCCCTTTATGTGTTCCTCTTCACTTAGGCAGGAAAAGCACAGCTGCATCCAGCAATTTTGTGCAAAAGATTTCCTAATCACATCCATAGCTTTTCATCTGCTCTTCAGCAGGGAACTTGAACCTGGAAGCAGCAGGTTTCCTAACCCATTAAGGACTAAGTGATCCTATTTGGATTCTTTTCTTTCTGGTGGCATAGACATGCTTATTAGCAATTGTTTCTATCTTCAGGAACATGCTACCCCATCGATTTCCTACTTGGCTTTCAGTAAGCTTCTATAATAATTGGGAACAGGCTGTTATAGCAAGCATCCCCCAAATCTCAGCCTCTCAATGGACTACAAGTGCTTATTTCTCACCCAAGGTGAGAATAAGGTGCAGTGGGGTCTGGAGCTATTTGTAGGATTCCTTCCATCTCTACCTACTTCAGGGTCCTTAGAATCCTTTCCATGTCCTTGGAGTTTGAATTTCTTGGCCAGGTCTGTAAGTGGCACCTTTAATTCTGCCCAAGTTCCCAGTCATATGGACATATCTCTCTGCACGTGAAACTGGATATAATGCCCTAAGATCTGGGGCTTGGAGTGTCCAGAGAAGTCTCCCTGTCACCATTTTCTTGCCCCAGATTTTTCATCTTAATTATATTAGCAATTTTTGGTGAACAGACAATTTGCAAGGAATTACTCCATCAAGGAGCAAGCTGTTCACTTTGGATATTTGTTTCCGTTTTACTCGTGCTTCTAGTCTCTACCTTCACCATCAATACCCACCAAAGCTTGTGATTCACTTAGGGTTTTGTTTGTTTCCCTCAAATGAGTTCACAGCCAGGTTCAAATTGTCTTCATCAGAAGAAGAACTCATATGTCTCCTAGGGCTCCAGGAGGTAAGGCAGCAGAATGTGGAGGGAGGGATGTAAGAGAAAGTGATTGCTTGAAGCTGTGCTAAATACAGGGAAGGAACCCACCTCATCTCCAGTGGAAAGGAGGCAGCTGCCTGGAGGCTCCTGCCAAATGTTGCCCAAAAGGAACATGGCCCAGGGTTGTAAGTGCTTCCACTTGTAAACAAGGACACAGAAATCCAGATTTTAAGTAAAAATTCTTCATTTGTAAATGTTGGCGGCTGATTAAACTATTTCTAACTCTCTGAGCAGACCATGAAAAACAGATGGGAAGGCTGGATTCAGCTGGTAGGCTGCCATCTTGCAAACTTGCTTTAACTTTTCCTGTCCTGGCGAATGAAGGAAGGAAAAGAATAAGGATAAATGAGAGCAGTGAGCCCATCTCTGGTATAGAAGATGAGTGATGCCTCCTGCTTCCTCAGAGGCCTTGTACGGGGAGTTCAAGGGCATTCATCTCTGCCAAGGTTATGAACACAGGATTCCAAAGATTGAGACCTCACTTTTTTTTGTGAATGTTTCAAATACCAGATGTACGTGAAAAAGTCAAAGTTCCCTTTTCATGGACAAAAGTGGAAAGGATAGTTAGATCAAACTTCAATGCTCTTCAGAAGAAAAAAGGACTAAGTGGCTGACCTCATTCTAGAACCAAAGACCCTCTGATTTCAAAGGCAACAGCTTATTAATGGTAAAGAGCATGGTCTCTACCAACAAGGACCAGGGGTCAAATTCTGGAACAGCCACTTACTAATTGTGTGACCTTGGGAAAGATAACCTGTCTCTGCTCCAGTTATCTATTATGCTATTGTGTGTGTGTGTGTGTGTGTGTGTGTGTGCACACATATACTCACATATTAATGGTGGTTTTCTCAATGAATTTAAAATGGCATATACTATTTTAGAATGCCTGATGGAAATATATCATCTATAGTATTTTTGTTCTAAAATTTTTTTAAGTGGTAGTGAAGAATGAAAGAGGAGGAGGTTAGAGAAAGAAAGGGGCACGGTTGATAATATAATGAAAATATTACCTTAGAAAACCACTTAGTAGAATACAAAAAGAATAACAGGAGTGGAAATAGGAGAGGTGGACACATGCTTTTATGATTTTCCTGCAATTATTTGGGTAGACATTCAGTGGATGAAGTTACCACTTTTCTAAGCAATACAGTCAAATCCTAACAGCTTCTTTTAAGGGTCAAATAAGCCAGGAATCCCTCACTGAGTAGATGATTAGTGTAGACAACTTTAATAATTCCTAGCGGCACTAAGATTCTAGGACCACTGGGACAGGATTTGCAAAAAGAGAAAAGATTACATTGCTGCCCCAAGCAAGTTTCAGATTAAATAAGAACATGAAAAAAAATATTCAAATAAATACATAGACCCTTAAGGGAAAGAATGTGAACTAAGAAGGGATAACCGGAGATATCAATTAACAAGAACCTAAGATGAATGGGCACCTAATGCTTCTATGTCATAAGAAGCATTTGGGGTGGGGGTTGCTTCTAGAAGCCCAGGCTATGTGTAAGTCAACTTCATTGGAGGTGCCTTTTCCAGCATGTCTCTTCTTGCCCTGGAGCCACATCTGTTATCCCTACATATTATCAGAGATCTGGTTTCTAGCCTAAGACATACTAAACACATTCAGTAATAGATGCAGCATTATCTGAATGAGTTTTCCTAAAGTTATTGCATTTTATTCATTTACTAGCACTTCTTTGTAAATATCATTTATCATAAACAGACATTTTGCACATTTCTTATGTGCCATGGAGAAGCTTTCTTTATAAATTTCTTCCCCCCATGTTAGTTCCAATTTCAGGAATTTTTCCTTTTCCAAGAGTCTGATCTGTACCGAACAGTGGCAGAGTACAGTGTTTTACTGTGTGACTACTCACATTCCAGGGTTAGGTCTTTGGAGCTTTTATCTTTTTTTGTTCAATTCTGTATCTTTATCCAAATAATTTTTAAAGCATATTTTGAAGCAAGATAGCCCTGGAACACGGCAGCATGAATCCTCAATAAATAAAATGTAAGTCATTAATTGTGGTCTATTTAAGTAACCTAATTTTAAAAATTGTGATTAACATGAATCAATTGTACATAGCAATGGGGTTCTGTATGGCATTTTAACACTTGTACACAGTGTGGATCAGCCTCCCTCTAGAAATCACTATTTTACATTTAGGTTGACTTTTTCTTCTCTTTTTTTCTTTTTTCATTTTAGCTTCCACATAGGAGAAAGAACATGCAGTACTTATGTTTCTGTGTCTGGTTTATTTCAGTTAATGTCTTCTGATTCCAACCATTTTCCTGCAAATGACAATTTTATTTTTATTTATGGCTGAATAATATTCTATTGTGTATATACACCGTATTTTACCCATTTATCCACTGATGGACACCTAGACTCACAATATTTTAAATATTGCAAAAGTGCCACAATAAATGTGTATGTGCAGCTCTCTCTTTGATATGTTGATTCTTTTTTTTTTTTGGAATTACCCAGAGTGAGATGATTAGATCACATGGTAGATCTATTTATAGTTTATTGAGGATCCTCCATATTGTTCTCCATAATGGTTGTACTAATTTACATTCCCACCAACAGTGTAGATTTTACATTGCAGTTTGGTTTCGTAGCATAATTGCCAGAAGAACTTAAGAAGAAGGGGAAACGTACAGAGGTATGCCATATACTCTCTGCCTCTACACATGAAGAGCTTCCCTCATTATGTTCACTGTTACCATTGATGAGCCCACATGGACACATCATTATCCCTCAAAGCCCATTGTTTACATTAGGGTGCATTCTTTTTTTTTAAAGTAGTTATTAACTTATTTTTTAATTGTAGTTGAACACAATACTTTTATTTATTTATTTTTATGTGGTGCTGAGGATTGAACCCAGGGCCTCGCATGTGCTAGGTGAGTGCTCTACCGCTGAGCCACAACCCCAGCCCCTAGGGTGCATGCTTGATGCTGTAATTCTATAGGTTTGGGCAAAGATATAATGACATGTGTCCACAATTAAAGCACCCTACATACTATTTTTACTGTCCTAAAAATCCCTTGTGCTTCACCTTTGATCCCTTCCACCCAAGCCCTGCAACCACTAACGTTTTTACTTTCTCCATAGTTTTTCCTAAAGTGTCAAATGAGACTGGGGTATAGCTCAGTAGTAAAGTATTTGCCTAGCATGTTCAAGGTCTGACTTCAATTCCCAAGCCCACAAATAAATAAATTAGTAAAATAAAATGCTATGTAGTTGGAATCCTGCAGTATTTAGCATCTTCAGACTGGCTTATTTCACTTCATAATATGCATTTGTTTCTTTCACATCTTTTTGTGGTTTAACAGCTCATTTCTATCACTGAATAATAGTCTATTGTCTGAATGTACCAGTTTATCCATTTACCTACTGAAAGCATCTTGGTTACTTTCAAGTTTTGGCAATTATGAATAAAGCTACAGTGATTAAAATGAAGACATCAGTGGTGGTTTATTTAATTCATCTAATTTTGTTTTCTATAAATAATGAGATAAATAATTTGAATCTGTATATATTTGTGGAGGCTTTGGAAACTGGTCTAAGTTTCATTAGATAAATAATCCACAATTCCAATAAATATATAAGAAACTTGTGACAGCAGAGGTATCTACCCTACTACTCTTCTCAGGTAATATCAGAGATTTCATGATACTGATGTTTGAAGCTGAATCCCACTGACTTTTTTCTTTTCTTTTTTTTCTGATGCTCTAGTGTCTTTATATTTTCATGGCACTGGATGGAGCCAAAAAAATCAAAGATAAACTAGAACAGAAGGCCAATCTCAAGTTCCTTTAGGGATATGCAAAAATTGATTACAGCAAATGAACTCTTTTAAAAAAGAAATAGACCAATGTAAAAATGCCAAAGAGTCAAGTTGAAATAGATAATTTACTTTCTTTGGTCCATCAGTTTAGTCCACAAGGCCAACAATATGCCTAGGGTGTGTCTCTGCCAATGGTTCTGAGTATTCGACCTGGACAATGGAAGCAATCTGGAGAGGGACTCTTCTAAAATATCTATGGTCCCCAAATTTGAGTTCCTTTTTCTTTGTCATTTGGGATTAAGAAACCAAAAGGGGAAAGACAAAAACTGTGTATTCCTCAAAACCAAACCATCAGCAGCCACAATGGAAAGTCAGTAGAAACATTAAAAAGAGGAGCTATAAAGGGAACCAAGGGACAAAGAGAAATAGGCAAACCTCAGTAAAAATAGCCAAGTTGACCTGATCCCTCATGTTTTCTCGGCTGGGCGTATGCCATGTATGCCCAGTAGGTACCTACTCAAGTCTCCAGCATACACAGGGAAATGCAAGCTCAGGAACCACAGGAGTCTTACCCACCAACCGTAGGATAAAATGACAAGTTTTGCAAATTTCCATGAGAATAGTAGAAATAGGAAGCAGTGAAATTCCCACATTATAGGAAATTCTTCCTGTGTAAGAATTCCCCCTAAAAGCAAACACTGAAGGAAATAGAGAAGTACTTGCCAATAACGAGAAGACCTGAGATCTTATCATTTTCCTCTACAAAGGTATTTATTCAGGAATGCCTGAACTGCATTTGCTGTTGGTTTCTGGTTTATGTTTAACCAGTGGGTGTGTTTAGCAAAGAATGTCTGCTAATCATGTTTAGCTCAGTAAAATCTCGCAGATTAAAAATGTTGACACTATTTGGGAGCTATGAACTCCAAAAGAATAGAGATTTGCACATTCAAGCATTTATCACATAACTATTTACATTACTATCGTTTAAATTAATGTTCAAGCACAAAATGTAATAGTGATGACCTTATATTAAGGTAGTTCAGCAAACTTTTGATATGTTCATTAAATCAGGTGAATGTAAACTCTTGAGATTGTTTGAAAATTTTTTAACACTTACTTGATAATTGAGAGCCAAATAGCATTTCTTGGTATTGTAGGCATTTCCAAAGCACTTACAATTGGATCTCGAGTGCCGACTCTGCTTCTAACAGGACAGCCTGGCAAGTCATTCACTTTTAGCCAAGTTTACAATCTAGAAAAGTCTTGTTCTTCAGCTAAGTATGCTGCTGTAAAGAAGAAATGGTACAACTGACTGACAGGCCAATTCCTGTCCAGGGTTGCAGATGTCACAGCCAGATCACCCTCAGTCAGCTGAAGAGAAAAAATATGACTAAGACAGAGAATACTGAAGCAAATTGGCTTCCAAGAAAATTTGCCTCCTATTTCATCCATCCATTCATTCATTTATTCCTTTTTTCACCCATTCTTCTATTTCTTCTTCTTTTTTTTTTCTTTTGGTACCAAGGGTTGAACTCAGGGGCACTCATCCACTGAGCCACATCCCCAGTCCTATTTTGTATTTTGTTTAGAGACAGAGTCTCACTGAGTTGCTTAGCGCCTTGCTTTTGTTGAGGCTGGCTTTGAACTCATGATTCTCCTGCTTCAGCCCCATAGCCACTTGGATTACAGGCGTGTGCCACTGCACCTGGCTTATTTCTTCATTTATAAAGACATTTGTTGATATCCACTCTATGTTAATCATCTACTTAGAGACATTGACACAATTCTGAAGAGTAAGGAGGTAAAGAAGAAAGGAAGAGGAGGAGAAGGAAGAAAATAATAAATCTGAAATGGTACCAGATGAATAATTATTGAGCATTGATTATATGACAAGGACTATGCTGAGTACACTACCTACTAGGCGTATTAGCTCATGAATTCTTTCAACTCCTTGAAGTGAACATTATTATTTCCTTCCACTTTCTGGATGAGAAAGTTGATGTTCACTCAGGTTGAGTAAATAAAAGGCTGTCTTTATTCTAGAACCCAAGACTCTCTGATTTCAGAAGAAACACCTTACTATGGTGAAAAGCATCATCTCTTCATACAATGGCCAGGATTCCAATTCTGGATCACCATTTACTAGCTTTGTGATCTTGGGAAAGATAACCTGCCTCTGACTGGGTTCCCTGTTGTATTAAAGATCAGATGTATGAATACACATAAAATACTGAGAATTACATGTAGTTCATAGTATGCACTGCAACAACTATTTTAGTATTCCAAAACCTACGTTCACTACTACCATTTTGCTGTCCTCATGGAGTTTAGAGTCCAACAGAATTAAAACTAAGGGACAGCCATCACAATATGGTGTATTAAGGACTCAGAAAAGATGATGTGCAGAGTGCTAAGGGGGCATATTGGTGGATTCCCAAATCCAGACTTGAAATTCAGAAAATCTTCCTAGAAGTAGCACCTAAGCAGGACGCCCTGGATGAAGAGGAGAAGGAAGAGTGAGCTAGTTTAGGGAATTGGGACGTGTGCTCAAGGAAGGCTTCTTATTTCTAAGAAACACAAGTTTACAAAAATTAACTCAGGAAAGTATGGCAGGCCTTCACCAATGTTTTCCTGATCCTTAAAGCAGAAAACAAATGCCCTGGACAAATGTAGTATGAGTAATATTACAAGATTATGTTCATTGAATTTGGAATTAGTATTTCAAACATCAAGAATTTTGAAAGGACTTTTTTTTTTTTTTATACTGGGGATTGAATCCACAGGCACCCAACCACTGAGCAACATCTCCAGCCCCTTTTATTTTTTATTTAGAGACAGAGTCTCAGTTGCTGAGGGCCTTGCTGGGTTCCTGAGGCCTTGAACCTGCAATCCTCCTGACCCCGCGTCCTGAGTCTCTGGGATTCCAGGCATGTGCCACTGTGCCCCTCCTAAAAGTACTTTTGATAACTAGAGGTGGATATTCACTTCTGTTAGTCTGAAAGGTTACATTTCAGAATACACAGAAATGGCAACTTTCTTTTTCTTTACTTGTGGCCTAGTAATCCTTTTTGTCTCCTATCTATTGTCTGTGAGTCCCCTGCCTTGACCCCATGACAGCATTCGTATTAGGAGTAAGCGCCTACTGTAAACCTCTTTGTCCACTTTGTGTGTCTAACAGCCCCAATTATGTTCCACTGGGGAGAAAGAGCATCTTAAGGAAAGGAAAGCAAGGAGAAAGAGACTAGAGTCAGAACCACATGCAACTGTCTAGTTTTTCTCTAGCACATTCTAATAGGTTTAAGACTTATTGGTCTTTCCTGCTCCACACGACAGAGGCTGCTCACTGCACTCGTCACTCAATAAAAATGTTTCCATATTCAGAATGTAGTACTTCCACACAAATAATATTAATAAGAAACCATAATTTCAATCCAGGCTATTACAAGCTCCAACCTGATCCTAGATAGAAAAATCCAGGTAGGTGAGACCTATTTCCCCTCTTAGCAAGATGGGATGTTCTGATTACTGACTTAATCCTGGGTGACAGAACCACACAAAAGCATCATGAGAAAGATATCACTGTTGTTAACACCAGTAAGGAATTCCCAATTTTTGAAAGAAAATGCCACCATCCTTCTCCCCAACAACAGAAGTAGAAGGCAAATGCTAAACATTTTCATCATAAAATTTCAAAGTGGCAAAATGAATTTTTAAGTTAAATTACAATTCTTCTTTTTCTTTGAAAGAAGAAAAATACTTGTGCTTTTAAAAATTCCATGAAGGAAAGAGTGTCTATTGTTAGTGTTGCTGAATGTCTTGTTTGCTTATTATATATAGTATCTGGAATTGAACCCAGAGCCTGGGCCTCACCCATGGTAGGCAAGTGCTCTACCACTGAGCTACATCCACGGCCACTGACTCATTAGTCAGTGGTTCTGTAAGTTTTATTTTACCAATTCCCATGTTCTTGTGCTTTGTTATTTGTGGCTGACATAACAGGTCAGTGGTGCACAATTTCACGTCTAAGGTGATTTACCTGCTTCCTGGGGGGTCAGAGTGTGGTCTTTACTGCTATGTTCTGTGATTTAAAAAAAAAAAAAAAAAAAAGTCTTGTTTTCAAAATCCATATCAGATCCCTGTTTTTTTCTTCTTTTTTTTTTTTTTTTTGCTTTTACTGATTTGAAAATAAACTCATTTAAATCTCTTTTCCTGTTCATGGATAGGCAGAACTAACATCATCAAAATGGCGATATTACCCAAAGTTCTCTATAGGTTTAATGCGATGCCAATCAAAATCCCAACAGCATTTCTTGTAGAAATTGATAAAGCAATCATGAAATTCATATGGAAAAATAAAAGACCCAGAATAGCAAAAGCAACTCTAAGCAGGAAGTGTGAATCTGGAGGTATAGCTATACCAGATTTCAAACTGTACTACAGAGCAATAGTAACAAAAACAGCATGGTACTGGTACCAAAACAGGCAGGTGGACCAATGGTACAGAATAGAGGACACAGAGACCAATCCACAAAATTACAACTTTCTTATATTTGATAAAGGGGCTAAAAGCATGAAATGGAGGAAGGATAGCATCTTCAACAAATGGTGCTGGGAAAACTGGAAATCCATATGCAACAAAATGAAGCTGAACCCCTCTCTCTCACCATGCACAAAAGTTAACTCAAAATGGATCAAAGAGCTTGATATCAAATCAGAAACCCTGCGCCTGATAGAAGAAAAAGTTGACTCCGATCTACATATTGTGGGGTCGGGCTCCAAATTCCTTAATAGGACGCCCATAGCCCAAGAGTTAATAACAAGAATAAACAAATGGGACTTACTTAAACTAAAAAGTTTTTTCTCAGCAAGAGAAACAATCAGAGAGGTAAATATGGAGCCTACATCCTGGGAACAAATCTTTACTCCTCACACTTCAGATAGAGCCCTAATTTCCAGAATATACAAAGAACTCAAAAAATTAAACAATAAGATAACAAATAACCCAATCAACAAATGGGCCAAGGACCTGAACAGACACTTCTCAGAGGAGGACATACAATCAATCAATAAGTACATGAAAAAATGCTCACCATCTCTAGCAGTCAGAGAAATGCAAATCAAAACCACCCTAAGATACCATCTCACTCCAGTAAGATTGGCAGCCATTATGAAGTCAAACAACAATAAGTGCTGGCGAGGATGTGGGGAAAAGGGTACACGTGTACATTGCTGGTGGGACTGCAAATTGGTGCGGCCAATATGGAAAGCAGTATGGAGATTCCTGGGAAAGCTGGGAATGGAACCACCATTTGACCAGCTATCGCCCTTCTCGGACTATTCCCTGAGGACCTTAAAAGAGCGTACTATAGGGATATTGCCACAGGACTATTCCCTGAGGACCTTAAAAGAGCATACTATAGGGAAACTGCCACATCAATGATCATAGCAGCACAATTCACAATAGCTAGACTGTGGAACCAACCTAGATGCCCTTCAATAGATGAATGGATTAAAAAAATGTGGCATTTATACACAATGGAGTATTATGCAGCACTAAAAAATGACAAAATCATGGAATTTGCAGGGAAATGGATGGCAATAGAGCAGATTATGCTAAGTGAAGCTAGCCAATCCAATCCTTAAAAAACAAATACCAAATGTCTTCTTTGATTTAAGGAGAGCAACTAAGAACTGAGCAGGGAGGAAGAGCATGAGGAAAAGATTAACAGAGATGAGTGGTGGGAGGGAAAGAGAGAGAGAAGGGAAATTGCATTGAAACGAAAGGAAACTCTCAAGGTTATATGAAATCACATATAAGAAGTTGTGAGGGGAAAGGGGGGGAAGGGAGAGAACTGAACAACAACAGATGAGGTAGAGAGGGAAGATGGGAGGGGAGGGGAGGGGGGGATAGTAGGGGATAGGAAAGGTATCAGAATACAACAGTCACTAATATGGCATTATGTAAAAATTGTGAATGTGTAACTGATGTGATTCTGCAATTTGTATTTGGGGTAAAAATGGGAGTTCATAACCCACTTGAATCAAATGTATGAAAGATGATATGTCATGAGCTTTGTAATGTTTTGAACAACCAATAAAAAATCAATCAATCAATCAATCAATCAATCTCTTTTCCTTTAGTAAAACTTGATGATATGCTTACAGAATCACAGTATCCTTTTCTGAGTTACAATTGAAAACTAGTTATATCATAGGTGACCAACTTGTTTTTCCATGAGAAAAATCAGAAATGTTTCATGGTATAAAAGTGAAAATGCCCCAGGCCAAAATATATACAGGTTGAAAATCTCTGGTCCAAAACTCAGAAATCTAACATGCTACAAAATCTGAAACTTTTTGAACTCTGACATGACACCACAAGTGGGAAGTCCACACCTGACCTCTTGTGATGGTTCTCTGTCAAGTCTCAGGTGCACTCAAATATTGTATAAAATTACCTTCAGCTGTGTGCATGAAGTGTATATGAAACATGAATGAATTTCATGTTTGGACTTGGGTCACATCCCCAAGATATTACATATGTAAATACTGTGAACTCCCCCCCACACAAAAAAAAATCTGAAATTCCAAATGTTTCTGGTTCCAAGTGCTTTGGATAAGGGATAGTTAATCTGTTCTCATTTGAGCCATGTTTTCACTTTTAGGTCACTCTGTGCTAAAATTATATTCTTGACCTTTCTATCCTATTTAATTCATTTAAATACCAGCAGTGAGGATAATACCAGAAGAACTGATGAGGGTAGGTCATTAGTGATACTTCTCTTTAGAATTGCCATTCATATATGTCATAGGTGGCAAGTTATAGCTAATCCTCTGGAGTATTGAGAGCCATTGGTGGCCCAATCCAAGCAGTAAAATTGGAGGATGTCTATTTGGAGAGCAAGTAGTCAGCTTCCACTACTGTACTTTGTAATCAGCACCACCACCCTCAAGGAATATGCTGATCCAGCAAAAGAAGTGGCTCCAGACTTCCACATTCTGATCACAGTGCCTGCTGTATAGCTTTGTAGTTTCCTTTCATCTTACCATAATGCCAACAGTCACTACTTCACTACTTTGTAGTATTTTTCAGTTTGACTTTTAAGAGTCCTTTCTGCATCTGTGGGTCTCTATCTATTATAGATTTCCAAGGGAAGGGCTGGTTAGCAGAGGGTGCATTTTGTGCTCAGGAGCCTTTTTCTGTTTGGGTTTTTTTGGTTTTTTGGTTTTTTTCCCCCCTCTCTTGTGATTGTCAGTAGTGATCTGGATAGTTGAGGTTTTCAGATAAATGAGAGGTTTGCTGTCTGAGGCCACAGTGTTTGAAATGGAAAATTTGTGTCTGAGAGTAAGTAATTCGGAATGTGAAAATATGTTTCCAATTAAAATAATCTGGCTGTCCATATCCTAGGCATAGCAAGGCTGAAATGAATTCTAATTCTTCTTTGACATGGATTTGACCAAAATCAAATGTTCTTACTATGAAAACATATCCCATATATAGCTTTCTTTTCACTTCATGCCAAATGATTATTAACTTATTTCTATAATCTTTTACAGATCTCATGTTCCAACAATATGGCTATGAGAATACACAGCACTTTATTTCTCAACACATGTGAACCTGATTTTAGCTAACAACAAAGCACATATTTCAAGGAAATGAACACAACATTGAAGCATATGGACAAAAGAACACTGAAATTTTCATGGTTATTCAATCAGTTTGTGATTATGGTAAACATTTCTAGTGTAAAACATTTGTTGAACACATGCTTGGCAGTCTTCCAAAATAGTTTCATAGAAACATCAAGAGGACAAGAAGTCAAAGTGCTTTTTACATTTTTAGTACGAAGTTTCTGCTATGGCTGTAATATAGTTCTAGAAATATCAAATAATGATTAGCTATTTCATTGTCACTTTACCTTTTACATTTAATGCAAGTTTGAAAACTTTTGATAGAAAAATCCAAATCAAAATCTATTTCTGGTGTGTGTGTGTGTGTGTGTGCATGCGCACACATATGCCTGTATATATGTTTTCTTTTAAGCATAGAAACTTTTCTGAGATATTGTACAGTTGGCATGAAGGTAATTTGCTTGCTAAGTCTCTCTACCTTACTTTCTAGCCATTTTGGTACTATTGAAACAAAATAAGAACTGAATCAACTAGGTAACATTTTCAAAAATGAAGGCGATTTATTGTGTTTCTGATTTTTTAGATATAATATGCTTTTTTGAGGAAAATTCAACCAATATATGTAGTCCTCAATGGACTGTAATTTTGGTAAAATCTATAGCACAAAACAATTGTCTAATTTTAAACTCGAGAAAATCTAAAACAATATGAAAAAAGTAAACATTATTTCTAATCCCAGCACCCAGAGTAAAGGCATCCTAAACATTTGGGGGAACATCTTTCTAGCATATCTCTATGCCTCTACACACATATAGAAGCACACCATTTCAAATTATAGAATTATATATACTATTTTGTAATCTTCACTTAACTCACAGTGTCATTTAGATCTGTTCCTGGCTGTGAATACAGACATGTATCATCTGTCAAAAGAGTTAAACAGTACATACAATCTTCAACTTATGATGGTTCAATTTACAATTTTTTGACTTCATGAAAGTGAACCTATGCAACCATTCTGTTTTTCACTTTCAATGCAGTATTCAATACATTATATGAGCTATTCAACATTTTATTATAAGATATACTTTGTGCTAAATGATTTTGCCCAACTACTGGCTAATGTAGGTGTTCTGAGCATGTTTAAGGAAGACTAGGCTAATCGACTCAGAAAATCAAGGGCCATATGTTTTCTCTACTATGTGGAAGCTGGAAAGGAAAACAGAAAAGATGGGGTGGATCTCATGAAAATCTCAGGGAGATCAGTGGAATAGGGGAAAGGGACCTGAGAGAGAGGAGGGGAGTCAAAGGGGAAATACTGAGGGGTTATATTGGACAAATTATATGGTTATACTGTGTGCATGTACAAATATTTAATAATGAATCCTACTGTTATGGGTTAGATATGAGGTGTCCCCCTAAAGCTTATGTGTGAGACAATGCAAAAATGTTCAGAACTAAAATGATTAGATTATGAGGGTTGCAACCTAATTGGTGGATTATTAGACTAACGGGGTGGTAACTGGAGGAAGTATTCACTGGGGGTGTCACTTTGGTATTCATATTTTATCCCTGGTGAGCAGAGCGCACTCTACTTCGTGGTTTCCATGTCCTAAAGAGCTTTCCTCAGTCACGCCCTTCCACCATGATGTTCTGCCTCACTTCAGGCCCACAGCTATGGAGTTGGTCAACCATGGACTGAACCTCTGAAACCATGAACCAAAATAATGTTTTCCACCTCTAAGTTGTTCTCATCAGGTCTTTTGGTTACCATGAAGTGAGTCTGCAATCTGTATATGGGGTGAAAATGGGAGTTCATAACCCACTTGAATCAAAGTGTGAAATATGATATATCAAGAACTATGTAATGTTTTGAACAACCAACAATAAAAATTAAAAAAAAATTAAAAAATGAATTATAAAAAAAAATCCACTTTATGAATAACTATAATGCACCAATTTAAAAATATGGAAAGAAAAAAAGAGGGTGGAAACTTAAACTGATGGTGGTATTAAGAGGTGAGGCCTTTGGGAAATGATTAGATTATGTCATTAAGGTGGAGCTCCCATTATTGAATCCTGGTGGCTTTCTAAGGAGAGGCAGAGAGACCAGACAAAGAGGCATGCTTCTGCCTTAAGGTTATGCAGACAATAGGGTCTTTACCAGATCCTACCCTAAGCTGATTTGTCTTCCAATCCCTAACAGTGTAAGCTAAATAAACCTCTTTCCTCTGTACAGTTAAAAAAATGTTATCTAGGGTGAGCTTGGATGTTTGGTAAGGTAGGCACATTTAAAGACCTTTTTTATTAAAAATGGGTCCATCAGGATGCAGCCCCATTGTGAGTAGAGGGGAATTTTTTTTCTAATATATGTCTAGATTACAGTTTATTTAAACAATCCTGTACTAATAGTCTAGGACTTATGTTTTAAAACAATGGTGGTGAATATCACTGTGCCTTTGCAAAACTGATCACTTATCTTATGGGAGGCTTGAGAAGTTCCCTTTATGAGCCAGAAACCCTTGGACATATTGAAGTGATGATTTCTTTTTTCTCCTGGAAAGAAAAATTGACAACCATTGACCATTGACTATGATCTTAAGCAACTCCTGCAAGGATCTATACGGCCCTTTCCAGAGTGGAAAGTATATACTTAGAAGAAGCAACACAGGATGTTTCAACATTCCCTATGAAAATCCCATTTTTGTTTACATGGATAGAGTTTTTCTTTTGTACATGGTATTATATTGATCTTGGAGAAAAGAAGAGATTCATTTCAACTAATATAGCTCAGCTGAATAATGTCAGCCTTGAATGTGTTTACTTCCTAAAAAAATTAAATAAAAATAAAACAGAGCAGTCTTATATCTTAAGAAATTATGTTTGAAGCAACAATGTTATTGTCAGGTAGATCTTCACCTCTCAAGAAGAAAGAGCTTTTGCTGGGTTTTCTTGCTAGTAAAAATAAATTAAATATTTGGATTGCTTGCTTTTACTTGCTTTAAAGAGTCAACAAAAATCTAAAGAAAATGTTTCTAAGATCATTGGTGGTTTTAAATACTAGAATGAAGGCTTTCTGCTAGAGAAGTAAGTTGACACAATTATGCTGATTTGTTTGAAGAAGTTCCAAAGGGAAAAGAAAGAGATTACTTTGAGATTGATGTAGAGAAGCCAAGAATCATTTAGAGCTTCCAGAAAACTGGGACAAAATCAATAGGAAAGGGGTCTTTGTTTATAATGGAATTTGAAATGCAGAAGTAGAATTTAGTGAGACTCCAGTGCTCTCTGAAGAATCGCCCAGTGAGTGAGTGAATGATGAGTGGGAGGGATTTGAGGAGGCAAAGGAGAAGAGAGGATGGAAAGAGGTGTGATTCATACCAGTTTCAAGGAAAGAGGGGTGGTGGGTAATTCCCCAAACAAGTAGACTTTATCATGGGAACGCGTGTGAGTATTCTGTAATGTGTGTTGGAGGTTCTTTTCCCTTCCTTCAGGTCAGCTAAGCTCTGCCTAATGTGAAGTGGAGATCAGTGGCCATCATGGCTCTCTCTTTTGTCCCTTAGGAGCTCCTACAGGAGCATCCTCACATTGACCTCTATTTATCATTACTGAATAGGGACACTAGGAGTCTTCTCAAAGTCACCCAGAACTTCCATTTCCAGAAATGGCTAGCTGGATTATTGAGACCCACCCAGCTGCTAAAAACCATGAAAATCAGAAGTTTTCTCAAAGAGAAAATGCCCCAAGATGGGGACACATAAAGGATCTGGGGGGCTGGCTTCCTTAAACTCCAGTTTCCCAGGTAATAATTACATCTCATGGTATGGTTGGTGTGGGTGGTGGTTACTTGTTTTTGCATTGTTTTGTATGGGAATTGTAAATCATGATAATTTTTTAAATTACCTAATTCAACCCTTAACCTTCAAGCAGAAAGATTTTGATCACTCAAGATCTATTTCAATTATCTTCAAATAGAAATATCATCTTCTTTAGGAATCAAATAACACTTTTTCCAAACTCACTTCCTAGGGATTCCAGTGATTTTAAAAATAAAACCAAAAGCTGCAGGATCTAACTTGAAAATATTTCCCTGGAAATTTCTGTCTAGAAAAGGGTATGACTTGGCCAAATAGAATAATTTATAAGAGGAATAATGCCTAATGTTTCTACTCCACAATTTTGATTTGAGGAATTCCTGTTTCTCTCACATAACTGCATTAAATTTTGTATTACAAAGATCACTTACTGAAAATTCACTGCATATAAAAAAGTAACAATATGTTTTTTAATAATTACAATCAAAAGCTTGAGTCCCTAAATTCAGCCCAAATATACTTGAACTGGAAACTCTTCACCTGATTAGGAAAAATCATTGTCATCATCAGAATCATTTCATCCATCATTAATAATCTTTATTGAATGGTTATTATATCCAGACATCATGCTGAGCATTTACAAACATTACCTCATTTAATCCTCAAATCCTGAGGTAGACAGAGTGATTAGTCATTTCCATTTTGTAAATGAGAAAATTGTGAACCATAAAATTTGAGTCCCTTTCCCAGTGAAAAATAAGTAAGAAAACTAAGATTCAAATTCAGGTCTGTTTGACTCCAAAGTGATTACACAAAAATCACTGTTTTAAGTCCTACACAAGCTGTAAGAAAATTGATGTCAAATCATTAGAAACTATATTAGATCATTAATGATTTTTTTTAGGTGGTTTCCTCGAAAAGGCAAAATTGAAAGTAAAATTTAAAAAATTGAAATCTGATGGGTCATATTTTTTTCCTCCATGGTTCTTAGATCCCCCCACTCTTCCTTTATCAATTTTTTACTCCTATTGTTTCCTTTCCATAAGTAGGATAATATCTGGTCAGACAGCTTTTCCCAGAATATAGATTGGTGTTTATAACTGTAAGTGAAATTGGAAATAGCAACCTAGAAGGAATGGGGAATTTCTTTTAGTTCTATGCGAAGCTAGAGTAGACTACAGCAAAGTGACCTGCTGAATCTATCTTTCTAGTTGACACGGAGATGGCACATCAAATTTGATTCTGGTGAAAAAAAGTGACTCAATTTCTGGATAGTCTTAAATTCAGTGGCCTATCAACCAGAATTTAGTTAACATTAATAATTCATGTACAGAATATGTGACAATGTTATTTCGCTTGTAGAAAGGAACTAATAGCTGGAGGAGTGATGTAGTTTGGGTCTGGACTGTCCCCAGGTGTTCAAGGCCCAGTTCCCAGTTTGTCATTAATGGGAGTGATGAGTTGAGTAGGCGGAGCCTAGTGGGAGGTCTTTGTTCATTGAGGGTGTGCCCTCAAAGGGGATAATGGAACCCCAGCCTCTTCCTCTTCCTCTCAGAAATTTGTGTCAAGCTATGAGGTCAAGCTATTGGCTTTCTCTGCAACATGCTCCCACCATGGTGTACTATGACTCCACCAGCCCAAAACAGCAGGACTAATCAAAGACCGAAACCTCCAAAGCTGTGAGCCAGAAGAAGCCTTTTCCTCCCCTTAGAAGTTGATTTATTTCAGGCGTTTGTTACAGTAATGGAAAGCTAATAAAAGGAGTCAAAGTTACCATTGATTAAACTGATGTGTTCTGTACTAAGGAAACTTGGTCCTTCTTTTTTCCTTGTCTTTTTAGGAGTTCACAAGGGTATGCATGGCATACGTAGGGGCATGTGGGAGAGTATGTTTTGTGTGTATGTAGTGAATATACAAATGTGTGTGTGTGTGTGTGTGTGTGTGTGTGTGTGTGTGTATATATATATATATATATATATATATATATATATATATATATATGTAAGGAGTCCCCTGTATCCTTTACGTTTTTAAGTGTGGCACTAATCTTTGCTTTCTCTGCAAAATTTGATATCGTTTTGGCTAGAGAGGGAGCGTGTGTGTGTGTGTGTGTGTGTGTGTGTGTGTGTCTGCAAGAGGTAGAGATGGAGGGCATGGTGGTGGATAGGGGTATGGGCAGGGATTGCTTCAGAGGCTTCCACTTAGCTTTGCACTCCTTACCCTACAAGCTAAAGAACCACTATGAGGTTCTTGCCATCTACCTTCTGTCTATTCCCATTAAACAATTTGAGACTGGTGTCATGCCAGTGGCTAGGTCTATGGATAAAACTCCTGTAGCTGGACCATGACCAGGACTCCATGTCTTGTGTTCTACCCTAATAGGAGGACCATGATGAGTCTTCCTATCTAAAGGTCAACCCTGATCCTGTGCCTGATGGATCTGAAATATTTGACATTCCCATTCACTATGCATAGTTATTTGAGTAAATGACTATATGTCTCTTTGGAGAAGAACCAGGAATCTCACAACTGTGTATGCCTGTGATACAGAGTCATTTCTCCTGGGGACCTAAGTCAGTCAATGGATTGTGAGTCCAAATCTTGATGAGTCTGGAAATTGGGAAAAGGATTATGAATTTTTATTTAAATGACCGCCCTCAGTCTCTTCATCATAATCCTTGATTTCTTTTAATTATATAGATTGAGTGAAAACCCTGATGCTTTACCACTTAGTATACCCTGGGGGACACCATGGTGTTAACCACCTCTGCAATAATAAGTCATGTTATCTAGGAAATTGGTACCCACTTTCTTCTCACATTGAAGAACTACCACCTTTAATTTCAAGGTCCTGTCATCTCCATTGCTCTCAGAGAACACAGCCTATAACAGCATCTCTGCCATCACTCTGGCCTTCAGAGGATGGCCATCTCTGAGCTGATTTATTTATTTGTTTGTTTGTTTGTTTGTTTTTGGTACCAGGGTTTGAACCTAAGGGTGCTTAACCAGTAAGCCACATTCCCAGCCTATTTTATTTTATTTTTTTATTTTGAAACAAGGTCTAAGTTGCTAAGGCTGGCTTTGAACTGCAATCCTCCTGCCTCAACCTCCCAAGGCTTACAGGCTTAACAGATACAACCATATGGGGCTTCTCTGAGCTTCTTTATGACGATCATTCCTTATTATTTTAGTGTATGGAGTGTCCTCTAGACTCTTCCTTGGGGCAAAGCTATCTGGTGTGTCTTCAGACTGACGTAGCACATTTGCTTCAGATCGGCACCTCTCCAAGACTTTGGATCCCTTCTTCCTCACTCTGTCTGCCATGATGATTCTGGCATTTCGAGTTCACTTAATGTACACATTATTTCCCCAACCTTTCAAGTGCTACCCAAGCAGCATGAGCAGTTTAGCACCGTCTCTGAATAAACTGCTCCTTATCTATCTTAGATAAGGGAGGCATCTTCATCAAGCATCCTCAGGACAGAAAGCCATTCACATTCTCTGGGCTCTAAATGGTCTGTGTTCACTACATCCTGTAGCTCCTTTGAGGCATCATGAGGTATAATTCTTTTTCTTTCTTAACAGACACAACCTTTCTCTATTAAGGTTATACTGTTACTAACCACTAACTGGTGGCCAGGAAGGAGAATGGGATTAGGCACTAGGGGCAACTTCTGCTGTTTTGCTGGGAAGAAACTTCTGCTCCATCTTCAGGCAAAGTGACAGCATTAGCCTTTAACAGAAAGGAGTGGCCATTGTGCAGCCTCAGGAAATTTAGAGGAGTCTTAGAATTCAAGATTATCAAACCTTCAACTCGATATTCCCATAACATGCCACACTCCTTTCCAACTGAGGTCCCAACCTGGGTGTAGCTGATCTGTCAGGGCTGAGATGTCAAACTCCTTCGGAACTTTGATAGTTTTTAAATTACTGGTCTGGATTTAATTATCATTTTTTTCTGTCTTCCAGCTGAAGGAGATGAGATTCTCTTTATATGCTTCCCTGGAGGCTTGATGGTTTTCACAGTTAGCATGAACTGATGATCATCACCATAGCAGGCAGAATAATGGCTCCAAAAAGATGCCCACATTCTAATCCCTGAAACTTGTGAAAAGAGGTTTATACAGGTGTTGAGATGTTGAATATTTTGAGATGGGTGATTAGACCAGATTATTTGGGTGGGACCCATGTAAACCCAACAGTCCTTATAAAAGGGAAGTGAGAAGGTCAGAGTCATAGAAAGAGATTGGATGATGAAAGGGGGGTTGAAGTGATATGATTGCTGTCTGGAGGCCACAAATCAAGGAATGCCTGTGGCCTCTGGAAACCAGAAAAGGCAAAGAATGGTGAAGACCCTGGAGTCTCCAGAAAGAGTACATTTCTGCTAATACCTTGATTTTAGTCCACAGAAAGCCATTTTGAACTTCTAAGTTCCAGAACTGTAAGGTAATGAATCTGTGTCATTTAAAACCACTGAATTTGTAGCAACATACTACAGCAGCAATAAAAGATAAATACAATCACTTTTCACTGTCTTTCTGCAAATTTTTCTTTGTTTGCCCTCAATAACAGCTGTCTGTTTCCCTGGTCCTTATGATGAGCACTTGCCTCAATCTCCCAAATGCTAATTAGATATCTTGTAGCTGATAATTCATTTCCTTCCACCAAAATCCCATCCAAGTTCACCATCACTGAAAGTTTAAGCCACACTGCTGTCACATGCCAATGACAACTATCAACAGTAATTGGGGGACTGCATGGCCAGCTGCTCAGCACATGTCCATCTCCCAAATCCCATTTTGGTGTCTGATGCCTTGGACCACTTCTGGCAGCAACCATGGAGGGGCAGGTGCCTCAGGAAACAAACTGAGATTTGTACACATGAAATATATTGTGGAGAGCCCCTGGGTATTAACAATTGTGGGGAGTCAAGAAAGGAGGAATGAAAAGAAGCAGAATAGGAGTCAGAATGCAGCCACACTGTTGATGGAGGGGAGATTTCCAGCTCGAATGGCCTTTGAGAATCATGCCCAAGACAGGCCAGAGCACCAGACTGTCTCTCTCTCCACCAACAAGTCACTGCGTTTGGGTTGCCTGGGAAGGGGGCTGTCTTGGTCCATTCAGGATGCTAAAAACATTACAAACTCGATCGGTCATAAACAACAGAAATTTATTTCTCACAGTTTGGAGGCTGGAAAGCCCAAGAAGAAGTTGCCAGATGGTTTCACTTCTGGTGAGGGCCCTTTCCTCATAAAGGGAGCATTCATTCTCCTTTTATCCTCACATGGCAGAAAGTCAAACAAGGTCCCCCAGGCTCCTTTTATGAAGGCACTCGCCCCATTCCTGAGGGCCATGCTTGTATCTAATCACTTCTCAAAGGTCCCACCTCTTAATGCCATCCCTTTAGAGGTTAGTGTTTTGCCAGTGAAGTTTGGGGAGACATTAACATTGAGGCCGTAGCAGGAACATCGGCTTGGCTCTCTTCAGCAGGAGGGCACCACCTCTAGAGGAACTCAACTAAGAACTGGCAGCAACCGATACTCTCCGCAGCTGGAGAATAGTGCTTAAAGGTGGATAGGGTATGCTGGGCCATATGTCCTTTGTGGGTAAAGGTAGGTTGTGGATAAAGGTATTAAGAATGTCCTGGGCTGTATCAGTGAATGAGTATCAGTATAGACACACTGACAGTAACTTTTTCAAAGTAGGAATATCATAAAGCCCCACCTAACAATGTAGTCCAGTTTTGAAGGGTTTATTGTGGTTTTCTTCCTATTTTCCACCATCATGGCATCTTAGGAGCTGTACCTGTATCTTAGATCTAAGTTTATTTTGCTGGAATATTAACTGCCCTCCTAATAAGGAAGAGAAACAGTATTTCATTCCCCCCTGTATTTTCAGGAGTTTGTGAGTGTGGATGGTGTGTAGTAAGTGATAGTGTGTGGTGTATAATGTGGGCACATACTGTGCTGTGTGTGGTATGTAGGTGTTGTGTGCATGTATAAGCCTGTATGGTGTATGCAAGAGAGTGTGGGTGGGAGGGTATGTGATGTGTGATTGCACCTGTCACCTGCTGATCTGAAGTCCCCTGCCCCATCCATCCTTTCTGGTGTCCTTGTCTTGGAATCACTAGGTCCCTTTTCTGGTGTGGCCCTGCTGGTGCCACACTGTTCATAGTCTGCTTCCCTGACATTACCCACTGCCTCCTGTCATTCAGTGATCAGAAGCGCATCTTCCCATATAACCACGTATCAATGACAGTCATCTGCTCTTGACCTCTGATGTCTACCATTCCTGGTCCTTGAACTCGCTTCTCCCTTCTCCCCTCCTCAGGGTTTTCAGTGGTCTTGTCTTCCTCTTGTCAGTACTGACACTGAAACTCTTGATCCTGGAGAGAGGAGTCTGACAGGACAAGGTCTGTGCTCCTAGTAGTCTCTTTTACATCAAATTTCTCTTCGTCATAGTCATCAAGGCCACATGCGGAGAAGGGAGAAGTACTGATTTTGTGAATTTTCACACACACACTTTTTACTTGCATGCATGAGGCTCTCTCCAATACTAGTGCCTGTTCCCGAGTCTGACCCACCTGGTAGGTTTCTACCTCATTGATAGCTTCTTCAAGGCGCCTCTTAAGTCAGGCTTTCACTGATCCCTCTGGTGTAGTAGACAGGTCTGTGGGTGTCTGATCTTGAATCCTAATAAGGGTTCAGTTTTTTTTTTTTTTTTTCCTGATGGAGTTTTTAGAAATCCAGTCTTTCTAGCTATAACTCTATTACAGAATTAAATCTTCAATGAAGGTGGCAGATTCTTCTGAGCATCCCATGCCTGACCAGAGTACAAAATCTCCTGGAAGAAAGTGCTGCCCAATGCCACATCCCTGGCTTTCCCAGTCCACATCAGAGACCTCTTCCCATGTGATGGATTGTAGCTCATGTGGAGTTCATCACCATATTCAGAAGCCAAGGTGAAAATCACTTAAAAACAAATTAACCTTTGAAAATTCATATTATTTAAGTGTACTGCAAAGTAAATATACCACCAGTAAGCATAGCATTCTTGTTCCTTGGTTGAACAGTAATTAATTTAGTCAACTCCTTGGGCCCAGGTATAGCTCAGTGGTTTTGCATCTGCCTAGAGTGCAAGAGGCCCTGGGTTCAATCCCCAGCATTAAAAAATGCTGAACAAAACAATCCCTGTTTAGGGGCTATGCTGAATTAAAAGAACGGCAACACAAAATTAGCTTTTTTAACTCTAAAGTGACCTCTAGCATAATGAGGAGCTCTTCCTACATAAGTGCTTGGGGAGCCATGGGAAGCTGAAGGAGCTACAGATTTATATCTCTCCTTTCCTCTTGCTGTAGCATATGCTCAGTGATGGCAGAAGAGTCAACTATTTATGTTTCAGCTAAAATAAACACGTCAAATAAATGTACAGTGTGAGTCTGCTGTGTATATGGGAAAGAGATCAGAAGAAAACAGATACATTTTTTAAAAGGGCTCTTAGCTCTGGGTAGTGAGAATATGAATACTTTAATTTTATTTTTATGACTCCTTTTGATAATTTCCAATTTTTCTTATAACAAGCATACATTTTTAAAAGCTTTTTTTTTTCTTTCTGATTTTAAAAGCAATGCATAACCCTTGTGGGGAAATTGAAAAATGCAAGGAAGTATATGAGAGAAAGGAAAGATCAACCTATCACCCCATCACCTATAGAAAACAGCTGTTAACATTTTCTGTATTTTATTTTTTTTTTCTGCACACTTAACTATGGATGTTCATGTTGATATTGGGTATTCAGTAATGTATCTAGCTTTGTTTTCTTTGTTATGTTTGTTGTTTAACATCGTGTCGTAAACTTTTTCACTTATTCTTAATTTTTGAAACACCATTTTTAACAAAGGCAGGAGATTATAGTACACTTCCCTACAGCTCAAAATGACGATTCTCTCCAGCTTTGTGACATTATAAATATCAAAAAGATCAATGATGTGATGACTAAAGTTGAGTAGATATTAAACCAAATGTCAAATTATTTCCCTGGAACAGATGACAAGGAGTGGGATGTGGATTACATTCATAATTAGAAAAATATATATGTTACATTAAAGCATCAACCTACAATATGGTCAAAAAGACCTGCAAAGCATTGGCTGACACCACTAGGTTTGGGGGAAATATGATCCATCTTTCCCTCATCAGAGGCCAGGCCTGCTGTATTTAAGGAAAGAGGCCAACAACTGATACAGATGGGCAGTCTAAACCATCTTCCTTTGTCTTGGAGAGGAAGGTGATAGGCTTAAGAAAATCTTGGTAGCAAGGAAGAAAACTGTATGCAATGTTCATTCCTAACATGGGGTGATTCCGCAGGGAACATTGCTTTTACCCTTCTGCTGAAGAAGATATTCTGCTCTGCTCTCCCTAGAGGGATGATATGGCACAGTAGATAAAAGTATCTTTGAAAAAAGAAGCCATTTTAAAGGTGTAACCTCTAAACAACAATGCAGCCAATATGGTGTGTGTGGTCAAGCTGTTCCTGTCACTGGCTCAACCTAGAGAAAGAACCCTGGGGATCCCCCACCAAGGGAGTAAATTATCCTACTCTCAGCACAAGATAAACTATACACAAGAAAATATTCCTTCCAGACTATTAATCAATGCTATGCTTTGCAGCATTCACGGCAGTTTGCTGAAATATGCAGAGAAAATCATTGCTGCCGGCTGAGAAAGAACATTGCTATGGGAAACAATGAGCCTAACTTCTTCCTAGAAGAACTTTAATCCTCATCTCAAATTTGTTTCGCCCTCTGTTTATCCATATGTTCACCTTTGAGAAAATAGTGCAAACCACATGCAAATGCAAACTGAGAAAGAAATAGTGGCATTTGCTTATGGAGAAGTTTTAAAAATAAAAACAATTTTAAGAAATGATCTGGAAGATTTGAGGTGACTTTAAATATTTTCTCCCCAGAAAGATTGAAAGCTTTATAAAAGTATTTCCACTAACAAAAAGGAAATAATAAAAGAAAATATATTTCTTAAAATCCTTGAAATAAAGCATTCAGTAACTGATCTCCATGGTGAGATATTCTATAAATGACATAAATGTATGTGTTTGGAAAATTTTGTTTAATATGCAGTTGCAAATATAGATATAGATATACTTAATATATGCTTTCTAGTTAGAAAAACTTCTCTTCCTCTTAAAAACAGGGATAGTAAACTTTAGCATTAGACCACATTATCAATTATAATAACAGGCACAATAGCTCTTATAAAAAATGGCTTTTCTTTGAAGACAATGACAGACGCACTAAGTCATTGCAATCTCTCTCTGCACAGCTAAATTAAGAGACTCCATCATCAATCATGTTGAATTTGTTGAAATGCTCTTTATGCAAGGTTGTTAAAGCACTAACCTATTGTACTTACTGTCATGCTTCTCATTTTTTTAAAACCAGATTTTTTAGAAGAAAGCAGAGTAGCATTTGACATGAAAGGAAAAAATTTAGCACGCTGGTTGTGATGAAAAGAACCACACTGAAAGATGTAAATGCTGGTAGAGGGTGAAGCTTAAAATATCTCCAGGGGGAAGGGCAATTAGTTCCAAATAATAAGCACCAAAAAAAAAAAAAAAAAACCCAGAAGAAGAAAAAAATATTCACATTAATATATTAGTAATACTAATTAATGACATGTATATTAAAAAATTCTTTTGTTTGTAGATGGACAGCATGCCTTTATTTATTTGTTTTTAATGTGGTCCTGAGGATCAAACCCAGTGCCTCACACATGTGAGGCAAGCGCTCTACCACTGAGCCACAACTGCAGCCCACATGTGTATCATTTTAAGGATATTTAAAACTGCTAATTTATGTATATTGATTTTCAAAATAGTATTGTTTATTATCCATGAACTTCAGATGAGGAAACTAAGGAGAAGAAAGGTTAACTGACTTGTTTCAAGTCACAGATCTAGTGTCACAACTCAGATTGGAACTCAAGGGCAAATATTTCTGAATCTGTAGCCCTGATTGCATAAAAATATATACCTTCTACTCACACTCATGTGTTATGTATATCTATAAATCACTACAGCAAATCATTCAGTTCAATTCAAAGAACAGTTATTGATCTCAATTTTTAGAATTGTTGTTCTGACCCTCTATCTCTTAAATTCATTTTCCCTCAAATACTTTCATGTCATTCTCTATATTCTTAACAAAATGTATTAAACAAGTGGTCACAATTCTATTATCTTCTTTTATCAGCTGGGGAACCAAAAGGTTAAATGACGTGTCTGACATCAAATGACCAAAAAGTTAAATGACAAGTCTGACGTCAAATGAGCAAAAAAATAACACGGAGCCAAAGAGACAGGTCTCCTGATGCTGTCCTCGGTTCCGCATACCTTACCACTGGTTTGTGGGTAAAATTGAGAACATCATGCATGGCCAAACTTCCTTTACCCAGGGACTCCAAATAACCTATGACCAACTACCACTTGGATTTATGTGTGAGGCTGTGATCAGTGAATCTTAGCTTCTAATGCTTACCTGTTTGTGATCACATTACTCCTTCCATGGAAACACCAGTCTGTGTATCAATAGTGTTCTTTTCATATTTATGCCATCATGGGGCTAAGATGAGCACAGAGTTATACCTATAAATGGGCTAAGTCTAGAACCTTGGTCCAAGGGCCTTGTCCTTCCACTCCATGCTAAATACCTTTTTGAGCATGTACTGTGTGCCAGGCTCCGTGCTAAGTACTTATATGCAGCTCCTCATTTAATGCTCTTGACACTAGAATCAACCCTACTGTACAGATTAAAATTAACTTGCCCAATTTATAAACTTGGAATGACAAATTCAAACCCAGCCAATTTTACCCTCTAATCCTGAACCACCAGGTCACATACCTTTTGTCTTTACCTTGAAGCCAAGTGATTGCCAATTTTGTCTATTTGCCCATCTCTAAATTAAAAGAATGCTGCTTTCTCTTCTGGTTCATATCTTTTTCATCTTTCTCACTTCCTTTTGGTTTAGTTCTCTCCTTTTACATCAATCATCTCCAGATAATGTTTAACCTAGGAGGCAGGACCCAGTGACAGTTCTCATTTTCCAAGAAACCCTGTGGAGTTGGTACAACATTTCCCTTGTGTAAACTGGTATTTGATCTCAGGCTCCTTGAAGCTCACTGTCAGCCCCCAACATGGTGCTGACTTGGCAAATCAGTGTATGATAAATTGCCTGATCTTTCAGCTTCTGTGCTTTAAGAGCACAGTCATCTGTCTACATCCCACAATTTCTGTGTCATTGTCAACAATGTCTGATAATGTTTGTAATCTGGTAAGGTGAAAGAGTCTCCCAGGTGTCAAAATACATATTGTGCCACAGCTTTCTAAATCTCTTGTTACATTCTCAATACAACTGCATAGAAAGAGTTGAACAGATCTGAACATAGCATATAATAGGACTTCACTCAATTTTTGATGGGCATGGAGAATTGGTCAACTTTTCAGTCACTAATCTTACCAAAGACTTGACAGAATACAGTTCTTCTGTAGTTGCCAACTGCTTCTTATGAGATCAAGAAATATACTTTAGAGATTCTTATGCTATTTCCTTCACCATCCCTGTGCATTAAAACTAAATGTATCATAAATGAGCCTTGAAGGTAAATATAAGTCTTCTCAATAGTTGACCTGGGAGATTCTAACAAGAATCTTCAATGCAAAGGTTATTGTTTGAATTGGTTAGTACTTTGTTTAATCTAACTTATGTAGCATTGATTAGCACTACAAGTGACCACAGATACATGAAAATGTGAATTTCTACAAATTTAAATGTCACCTTGTGGAGCCAGAGATTGAATGTACTTTCATATGTATAAATCTGTCAATGGCCTTGCTTACACAAAATCATTAGATTTAACAAAAGGAGAACCAGAACAATAATTTGTTAATTTGCTGTATTCTTTTGAATTCAGTGTGGTTCATTAAGATTACTTTGGCATTAAAAGATACATAAAAAAATAATAGTTAAGCAATCTAGACTGGACATTGGAAAGCCAAGTTGTAAAAAGAAGGACTTTTTTCTTAATCAGAGAGATGTACAGACAATATTTATAAGACTGTAAAGGATGGAAATAGACATATCTCTGAGTTTTGTGGGAGTCTGTGAGTCAGTTCCTTGAGCTTTGAGAGTTATTGTTGAAGGTTGTCATTGCCTGTGGTTTTTGTTTGTTTTTGTTGCTTTCTCCCATTACTAGGGATTGAACACAGGGTGCTTTACCACTAAATTACATCCCCAGCCCTTTTAATTTTTAAAATTTTATTATTATTTGTTGATTTTTGAGAGAGAGAGTCTAAGTAAATTGCCCGGATTGTCTCGGTAACCTGGGATCCTCCTACCTTAGCCTCCCAGTCTCTGGGATTCTGGGCTAGCACCACCATGCCAGCTTCCACTGTCTTTTTTTTTTTTTTTTTTTTTATATAAGACAGCAGAATGTATTAACATTCATCTTAAACAGATAGAGCACAATTTTTCATATCTCTGGTTGCATACAAAGTATATTCACACCAATTTCTACCTTCATACATATACTTTGGATGATGATGTCCATCACATTCCACCCCATGCCCCCTCCCTCCCCCTCCCACCCCTCTGCCCTATCTAGAGTTGTCTCATCCTCCCATGCTCACCCTCCCTACCCCACTATGAATCAGCCTCCTTATATCAGAGAAAACATTCGGCATTTGTTTTTGGGGGATTGGCTAACTTCACTTAGCATTACCTTCTCCAACTCCATCCATTTACCTGAAAATGCCCATGAGTTTATTCTCTTTTATTGCTGAGTAATATTCCATTGTGTATATATGCCACAGTTTTTTTATCCATGCATCTACTGAAGGGCATCTAGGTTGGTTCCATAGTTTAGCTATTGTGAATTTTGCTGCTATAAACATTGTTGTGACTGTGTCCCTGTAGTATGCTGTTTTTAAGTCCTTTGGATGTAGACTGAGGAGAGGGATAGCTGAGTCAAATAGTGGTTCCATTCCCAATTTTCCAAGGAATCTCCATACTGCTTTCCAGATTGGCTGCACCAGTTGCAGTCCCATCAGCAGAGTATGAGTGTACCCTTTTCCCTACATCCTCGCCAACACTTATTGTTGTTTGTCTTCATGATAGCTGCCATTCTGACTCAAGTGAAAAGAAATCTTAGAGTAGTCTAGATTTGCGTTTCTCTAACTGCTAGCAACGATGAACATTTTTTCATGTATTTGTTGATTGATTGTATATCATCCTCTGAGAAGTGTCTGTTCAGGTCCGTGGTCCATTTATTGATTGGGTTATTTGTTTTTTTGGTGTTTAGTTTTTTGAGTTCTTTATATACCCTAGAGATTAGTGCTCTATCTGATGTGTGAGGGGCAAAAATTTGCTCCCAAGATGTAGGTTCTCTATTCACCTCACAGATTGTTTCTTTTGCTGAGAAGAAATTTTTTAGTTTGAATCCCTTCCATTTATTGATTCTTGATTTTAATTCTTGTGCTATAGGAGTCTTATTAAGGAAGCTGAAGCCTAATCTGACATGATGAAGATTAGGGCTTACTTTTTCTTCTATTAGACGCAGGGTCTCTGGTTTAAATCCTAGGTCCTTGATCCACTTTGATTTGAGTTCTGTGCATAATGAGAGATAGGGGTTTAATTTCATTTTGTTGCATATGGATTTCCAGTTTTCCCAGCACCATTTGTTGAAGAGGCTATCTTTTCTCCAATGTATGTTTTTGGCAACTTTGACTAGTATAAGATAATTGTAATTTTGTGGATTTGTCTCTGTGTCCTGTATTCGGTACCATTGGTCTACAAGTCAGTTTTGGTACTAATACCAGGATGTTTTTTGCTACTATTGCTCTGTAGTATAGTTTAAGGTCTGATATAGTGATGCCACCTGCTTCACACTTCCTTCTAAGGATTGCTTTAGCTATATGGAGTCTTTTATTTTTTCAGATGAATTTCATAATTGCTTTTTCTATGAAGAATATCATTGGGATTTTGATTGGAATTGCATTAAATCTATATAGTGCTTTTGGTAGAATGGTCATTTTGATAGTATTAATTCTGCCTGTCCAAGAGCAAGGAAGATCTTTTTATCTTCTAAGGTCTTCTTTGATTTCTTTCTTTAGGGTTCTATAGTTTTCATTATATAGATCTTTTACTTCTTTCATTAAGTTGATTACCAAGTATTTAATTAATTTATTTATTTTTTGAGGCTATCGTAAATGGGAGTAGTTTTCCTCATTTCCCTTTCAGAGGATTTGTCACTCATATACAGAAATGCCTTTGATTTATGAGTATTGAGTTTATATCTGCTACTTTGCTGAATTCATTTACTAGTTCTAGAAGTTTTCTGGTGGAACTTTTTGGGTCTTCTAGGTATAGAATCATATCTTCAGCAAATAGTGCTAATTTGAATTCTTCTTTTCCTATGTGTGTCCCTTTAATTTCTTTGTCTGTCTAATTGCTCTGACCAGTATTTCAAGAACTTCATTAAATTGAAATGGTGAAAGAGGGCATCCCTGTTCTGTTCCATTGTCTTTTAAATTCAAATTCCCAGGGAGGAATGCCCAGCCCAGTCCTGACTAGCTCCTTTGAATTTAAAGTTCTTTCCTTGGCCTGTGATCAAATCCTCACAGTCTCAGGCCCTTTGCCCTGTAAATAGAAAGGGATTTTGCCACTCTTCTAGCTTGGCTTGAGATGTATAAATCTTGAGCTAAGTCTTTAAGACAGGCAGGTTGTACGGGCTTTCCATATCCATAACCACAGTCACTCAGGTGTTCAGAGGATTGTGGAATGGTCTCCATTTCACCTATGGTGGTTCAAGAGTAAAGGAAAGTCACAAAGGGCAGATAGAAACCTTTCCTGCTAGACGGAAGACTGCTTTGTGGCACTGCAGTATAGGAAACTGTGGTGGCTACTCAGGTGCTGGCAGACAGTGGGCACTGGGTGGCCTCAGGCAATTCCCAAAACTTGCTTGGCAAAGGCTGAACTGAGTATTGATATTCCTGGCAGTTCTTGTCCAAGGGAAGGGTGACTCACTGATCTCCCTCCTCACCATCTGAAATACATAGGTGTAGTCTAGCTCTATTCTCTTTCAAACTATTGTTTATACATACATGTCAGGCTCTGCTCCTTTGAGTATTTGTTGCCAATGCTTACAACACATTTTCACCCTCTACAAAAAAAAAAAAAAATACTCCCAGTTATTATCAACCAAATCTTATCTGTGCCTGGCACAGCCCACACTCCTGTCCCTGCCCCATTGGAGGTACTCCACCACTGTCAGCAGACACGACGGGCCCCAAGGCCTCTGCGCAGCCGCACTGGCAGCTACAGGCCCCGCGTCCTCTACTGCGCAGACTCAGAGGCTGCCATTCGCCGCCATCAGCCAGGCTGGAGCTGGAAGGGTCCTGCGCAGCTTCTGCTTGTGCCTCACCACGGAGGCCCAGACCTTGGGACTTTGAAGAACCGGGGCTATATTTTCTGGCCTGGACTGATGAGAGGGAAAGGCTGAGAGAGCCTCAAAGCTGTTGAACCTGCTTCTGTTACCCCCAGAGTGTTAACCCCAGATTCCGGGAAAGCCAACGCCTAGCAAGGGCCAAGGCAGGCCCGGGAACCTGCGGTCGTGTGGAGGGCAGCTAGCCAACACAGGCTCCCTCCGGAGGTTCCTGAGCCCTGTGACCCCAGTGAGCAGGCGATACATCAAGCCTCGCTTGTGTCTGGCCTTGGGAGAAAGCCCAGGGCCGTCACTCCCTGGAGGCCTCTCCGGCTCCTCACCCCTCCGCTCTTGTAGCAGATGTCCAGAATGTCCCCCCACCCCCATCAGTACCAGGCCTTCCAAGAGTAAACGGACACCTACGTCCACCACATAAAAATGACTGAAATTCTGTGCAGACATTCAGGCTGGGTGGAGGCGCATGCCCAGGGCATAAGCTGAGCTGCGGACTCAGATTCAGACCAGGTACCAGGCAACCAAGGTTTTCAGGTAAGATTTGGAGTCTGCATCAAGGTTAGAGGGAACATCCCACAGTTAAGTGCAGATGAGCATTTGCTGGTCAGAAGGAGGAGATGGCAGTGAGTACTAACTAGGGAAGGGAAATCTGCTGTCCCTCTTTCCAGTTTTCAGAACCCTCCTTGAGGTTGTTGACAGTGTGTTGTAAACTTTGGTCTCGGGAAATCACAACATTCCTAAAAATTACTGAGGGCCCAAAAGAACTTTGTTTATATGGATTTTTATCTGTCAGCATTTACTGTCTCAGAAATTAGAGCAGGAGCCGGGTGCAGTGGTGTGTTCCTGTAACCCATCCACTCCAGAGGCTGAGGCAGGAGGATCCCAAGTTTGAGACTAGCGTCAGCGACTTCTCAAGACCCTAAGCATCTTAGCAAGATCCAGTCCCAAAGTAAAAATTAAAAAAGGGCTGAACCCAGTGGTTGAGTGTCTTTGGGTTCAATCCTCAGTACTGAAAAAAAAAGAAAAAATTAAAACAAGAAGTATTTAAAATAGTAATCAACTTCTAAAAAAATAAATAACATCTTGGCATTATTAGGAAAACAGTTTTGGCTTTGCATGCTGCCTGAAAGGGTCCCAGTTTGAGAAACTGTAGGAAGTTCATCTCCACAATGCAGCGGGTTAGGTACTTGAATTTAGTTGATGTTTTTTTAGTATACACCCAGAAGTAAGGGTCCTCTGAAGAATCAGTAATTTGTTCTTTTTTTTTTTTTTTTTTTTTTGGTGCTACAGATTGGCCCCAAGGCTTCCTGAAAGCTTAGCATGTCCTCTACCACTGATGTACACACCCACCCCTTTTTTCCTAAATTTTATCTTGAGACAGGATTTCATAGGTCTATTCAGTTTTGACTCTTGAGAAGCTTCATGCTGTTCCCAACGGCTAGCATTCTCAAAGGCCAACAAAAAGCTGTTCTGAAGGTCTAGAATATATTATTTGAGCTTCCTGTTATCAGCTAAGTGACAGGAGACCACTTAAACTCTATGGGCCTCAATGTCCTTATCTGTAAAATGGAGGGAGGTCATTATACTTATTTACCCACCAAACAGGATTGTTATGCATGCTCAAATGAAATAAAAGATGTGAAAACAGTTTGAAAATTCTAAAGCACCATGAAAATCTAAACTATTGTTGTTATTGTGATTCCTTTTTAGTATAACTCCTGTTATCTTAATGGCAAGATGAAAAATACCCTCACATACAGTAAGAGTAGACAGCCTTAAACCTTATCACTTGTCCAGGAGCCAATCTCCCTCATGTGTTTATTTGGATCCTGTCTGTTTCCTTTGTTCATTTGCTTTTCATGGGGAGAAAACAAGTTGTTTGTGGACTTGGATATGTAGGCAAGAAGTGTGCCCTTCTTTCTATTCAGGAATAGAGAACCTAAAAACATGAAATTTAAAATATTTCTTTAAAGTGCTATGGGATTTGAGGTAATCAATATTTTACTTAACAAAAACTATAAATATTAAAATGCCTTTGTACTATCTATGTAATAACATAGTAAATATGGAAAGATTTTCACTAGCTATACAGAAGAATCTGTTTTATTGCTTCATAGTTATCACTTTGTAAATGCCTATGCTCATTAATGCCATAGTTACTGCAGTTATTCAAGTATAGGATACAGAGGTACAAACATTTTGCTATAGATTTGCTATCTACAACTGTGAATGGACTGAAATCATGAACCAAAATAAAGCAAGAGAGAGTGTCATAGGAAGATTGGGACCAAAGCAAGATGTGAACCCATCAGGGCAATCATTAAGTCCTGCAGCCCTGAATCTGGCTTCTGAAGCATATGGTGGTAAGCTGCAAGTACCAAAGGGTTTGGACAGGCCCACCCCTAGGCCCTGGTGACTGCAATTCACATAACCTCTCCCTTGGGCTGTCTTCTTATTCCATGAAGATTGCCTTAGCAGGCATTTCATGGTACTGGCATCTTTAACTTCCCAGGATCTCCATTGCAGCTCTGGCTTCATTCTCAGAGCTTTATACACCGTCCTCAGGGACTGCCTACAGGGATTCAAACCCTGACATCTGGTTTCACAGGTTTTCCTTTAAAATCTGGATTGAAGCCTCCATGACCTGTAACTCCAGAATTTTGCAATCCTGCAAAACCAGCACCACATGGACAACACCAAAGTCTGCCACCAGTGGACATGGTAGCTGAATCTTGAGCTGGTAATAGATGGTCTTCTCAATTCTTTTTTTTTTTTTTTTAAAGAAAGAGAGAGAGAGAGAGAGAGAGAGAGAGAGAGAATTTTTTTAATATTTATTTTTTAGTTTTCGGCGGACACAACATCTTTGTTTGTATGTGGTGCTGAGGATCGAACCCGGGCCGCACGCATGCCAGGCGAGCGCACTACTGCTTGAGCCACATCCCCAGCCCCGTCTTCTCAATTCTTGAGATGCCCTCAGGGCATCTTCCTTGCAGTGCAAAGTACTTGATTTCTTTTTAGTGGTGCTAATCTTTTCAACAACCAGAAATTCCTTACCCTCAACTTTAAATGGCATTTTCCGGACAAACTGCAAGTTTTTCTAACCTTTCTATTCTGTGTTTTATGCCTGATTATCACAGTAAACCTGGCTAAAAGCCATCATTGATTCCAGTGCCTGAATGCTGCTATGAAGTTTCCTCCACCAGATTAGTCTATCATCTTTAAATTCAGTCTCACATAACATCTCAGGACATGGACAAAATCATTGCCAGAATATAGTACATGTGGCCTCAAATCTAATTCCCAATAGAGTCCTCATTCCCATCTGAAACTTCATGAGCACAGTGTTTACTGTTTGCATTTCTGTTGGCATTCTGGTCCTCCACGCTTACTGCAGGTATTCCCGCCCTAACACACAGTGCTTGTCCTCCCAAGCATTTCTTTGAAATCTGGGTGGAAACATCTGTGACCCTGTAACTCCATTGTTTTGCATTCTTCCTTATGACATTCTGTGATTTATCCAGCCTGCCTCTTGAAACTTTTCCAAATTCTTCCCACAAACCATTTCCATGGTCAGGGTAGTCACAGAAAGAACCCCACTCCTGGTACCAGTGTTCTGATTTATTCAGCTTTTTCTTGCTATGACTAAAATGCATGACATGAACACTTTTTAAAAATGCTTTATTTTTGGCTCATAGTTTCAGAGGTTTTAATCTATGGTTGACTGTCTCCATTGCTTTGGGGCTGAAATGAGGCAGAACATTGTGGCAAAATGTAGCTGAGAGATGGTTCTCAGCTTATGACAGCCAGGAAGCACAGTAATGGAGAAGGAAAAGGGGATAGGGATAAGAAATAGCTTTCCAGGGCATGACCCTATTGATCAACTTCCTCCAACCATAACCCACTTCCTACAGTTTCCAAATACCTCTCAGTAGTTCATTTAGCTATCGATGGGTTAATACCCTGATGAGATCAAAGCCCTCATGAGTCAATCACTTTTCCAAAGCATCACCTCTAAGCATGCCTGTACTGGGAACCAAGCCATTAATATACGAGACTTTGGGGAACATTTCAGATCCAAACTTAAAAATAATATACTTTATCATTGGCATGTGTGCATACTGTAGGGAAAAAAAAAAACATACTTCGCTAAGCACAGTGTTCTTGTACACATGCATTTACATATGAGTAACTGTAAGGAAATACTAGATTTTTCTGTATGGCTTATGAAAATCTTTCTGTATTTACCTATATGTAACATCTATGATTTGGTATTAACTGGTTTAGGCATCTCTGGCAGTCTTGGAATGTATTCCCCATGAATAGGGGAAGACTATAGTTACATTATGTCAGTCCTAGCAAACAAATTCACTTGCCCTCTGGAAAATAAGAAATGTAGCCAGATAGTGCAGGGCACCACAGTGTAGGAAGGAATACAAAGAGCATTCTCCTCTATTTGCATTGTCCACTATTGAAACCCTTGTCCTTCCAGGCCTAGTCCATAGGCCATTTTCACCACAAAGACTTTCCCAGTCTTGTGGTCAGAATCACTCATTTCATCTACTGTGCTCATCCTTTCCTCCACAGTCATTTCTGCCATTGAAACCAGATAAATTTTAATTACTCTTATTTAATCTTGCTCTTATATCTTAGTTAATTTTTTATTACTGTCCCCATCCACTCAATTCTAAGGGTTTTGAAGGCAAGGGATGTATTATTTACTTGGTGCAGAAACAATGCTTGCCTGGAACACATGTGGTGGATGTTCAGAAAATATTTGAGATAGTTCATTGAACTGATTTTTTAAATTGATATTTCCTCATTGTAACTGTACCATCTTAACTGTACTGAAAGAGAACCTTTCAGAAAAAGAGGAACTAAAATTAGTTTGGATGACCAAAGGTAAGTACCCAAGAAATGATCTTTGTTGTTGTTGAGGTTTAATAGAAAGGGAACTTGTGGGAAAAAAATCAACCTGGGTATATTAGGGGAGTCCAGGGCACAGAGCCAAGCAAACTAATATTGTTGAGGAGGGAATGGGATTGGATTTATAGCTTTGAGAGTTCTTCAGGGCTAGAGTATGAAAGTTGGTTGGATTAGGAATCCTGTCTATCACAAAAGGAAGAAAAGTATGATTATCATGCCAAACCAATAAGAGCTGGCATTTTTTTTTTTTTTTTTTTTTTTTTTTTTGGCTCTTTGGGAAGAGAAATGGAGAATGATAAAAAAGGGAACCAGAGAGTTGCTTTTGTCTGGCTATGGTCAGAGAGGAGGAACTGGAACTACAATAGGAGTGAACCTGAGGCTGGGATAGAAGTAGATTAGTTGACAGCATTTTCCAAACCAAACATCAGAAATGTGGATAAATAAAAATGAATATATGTGGGGCCTGGGGTTGTGGCTCAGTGGTGGAGTGCTTGCTTAGCACATGTGAGGCACCGGGTTTGATCCTTAGCACCACATAAAAATAAATAGGTAGATAGATAGATAGATAAAGGTATTGTGTCCATCTATAACTAAAAAAAAAACTTTAAAAAGATGAATGTATATGAACAATAATACAGAATATTTGAAATTGGAATGGTTTAAGAAAATTGCCATAGATAGGTTTAGTCATTATAGAAATGTTTTAACGGCATAGGCTTGAGACTGATGGTCCTTGCTTTCTCCTAGCTTCTGTCATTTTTTCCCCGTACCTGGCTTGAACACTGAACTGAAAAAAAAAAAAAAAATTATTATTATGTTTTGTCTTACCAGCAGGTGAAGTGATTTTTATATTTTTCTTTCTTAAAAAGTCAGTTATTGGTTGTCTATGGCCCTTAAAGGATTTTTTCCCACATTATTTAAAGTTTCTATCCTTCCTCTAAGATTCTCCTTATAAAAACATTTAAACTCCCTTCTAGTGCTTTCCAAGGCCTTGAGAATTTATACTTTGCTTGAAAACACCCTATATCTGTCTCAATGGCCCAAGAAATTTTACTTTCCTCTTTCATCCTTCTTATAATGTCTAAATGAATGGGATTTGTAAAGACATTTATCTCTTTGTATACTTTTATATAGCGTAAGAATTGCCCTATTACTGATCCCCGAAATGTAAATGAACTGCAATATATTTTCATTTTTAGGCATCTCTAGTCATTAGGAGGAGGGCAGCCAATTGATAGTCAGAGGAGTAGAAGCCAGCTAGTGTGAGCTTTTGGCAAATAAAATGAATAGTCATCTTAATGAAAGAAAAATGTTAGTAAACATGCAACTTCTATTATTTTAGACAGGGTTTTGCCATCAAAATAAGTAACAGATTGAGAAAATTTCTCTTCTCTTCTTGCCCTGATTCTTATTCCTTTTTTTTTTTTTTTTTTATTTTTAGTAAATGTACAGTTAAGGTCCCATCTGAGAACCACTGACTGCAAAGAGTTGCATATTTATCTCCATTTGTTGATTGTTAGCTTTCCCTTGACCTTTGCTGTGAAGACTATCCTCTTTTACATGAATTTTAAGAACATGTTCAGAGATATTTTGTAAATTGCCATATATTTAGTTAGTACAACTTTTCAAAATATGGGATTTGACTATAATGAGAAAGGGAGCCTATCTTGTGAGTTGTAACATAGCTAAGGTGTCAGAATTTCATAGAGAGACAGCAGATAGGTACTGTATTGTTATTGTAAATAGGTACATGACTTTGGAAAAACCCAAACCTGAGTTTATACTCTGCCACTTCTTAGCTCTGTGACCTTGGACAAATTTCTTAATCTGTGTCTCAAATTCTTCTTTAGTGAAGTTGTTGCTGTAGTAGCTACCTCTTTGGTTTATGAGATTTAATTAGTTAACATCTATGAAGTACTGAGAACAGTGCTTCTTTCTTTTTTTTAATATTTATTTTTTAGCATATACAGCATCTTTGTTTTTTTGTATGTGGTGCTGAGGATCGAACCCTAGCCGCACGCATGCCAGGCGAGCGCGCTACCGCTTGAGCCACATCCCCAGCCCCTTTATTTATTTAATTTAAAAAAATTTTTTTTTATTATTTTTTTTTTAGTGCTTATTTCTTAGTAGGTACAAATTGAGAAAAAATTTTCCACAATTAATAAAAGCTTTGGATGAAATTTCAGCTGTGTATACTTTTGGATAAATGTTAAATAGATAAATTATCATTTGGCTTTTTATTATGAAAAACTCTGTACCTTGTTTTGGGTCCTGATCAATTGGAAACTGTGAAAATAATTAAACCCATATAGTCTAAAAAGCCCTTTTTATTTCTGGTGTCAGCTTCAAGCAAGGCTCAAGTGATGCAGACCCTTGTTGCCTGAAAAGTTTCTGAGTACTATTGGGAAAGCTCTGAATAATAGACAGGAGTGTGAGAACATATTACTTCTGCTTTTGTGACTCAAAGTGAATTAAAGCACCAAGATGAACTTCCTGAAATCATTTACTGTTGTTGACATATGTACATATTGGTAGGGATGTGGATATAAGAAATACAACTATCTGTGAAAAAGAGCTGACAATACAAAACAGTACTATTATATGGAACTCAGCAAGTTTATGAAGCAAACTATTAATGTTTGTTTTGATGTTCCATCATGGCTCTAATCTGGCATAAATTTAGCAAAACTCTCCTACTCTGCTGAATTTAATGGAATAATTGGGTTGCACATTTAGGAATGCAGCTTCAGAAGCCATGATAATGAGAGAGGTTGAAGTTTACATCAGCTGCTTACATCAATCAGATAGCACTGATTGCACAGGTAAGGTCTCAACTGCCTAAAAACATTAATTTCAGGTGACCTTACTTAGCAAAGCTCAGTTTAACATACTCATTGTAGAGCACATTCTTTGTTTTTTCAATGGTGTGCTTCCTAAGAACACAGTAATACTCATTTGTCTCAGCTTTGATGGTCTGCCTCACTGGTACTGCAAACTGATAAGTGATTTCTTCTCTATAGTATTATGAGAAAATAAGTTTTATTTTGGAAACATCAAGATTAGTGGTTGGCTTTATAAAAACTTGTTTGGAATCTTTCTAAGTTTTTAATGATCTTATTTTCAAGTTAGAAATTGATTTTATTCTGCATACCATCTTAGTTTCATAAGCAATTCTGATTCTGTAATTTAAATTTTACTCTTCAAATATCTGGATCTGGGAGTATGGTTTGTTATTTATGGGCATATTTGAAGAATTTATTCTATAAATTATAGCTGTAAGATGGCTTCCTAAAAGCATTTTAAAATCATTTACAGTTATACTTCTTTACTTTTAGTCAGTAGTCTATTGTTTTATGACAACAAGCATCTTTTAGCATATTTTTTTATTGTGGGAAATGGAAAAGATATACTAAGTAGAGGGATGTGCATAATGAAGAACTTAGTTCCACCTTTCAAAAAAATCACCCCATAGCTAATTTTGCTTCTACTGTTTAACTATATTCTCTCTACCTTCATGTTATTTTGATGCAAATACCAGATACCTTGTCATTTTCTCTCTAAATATTTCTACATGTATCTCTTAAGACAGACTCTTAAGAGATACATGTTATACATCTTATCCCAATTCCATCATCATAGTCCTTTAAATAAGTAGTCATCCCATATGTTATGTTTCTCCACCCATTTCTTTTTTGTTATTAAAGAAAGCATGTTTCCCTTCACCTGAGGATCAGTGACTACATGAAATTTGTGCCATTTACCATAGTCTTCTATTCATAAAGTGAGGAGTTAAATACAAAATGATCTTTTTAGGTTAGATTTTATTTTTACAGGAATTCTTCATAGTTGATACTGTTTACCTTTACCAAGAAATACATGTTTGGATTCTCTCTTCTGGGAATGTTAGTAGCCACTGAAGCTCATTATGTTAGAATCATTATTTCATTAGAGATTGTAAAGAGGTGAAATTTTAATTCCTTCTTAAGTCATTAGTTGGAATACTTGAATAAGAAAAGATACCCTGAGTATAGTTCTTATAATAAAGAAAAAATTAGCATCAAATTATTTTCCTTCATTTACCAATTTTTTCACAATGAAGAATTAAAAAATTCATAGATGCAAAGGTATTTGATATATTTAATGTGTTGCAGTTACTATACTTATTCATGTAAGATTGTCTTATCTTCATGGAGTAGGAGATTTTGCTGGTTGATTCCTGAATCCATCTTTTGATAAAATCCAATGGTTATTGTTTGCTGCTAGTTTCATATTACCATCAACAAATGGATTACTAAAAAGATTTTTAAATAATATTTTGTCCTATTAAGTAGGACATATATATAATATATTAATATATATTAATAATATATAATAAAACTACTGTGATATTGTGTCCCAGTGTCAGTTAAGTCAGGTTGGTGCGTAGTGTTAATTCAAGTACTTTATGTCTTTCCTAATTTCTGTCTTCTTATTCAGTCAATTACTGATAGATTAGCATTTAAATATCTGACTATAATTATGGACTTGTCTGTTTCTTCTTTTGGTTCTGTATATTTTGGTTTTGTGTATTCTGAAGCTTGGTTTTTAGGTAGATACACATTGAGGTTATGGCCTTTTGATGAATTAATCTTTATATAATTGTAAACTCTTCTTAATTCTGGGAAATAGTCTTTGTTCTAAAGTCTATTCTGCCTGATAGCTACTCTAGTTTTCTTTTGATTTGTGCTTACATAGCATATTTTCCCCAGTTTTATGTAAAAGCTTTTATTCTAAACATTTTTTATAATAACTTTATTTTATTTATTTTTGTATGTGGTGCTGAGGATTGAACCCAGTGCCTCACATGTGCTAGGAAAGCACTCAACCCCTGAGCAACAATCCCCAGCCTTATTCTAAATTTTTATGTACATCAAATTTATCAATGTTTTCTTTATTTGCTTCTGAATTTTGACTTATTGTTAGGAAAGTTTTTACCATTAACAAATTATAAAGAAATTTATTTAGTTTTAAAATATTTATATGACTTAACTTTTATATTTAATTTCTTATCCTTTTGAAATTTATCTTACACAATAGGTCAGGCACTGTGACTTGATCTTGGTATAGAGTAGCAGGGATGGATTGGGGTTAGAATTTGTGGGCAATAAGGTATAAGGCATAATCACTGTATTAAAGTGCTTATACTAGAAGAATCAAAATAGCTTCCAAGGAACAATCAAGTAAATGTATGGGAAGAAAATAAAATAAAATAATCAGTTCTCTCTAAATGAATTTATGGATTACTTGAGAACACAGAGATGAATAAAACACACACACACACACACACACACACGGAGAAGGATAATGAGATAAATTTATATAAATGCCTTTATACAATAAGATGATAAAAAAGAGTGTTATTTCACAGTATAGTTAAGATTCTCAGGTGAAATGACACAAGAGCAGGGTTTTAAAGCATGAATAGGACCCCAAACAAAGAGTAGGTGAAGAAGGAGGACATTCCTACCAAAGCAATCATTTGCCTGACATGAAAGTACTTGCCATGTTCATGAAAAAGTGGAAGAGTATATCAGTTTGGGATCAGAATCCTCTTGACCTATAATATTGAACAACATGAGTTGCAGGAACAAGAAAGAAGTGATGATTTCATTTTTGCCTTGCCCAAGTGGGAGCAGTTAAGATAAGTCTTCCACAAATTTGGGTAATCTTCATCTAGTTATAAGTAAGTACCACCCTGTGCAGAAGAACTCTTCCAGAGTGGGAATTTTGACTTCAGAAATCAGTCTGCTAGTGTGGTAATATGTCATTACTGTCATTTTGATGGTTAAACTTAGAGGAAGCTTAAAGGCTATTCAAGCATTGTATTAAAGTCTGATGAATTAGATCTGAGAACAGAGGGAAAATCTTTTGATGAGTTGAATGGGATGGCTAAATTTTATCTAAAAGTAGATTAGACTTTCAAACTTTAAGATTCCACAAGTATTGACAGCTTAATAACAAAAAGAAATTTTTTTTGACATGAGGGTCCAGACTATTGGTGTTCAACTCCTGGGCTCAAACCATCCTCCCTCCTCAGCCTTCTATGTAGCTAGGACTATGGGTATGTGCCACCATGCCCAGCCCACAATGTTTGTTTTTGATTATTCATCAAAGAATGGAGACATACCATTGAGTAAATGCATCTTTATTTTGGTATAGTACCAGTAATTTCCAATAAAAAATTAATTCTAGATCTCTGAAGGAACACCATCTAGGAATTATTAAAGTGAAAACTGGCAGTTTTTTCAAGGAGCCCATGATGTTTTCATAATTGTTTTTCACATGAGGGTTTAAGTTAGTCCATATATAATTACATTTTAATTTTTAGAATTCACTAGACACTGTGAAGATGATTTTTGAGCAGGATAGTTATTGAGAATGTTAGCCAGAAAGCAAATTATCTTTCAACAAGATGAAAATTTCATGTTAATACTAAATGAGATTCTCCAATGTGTCCCCTACTTTATGATATATTATTTTTGGAATAGAGAGAGAGAGATTAGGCAGTTCACACTATTTCTTCTTTCTTGTTTAATTTGTCAGAAAAGAGGCAGGCATGAAATGTGTTTTTCCTTTTTTTGCAATAATTTTTCACTCTGTTTCTTGGGCATTTCTGGTTTTCTTTGCCTTTGTTATTCTCACCAAATTTGTTTTCATATAATAACACATATTTAAGCTCCACAGAAATCAGTGGTCTGTGACCTGGATAAAGGATTTGAAAGTGATCTCTTGATTAAATAGGCTGTTGTTTTTGAAAGTTTAGAATTCACCTCCTGGATTGCTATTTAAAGACCTATGATGCTAGCGAGTAAGGATGAGGTATGAGTAAAGGGCCAAAGGGATATTAAAGAATTGGGAGCCACTGGACCCAGGTGGCCCAAGTGCCTAAGTTCCTACATAAGCAAACTGAAAGCTAACACAAGGAAAACAGTAAAATGAAACTAATACTTAACCAGCCCAAAACCATCAACTTCTAACTAGGGCCTTTCCACTGGGATGACCCAAATAAGGCTACTGCTCCACTTTAACTGATGTTTTCATTGCCTTACTTTTGAGCTCACCCTAAAAAAGCCTTACCCCTGGAGACCTGACCTGTTTATAGTCTGGAGCAGTCCCCTTCATGCTTTGCTCTTAGCACAAATAAACTTTTTTTGTTTTAATGTGACTCAGTTCATTTTCTAATAGTGATTATGCATTGAATATCAAGTATGTCCCTGGCATGATGTTATACTCTTTTCATATATGATATCATTTAATAAATTTCTTTATAAATTAAGAAAAATTGTCCTCCTGTGTTAATTAAGGAGGTCACTATTCTGAGCAAATTAGAAGAGGAACATTAAGATGTGTTTGTAGTGACCATATAGATTGTTTCCCCAGGACATCCAGAGGGTGTTGAATCTGTTTTATATTTCATTCAAGAAATTACTAATGAGTTTAGAAATATAATCACTAATCATTTCATGCCATTGCCTAAGACTACCTCTCCATTCTCTTCCAATCTCCATACCCTACCACAACCCAACACCTAACAAAATATACCTACTTAATAATTTATTTCATGTAAAAGGGGGATGAAAGGATGTTCGACAAGTGATTAGTGTATGTCTTGGCTGATTGTGTGTGTGTGTGTGTGTGTGTGTGCATAAAAAGTGTACCTACAAGTGAACTTGGAGATAGGGACCAATGAAATGGTTTTTCTCAGTGGAATGGTGTTTTAGTCATTTGTTGAAAAGAACAATTTAGAGGAAGAAATGTTTATGTTGGCTTATGGTTTTAGAGGTTCATTCCATGCATGGTTGGCTGACTCAATAGCTCTGGACCCAAAGTGAGGCAGAATATCATGGTGGAAGGGTATGGCAGAGGAAAGCAGCCCAGGATATAGCTGGGAGAGAGAACTCCACTTGCCAAGGACAAAATATAAACCCAAAAAGTATTCCCCCAGTGACTGATTTCCTCTAGCCAAACCCCACCTTCCTAAAGTCACCACCCAGTAGAGTAGTTCTTTCATATTATTAATTTTTCAAATGGATTAGTTCACCAAATGGATTAGTACACTGATTAGGTTACAACTCTCATACTCTAATCTTTTTAGTGAACATTCCTGCATTGTGAAATATGAACTTTCAAAGGCACTTCATATTTAAATAATAACAAGTGGCATGATTTGACTTGTGTTTTAGATGTATTTATTACTGTAACAGTAATATGGTTGATGAGTTTTGGGGAGCTGAAACCAATGGCCAGGAAGACCAGTACAACAAATCTTCCAGTAACCATATCAGCAATGGTGAGGCCTGTGCTGATAAGATATGGGGGAAGAGAGAGAGATTTGAAAATGAACCAACTATTGTTGAGTGTTCAGTCCAAGGAAGAAGGAGGAATGAACAATACCTTTCAGATTCTGACTTGGATGCCTAGTGTTATAGTTTTTGGATGAGAGTGTCCACCAAAATCTCACGTGTAAGACAATGCAAGAAAGTCCAGAGGATAAATGATTGGGTTGTGACAATCTTAACCCAGTCAGTGAATTAATCCCCAATAGGGATTAACTGAGTGGTAACTGAAGTGGTGGGGTGTGGCTGGAGGGGATGGGCACTGGGGGGTGTAGCTTTGGGGTATATATTTATAAATGGCAAGTAAAGACCTCTTTGTATGCTTCCTGATCATCTTGTGAGCTGCTTTCCTCTGCCACACTCTTCTTCCACGATGTTCTGCCTCACCTGGAACGCTGGGGAATGGAGCTAACTGTATAACGACTGAGAACTCAGAAATTGTGAGCCCTCAAATAAACTTTTCCTCTTCTACAATTGTGCTGATTGAGTCTTTCAGTCATGGCAGCAAAAAAAGCTGACTAAAACAGCATGATAGTGCCTTAACTGAGGCAAATACCACTTCTTAATTTGTTAAGAAAAACAATATTTTCTTCTTTCACAGAACTCCACTTGCCAGGGACAAAATATAAAACCAAAAAGTATTCCTTTCATATCATATATGAAAAGAGTATAACACCATGCCAGGGACATTCTTGATATTCAATGCATAATCACTGTTAGAAAATGAACTGGGTCATATTAAAACAAAATTCCTATCTTCTATAGAGCAACTCTGACCCACAGAAATAAAATACAAGACACAAAAGCAAGCCAATGGTAATTTTAAGTTTTCTGGATGTCATGTTAAAGTAGATTAAAAAGAAAGAGAATAATTTAAATCTATTTTATCAAACTCAATATAGCCAAAATATTGTCATCAAAGCTTCTAATATAAAAATTATTAATGGAGCATTTTACATTTTATGTTCATGTGAAGTCTATGAAATCTGGTGTATCTTTTATATTTAAAGCACATTCAGTACGCACTAGTCACACTCAGATGCTCAACTGACCATGTCTAGTGACTACCATAGTGGGCAATGTATCTATAGAACTTCCTAATATAGATAAAGAAAAGCATTCTTTTTTTTTTTTTCCCTTCAGTAGTGGAAATGGAACACTTGGTCTTATACTTATTAAGCAAGTACAATACCACTGAGCCACATCCTAAGCCTGAGAAATGCATTCTTTTTCATGAAAGAATCATATAACTTCTAAAAAATCAACTAATTAAGATAAATGCTCAAGTATAGCTGGGGAAAAAGCCATGCAGCTTAACAAGAGATTATATTACTGGAAGATTGAGTTCTGCTTTGAGTTCTAAGGCTAAAAGTTGTGTGATCTTTCATAAGTTATTTTTTCTGCACTGTGTAAAACTAAGGTTAAGACTCTAAAGAGTTTTCTTTTAATGTCTCTAAATTAATGTAGTGACCATGTCATGCTGCAGCTACAGCAATTGTAATGGTAGCAGTAGTAGAAGTAATGATAATGGCAAACCTTACACAACACTCATTGTGTGCCAAGCACTGTATTAAATGTTTTACATGTATTAACTAATCTAATTATCACAATCCTGTGCAGTGGTCCATTATCATGCTCATTTCACAGATCAGTAAACAGGAGGGCAGAAAGTTTATAAAGAGAATGCATTTTGGGATTTAAAACAGCGGTATCCTGGTTCTTCCATCCATGCCCTCAATCACTAAACTACTGTAGTATACTATTTTCTTAAAAAAAAAAAAAAAAAAAAATGAGTGGGAAAAAATCCCAGCTGGGCATGGTGGTATAGGCCTATAATCCCAGCGACCAGCGATTCCAGAGTTGAGGCAAGAGGATTGCAAGTTTGAGGCCAGCCTCAGCAACATAGTGAGGCCCTAAGCAATTTAGCATGACACTGTTTCAAAATAAAAAATAAAAAGTGCTGAGGTTGTAGCTTGGTGGTAAAATGACCCTGCGTTTAATCCCAGGTGAAAGAAAGAAAAGGAAAAAAAGCACAGGGACATGGTGGGGAGCTGTTATTTTCTTTCAAACATCAGACTCAAATTTCATCAAAAATGTAAAGATAGTTTCAAAGCCATGGCAAATAAGTTTTGAATGAACATACTAATTCCCTTGGTTAGCACAGAGAACAGAGTATACTCATTTTTATCCTTAAAAATCCTTTTAAGTATAAGGAAAATGGATAAGTGCTGCCTTCTCAGTCATTATTGCAGCCTTTAAGACCAGCTTCTTTAAACACCGCGGGAGAACAAAGTGCTAATAGGCAGAAATCTGAAAGATTTTATATTTCTTCAACAAAGAGAGTAGAGCCCTTTCTTATTTTGGTGGTGAGGCTAGGGATTGAACCCAGGTCCTGTGTATGCACTCTACCAACTGAGCTATATCCCCAGCTTAGAAAGAACCCTTTCTAAGAGTAAAAACAAAACAAATAGATTGGGTCTATCTGTCCCTATTCCTGTCCCTTCTGTGTAAGAAAGTTCATAAGAAGAGGTACATGGACTAATGTTTAACAGCTGTCTCTTTAGAAAAAAATGTACGTGTTGTGTCTATGTTTATTATAATGTTACAAATAAGATGTTTATTATCTAATTTTTTGGTTGTTGTTACTTTGGTACTGGGGATTGAACCTGGGGACTGTACCACCATGTAATATCTCTCTCTTTTTTTTTTTTTTTTTGAGCTTGCAATCTTCCTGACTTAGCCTCCCAATCACTGGGATTACAGGTGTGTGCCGCCACTCCCAGTTTATACTACACAATTTAAAAATAAAAATATGCTATATCTTATAAACTCCATTTACTCCATATAGTCATTGAGTCTTACACAATGCTTTTTTGTTTTTGCTGAACCCTTGACTCTGAAGGTAATCTAAGGTAGGAACTGATGAATGAGTATAGTTCCCACATGAATATTGGTTGTTATTTGCATTTGTTAACAAGTAAGACAACAGTGAAACAATGAAGACATATGTTAGAATGTCACTCTTTGGTAGATAATATGAGTCATTTAGCTGAATCAGAAAATTGTTTTCGAATAATGGAAGAATATTTCCCCATTTATCTGAGCTATTTATAATGTAATAGTCACAGATACAAAATACTCTTAGGTTTAATCTGCGTTGTAAACAATTCTAGCCATCATTTTTCAAAGTGTAGACAATTTTCAAAACAAGATATCTTTAAAATTTAATGAAGCAATGCCTAGACATTTTCTGGTGACTTTTTAAATTTTCAAGAATAAAAAGAAACTTTTACAGGTATCCAGACAGAGAAAGCAGGTTACCAATAAAGCGTCAAAACTCAGTCTGCCCTTAGATTTTTCTTTTGCAATTCTAAATTCCAGAAGACAATGGAACAGTGTCTACAAAGTTTTAAGGATAAATCATTTTGAACCGAGAATTATATGCCCTGCCAAGTTATTTTTTTCTGTTTGCAGGCAATTGGAAGATAGATATACAGAGATTAAGAAAATATATCAACCAAGAATCTGCTCTGAAAATCTTGCTGAATTACTGCAGCCAATAGAGAATATGTAAAATAAATAGGGAGGAAATTTTATAAATTAATGGTGAGCATTAAAACTAGTTAAAAAGCATTGTATTTTTTTGTTACATGCTAAGGTAACAAAAGTGAACACAAAAAAAAGATTTGTAAGCAGCATGTAAAATTTTTAACTTTATAGTTTTAAGCTGCCAAAAGGCATGCCAAATACGCAAATGTATTGGTCAAGTAAATACTGTTTTATTTTTGCCAGGTAGTATTGTAGATAAAAACACATGTTGTTAAGCTAAGAAATAAAAGGGCTTTGTCACTGTGGAAAGGACATGTACAGTGAAGACTGTACTTGTTAATCTGACAAGAACAACAACAAAATCAGGCCCTCCTTTTTTTGTAAGCAGTTTGCTGATTTCCTTGGTATAAATGCCAGGGGGGCAATCTCAAGCTACTGTGATGTCACTGAATGCAGAGTTGGTAAGAGATGTGTTGTAGCATGTCATTGTATTGTATTTCTACTCAAAGGCATAATAAATAGTAAAATAAGATCATTAGAAAGCATTTTTTTCCTTTTCTTTTAATATAATTAACTTAATTATACTTTGAAGCAATTCAGTTTTCTTTCTTGTATTACTGGGGATTGAGCCCAGGGCCTCACACATGCTGGGTAAGCACTCTACCACTAGGCTACATCCCTGTCCCATTTTTAAATTATATTTTGAGACAGGGTCTCACTAAATTGCCCAGCCTGACCTTAAACTTGTGATCCTCCTTCCTCAGCCTCTGTAGTAGCTGGAATTACAGGTTTGTGCCACCATGTCTGGCTTATAATTCAGTTTTTACAGTTGTGTTTAACAACTGTCTCACAAAATTCCTAGAAATTTAATAATCAACTCTTAGTAGTCAGCACAAACCAGCTCTAGCATATCATTGGCATAAATACAGGGAGTTTATACACTGATTTATAAAGCAGTACATGGAGGAAATCACATCCCCTAGTCTAGATACATGAGATTAAACTACAAAGAGATTGTATGCTTGGAAAGATGATAGGGAACTAGACCTTTGTAGGCATCAGTAAATATAGTCCATTCAGCACTCTCAAAAAAAAAATTTACTAGAGCCCCTTGACCAGAATTTTGATTTTAATAACTAGTCAGGATATACACAGAGAGGTATATTTAACTTGGACTTCTATGGAAGCATCAAAAGCATATGTTGAAAATGACTAAACCTGTACTCTGTAATAATATCTCTATACAGTTGAATATATGGGAAATGAACTGTAAAGGAGTCGGAGTGTTTTATACAGTGTCTGGTTCTTCCTCAGTGAGGAATTGATGACAGTGTTTTATCCACTGTGATTGAATGGCCTTGCCAGCCCCAGCACTGCTTGTGCTCCCATGAGTCCATATCTGCTCTGTTGTGAGATACCTGCTTGGTGTTCCCAAGTCCTGGGAACAAATCAGATGTATAAATGTACAGGCCATTTCTTACAACATTTGTCCACAGCCTTCTCTGAGTCCCAAGCCTTGTCTTCCTGAGGAGTAACTGGGCAACTGGGCAGCACTTAGAGGCTTCTAGGTGAATATGTGCTTAGAGTGGGCACTGTCGGCACCTGTGATTTCTCTGGGGAATGAGTATTCTACTGTAGTATCTGGTAGTAACGCTTTTTAGAGGAAAATCCCTCTTTAGAATGTGGTCTGGTCTGAAAAGAGGGGCTCCATTGGTGGGGCATTTCTTGGGCACCACCAGTAAACATCCTTTCTGAAATTTGTCCACCTCCATGGCACATACAGTACAAATACCAGTGAGCATGCCAGGTATCATCTGTTGTGTGGATTTTATTGGGTCAAAAAAAATTGCCATAGTGAATCAGATCTGTGAGTCATGGAAATTCATTTTTAATTTTTTTTTGTGGAGTGGGATCAAATAATGGCTCATGGAGATTTTAATATTTTTTTAAACCAAGACAATTCAATCTGTATCCTCTCAGCATTTGCATTTCTTGATTGATTTGTCACCTTAATATTTCTTTTCATAAAGATCATTCTCAACTTATTTAGATTGCCCTTCAGAGGGCTTTTATCCCACTCTATTGTTTTTCTCAGTTGCCATCACAGTTCTATACTAGAACATTAGTATTTCTGGCCCTAGGCTTTAGTCCCATAAGCCTAATGTATAAGATTAAATGTATGTATTCATAAGGTATCAAGACCACTCATATGCAAAATTATAAGGTAGAAAACTTCTGACTTCCTTGCCTCACCTTTTAACATAACCCTGGATTATAAGCTTCTTAACACAGAAATTTTATCTTATTCACATTCATGCATTGGGTTTTACATTTTCAACATAGCCACGGTCAGATGTATAAAATGTACACCTTTATTCAACTATTCTTGAATTCAACTCCACTCTGTTCCTACCATTTCAAAGATAGTCTTTTTGATTGAAAAAAAAAAAAAAGCCTTTTTCAAGAAATCACTCAATTCAGAGTTTAAGCTCAACCCATCAATATTCCATCTTCTTATCACAGTTGTTCTCCTTTTCCTACTTGATCTACTGAGATGGTGTCTGAGGACATTAACATTGAGGGGATGGTGCTCAAAGTCATACACCTAGAAAGTGGTGTAGGTTAGATTCAACCTAGGAAGTCTGGCACCAGCATCAAGGAATTTAACAACTATGCCATGCTACCTTTTAGTCACCTAGACTGATACTGTGAACCTGGACAAGACTAAACATTTATGAACTTCCAAATAAGAAATAAATGATACGTTGTATCATAGGAGGCTCTCAGTAAATAGAAGTGATGACAATATTTGTAATTATTTTAGTACTTCATTTTCTTCATTCTGAGTGGTGCAATGGGTGGGAATAAACGAGTGAGTTTATGTTTACAAACAGCTCTGAGGATTTGGGTTGAAAGCTGGATACTAAGGATGATGATTGTTCCTTAAAAACAAAAAACAGTTGTGTTCCTTTCTGCAAAGGAACAAAGGAAGAATGAACTGCAGTTTGCAACTGATGACTTGATTGTGTCTGTCTCTGTCACCATCACATGTAGGAATAAATGGTCACTTGAGGCTTGGCTATTTTTAAAGACTTCTCTCAAAGTGACTGAAAAAGAGGCTTAAGGTGATGATATACTTGAGAAAGAATTATTATACCTTTTACCACAGCACTTCAAAGAATTTAGAATCCCTTTGTTCTGAATTCACTTCAGCTGCCAGTGGTAGAAAAGGGTACATTTTCTAAATTAGAGGAATACCTGTTATCTACAGATCATGAAATATAATTCTAAAAGTAATTTGGTTAGTAGGAATTTACCATCAGACAACAGCAGCCATTTAAAGTGTACTTCTTTTATGATTTTTTTCTTTTTGTACAGCTGCCCTATTCTTATTTGGATCTATCTCTACAGATACAGTACAGACTAGCTACTTCCCTCCTCTTGACTTATTTGCTCCTGAAGGTCCTGGTAAAAAAAGAATGCTCAGAGCTGGGACATTCCTGGGCAGAATCATTTGGCTGCAGTCATTGAATGGAAAAACCACCCTAATTATTTCCCTACTATAAGACTATAATATCGGGAGTGGAAAGATAACATACAATTCTCCATGCCATTCTATTCGTTTGTGGATTCATTTATTCCTTGATCTGCTTACTAATCATTCTTTTATAAACATATATGCTACTTGAGAGGACACACGCCAGACAGCTTTCATTGTTCTGGGCTACAACTTCAGTGAAATACATGAAATTTATTCCTGTGGTTTCTTTGTTATATTTCTTAATATAACATTATTCTTATTCAGCCAGGGGTTACAATACCTTTAGGTGGATTTTCCAGAGGAAGGAATTACAGACAGACTGCTCGTGGCTAGAAGGTGACAGAGCAGTTGTCCTCTACTAGAGAACAGTTGAACAGTTGAACTCTCTACTAGGAGGCTCATTACTACAACTGCTGTTTAATGTAGCTTTACATGCCTGTCCTCATAGCCACTGTAACCCAGCTGCTCACACAGCCCTGGAGCAAAATTCACACAGTATTACCTTCTTTAGTTTTGAGGGCTGTGGGCACTGCTCTTCAGGGACTTTTGAGTCCTTACACTTTTTGAGAAAGCCACAGTAAAGTATCAGTCCAGTGGTTTGATTTCCTAGTAATAACCAGTACTATAGTTAAACTCTACATTTGCATTTATAGAAACAGGATTGAATAGAAGTGGGCTCCTTCATTCACTAAGTTTCTATTTCAGCCTATGTACCAGATACTACACTCAATGTTGTGCCGGCACCTTCTGAGATCTCTCAAACACAAATGTCTGATCTGAAATGCCAACATGATGAGTCAAGAGATCCCCTTCAGGGGCATGCCAGTATTCCACCTGAGTGACACCAAGGCATTCAAGCTTCCCAGGGATTTTTTTTTTAAGCTGAATAATAATCAGTAAGAACTAGATACATCACTCTGTAATGTTTCAGCTGACATACAAATAGCTATTTTCTGCTATCTACTTATTGCTGCTCATTTTCTAAGTATTTTTCTGTTAACACAATGACTCTCCTTTCTGTAGAAGTATTTGTAGTCTTCAAAGTACATTGAAATCTCTTTACTGACTAGCTAATGGTGGTTTGAGTTTGTTAAATTCCCTGAATCTCAAATGGGCATTTCTAACAAAGTAAAAGGTAAAATGACAATTTAAAAAAAAAAATTGGGGGGGGGGTGGTTCCAGGAACTGAACCCAGAGACACTTAACCACTGAGTCATATCCCTAGTCTTTTTTATTTTTTATTTTGAGGGAATGTTTCGCTAAGTTGCTGAGGCTGGCTTTGAACTTACCTCAGCCTCCAAGGCCCTGAGATTACAGAAGTATGCCTCTGCACCTGGTCTAAAATAACAATCCTTAAATGCATAGCATAATAAAAATAAACCTCTGTTTGTTGATCATTATGTATACTGCAATTGTTACCAGTTATCCTTTTGAGATCCTAGCCAACAACTCTGCATAATAAGTGTTATCTTATTTTACAGATGAGAAAAATCAGGTCCCAGAAAGATTAAGATACAAGTCACAGTTACAAACACTAAGGTGAAAAAGGGAGTTTACTCTGTCTTGCTCCAAACCCCGTCTTCCTTCCACCACGCCATTTTAATCACCCTTGCATGAATTTACTCTTTCAATGCTCCAGATCCAGAAGATTCTGCTCAGGTCATGTAAGTCTTATTGAATGATGTAGTCTGTGCCCTGTTTGAGGACCAATTTAGCCAATATGGATTTGAACCTTCCTGTCCTCATTTCAAATTTCCAGGTCACAACAAGAAATGACACCTTCCTTGTTCAGGGCCACATCTAGACAAAGCAGTGTATCCTTTCTCTGGGCTTCACCACTTCTTCTCACTTTCTGTAAGCTCCCTTCCCTTCCCAGGACTTGGGAATCTTTACCATCCATGTTTTCAGCATGCACTTGGCCAGTGCTGCTAGACCAGCCCTGCCTCCTGAAGGCTTCACCAATTTATGCTGTAGCAAACAATTGTTTGTCATCCAATTCTGCTATCTAAAAGGACCCAAGTGTCGATTTAGGGATGTCCCTCCATGGGATGTGAGATCTTGGACACCACCTTACCATTACAGCAGGTAATTGGTTGGGGAAAATCCCTGAAGAGCCCTCTCTTAATACCCAGGGATTGACAGGTGGAGGATAAGTCCAAGTACAGCTGATTATGCAGTATTCTGGTACTATGTGTCCTGGGAAGAAAGAAGCAAGGATGGAAGGAAAAGTTAAAATTGATTAATTTTGTAAGAACAATTCTGGCAAGATTATATTCTGACAATATCATATTCTTATTCCTGCTCCAAGCCTCATTCTTCAGCTTTGACTTTTGATCCTGTGCAGCTCCTCAGATTGTTCTGAAACATTCTTCCTGTCTTAATCAGAAATGTTTCTGTGATTTGCAACTTAAGAATTCTCCTCCTTTTTGGTAGATTGTGTGCAACTCCTCTCTCCCTGAGCTGCTCACTCTCTTGTACTCCCCTCACTAACAGACCACAGGTCAGGTGGCCTGTCCCACCCAGGTGACTGCTAACCACTCTGGCAGGCAGCTGATCTGTAACAATGAGCTAGTGACACAGAGAGGTATTGCCAAAGTCCTTTTTTCAGTCTTTACCCCCCCTCCTACCCCTGAGATCTGTGTGATTCTTTAAACTAAATTTCTTTTCAACAACTATTTAAATCTTGGGCTTTGTCTTAGGTTTCAGTTTGGGACTCAGCATTGGGCCATTGATAGTGGGCTCTATTCTTTCCCACATTCCAGTAGAGGCTTCCAAAGTAGGTTGGGAAGCATAAGAGATGTGACAGAAGAGGAGTGAAGACCAGGTTGTTCAGGGACTTGGGGCTAGATGGGGGTGATCTAAAGCCCTAAGTGATCCCTGTACTACCTGGTTTGAAACCTTCAGTAGATTTCCCCATCTGAATTCAGGGATAAAGTTTAAACTCCTCATAAGGCATTCAGGTCCACCAAAGGTTTGGCTGTCACCTGTCTCTATAGCTTAGTCTCCAGTATTCTCTCCTTTATACCCTATTCTCCAGCAAAGCTAAAGATACTTTCTGAACATTTCATTTGTTTCTTTGTACCATTTTTTTTTCAGTTTACTCCCTCTCCCTGGACCCCTCTTCCTCTCATCCTCCCAACCACCCATGCCTACTTGTGAGCTACCCAATTGTTATTCATCTTTTAAGATTAGCCTTACCTCCTCTTAGAAGTGCATTCTTTCATGATTTCCTTCTTCAATTCCCTCCTGCAGAGATCAGGTTAAACTGTGCTTTCAAATTCTTATTCATCTTTGTTATCCCTCCTCCTTATTTTAAAGGTACTAATGATAATTGTAGGTTCTTGAGGTGACTGGTTGGCTAGTTGGACAGTTACATGAAAGAAAGAAAGAATCAATGAATAATGCTCTTATATAATTGCAAACTGTAGCATTGCAGGAAGTATTCCATAATACAAGTATTTTTAGACTAAAGCTTCATGCCTATGGCCCAACTATTCCCTTCCCCCACCCTGCCTGAGTCTGTTAGCAGTGATTCATTTCCAATCAATAACAATTCAATTTATTTATAGAAGTCACTTACGTGACTCAGTTATGTCCACCACATAAATAATACAAGTCTTGAACTGGCTGACTGGCTCTCTTGGTGACATAATCTGCTTAACCCAATTGCCAAATTGATCATAGAGCCCAAAACAGTTAATGAAGAAAAATAACCCTGATTTTTCTTTCAAAATAGATGCTAAGAAAGCTTTATAAAAATCAGGATGGCCTGAAGCGTCTGTGTCATCATGAGACCACTGAAAATAAATTTATATAATTCAAGTAAGACTACTATATTTTAAAAAATATTTCAGGGTAAGAATTCAGGATTATTTGCTGAACCAAGGATGAAGGATTTATATGCTGCCTTTTCAGACACTTTTAAAAATACTTGTCTTATTAAAGTAATTCCTTTTTATATAAATGCAATCATGAATTCATTCCCCCAAGTCTTTCCAGAGGATTTGGGGGCAGTGATTAAGTCTAAACAGAATATATGGAAAGTGAATTTGAGCGGAATTTCATGATACTCTCAGTTGGTAAGAACTGTGCCTTCATTTCCTGCAAGTTAGGGCCAGTGACTCTGTTGCTTCCAAATCTCTTGCTAAGAGATGGCCAGCCAGTGACTATAAAACCTCATGCAGTGGCAGCTGTTTTCCTGTTCTAGTATTAAATGATTATCCAAGCAACAGTTCTACCAGATAAACAACCAAGGCCTTGAGAGGTAGTTTTCTTTTGTCATGTTAAGGTTTTGCATAAGCATTCTGTTTTCTGGCCTTTCCTGCTAGGGTTGAATATTTTGGAATCTCCATTCCTTGTAGTCCTTAGAACTGGCAGGTATTGGGGGTCAGTGAGGCTTCCCCAAGTAGGTTTCATTGTGTTAATTGAGTCTGAGTCATCTCCCAGTAAAGGTTGTAAAATCCCTGTGGAATCTCTAGGTCCAGGTTGTTTATTCTTGAGGATTGAACTCAAAACAATGCTTCCAGAAGGGCCCAGATGGAGGCCTGGTGACAAGAGAATAATGAAAAAAAGTAAAGGGAACCAATATCTATTGAGTATGTGTGATACGCTTAGCACTATGATCAGTGTTTTAAAGATGTGATCTTACTTTATCTTCCATCAACTCTTAGAGGGGATATTTGAAAAATTAGTCCTCATTTGAAAAATTGAAGCAGAAATTAAATGGCATTGCCAGTAAGAAATAAAATTCATAATTCAGACTCAGACTCCACTGCCTGACCTTCTTTTGTCTTCCACTCTGCATGCTCTGTTCATTTAGAAAAGTGCAGTCTTTGTGCACCTCCGGTTCACATATTCTACTACTCTCTAAAGCCTTATTTATGTTTATCCAGTAGTAAATTTACAAGGCAGAATGAAAGTAAAATTAGACTTCAACTCATTCTAAGAGCAGCTAATGAAAGTAATTAGCCACACACACCCACACACATATAAAAAGTGTTGTACATTAAAAATACATGTAATTCCACTTCATTTATCATTATTTTCATTATCGTTATTGTATGCTATGATATTTATCCTCCAGTATCCTAAGCAGATTTATGAAAAGCTATTAGAAACATTAATCAAATCCTACTCTTTTCATTACATTATATTAAAAGGACTATATTTTGAGTCTGAGCAAGCCTTTCAGGAAAGAGAAATATAATACTTAAGAGACTAGATTCAGGAGCCAGACTGCCTGCCTTTGAATCCCAGGTTTGCCACATCCTGGCCTGGCTGTTCTTGGGCAAGTTACTGCAACCCAACTGTCTTTACTGTAAAATGGAGTAGTGAATGGTGATATTTATCTCATCTTGGAAGGTTGCTGTGAGCATTTCCTGAGTGGATGTTCTGACATCAAGAACAGATTCAGCATGTGCTAAGTATTCCATAAATGCTGACTGGTGTATTTCTTTGACATGCTAAGAAACAGGGCAGCAGCTCAACAGCTTGCTTAGGGAACCCTACTCTGCCAGTGGTGGGGTTGGTCCTGACAACCCAGGTCTCAATTCTCAGTTCAGTGCTGGTCACTGCAGGGGTATCCAGAGAAGAACAGCATAGTAGACTAGAATTTTCCCCTATTTCAAATAAACTGAAAGTGCTATTTCTGTGCCCTAAATTTCCACTGTTTACTGTAGGTAAAGTTTATCTTCCCTGGGGTTCCCTTCCCAACTTGCTCCACTGCTTAGCTGCCTGTCACTGCCTTGTGCTGTCATCCCTAGCCAGTGGTTCCCAACAGTGTTTAGTACATCAAAATGTCAACAGATTCTAACAGGTACACATTGCCATATGTGCAGTTCTGAAATCCAAAGACTCTCAAATCTGAAAGCATTTTCCATGACTCACTTGATTGCAAAACCTGCTCAGACTTGAATCTGTTCAGTGACAAAACACCTGAACTGACATTCGGCTATTCGCAGTTTGCCCTTGTCCCTGGTGTGTGGAATCTTGCAGTTTACTGCAGCCATCTTAATGATTTCACTTCTTAGATACTGCCCTGAATCTCAGGGCAGAGGAATATATATCAGTAAGGATCTTGACAGAAGGAAATGGAGCATTCAGCCAAGGTGGATGAGGAGAATTTAGTAAAGGAACTATGAATAAATGTGTGGTGGGAGTGAAGGAAGCAAAGAGGTATGGTGTACAACAGTTATCTGCTGTATCAGGAGCCATTACCACTCTTAGATCAGAAGAGCCTGGTTGAGATTGTACTTATGAGAATCCAGAGACAGCAGGAGAGGAGAGGGCTCCAGTCAGGAACTATGGCTTCCTGTAAAAGGATCCAAGCAGCAGCACATACCAGTGAAGGAAGTCCTAGGGGAAAAAAAGCCTGCTTTCCCCCTCCCTCCAGATCTCTGCTGGTTCTATCTTTGGCTGTAGATTACCTGAAACTAGAGGCAAGGAGTCCCTAGATGGGGCACCTAGGAGGGTATTGGGGATGGCAAGTGGACCTGGAGGGCAAAAAATATTTCATACAGTATATTCCATCATCTCCAATATGTGCATTCCATTATCTTTCTGAAAACAGAAAACCCAAAAATGCTCACAAAAGTTTTATTTTATTGTCAACACACAGCATATGCATACCTTTGAAAAATATTGACAAATACCTACGCAACATTTTTTGGTGTATGTTTTGTTTGGCAGTCTTGATGCTGTTAAATCTATAGACTTAAGAGCCAATCATCAGCATTCTTTGGTGACCCTTAAAGATTGGAATTACTGCACAGAAAAGTGTCATCTCATGTTCATCAGTTCACTCATTGATTTATACATTCATTCATTCAACAAATATTCCTTTTGCAGAGTACCTACCCTGCAAAACACTATGAGCTCTGGGACATAAAGACAAAAATTTAAATATACAATATAAAGACACCAGCCCTTCTAGTAGCTTACAGATTTAGTAAAAACGAAATCCAAAACAAAACAAAACAAAACAAAAACCAAACACTGATTTGTTGGAAAATTATAACATGATCTTGGGTTAGCAAATAGTTTTCATCTTGAAGCTTTCTTGCTGCTTGGGGTTCTGTTTTGAGAATGATTTCTTGGCTCTATCTGGGTTCAGTAGGAAAAAAAACCCCAAAACTACTATGACTTATTAGCAGTGTCTCATGTAGACATGTGAGCAAAAAATGAAATTATTCCTGTAACAAAAATAAGAGCAATTTCCAGAGGAGGGGTTACTTTGAATTAGGACTACCTTAGAGGCTTTAGGGTGATAGAGGCTGTAAGTATTTCCAGGCAGGAACATGGTAGGGAGGGAGAAAGGCAAAGCAAGAGCACATGACAGGCTGGTGCAGGGACTAGAAGGGGGATGCAGTATTAGGAGATGGATACAGATTAATAAGAGGTCACACTAAGATGTTTGCAGCAAGTGGGTTAGAATTGAGGGCTTTTGAAAAGAGAATGGCCTGTGTTCCAGGAAAATCACTCAAACAGCATTTTGAAAGGGAGGTGGGGCTTAATTTTGAAATACATCTGACCCCAAGGTTTTAGGTGAAGGATGAAGGATTATGGAGTTAATACTATTTCTCCATTATATGTGGTGTTTTTTTTTAATTAAAGTTGTAGTTGGACACAGTATCTTTATTTTATTTATAAATTATCATGTGGTGCTGAGGATGGAAATCAGCGCCTCACACATGCAAGGCAAGCGCTCTACCACTGAGCCACAACCCCAACCCTCTATTATGTTTTAAGAAACATTTAAAAATTTTTTCTATCTTTGAAAGGACAGTAGGCAAACAGATGTCTTCTTTTTACCTGAAAATTTTAGAGAATGAAGCATTTTTTATGCCCTTTCCATGCACTGATGCTTGATTAGTGCCTGTATTTATACATTTGCGATAATACTACTACCTACCTCATTATGTGTAAAGGACTAATGTATTGGATTTTCCATATTATAAATATTTTAGTAAATGTTTGTCATTATTATCCCATCTTTTAAATCAGCAAAATGGGTTTTAAAAAGCATTTTGGATGAAACTAACATTTCCCAGCTTCTGAAAGTGCAGCCTAAATAAATGTCTTCTTTCTTGACAAATGTAAGAAGTAGTGGAGAGAAGGAACGTTTCAATGGAAACTTAACATGTACCTGGTGCTTCTGACTCCATGAAATGAATGGTACTTCCCTGTTTTACAGATGAAGGAACAGATTCTGAGATTGTTAAGTGGCATGGTCAAGGCCACCCTCCATTAAAGAGCAAATTAACTTCTCTTTCCACTTCACCTTACTTGAGAGGTGTACGGGAAACAATGGATAAAACATGCATTCGGTGTGTGAAACACCAAGTCACGTGGTCTCTTTCTAGCAAACTTCCAATTATCTTTTTGTTTTAAGAATTTCGTGTTTCTGTTTGTGCTATATATATGTTTATACTAGCCCCTACCCTCTCCCCCCTCAAAAAAACAAACAAACAAAAACACCCTTGGAAATAACATCCATTCCCCCCTAATAGTCAGGTCTAACTTTCAGGCAATTCGGAAACAGAATCTGTGAATAAGATCAAGATTGGATGGAGAAAAAGGTGAGGTAAGGGTCTGTTGTGGCACTGAGGGCGTGGGAGGGAAGTGTTCCCTTGCTGTAGAGGGAATTACCTGACCCGATAGGAAATCAAGTTTATTGTAACTCGACTAAGTAAACAGTAATGTAACCCGGTTCTTCAATTTTTGATGTGCATGCTTTAAATGAGAGCGTGTCACATTTTCTCCCTTTCTTCCAGGAGCACACATTTTAGACCTGGCCTCTCTCCTTCTCCGCCTAAAGCATGATTTCTCTTACTTCTGGCTGCCCGGCAGGAAATGTTCCTAGCCACAGGATAAGCTTCTCCTTTGAAGGGGAAAGGGGGAGGGGGAGACAAGGAAAAAAAGAAACAAAGAAAGAAAAACACAAACTTTACTAGAGCAGCTGGCAAGAGCCCCGAAGTATCAGGCAGGTTTCCAGTTTCCTAGAAGCAGGGATCCCCCTCCCCCCGACCGCCTGCGCCCGTGGGCGTGGTTCCCAGTGTGTGTGAAATAGTCAGCCCGGTGCCCGTGGGTGTGGCTTTCAATGTATGCGAATTTGCCCGCCCCGCGCCAGTGGGCGTGGTTCCCAGAGTATGCTAATTTGCCTGCCCCGCGGGAGGGGCCATAGTGCCCCGGCGGCCTGACAGCGCGGAGAGAGCTTCTGGGCGCAAGGAAGCGCGGCAGGGCTGGTGACAGGCTCCCGGCGCGCTGGTCCATGCTAGTCCCGGTCTTTGTTCTGGGGCCATCGCCGAGACATGCGCGGCTGACGATGGAGGTGGAGGACTCCGGCGGCGTGGTGCTGACCGCCTATCACTCGTACGCGCGCTCCCAGCAGCCCAGCGGCGAACAGCGCTGCGCGTCCCGGTCCGCCGCCAGTCACCCGCTCAGCAGGTAAGGGGAACTACACCCTGGAGGGTAGCCCTCTCGGCTGGGCTGGTGCAGAGGTTGTATTCTGCAGCACTTATTTGCTGGGACACACCACTCGTGGCTTGATTGTTGTTTTAAGTTTTGGTGGACTAGATGAGTAAGACTGTTCTTTGTATTGTCCTGACTGGAAGTGCGAAGTGCAAGAATCTCCCCACCCAGGGCTTAAGCTTGTCCAGCAGGGGTTAGCAGTGGAGTTATATATAGGCTTGATGCAATTTTATGATAAGTAAGACATATATATCATTTCTGCCAAAGTTACCTATAAAGTATGGAAGATTTTAAAAATATAATTTAAAACTAAATACACAAAAAAGAAAAAAAAAACCCATACTGAATGACATTATCCTAAATCCTCAGAATAACTATTGAAAGCTTCTTTAGTAACTGCATGCCAACTAAATTAAAGAGTAGGTTGAGAGACATTTTAAAAAGTAAATTTCAGTAGACTTTTAAAAAAATTTTTATTTCTAGATGTTAAAAACCTTTAACATAGATTATAAATAAATATATTTATACAATTATATAAATATATTGGGGTAAGCAGTTGATTATTGCTGATGTCCACTTTATACTGTAAATGCAGTTATTACTTATTTCTTTGGGTCAAAAGAGATCTGCAACCATCTCACGATGTGCATTTTAGATTTAGTAAATCAAGGATCTGTGTTAAATTGCTTTATCAGTGTTCATCTATTTGATACAAGATCAAGGCCAATTAGACTTCCATTGATTAAACCAAAAATGTTTAGATGGATAGACTAAAGTATTTGAGTGAATCATATGGTTTGATAGCTACACATTTAGGGAAGATTTAGTCTAAATATGACTATCTGCTGTAGATAAGTTGATGAATGTTTTTCTTTCACGGGCACAATTTGATTTTCATTGATTTTTTTCCACATTTTTATCTTTAGTTACGTGATAATAATTACTTCTGTTTCCTAATTTCATTGATTTGTAACTTTATTTCTCAAAATATATTTTTGGCTGATATCCATGAGAGGAACTAACTACATTGGCATGAGATCTGTGTTTGGCTTGGCTAACAAAGAAAGTATTGTTTCTTTCAAAAAGAGCAGGTTGAGTAAAATCTCATTTTTATATAAAGACAATGAGAAATTAATGTATTCTTTCCAGCTTTAGGAATAGTGCATTGTTTTAAAGCCTACTTGAAGATACAAAGATGCAATTGTTTTAGCATATTTTATTTTCAGAAGCATCAACATGAACTATTTTTACTTAGATTACAAGTTATGAAATAGATATAGATATAATTTGATTTGGTGAGAGGCATGGGTCAAGTCTGTGCATTTTTAAATGGCTATGGTGTAACTGTCCTATTTGTAAGTGCCAGCAGCTGTCTAGCAGCACCAGCCAGATATCTGAAACTACATCCGTTTCCAAAGCAAATTGGAGGGAAAAGTTTTATTAGCTCAGCTTGTAGTGTTTTGGAATGATAGTACATGAGAGCAAGAGAGTTGCATGTCATAGCTAGCGTTTTACCATAGGTTGCCAATTAGATTTATGTTGTTCTAAGTTTGCAGTTTTGATGATTGCCCTGTACTTTCTACAGGACCCTTCCCCCTACAGTGGAATCAAAAGAGGATAATGTAATTCCTTGATCCCTAGTAAAAGCACTAAAAAAGAGGTTCCTGTATTTAAAAGGAGCCAGAGGACATCTCATCATTAATCATGAGTCTGATAACAGAAATAATCAGCCCCAAGTTATTAACCTTTGACTCACTAACTACTGATCAATACTTCCTTTCAAGCCAAGAAGCAAGATGGTATTGTTCTACTTCTGAAGAAAGCACTCTCTCTTTCAAGAACACCCTTTCCATTAAATTGCTTACATATTTGTAACCTATTTGTGGAGTAATAACCAGTATGTCCCTAAAAGCATACTATTGTATCTGACTTTCTAAGTATCATCATTCTTTAGCTCTCTGTAGCATAAGTTCAAATCAAAGTAAACCTTTTCCAGGCCTTCACAACACCTCAGTTTATGTGATTTTTTTCTTTTTCTTTTTTTTCCATACTTTTTGCCTGTTTCTTTCACTAAAATACAATATATTGTCTCTCTCTCTGATTTTGTCTGTTCCCCCCCCTTATTGTGTTCCAGATGTCTAGAGCAGTTTCTATACATTATAGTACTCAATAAATATTTCTTGAATAAATTAATGAATTCCAACTAAGATTAAAAAAATGGCCAAGATAAAATGGTGGGAGTTTTAACAGCTGAACTCAACCTATTTGCATGTACTATGTGCCAGCAACATATTAGACATTGGAGATACCAAGAAAAATGAGATATAATTCCTGCCCCCCCCCCAAATGTGGGCAGACCAGTGGGATTTTTAGGAAAAAAATAAGTGGCAACATTTATAAATCAATAGGCTTCAGTTATAAATCTGTATTTCCAACTTCCAATGAAAAACTCATCAAAGAATTTAGGAACTCCAGCCTGTCTGAGGCTGAGTAATAGTAACAGCTGTTCCACTATATGGGCTGTTGGAGCTCCTGTTTGTTACACTGTCCAGATTGCTCTTCATCACTGAAGTGGAGTGTCTTTTTTAGTTTCTCCTGGGGCTGCCTATTATATTTCAATGAAGTCAGCCAGTAAATTGTACTTGTCATTTACTTTGGCTTAGGATCAGATTGCCAGATTTTGACCATCAACTATACTAATTACTACCCTGTGGCTTTTGGCAGTTTATTTAAGCTGCTTAGAATATGAATCCACCCAAAGGAAGCCCCAGATGTACTTATTAGTTGCATTATGACTGCTATCCTGTTAATTACAGTGTTAATATATGTAAAGGGGAAAAGTAAAACATTTTTGGTATTTGTATCCCTATCAGGGAAATGGGAAAATAAAACAGGGTTGAGAGCCTGGTTTTTCAAAAAAAGTTGGCCATTTAAAACTCAAATATCTTAGTTTTATGTCTCCCATTTCAGAATTAGGAAGGATTCAAAGGATCACTCATTCTTATCTCATTTGATCAATGGTTCAAACTATATGGGATATAACAAGTGAAATCATCTCCAGTCATATGAATGCATGGCTTTTAGAGGGAGTTATGGGTACCTAATTGATTTTAGGTTGGGCTAGATTGACAATAGTCCTCTCCAGGTTTAAATTCTTTTTTAAAAATGAATATTCAGAGTTGGATTTGTGGCTCAGCGGTATAGTACTTGCCTAGCGCTTGCAAGGCCCTGGGTTCCATCCTCATAAAAATGAATAAATAAAACAAAGGTATTATGTCCAACTACAACTAAAAAATAAATATTAAAAAAATCAATATTTAATGTGGATAAGTTAATAACTTGATTTTTTTTGTGTGTGTGTGTGGTCCTGGGTTCAATCCCAGGACCTTGTACATGCAAGGCAAGCACTCTACCAACTAAGCTATATCCCCAGCCCCAATATCTTGATTTTTAATATTCAGATTATACTTTGTGCATCTCATCCTGATGCAGTCTCAGATAAGTTGAGGAACATTGTGCCAGTAAATAAGAACAGTTAATGCTTCTTTGTTCTTCTGTTTTTGCTATTCGCATTTGCTTGGAAATCCATTGGATCATTTAAAGACTGTTATATTTCCTTTGAGCCTTTGGGCTGTTCTTCCCTGTGTTTCTTTAAGAATTCTAATTTATTTCTTACAGTCTCTATCATCATATTCCTTGATTCTGACAGTTCTCAAGGATGGATAGATTTGATTAATTCTCATAATTAATTCTTATCCTCACATTATTTTTGCCTTTTGAAATTTTCTTAGGAATTAATTCAAAGGAACCCTACAAAGTCTACTTTTGTTGTTACTCTTCATAGAGAGTGCTTGTGACATTGAATACTTGTAACATTGAATTTCAAGTTGTTTCTTTGGAGCATGCAAGAGAGCCATCAAGATTTTATGAATTCTCAGTTTTGTAAAATAAATGGTTGAAATTGCCTTTAAAGTAATCACTAATGTATTTACAAAAAATCCAGAGAATTCAAAGTATTGTGGAATCACCTTCATGTGGATGAAGATGGCAACTTTTTCTTAACTTTTTATTTTGATATAATTTTAGTCTTGTAGAAAACTTGCAAAAGTGTCCTTAACCTGGATTCCTGAATTTTAAGGATTTTAGAAAGGCAGAGCTTCTACTTAAAATCCGAGAATATTGTCATATATTCAAGATAATTTCACTTAGAAGCAGTGGCTAAAAATAAAGCTGTATATCTGTTTTTTTTCAAAGATTTCCTTAATTATATACAAATAAGAGTGTACAACAATTTTTGAGGAATGTATAGTATAAAATGGTCATGATTATTCTGATGTTTATCTAGTTATACCATAAACTTCCTGGTAGAGGACAAAAATAGAGGAGGAAAAAAAGCAATTCTTCCTCAAAAACAAATTTAAACACTAACCAAGGTCATTCTTGGAATTCTCCCTCTATAGCAGTGTTTCAACTTTGTGAAGGGGATGTTGTTTTATAACAGTGTAACTATTTATATGATAATAATTTGATGAAAAATGTAACCAATGATGATTAGGAAGTAAATATCTTATTTTGAGGAGGAACTACATTTAGAAACTTTTAGTGATGTATTTTTTGGTAACTTTCTGTGTTGAAATTAATTCATTAAGAAAGATATTTATTTCAAGATGCAAACTTTTGCTACATTAAACTTTAAATCTCTATGAATTTATGCATACATATAAAGAGAAACTAAATTCCGGGGGATTATAGGTATATTTGTTCTAGAGGATTGAGAAATAGTAATGGAAATGGTATTCTTGAGAGAGAATAGGAATTTATAGGTCATTCTTTATGTTGTGGTTGAAACCAGAGTTGGAGTCTCTGGTTTCTTTTTACAGTGGGATCCCTGCTGAGCCTAGGTACCTCCATGTGTAGAGCTATTGGGAAACATCTGGTACATTTCCTTTGATCTTGCCATTTGACTAAACATTTGGTCAGTTGCACTATCCATTTTTAACCTGCTCATTTCTCCCTGCTCATTAATCACTAATGTATTTACAAAAAATCCAGAGAATTCAGAGTGTTGTGGAATCACCTTCATGTGGATGAAGATGGCAACTTTTTCTTAACTTTTTATTTTGATATAATTTTAGTCTTGTAGAAAACTTGCAAAAGTAACCTTAACCTGGATTCCTGAATATCAATGGCTTACATAGCTGGAGTTACCATTGTCAAAACTAAACAAACTACTTCTGGCATAATAGTATTAGTACAGACTGTGTTCTGATTTTGCCAGATTTTTTTTTCTTTTCCTAGAATGGAATTTTCAAAAATGTTGTAGAGCTAAATTCAATATACCAAACTGAATTTAGGTATGTTTCCTGAGTGTCTTCCAATCTGTAACAGTTTGTTCTTGTCATTTGTGACTCTGGCACTTTTTGAGGATTGGTTGCTGATTTTGTAGGACCTAGTCCTTTAATTTGGGTTGGTCTGATGTCTACTCATGATTAGATTGAAGTTATTCATTTTTGATGAAAATTCTGCAGAAGTGATGTTGGCCCATCATATCAGTGGGTACATGATGATAATGTGTCTTAATGTTGATTGTAAGTTTGGTTACCTTGTTAAGGTGGTGTCTGCCAGGTTCCGTGCTATGAAATTACTATTTCCCCCTTTGTAATTTATAATTATCTTCATACTTTGAGACTATGCAAATATCCTCTTCTCAAATTTTCCTCTTCTAATTTTAGCAACCATCTATGGATCTTGCCAGTAAAATTTATTACTGTCGTTTCTTAAGGGTGTTTTTTTTGGGGGGGGGGATGTATGTGTGCTCATGGTTGAATCCTAATAGCTTTACCACTGAGCTACAACCCCAGATCTTTTTAATTTGTATTTTGAAATAGGGTCTCGCTAGATAGGTCAGGCTGGCCTTGAACTTATGATACTCCTGCCTCAGCCTCCAGAGCCACTGGGATTACAGGAATGCACCACTGCCCAGGCTAATGACTTTTAAAATTTTCTTTTAGTTTGACTTATTTTACATACAGTAAAATATACAATCAGCATTCCTTAAGATTTTATTGTTTTTATGTTCTTCACCTTTAGAAAGTAAACCAAATGTAAATGGGCACCAGTAGTTATTTAAATCTAAAGTTCTTTTCAGTTCAGATACAAGGGACAATAAAATGACTTAATTTTGCCTGGTCTGATGCATGAAAACTATAAAAGTAAATTCCCTAATTTTCAAAGTTCCATGAATTCTTGGAAGCAAAATTTTATTAGAAAATTAAGAGAAAGAAAGAATCAGAAAGTTAATAAATTAAATATTTTGTTAAGAGAGTGCGGTTGTTCTTAAATCCCACTTTTCCTGGAGAGTATTACTGAGACTATCTTATTTTCTTAGAACTATTTTGGTAGCTGATGGAAAACACTTTCTTGAGATGTTACATGAACATCTGAAAATGTATTTTGACTAAAGTAAGCATTCTTATTTACATAAAATCAGAATTTCTTCTCATTCCATCCTCAAACCAAACAATTTCATTTCTGAAATAATTGACACACTCTTACTTCAATGAATTCTAGCCAAGAATAAAAGTAAACTGTTATTGTAGCAAAACATAAGAGGTGGGTAGAATGTTTCTCAGAAGGAAATTTTGGGAATAAATTATATCTGGCTCAGTTGTTAGCTTTGTATTGTTTTTAAGCCACTTTGAATGAAAATACAAAGTCAGGCATACCTTTAAACAGTGTAGACATTAACCTTAGAGACTTGTCATCATAAAGAACATGATTAAAGTGCAATAGTAAAGATACTTATTAAGATATTGTTTGCTTGCCTTACTAGTAAATAACCTATATTGGCATATTGTTTTTTCTCTTTTATAATTTATTATTTATTTTTGTTGTTATTTCCTCATTATTTTTAGGCATCCCTGAAACTCTTTAACTTGCTTTTTTAAAAAAAATTTCTAATATTATTACTTTTAACTTGGAATTTACTTTTAATCAGTTAGCCAAGCTTGTAGGTAAAGATAATGCTGTTCAAAGGGCTACAGTGTATAATATTTGTTGAAGAATTTGATAGAATTTATTTATTTTGGTTTCCTGGAGATATTTTTAGTTTGCTTGCTTTGATTTTCTTGCGGATTTCTGGTTATTGGAGTTGATGAGTTTTGTATAACTCACCATTATCACATGAAGTTCAAATTATCCATTTCTTTGTAATTCCTGAAGGATATGTATCAAAACAAAATAACAATATATCCAAAATCTTAAAGGTGCTTTAGTCTCTAAAATATGAAGTAAAGAAAATAGCAAATAATTTTATTATATATTCATCTTTTAAAAAAGAGTTTTGATGCATTCTTTGAGTGTCAATTATATCACTCTTGAATAAATGAATATTATGGATAAATCATCCATTTGACAGGATGAGGTGCCCTATAATTCCAAGGGTGGGAGAGCACATACTCAGCATACTTAGAGAACCAGCTGTATGGCTCATATTACTCTTACAAACTAATTAAGTCTGTGCATCCCATTTCCAATCCCTCAGATGAATAGATAATGAACGCACACAAACACAACACAAAAGACAGTAAGAAGATACCAAACACCAAGGATAAAGTAGTGTGTAATGATTTTTAAATTTTTAAACACTTGAGATTTATTTGTACTATTTCAGTCATTCTAAGTTGTGGTATCGATTATCTTTTATATATGAAGATAAATCTTTATATCTATGGTAAACTCTGTGGTCAGCCACAAAATTTTTCTTTTGTATATCTGTAATGTGTAAGGTAGAGATTCCTTTGAAGTTTCCTGATAATTATTCATTTATGAAACTCAATGTAGAAAACACTGACCCTTGCATTTGCCACTAAAGAAATACCCACTAATGTATTTGCATTTATATAAAGATCCATCCATACATTTATGTTTTGCAGATCAGTAGAAAAATCTGGAAAAAATCTTAAACATGTTTAAAGTATAACTAATCTTTAAGTTATATCTAATTATATGATGATACCTTTTCTTCCCACTTCTCCTCTCACTCTCACTACCACATTAAAAAAATTCATACAGTGACCCAAGTTAATATATCAGTGGTTAGATTAAATCCATCTTTAAGGGGCAAGAGATGAAAAACAAAATAAGAGAAAATAAATGCAATCCTAGAAGTAAGGCTAACCTTATTTTCCAAAGGTTTCCTTGACAACAGTACTACTCAGAACAGTTATTAGCTATCGTAATAAACCACAATCTACCAATATAATTATAATTTGGCAATTAGTCATCATTGTCCTGTGATGTAATTTAAAAACAGACAGACAGACACACCTGATTTTACTGAGCTTACTAGGGGCCAAACGCTATGCTACCAGCCTGACATGCCTTATCCCATTAATCCTTACAACAGTCCTGTGGCATGAGAAGAAGCTCAGGCGTAGAAAAGTAGCCCATGACCACACTGCAAGATAATGAGAGAGCCATAAATCCTACTCAGCCTTCTGCCAAAACTGGTGCTTTTAACCCATTATTAAATTGTAACATTGTTTAATATATTATAGACTTATTGTTTTTATGCTTTAATTTTATTATAGGTTTATTAAGAGCATGTATAGTTTCATCTCATATCCCCATTAGCACCAGCAATAGCAACTTTCACACAATAGATTTTATAAATACTCAGTTTTGATTTAGTCTTTCCTTTTGCAAAACTTTCTATTTTGATGGAATAAGCATAGAATGGGTTACATATGCATGTATATAAATAGCTCATTTGTGCAATTTTGTTATCACTTGAAGGAACTTCAGTAATAGGATTATACCACCCCTCCCTGTTTCAAAGCTATATTCTTACCCTTCATGCAGTCTTATTTGGGTAACAATATTTTAGACAAAATTTGCTCAAGTCGTTCAGATTGACCAAGAATGTAAGATCCAAGCAAGAATGACTAAGAAAGTAAGATCTAAGCAATCAGTAAATGGGAATCTTTCTGTGGCTCTTTTTCCCCAATTGTAGAAGGGGGAAGGGCAATTTTTATCCCGTAATCCTTAGGTTCATGTTCCTAGTAACAAGATTTTAGGATTTCTCCCTTCAGTTTTATTAATTGCTTTATTAGGTCCTAGGACAAACTTCTGTGATTAAAACATATTTTTCATTTAATTCCTTCCCATATGATTAATAACATAAGAAATTTTAATGCAAGTTGAGAGGCAGTATTCTATGAGAATAAATGGGGCCTTCCTCCTCAGGTTTCTACTTCATCCTGATTTGGAACCAACCAAGGGACCAAGTTAGGTTCTACACTATGACCTTGTGGAGACCAATTCTATTCTCTATCTTGCTCAAAAATATAGGGTGATGTAGGGTGCTGTGTGTGGATCTGTAGTCTTAGCTACTTAGAAGGCTGAGGTGAGAGGATCACTTAAGCCCAGAACTTCAGGGCCAGCCTGGGTCACATAGTGAGAACCTGTCCTGGGGGAAATAAAAAATAGGATAGGTTATAGAAACCTGGACCCCAGAGCATTGCACAACTCTTACCCATCAGTGATCTTAGGGTCACAGATGATGCTGACCTAAAATGAGCTTCAAAGATTTCCATTTATACAACTAATCCTGGGTCCTTCCTGACCTGGCCTTGAATTTTTGGTAGAGGCCAGAAATTGGAATGGCCTCTAGTCTCCCGTTGCTTGTGTTTATTTTCTAGGTATTCACTTTGGTAAATCTCAGTTCCTAGTACACAAGAACTACAGATACCATACAGTCATGTTAGTCACATGAAAACAGTGGTCTGGGCCAACTGTCACATCTCTGGGCGTGTTTTCTCCCTCTTCTTAACCAGCTGGGGAGTTCGGAGTGTGCTGCTGAGAGGACTAGGCTTCATGAAGACCAGTCATGAATGAGGACATCAAGTAGCAATCTCTGTGGTTCAACTGGGAGGTGAACTCAGGAGACGCGGGGGGGAAAAAGGAACCTGTTGAGACAGGTTCTGAATTTTGTTCTACTGATTTCGGTCACCTGCTCCAATCACAGCGGCATCCACTCCAGCTGGTGCCTTGGCCTTCCTTGCTCAGTCAGGCCAACAGCAAGGGCCACTCAGAGGGAGGAAGATGGGCCTCCAGACTGGGAAGCATAAAAGACTAGAACTAGAGAAGGGTTGAGGTGGATTTTGAGAATGGCATTTCCTTTGCTTCCTTTCCAGAGCTGCTATAGCTCTGTATGTTATCTCACCAAGAGTATCTCTGAGAGGCTTGAAAACATAACTTGCTTTGCCTTTTCATTGGCATCTTAAAAAAAAACATTTACTGACCTCAATAGAATAAGCAATTAATGGGGAAAAGAGCTGACTGAAAGTTTTCCGCAGTTTCTGTTTTGGAAAACAGAGGATGCCTAGGCCTGTGATTTTTAACACACTCAAGTCCTCTCTGCCTCATTTATAAAGCTCTGGGATTACAAGGTTGACTTGACAACTGTTTTTTTTTATAATGTCTGAATTGTGCTTAGTTGCAGAAAGCTCCACACTGGAAGACTCCCACTCTGCCAGTTGCTGGCACATCTAATAGAGAAAAGCAGGCCATGTCCTGAGAATCTGAAGCTGTGTCATGCTTGGTGAGACAGTGAGTCAATACCAGCTAAAACAACATGAGGCATCGCTTGTGGGAAGCCCAAATGTTGATTATATCAATCTTAAGCATGATGCTCCTCTTTTCCAGATGCTTCCAAAGTTCTCATGGGAGTTTTAAAAACTAGCACCAATTCTCTAATAGTTTGTGGAAATGCTTTGCTACTGAGAGGACTTTTAAAATATGTTGGAAAACGGAGTTCTTTTCAATTAGCCAAATCTTACCCCTATTCACCCACTCTTCTGTCTCTTTCACACTCCTGCTTAAACCAATCTGGGTCATTCTGTTTTAGTCTGATTTAAGAGCTATTGGGTTAAAATCCATATAATCAAAAGTGTAATCTCTAGCTGTTTGTTCATTCGGTTCCAGGATCTCTCAGTCTATTTGTTCCTCTGGATCATAAATCATGGGTTTAAAGTAGATCAGGAAGGGGTGGAGAAATGGTTTAGAAGGCTGATGCATTTGTTCAAGGAAAGATGATAATCTACATTCAGGTTATGGGACTATGATGAAAGGGACTAGTAGATTCTATGGGGAAAACCAGCAACTAAATTAATATGAGTTAGTGATTAAATGCATAATGGGGATAGGAAAAATGACTTAGATTTCTGTCTGGGAGTATTACTAGCTGAAATTGTGAATTCTGGTGGATGAGTAGATTATAGATGGTGTGATGGTGGGTTTCACATGGGAAGTGACCTCTAGGTTCCTGTGAGATCATGAAGTATATGTCTAGCAGACAGTTGGCTGTATAAGTCAGAATTTTAGGAGGGAGATTATGGCCAAAAGTTTTAAAAAATATTTATTTATGAGAGACTTTAGTGCTGGGGGATAGTCCAGGATGGGATAGGATGAGCTTTGGCAGGAGAAAGTAGACTCTCCATAGAGACAGTGGGAGAACAAAGATGGAAATCCGAGCAGCAGTGCCAAGTAGGGAAAAGCAGAGCCTGAGAGCCTGTAACAGAGACCAGAAAGATTGGAGCAGTCTGGAAGCCATGGTATTGGACTCAGAATGATCTGACAGCTACATCAAGAGTGGAAAAATGGCCCAATAAGGGTGAAAGCTGAAAATCATCTTCTGGACTTTTAGTGTGGATATTAGTGATACTCTGTTGCGGTGGGTTTAATAGAGTTGTAGAGTTGGAGGCCAGTTTGCTCCAGGTTGAAAAGTGAAGGTCAAGGAAACAAATGGAGGCAGCTAGAAGAAGTGATTCCTTCTAAAAGCTTACTTTTGAGAAGAAAAGAGAGAATGGTGGCAGCCTGAATTTGGGAGGTTTTAAAACTTACCAAAAAAATAGTGAAAATCGGATAAAAGTCAAGAAAGAAACTTAACAATTCTAAAATTTAGAACTTAACACATGTCTTTCCATTCTTAAAATCCTTGGCTAATGCACGTCATGTTTGCTTTGAGTGTGTTTCCTCAAACTTGCTGTGCAGAAGTTTGGCCCCTCAATGTAATAATATTGAAAGATGGTGGATCTTTAAGAGGTAAGGCCTAGTCTGCATGATGACACATGCCTGTAATCCCAGTGACTGGGAAGGCTGAGGCAGGAGGATTGCAAGTTCAAGACTATTGTCAGCAATTTAGTGAGACCATATCTCAAAAAGGACTGGGGATGTAGTTTAGTGGTAAAGCAGCCCTGGGTTCAATCCCCAGTACCAAAAAAGAACAAAAAGAAATCAGAGGTAGGGCCTACTGTAAAGTAATTAGATTATTAGCATCCCACCTTCAGCATTACAAGGACTAATGTAGTTCTTGAAGGCTGAATTAGTTCTCTTTAGAGTAGATTGTTGTAAAATGAGATCACCCCATGCACTTCTGCATGCAATCAATCCTTTTCCCTCTTCTCTCCCGCATTGTGATGCGCCAGGGGACCCTCATGAGAATCCTGGCATCATGCCATTTAGAATCATGAGCCATTTTAGCTTTTTTTTGTTATGAAGTACCCAATGTCAGGTATTTTGTTATAGTAACACAAAGTGGACTATCACAATACATTTATTATTTTTGCTTATAGGATGAAACTTTATCCATAACCCTACAATAGTATGGAAGTATCATTAGGATAAGAGCATTGTCTTTTTTCCTCATCACTGAGTCCTTACCTATTGTCTGCTCCCCACCATCAAAGGGCCTAATACTTAGAGTCTTAACAAATGGTTTCTGAATGAATACAGTGGAAGCTGAAATGTGGAAGTATGACTGTCTCTTGATGAGAAGCTATTGGGTATACCTTCTGAATTATGAACATCTCTTCCTTTCTGAAATTTTCTCAGAGAGAGAGGATCCTCTACATTAACCTTCATTCACAGAATAACAAACTATTACAAGTATGCCAT